>NC_137343.1:41001611-41601611 GCF_965287045.1 Carcharhinus amblyrhynchos | reverse complement strand
ACCCTATCAGCCCTGTGCTTACTGACCTACATTGGTTCCTGATCAAGCAATGTGCTGCTTTTAAAATTCTCATCCTTGTTTTCAATTCCTTCAAGCGCCTCACTCCCCTTCCCTATCTCAAAAATCTTATCCAATCCCAAAATCTCCCAAGACATATGCGCTCAACTAATTCTGGTCTCCTGAGCGTCCTCCGGTTTAACTGCTCCTGTACTGGTCGCAGTAACTTCAAGTCGTCTTGGCTCTAAGCTCTGAAATTTCCTCCCTCCGCCTGTCTGTCTCATTTTCCTCCTTAAAACCTACCTGACTATCTAACCTCATGTCTCCTTATGCGACTCAGTTACCATATTTTGTTTTACTATGCGTCTATGAAGCCCACTGGGAGGGTTTATTACATTAAAGGTGCTACATAAATACAAGCTGTTATTGGTGTCATTATGTTGACAACCATTCAACATTAACATTTGACCAAGAGCCATGGGTTGACCAAAAGCTGCCCAAAGCCACACAGCATTGGCCATCTTTCTGATGCAGTTTAGGAATAGCAGTTGACAATATAGAATTCTGTGGTTTAATGCAGGTTTTACGCTGGATAATTGTGTGATACTGAGTTGTATTTCTACCAATGTGTAATAAGTCAGCGGAGGCAGAAGTCCCTTCACCAAAATCCCTTTATTTATAACTCTAACAGCAGTACACAGAGTGCTATCAGTCAGCAGTCTACCTCCGAGAGCACCAGAGGAACTGACACTCCCAGTTAAATACAAGGCAAAGACTCCCTGATTAGCCCATCAATTGGATCCTTAATCAGGGAGTTCACACTCCAATAGGCCAACCCCAACGGCCTGATTGAAGACATTGCACAAAGCCTGAAGGATTTTCCTTTTACAAAATTGTACACTCTTACCTTCCGTACTTTACTGAGAAATGTCCACCGATCAGTGCTCCAAACACAGCTCCGATAGAATACACCGATACAATGACTGACCAGGTCGCCTTCACTGCATGTTCCTCCATTGCTGTACCATGGCGCTCCAGCCAAGTCTCATTGATAAAACACTTAATGTACTGTAATTAGAAAGTATCCTGTTAAAATCAATATCTGTTTGGGCAGGGATTGGGTGTTCATAGTGCTGAGGGTAAGACATTCTCTTGCTAAGCTGTAGCGTATGGCCTCCCAACGGTCTTCCTCTTTTGATCTGCTCCAATGTAGTACCATCCCTGGCTGGGCAACCAGCTTAACTCCAAGGCCTCTGTCAAAGCTTCTCTAAAACTACTCAGGGGAAGAGCAACCTAAGGGGTGATTTTCCCACTTTACCTGTGGAAAAATGCCTGGTCTAGATATCTGAAGTATTGCAAGCACAGATCGATATTTTCCCCACCTATTGTGCCATTATGTGAAAGCCCTCACTACTCCTGTTTCTAGGTGCAGCACATCCAAGGCAGCAAATTCTGATTCCATTCAGTCACTGAGATAAAAAAGAAAGGAAGACCTGTGATAAATACCAAACATTGCAGATGCTGGAATCTGAAACAGAAACAGAAAAATGCTGGAAAATTTCAGTGAGTCTGACAGCATCTGTGGAGAGAGAGTAGAGCCAACAGTTCAAGTCTAGAATCAAAACGTTGGCAGCTCTGTTGAAGGGTCACCTGGACTTGAACTGTTGGTTCTACTCTCTCTCTACAAATGCTGTCAGACCCACTGAGATTTTCCAGCATTTTCTGTTTTTGTGTGTGAAAGGAAGACCTGTATTTACCTCATGCATTCATGGTTATTAATGGCATTCCAAAATGATTTCCAACCAATTAAGTTCTTAAGATGTAATCTATGTTGAAATGGAAGGATATGGCGCTGTAATTACCTCAACGAGGCTCAGGAGGTTGGCTTCTTGGAGTATGAACTCCCTAATTGAACTAACCTTCTATGCCCGCTGGGCACTGCAGGGGCTGGTGTGTGTTATAAACCCTTACAATCACATTTTGATTTCGTGTTTTAAGTTTCCTTTGGACTTTGGTTTCTGTTTGGGCCATTCCCCCCTTCCTTTTTGGGGGACTGCCCCTCTTAATTTGTCCCTAAGTTAATTTGAGTTTGTTTTACTTGTTGAGTCATCGAAAGAACTTGCTGATTGAACTAATGATTGCCTGCCCAATCAGGGAGTCTCATGTTTATACATATTGAGGAGTATCAGGGCTACCGACTCACTGGATTCTGACTTTGTACCTGAAGCATTCTTAGGCATGGAATTGAGTTTGTAAATAAAGGGAAGCTGGTGAAGGGACACCGGTCTCTGAGGAGTTATTTCAGGCAACCAACCTTTTGAACGGCAAGATCCACAAATGTGATAATAACCAGTTCAACTTTTTTTTAGTGATGTTGGTTGAGGGATAAATGGGGAGAGTCCCGTTCCCCCCCTCCACTTCCCCCCACGACCCCACCTGCCCCCCACACCCCCACCCGCCCCCCGACCCCCCACCTGCCCCCCCCACCCACCCACCCAACCCGCCCCCCCACCCTGCCAACCCACCCCCACCTGCCAACCCACCCTGCCAACCCACCTGCCCACCCCCAACCTGCCCCCCCAACCCACCCCCCACCCACTACCCCCTGCCCTCCCCTCCCCCACCCCACCCCAACCCCAGTCCCATCCCTTAGTTTTCCTCAAATTGGCATTCCAGGATCTTTCACATCCAATTCAAAAGAGCAGATAGGATCTCGGTTTAACATTTCATTTAAAATACAGCACCTCCAACACTGTCACAGTCCCTCAGTACTGCATGAGACTGTAAGTCTGGATTGTGTTCTCAAGTCATTGGTGTGGAACTTGAATCCGTGACCTTCTGCCTCAGAGGTGAGATCGTTGCTGACTCAGCCACGGTTGACATCAATACATGGATTCACGGTGAAGATTTGGTCTCCGACATGGCCTACCAATCATTGCCTTTTCAACACAAACTGAACTCTTCATCCTTCAATGGTCAGGCACAACATAGCGACACCCAGTGGCCACCACAAAGGTTCTATATTTAAAATAAGAAGCACTTCTGTTCCCCAAGAGCAGTCAGCCTCTGAAATATGTTGTCAGCCTGTGCAGTCGGTGGTAAGTCTGAATTCCTTCATGGCATTGTTGGACAGGGTCTTGACTAGGGCAGAGATTGCATCATATAAGTGGTGTCTTTGTGGAAGATACTTGGTTTGTGTGATCTCTCAAACTAGGATTGATTGCCTCAGGGGAATGGATGGGTTGGAAACCACCTGGAGGTTCCCCGCCAAGCCACTTGCTGTCCTGACTTGGAAATTTGTCAGCATCCTTTAAAACCCTGGAACTCCCTTCCTAGCAATGCTGTGGGTGTACCTACATCTCATGGACTGCAGCAGATCAAGAAGGCAGTTCACCACCACC
Source organism: Carcharhinus amblyrhynchos (assembly GCF_965287045.1). Classification (NCBI taxonomy): domain Eukaryota; kingdom Metazoa; phylum Chordata; class Chondrichthyes; order Carcharhiniformes; family Carcharhinidae; genus Carcharhinus; species Carcharhinus amblyrhynchos. The sequence goes on along the minus strand of NC_137343.1, from coordinate 41,598,213 downwards.
TTCTCAAGGGCAACTGGGGATGGGCAGTAAATGTTGGCCTAACCAGTGACACCCACATCCTGTCAATAAATTAAAAAACAACTTTCTGAGTAGATATTTTCCCCATTGGACCTGATTTTTTTCCTTTGGGTTTTACCATTTCCAAGGAGATTATGCAGCTTTAGGGGAATGGACAGAGGATGCCTTTCGTGCCTTGGTCATCAAAGTGTGGGATGGGTTTGATGGCTCAACTAATTCAAATTTGTCATTTCAAATGTCTACATATCAATAAATGGAGGGTTAGACTTAAAAGACAATGTTCCATTTGGTTTCATTTCAATGTTCCTTCACCAGTCAATAATGGCTATTAATCGTAAACCTTTATGCCTATTGATCTTATGCCTGTAGGAATCTCTTCAACAATCTCTTCTATATCCATCATCACTACTGTCAAGAATAGCAATGATCTGGGAACACTCTAATCCCCAAATTCTCCTCCATCATTACTGGGCCATGATCCAGGAATTCCCTTTATTAACACTATCATGGAAGTTTCAATAGCCCAAGGATTAAAGAGAATCAAAGGGTGGGATTTTATGGCCATACTCGCCCTGAAACCAGAAAATCCTACCCAAGGGCGGTTTCCATAGTCGACCCCTCACCCGCTATGATTCCCGTGGCGGGTGAAATGGGAAAACTTGCCCCAAGGTATTTTCTCAGGACAACAAGGGATGCTCAAAAAATGAGCCTTTGCCAACTTCAGCCTCATAGAATCATAGAACCCTACAGGGCAGAAGGAGGCCATTTGGCCCATCGAGTCTGCATCAACCACAATCCTACTTAGGCCCTATCCTCATAACACTATGCATTTACCCTAGCTGGTCCCCCTGACACTAAGGGCCAATTTAGCATGGCCAATCCACCTAAACCTCACATCTTTGGGCTGTGGGAGGAAACCCACACTGACATGGGGAGGATGTGCAGACTCCATACAGCTGGGAATCGAACCCGAGTCCCTGGCACTATGAGGCAACAGTGCTAACCACTGTGCCACCACAAATATCTATATTTTTTCAATAGGTTTCAGTTTTGATTATATATAAAGATAAGCCAAGGACAACTTTTTTTTTAACAGTTATTGCAGCAAAGAGATGTGGATTCCAATTTCCAATGAATGGTGCCCACAACCTATGGCAGTTGTTCAACTTTGTTGATCGTTTTGCAAATGCATTTCAGCCATGTGTTCAGCCTTGTGGGAGTGGAAGATGGAGCATTATTTTAGTCTCAACAGAAGCATTATTTATACATTTTACAATAAAGCAAACAATTTTGATCTGACTTCTTCTGAGCTATGCTTTGCACCATCATTTCCAGTGGTACATTCATTATCAGCAGTGGTGGGTGACATTATCCATGAGAAGCAGTATTCTTGCTAAAGGAAGACACTCACAAGCACTCAAAGCTGCTTCATGTTGGCCTCTACCAGTCCAGAGTGAATAAACTGCAACACTTTCTTAAAGTCTCAATAATAAAGCAATATAAAGATACATGTTACTCACAACTGATGGTGTATTAATGATAGACATATTGAGTCCATGCTGGAGTGTTCCTCCCATCGCAGAGACAATGATCAGCAGCAAAAGAACTTTCAGGTGGTACTGTATTTGGAGAAAGTGTTATTGTTCATAATTATCACCGGTCATCAATGTTATTGTGAGTAATTGTTAAGATCACAAGATAGATGTGGATGAAAAATGAGGTCATTTAATCTTAATCTTTCAAAATGCCTCTCACTTTCCTCTCTCACCATTTAATTCAGTCTTGTTATCCTGGTCTTAACCACACTTCCAGCAATCTGATTCAGACATTGGAAATAAATCTCTCCTAGCGTATAGTTCCAAGTTTACTTTATCTATTACATGATGTACCTTCTGGACAAACTCTCCCAAATATTTATTTCTTGTGCACAGCCTGATCGTTTCATCGCACAACCCCTTTAAGCCTGCAGCGCTACGCTGTGGTGATTGTTCCTTTTAAGGGTTATCTGGCGGAGTTAGAGCCACTTGGCCTGAGTGACCAATCAGGACTTAGGGCAGGGAATAGGCAAGGTTCCCCTACGCAGAGGTATTTTAGAATTAGCTGTGAAAATCAAGCTACTGTTAAAGATCACAAAATAAATCTATTTTTGTTCACCAAAGTCTCTGAAAGTGCTTCATTACATGTATGCACTTAAAGGTCATGTTGGTTGTTTGAACACTTTATTGCGCTGTGTGATGCTCTCTGGAAGCTTCTTTGCTTCTAAGCCTCTATAAGTTTCCCTCTGAGATTTATAAGACAGTTACTTTAAAAATGTCCTCTTTTAACTTAAGGTGAAATAGAATGTTTGAGGGTTGGGGGGGATGGTAGTCATACTAAACTTCTGCCCAGAGACAGGCTTATGTGATCTAGTAGCTAGTGGGCGAAGAGGCGAAACCAAAACTGAAACCTATTGAAAATCAAGCGACTGTTTTCATTCCTTGACACAGAAAAAGGGACAACTGCTTTTTGTACACAAAGGCATCAAGACACAGAAAGAGAAAGTGTGAGAGAGAGAATGCAGTTACTGCTGTGAATTCAGGGAAAGACTGTCTTCGTGCTCAGTAAGTGGTCCTCTGTTTGAAAAGAAAACAGAGGAGATGGGACTTCTGAAGGTTTCACAACAAGAAAGGTGGGCCACACTGGTGAAAGTCAGTTCTGGAAAAGTCAAGCTGAGTAGAATGATTTTTGAAGGATGCTGGAAGAGTTGATTAGTGTGGGTGAGAGACGAGTGAGCTTCTTAGAAAGCTGCAAGTAACTTGGGACTTGATCTTGTAACACAGCTTGTGTATTTCACAAGGATCTTAAGGATGTTAACAATTGTGTATTATTAAAAACCATTTATGGTAAATATTAAATACATAAAAACATGGTCTCATTCAGTGTAAGAATTGCCAGGTGGTAAGAACATAAGAAATAGGAGCAGGAGTAGGCCTTCGAGCCTGCCCTGCCATTCAATAAGATCATGGCTGATCTGAAGTGGCTCAGTTCCACTTTCCCGCTTTCTCCCCATAACCCTTAATCCCCTTGCCTACCAAAAACCTATCTACCCGTGTCTTAAATATATTTAGCGAGGTAGCCTCCACCACTTCAACGGGCAGAGAATTCCAGAGATTCACCACCCTTTGAGTGAAGAAGTTCCTCCTCAACTCCGTTCTAAACTGCACCCCCCCCTTTATCTTGAGGCTGTGCCCTCTAGTCCTGCTGTCCTTTCTGAGCGGGAAGAATCTCTCTACCTCTACCCTATCCATCCCCTTCATCATCTTATACGTCTCAATAAGATCCCCCCTAATCCTTCTAAACTCCAGCGAGTATAAGCCCAGTCTATTCAGCCTCTCCTCATAGTTCAACCCCCTCAACTCCGGTATCAGCCCAGTGAACCTCCTCTGCACTCCCTCGAAGGCCAAAATATCCTTACGCAAGTGCGGCGACCAAAACTGCACACAGTACTCCAGCTGCGGCCTCACCAGTACCCTGTACAGTTGCAGCAAGACCTCCCTGCTTTTATATTCAATCCCCCTCGTTATGAAGGCCAGCATCCCATTTGCCTTCCTGATCACCTGCTGCACCTGTAGACTGGGTTTTTGCGACTCATGCACAAGGACCCCCAGGTCCCTCTGCACCGTAGTATGCTGCAGCTTTTCGCCCTTTAAATAGTAATCCCTCCTCTTATTATTCCTGCCAAAGTGGATAACCTCACACTTGCAAAACATTGCAAGTGTGCATTGCAACATTGGTAAAACATTGTTTATTCCACAACTCTTAATAAATATCAATAACGTAACATTTCTAACTTATTTGCACATTGTAGAAAACTCACATTTTGTACAACACATCCTGATTGTGTTAATTAAGCGAAAGTACCTTTACTTTGGTGCATTAGTTGCCTGGTAAGTAATGTTTGATCTACACTTGTTTTGGTTTGTTTGTTACAGTAAAAGTCTGAAAAATGAAATCTTGTTCTTTGATTTAGTTGCTAGGAAGTTTATCTCTTTTTGTATGTTCAGTCTCTGCAGGAATTATAATATTTCCAACATCATTTCTCTCATGTTTGGCACCTCTTCGACCTGAATGGTCCTCCTTTGGAACATAGGAATTAGCAGCAGGCCATTCAGCTCCTCATGTCAGCTTCCAATCAATTAAAACATGGCTGGTGCTTCCCTCAACCCCATTTACTTACCTTAGCATGGATGCCCATGTCTTAATGAAAATCTATCCATCTTGATTTTGAAAGCACCAATTCACCAAACACCCACAGCCTTTTTTTTAAAAGAGAATTCCAAAATTCTTCCACCCTTTCCATGAAGAAAATGGTTTCAGATTTCACATTTAAATGGCCCAGTTCCAGTTTTAAATTTCGGCATCCTTAAGTCATGGTGATTAGAACTTTATGAGGTGCTTCACATTTAACCAACATATAATTCATGTACATTATCAAGCAATAAATGTCTAGGTTGTCAGAAGTTCCTTTAACCGAATAGATACAAATCTAAATTCAGTGTAGAAAATAAGTCCCTTTGTTCCTTGATCCTACTGTTCTTATGTTCATCAAAGGAGAGGAATTTTATTGTTTGGTAAAGGAATATTTTGCCACTTAAGAAAATAAGAATATAAGAAATAGGCCTTTCGAGTCTGCCTCACTGTACGATGATCATCATTTACCTCAACTCTGCCTTCCAACATTATCTACATATCTTTTAATTCATTAAAGACTGAAAGATCTATTGAGCATCAAGTATCTACAACTCCCTGGGATAAAGAATTCCAAGGAGGCACTGCCTTTTGAATGAAGAAATTTCTCTTCATCTGAATGGACAAACAAGTAGTTTGAGATCTGGGCCTTATGTTCCGGATTCAGCAGGAATGTCTTCTCAGCATCTGTCAAGTTCCTGAAGAATTTTATACATTTCAATTAGATCATCTGTCATTCTTCTAAACTATCAGGAATATAAGCCTAGTTCTGGGGTAATCTTCTCACCTCAGGAAGCAGTCTGAAAGTTTTTTTAAGTTTATTTATGAGTGTCACAAATAGGCTTACATTAACACTGCAATGAAGTTACTGTGAAAATCCCCTAGTCGCCATACCTGTGTACCTGTTCGGAAACACTGAGGGAGAATTAAGCATGGCCAATGCATTTAACCAGCATGTCTTTCGGACTGTGGGAGGAAACCGGAGCACCCAGAGGAAACCCACGCAGACACGGGAAGAACATGCAGACTCTGCACAGACAGTGACCCAAGCTGGGAGTCAAACCCGGGGATTCCTAGGACTGTGAGGCAGCAGTGTTAAGCACTGTGCCATCATGCCGCCCCTAGTCAATCTTGTTGAATTCCCTTCATCACAAGAAGGCTCGTCTTTGGTCAGGAGACCAAAACAGCACACAATACTCCAGGTGTGGCCTTACCACTGCCCTGTACAATTGTAGTAAGAATTCTTGTCCCTTACTCTCTAAACTAGTCTTGATTAATAAGGGGATCAGAGGTTATGGGGAAAAGGCAGGAGAATGGGATTGAGAAAAATATCAGCCATGATAGAATGGCGGAGCAGACTCGATGGGCCGAGTGGCCTAATTCTGCTCCTATGTCTTATGGTCTATGCTTTAATCCGTTTAGAAACAAAAATTAATATGCAATCCTAATTGGTTTATGTATCCACGTGTTATTTTTATGAGAGGAGAAGGTGTGGGATAGAAGGAAATTTGGCCAATTGGATAAGTAACTGGCTATCTCATAGAAGACAGAGGGTGGTGGTGGAGGGAAAATTTTCAGACTGGAGGCCAGTTACCAGCAGTGTACCACAGGGATCAGTGCTGGGTCCTCTGCTATTTGTGATTTTTATCAATGGCTTGGAAGAGAGGGCTGAAGGGTGGGTTAGTAAATTTGCTGATGACACCAAGATTGGTGGAGTAGTGGATGAGGTGGAGGGCTCTTGTAGGCTGCAAAGAGACATTGATAGGAGGCAGAGCTGGGCTGAAAAATGGCAGATGGCATTTAGCCCTGATAAGTGTGAGGTATTTCATTTTGGTAGGACAAACTTGAATGTGGATTATAGGGTCAACAGCAGGTTTCTGAGGAATGTGGAAGAACAGAGAGATCTTGGGGTTCATATCCACAGATCTCTGAAGGTTGTCACTCAAATGGATAAAGCCGTGAAGAAGACTTATAATGTGTTAGTGTTTATTAACAAGGGGTTTGAGTTTAAGAGCCGTGCGGTTATGCTGCAACTATACAGGACCTTGGTGAGACTACATTTGGAATATTGTGTGCAGTTCTGGTCACCTCACTATAAGAGGATGTGGAAGCATTGGAGAGAGTGCAGAGGAGATTTACCAGGATGCTGCCTGGTTTGGAGGGTAGGTCTTGTGAGGAAGGGTTGAGGGAGCTGGGGCTTTTCTCTTTAGAGTGGAGGACGACAAAGGCGACTTAATAGAAGTTTATAAGATGATGAGGGGGATAGATAGAGAGGATGTTCAGAAACTATTTCCTTGGGTGGATGTAGCTGTTACTAGGGGGGCATAACCATAAAGTTCATGGTGGGAGATATAGGAGGGATGTCTGAGGTAGGCTGTTTACTCAGAGAGTGGTTGGGGGGTGGAATGCACTGCCAGCTGTGATTGTGGAGTCGGACACTTTAGGAACTTAAGCGGTTATTGGATAGGCACATGGAGCACACCAGAATGATGGGGAGTGGGACAGCTTGATCTTGGGTTCGGACATAGCTTGACACAACATTGAAGGGCGAAGGGCCTGTACTGTGCAGTTCTATAAGATTCAAGTACAAGGAGACCCAGAACTCTCTAAGTGCAGGCATCTCCAATCTCTCGCCATTCAAAAAACAATCTGCATTTATTTTTCCTAAGAGATGGAAAATTTCATATTTCATCAAACTATAGTCTATCTGTTGGTTTCTTGTTAACTCACCCAGTCTATATCTCTCTGCAGCCCCTTTACTCTCCCTCCCTCTCTTCTTACTTAAGCTTGTATGACCAGAAAATGCTGGAGAATCTCAGCAGGTTTGACAGCATCTGTGGGGAGGGAATAGTGCCAACATTTCACATCTAGATGACCCTTCATCAGACCAAGTTTCTGTTTCAGATTCTAACATCCGAGTATTTTGCCTTCATGAGGGCAGAGCTTGGCAGAGCTTCGCATCCACCCCATCCACCAGCAGTAGCCCCCACCCTCACCCCCCACCATCCAAACCTTTTACCCCTACACCCACACCGCCATTACTGTTAATCAGCCTGCCATTACTTGCTGTAAGGTTCCTAGATGGATAATGATGCATTCATATTGATTCATAGAAACTCGAAGCAGGAATAGGCCATTCAGCCCTTCGAGACTGCTCCACCACTCATCTTGATTCATAATCTCAAACAATCCTCCTCTTACCTTCCTCTGCCAAAAAAAGAAAAGTCTCACCTGCACTAGTCTCTCCAAATAACTGAAGTCACTCATCCTCTGCACCATTCTGTTAAATCTTCCCACCACATAAGGCTTTGACTTTCTTCCTAAGGCGCATGAATGAACATCATGCTCCAGCTGAGTTCTAAACAGTGAACTGTGGTTCATGTTGGGTTATGAGAATCTGCCTCTGAATATACCTCAGCCCCAGATGTTATTTAATTGTTGTGGCAGTGCAGAATGAAGATGCTGCCTTGCAAACAGCTTGTTTCATTATCTCTGAATTATCTTTGTTGGATTATTACTAATAGGCACACAGAATCAAATATTAATCTGGAATTTGCTGCAGACTTGTTTGTGTGTGCTGAAGTTTTTAAGTATTTTGTGTGGCAAGTGGCTGAAAGTACAAGTTGATCACATCTCAGTGAGGGAACCGCGGAGTGAACAGAGCAAACAACCTTACCTTAAATGCAATTAAAACTGAGAACAATACAGAGGAAGGACTGAGCAGGAAGTATAAATTAGAATTGATTAATTAAATTTTAAATCATAGAATCCCTACAGTGCAGAATGGGGCAGCACAGTGATTAGCACTGCTGCTTTAAAAGCTCCAGGGACCTGTGTTCGATTCCCGGCTTGGGTCTGTGTGGAGTTTGCACATTCTCCCTGTGTCTGCCTATGTTTCCTCTGGGTCCTCCGGTTTCTTCCCGCACTCCAAAGATTTGCAAGTTAGGCTGACTGACCATGCTAAATTGTCTTTTAGTGCCAGGAGGACTAGCTAGGGTAAATGCATGGAGTTATGGGGATAGGGACTGGGTGGGATTGTGGTCAGTGCAGAATCAAAGGGCCGAGTGGCCTCCTTCTACACTGTAGGATTCTATGAAGAGGCCATTCAGCCCATCGAGTCTGACTGTCTGACAGATTATCTTACCCATGCCCTTCTTATCCCCTTAACCCCACACATTTAGCATGGCTAATCCATCTAACCTATGCATCTTGGGACACTAAGGGGCAATTTAGCTTGGCAATCCACCTAACCTGCATTTCTTTGGAATGTGAGAGGAAACGGAGCACCCGGAGGAAACCCACGCAGACCCAGGGAGAATGTGCAAACTCCACACAGACAGTCACCCAAGGCCAGAATTGAACCCGGGTCCTTGGAGCTGTGAGGCACCAGTGCTAACCACTGTGATACCATCCAGGACAGAAAGAGAAATAAAAGGACGATTGAATTGAGAATGAGACAAATGATAAAGGAAAAGTTTAACAAAATTAGAATGATACAATCTTAAGGTCTCTCATAGCAATGAATGCCTGAAAGGATGAGAGTCCACACTTGTAATAGTTAATTTTCAGTGTCAGGGAAGTTGGTTGACAGTATACAACTATTAAAACATTGTTAAAACAATGGACCAATAAACTGGATAAGACTTATTTTTCTGTGATGAGTTTAGTTTGTAACCACCTTAGAAGTACAGGAATTTCATGCTGTTCGATGCATTTGAATAGTGAGGCAGACAGTGAGCTGTTGTGTTCAAAAAGCTAATCAGGGACATAGGCAGCAACTTTTTTATATCCGCATTTAACCTTGCAACTACATATCACCTAAATCTGCTCTGCTATTTGTCCATGAGTAACAGTGAGTTCCAACAGTTTCACCATGATTTTGACAGCAAAATCTGGTTTAATTACAAAGAACAAAGAACAGTACAGCAAAGGAACAGACTCTTCGATTCTCCAAGCCTGCACCGATCATGATGCCTGCCTAAACTAACACCATATGCACTTATGGAGTCTGTATCATTCCATTCCCATCCTATTCATGTTTTCGCCTAGCTGCCCCTTACATGCCGCTGTCGTACCTGCTCCCATCACCTCCCCGGGCAACATGTCCTAGATATTCATCAGCCTTTGTGTAAAAAACTTGCTTTGCACATCTCCCTAAACTTTCCCCCATGCACCTTAAACCCAAGTACTTGACTTTTCTACCTTAGGAAAGAGCATATGACTATCCACTCTGTCCATGCCACTCATAGTCTTGGCAGCCTCTATGTGGTCACCCCTCAACCTCCGTCATTCCAGCAAGAACAAACTGAATTTATCCAACCTCTCCTCACAGGTAATACCCACCGGACCAGGCAACATCTTGGCAAACCTCTTCTGTGCACTCTCCAAAGCATCCACATCCTTCTGGTAGTGCGGTGACCAGAATTGTACATAATATTCCAAATGAGACCTAACTAAGGTTCTATACAGTTGCAACATGACCTGGCAATTTTTATACTCAATGCCCTGACCGATGAAGGCAAGCATGCCGTATCCACTTGCGTTACCACTTTCAATGATCGATGGACATGTCCGCCTAGATCTCTCTGCCTGTCAGTACTCCTAAGGGTTCTACCATTTACTGTATAATTCCTACATGCACTGGACATCAGTGTAGACTGAGATTCGATCAAAATGGAGCATTTTAATTACTATCTTGGCTCCATTCAGTCATCATTCCTGTTAGTGAATCTCAGGCTTAATGTCCTGGGGTTGATACATATTGTACTTATGCAAAAGTGTAACGCAGGAGGATGTAACAGTACATTCCTCCTTAAACTGGACATTAAGGCATATTCCCCTAACCATGACTCTCTATTTTTATCAAAGGAGGACTGCACAAACAACGAATAAAACAAGGCTAGATAGTCAAACAACTTTACTTCAAAAGCACAAGTTAAAGCACAGAGCAATGGTTATGAATGGATTCACTCGAGTAAGTCAAAATGATGACAACACAATGCTTCTCTGAAATCACTAGGTCACATTAGTTGACCTAAAACAAAATGATTTCTAATTACTTTCTCATATTTTTACCTGCTTGCCGCCGTAACTGGACCTAGCTGTTCCTCCAGCACAGTTGGGAAATCGGACAGTGGATGTTTCCACCCTGTAGAGGTTTGCTCAGTATCCCACTGGAACCCGGATCCCCAAAGAGGAATGGCATTAGCTTCTTGCATTGCAAACTCAAGGCCCTGTGCCAGCGGTGGGCAATCTGCAGCCTAGGAGCCACATGTGGCCCATCCGGGTTCTAAGCATGGCCCACCAGATATTTTGTTGGCCGTTGCTCATGCGCAGGGTTGCCACATTCCACCATCCACGTAGTTCATTTTCCTACAAGCAAAACTGAAATGATTCACACGTAAAGCAAGGGTGAATGAGGTGAGGCACAACGTTGACTGTGAGAGCCGTGTGTTCCCTCTGTGACTAAAGTGTAAATATTTATTCTGTTTTTACCACTTGAAGTTGGTGACAATTCCATTAAGGTATAAATGATTCAGTATTTTCAATAGCTTGTTATGAAATATTCAGTGTGTATTAAATGTGTTTAATCATATTCATGGAGTCATGGTTAGCAAACAAGCCCAATTTCAGTCTTGCTGAGATGAAGGAGGGCCACTCAAGCAGCCCACTCACTTGCCCAGGTTGCCCATGACTGCCCTATGTCAATCAAACGCAGCTAAGTGGCCAGGGGAAAGCCTGCTGTAGCACTCCGAAAGTCCCTTTGGACATTCACATCTGGAGCACTTTGAACTTGAGCAGCACGTGGAACGTACACAAAAGCAGTCTGAGTGTCGAAACTTTGATAGCCGCAGGTCTCCATTCTGAGCTCCCACTGCAACACGCAATCTCCTGGCGGGAGTTACTTGTGCTGCAATGGAAGTGGAGCCCATTGTACTCCGGGTATCGGGCCGTCCATTGTGGACACCAACCAATTATCATTTCTAAAGATATGAATGGAAATGAAGTTCAGGTAGTTATTGTAATGGGTAGCTGATCTGCAATGCCAGTGTTATACTTGGTTGGCAAGTTGAAAGTCCACCCCAATGGGTGTGAGATGTTTATGATTACCAGGATAGGTTAGCAGGTTGTTTATCACTTACAGTGTGGAGAAAAATTTCATATTTAAACCACTTTTGTCTCAGTGGGGGTTTTTTGAGTACAATATGTGCAAAGTTGATTTGTTTTACAATGCAATCCATTTGGTAACCATTCTCCCAAATCCACTCTGTGGCAAAACTAGTCAAAAATCACATTTTGAGTCAAAGGAAAAGCCAGCTCCAGACACTTCACATAAGAACTAGGAGCAGGAGTAGGCCATCAGGCCCCTCGAGCCTGCTCCGCCATTCAATAAGATCATGGCTGATCTTTTCATGGACTCAGCTCCACTTACCCACCCGCTCACCATAACCCTTAATTCCTTTACTGTTCAAAAATTTATCTATCCTTGTCTTAAAAACATTCAAGGACGTAGCCTCAACTGCTTCACTGGGCAGGGAATTCCACAGATTCACAACCTTTGAGTGAAGAAGTTCCTCTCCAATGCAGTCCTGAATCTGCTTCCCCTTATTTTGAGGCAATACCCCCTAGTTCTAGTTTCATCCACCAGTGGAAACAACCTCTTCTATCTTATCTATTCCCTTCATAATTTTATGTGTTTCTATAAGATCCCCTCTCATTCTTCTGAATTCCCATGAGTATAGTCCCAGTCTACTCAGTCTCTCCTCATAAACCAACCTTCTTAATTCTGGAATCAACCTAGTGAATCTCCTCTGCACCCCCTCCAGTGCCAATAAATACCCAAGGATATTGATGCAGTGATAATGAGAAATTCAATACCCTTTTACAGGTGGTCACGATTAGCAAATGCCATATCCTACCAACAGAAACATTATCCTCAGAACACTCCTCAATCCATCACCTACCCCATCACTTACCAGCTCAGGCGTGGAAAATAGCACATAACATATAGGCAGGGTCTACACCTACTGAGATGCTGGGCATAAACAGCCTGAAGGGTGGGGGAAGAGCACAGCGATAGCCAGCTTCCCACCCCAGAGGGTCAGGCGGGCACTTCAATGGGGCACAGTACAGGATGGGTGTATAGAATAAATTGGTGCATTGGGAAGCATGGCAAAAAGCATGTTCAATGTCAAGGAATATGGCAAAGACTGGCACCAATCTGGCACAGGAATTAATTAACTAGGAGCCTGTTCTTTCCAGCATATGGAAGTCATAGCAATTCCATTGGCACACTTGTGACTGATGGCTGATGCCTTCACTTCTTTTTTTATTGGTACACTTCGGTACTTTTATTCTAATCAAATAATCCAATTCAAATTAAGTCCAATCATGGTCCCCACAAACCAGATCCAAGCTGACAAAACAAGATATTGCATCCCATCATGGACTGGATCAAACAAGATCCAAGCTGACAGGATGAGGCATTGCAGCCCCCTCCCGTGCTGGATCTAATGCTTCATCGTAGCCAAAAGGCCGAAATAGCTTTGAAAAATTGCATCAGGTAGAGCCTTGGTTTGATCTCATTGGTTACCCTGATCCTTTGCTCTACCCTAGCTTAGTGAACCACGATCGCAGGTGTCAGCACACGCAGAGTGCAATGGGCTCCACTTCCATTGCAGCACAAATAACTCCCGCCAGGAGATTGCGTGTTGCTGCGGTAGCTCAGAATGGAGACCTGGGCTATCAAAGTTTTGACACTCAGACTGCTTTTGTGTACGCTCAATGTGCTGCTCAACGTTCAAAGTGCTCCAGATACGAATGTCCAAAGGGACTTTCGGAGTGCTACAGCAGGCCTTCTCATCACAGATTACATGGGTTACTGAGGCACCAACCTGGGGCACCATTGGTGGATCCATAATGTAGAAATCTGCTGCCCTCTCTCAGGGTGACAGCATTTCTGGTTCCACCACTCCTACTCCACCAGCCAAGCAGCTCAGGCTGCTGCCTGGTCTGAAGACAGGCCTTCGAGGACCAGAGCTGCTCAAAGACTGTTCTCTGAAGCGTTCTGCAGTCTCAGCAGCCTTTCACTAACCATTCTGCAGCCACTGGGGCACTGACAAACGTATATAAAAAAACAGGGAACATGGACAGGTGATTAGTTTATACTGTGTACAATATAGCATGATTTCACCTCCTTAATCGAAAGCAGAAGACAATGAAATATATTTGAAAGAAATGAATGACTACTCTGTGCACAGCAGTGAGGAATGAAGTAACTATTTGCTAGAATGCCAGGAAGAAGTCCTCTGCATTTCTTCAAAATAGTGTCATAGGATCTTTTATCCACTTGAGAAGGTGTCTCAGTTTAGTGCCTCATTGAAGGAGAGCACCTCCAACAGTGCAGCACTCCCTCGGTGCTGGAGTAGAATCCCAGTTTAGATTTTGTTGTAAGTTTATAGACACAACGGAGTAGAGTTCCACTCCAGCCGGACAGAGCATGGAATGGAAAGCCTGGCACGGGTAACTGCATATTTGGAAATGAACGACTGGATTTTCTTTCCACCGAAATGAATGGAATGGAACCTAATTGGATTCTGTTGGAGATCCTGTGTGCCAGATTTTCATCTCTGCTCTCCACCCAACTGAAGTTTGACTGTCTGTGTGGAGTTTGCACATTCTCCTTGTGTCTGCATGGGTTTCCTCTGGGTGCTCCAGGTTTCCTCCCACAGTCCAAAGATGTGCAGGTTAGATTGATTGGCCATGCCAAAATTGCCCCTTAGTGTCCTGAGATGCGTAGGTTAGAGAGGTTAGTGGGTAAATATGTAGGAATAACAGGGTAAGGCCTGGGTGGGGTTGTGGCCGGTGCAGACTCGATGGGCCAAATGGCTTCTTTCTGCACTGTAGGGCTTCTATGAACATATTCTATTTCTGTGACACTCCAGGAACAGGGACAAAACCAATCCCTATCCCTTTAAGATTCTGATGAAACAATAGAGTCACATGCAGCTGGCCTCTAGGTTCTTAGTCAGAATCCGCAGGGAAGTCCATCAAAGATACAACAGTTAATGACTAAAATTGACTCTTTTAAAAAAAAGTTGCAAGAACAAAAATTAATATCAAAAGCAGGGGTGAATCTAGTGAGTTGGGAGGAAAGCAGTCATAGGGAATAAGCATCTCGGAAGAAAGGTGGCAACAGGCAAAAGTAAAGGAGAAAGGGTGCAAAGGCTAAGGCCAAACTTTTCCAGCCATTCACGCTGGTGGAATCTTTCAGTCCCGCCGACAGTGCTCTCCCCGCTTGTCGCAGGTTCCATGGCAAGGAAGGGTACGAACAACTTGATAGTGGCAGGACTGGACGATCCTGCCTCCAGTCAATGGTGGGCCACCTCTGCTCCCGCAATACATACCATGCTGGGGAGCAGAAAATCAGGCCCTACGTTTCCAGTTCCATTTCTTATGTTGATCAGAAAGAAAACTTGTTCTGTGTAGTACCAGATCCATGTTATGAATATAACCATTTCCCAGCCAAAACCACAATAGAGGGAAAAGGCAAAATACAATTATTTACTGTAAACTGGAATGACTGGGGCCTCTGACTGACCCTGCGTTCACTTGCTTTAAGTTGTTACATCAGGTACGTGAGAGTAGTGGATTTGCAGACCTGGGGTTTATAATAATCCAGGGACAGCAATTAGGGATGGGAATAGTGGTCTGGCTAGCAACTCCCACATCCTGGGAATAAAAAAAGTTTAAATCCCACCAGCGTAATTTAACAATTTGAAGTAAAAATCTAGAATCGGTAAAAGCGTTCCTGAAATTGTCCAATTGTCGCAAAAGCCCAACTGTTTTGCCCTTTAAGAACGTTCACCTGCTGCCCTGACTGGGTTAGACATACATTTGAATCCAGTTCCACACCAGTAAGGTTGGCTTTCAGCAATGATCTGAAGTGACTTAGTAAACCATTCAGCTGTATCAGGGCAAGTAGCGACGGGTAATAAATGATGACCTTGTTGACGTCACCCTCAACCAGAGGATGAAATTATAAAGGTTACACCAGTAAGCCCCAAGCAATGTAGTCAGAAACAAGGCAGTGTGGACTTCAGTGCAACAGTGGTGCAATTAATGTTTTATTTCAGAGTGAGCACCACCATCGGATGATCCAATTGGCAAAGGTCTCTCAACAGTTCATTGCTCATGTACAGCAGAGATTACATCAGTCAGGAGGATAAAGAATCAGTGTCAGAACAGCATGCAGCAGAAAACGTACAGCGTCACCTTTCATCTAGTGCCAAGTGTTTGTGGACCCATGCAACGTTTCTTAAAATTTACCAACTTCAGACAGTGAATCACCAGATAATTAAAACAAGAGACACAGGCCAAATATAACGACCTCCATGAAATTCGGAGGCACCCTGCATCTTTAGGAAACTCGCCCACACAGATACCACCTGGAAATAATCCACGATTCACTAGTCCATCTCCATGAGATCTGGGACATTGCTAGCTAGGGCAACGTTTCTTGCTCATCCAGAATTGGCCTTGAGAAGGTGGTAGTGAGCAGCCATCTTGAACCGCTGCAGTCCCTGCGGAATCGTTACATTCACAGAGCTGTTCAGGTGTTCCAGGATTTTGACCCAGTGACAGTGAAGGAATGGCACTATATTTCAAAGTCAGGATGGTGAGTGGTTTGAAGGGGAACTTTCAGGTGCTGGTATTCCCATCCACCTGCTGTCCTTGTCATTCTAGGTGGGTTTGGAAGGTACTATCTAAGGAGCCAAAGTGAATTCCTGCAGTGCACCTTAAGATGGTACACACTGCTGCCACTATGTATCAGTGATGGAGGGAGTGAATGTTTGTGGATGTGGTGCCAATCAAGCAGACTGCTTTGTCCTGGATGGAGTTGAGTTTCTTGAGTGTTGGAGCTGCACCCATCCAGGCAAGTGGAGAGTATTCCATCACACTCCTGACTTGTGTCTTGTAGATGATGGATAGGCTTTGGGGAGTCAGGAGATGAGTTACCTGCCACACGATTCATAGCTTTTGACCTTCCATGGTATTTATATGACTAGTCCAGTTCAGTTTCTGATGATTAGCAACCGCATGACGTAGATAGTGGGGATTCAGTGATGGTAATGCCATTGAATGTCAAGGGGGTGATGGTTAGATTCTCTTGTGTTGGAGATGGTCATTACCTGATGCTTGTGAGGCACAAATGTTACTTGCCACTTGTCAGCCCAAGCCTGGATATTGTCCAGGTCTTGCTGCATTTGAACATGGACTGCTTCAGTATCTGAGGAGTCATGAATGATACTGAACATTGTACAGTCATCAGCGAACATCCCCATTTCTAACCTTACGATGGAAGGAAGGTCATTGATGAAGCAGCTGAAGATAGTTGGGCCTGGGACACTACCCTGAGGAACTCCCGCAAAGATGTCCTGGAACTGTGATGATTGACCTCCAACCACCACAACCATCCCCGTGCGACTCCAACCAGTGAAAAGCTTTTCCCCCCGATTCCCACTGAATCCAGTTTTGCTAGGTCTCTTGATGCCATACTCGGTCAAAATCTGGTGTTAATGTAGAGTGGGGGATATGCTTGGCCATGAGGTTACAGTTTGTGGTTGGGTGCAACTCTGCTGCTGTTGATGGCTCAGAGTGCCTCGTGGATGCTCAGTGTTGAATTACTAAATCTATTCAAAGTTTATCCATTTAGCACGGTGATAGTGCTACACAACATGGTAGGGGGTGTCCTCAATATGAAAACGGGACTTTATCTCCACAAGGACGGTGCAGTGGTCACTCCTACCAATGATGTCATGAACAAATGCAGCAGATAGGTGAGGATGAGGTCAAGTTTGTTTTTCCCTCTTATTGGTTCCCTCACCACCTGCTGCAGTCCCAGTCTAACAGCTGGGTCTGTGGTCTGAACCACTCTTAGTGATGGACGTTGAAGTCCCCCACCCCCCGCCAGAGTACATACTGTGCCCTTGCCACGCTTAGTGCTTCCTCCAAGTAGTATTCAATATGGAGAAGTACTGATTCATCAGCTGAGGGGGGGGGGGAACATTAGGTGATAATCAGCAGACTTCCTCACCTATGTTTAACCTGACGCCATGAGACTTCATGGGATCGAGAGTCAGCGAGGGCCCACAGGGCAATCCTCTCCTGACTGTATACCACTGTGCTGCCATCGCTGCAGGCTCTGTCCTGCCGTGGGATGATGCTCTGGGATGTTATCAGAGAGGTACGAATCTATGAGTATGACTATGTCAGGCTGTTGTGGGACAGCGCTCCTAATTTTGGCACATGTCCCAGATGTTAGTGAGAAGGACTTTGCTGTGTGGGCGGGGCAATCTGTATCTAGTATGATGCCAGGTTTCATACCATTTAGTAAGATGGGCTTTTCATGGTCAATGCCAGTGGATCATCCAGATTCATTCCTTATCCAATTTTCTGCAGTGGTGTAAAACAACAAAGTGGCTTGCTAGGCCATTTCAGGAGACATTTAAGATTCACCTTGCTGCAGATCTGGAGTCACAAGTAGGCCAGACCAGGTCAGTTAAGGATGACACTCAGGTTTCCTTCCCTAAAGGGCTTTAGTGAGCCTGATGGACAATGGTCATCATCAGATTTTTATTGGATTCAAATTCCACCGCATGCTGTGGTGGGATTCGAACCCGAGTCCCCAGGGCATAACCTAATCTATTCCACTACGTCACTGCCTCCCCAGGATAGTGGTGGTCATAATAACTGAAAATTATTAAATGCAGTTGATGAAATGCCATTTAAAACTCTGAAATATAATAATGGGTTTGCTCTTCTACGCAGAGAGTTGAGATAAGAATATTCCGGGGACCGTTGCCCAATCTTTAATGCTGCCAGCTGCTGCAACAGAGAAACAGCCCATGCTTTGATATGACTGGAAATGGGGAGAAAACCAGCTGGGAATTTTGACAGGGAAAAGAGGCAGCAAGAGATGGAGTGGGATCCAAGGAAATGGGGCAGAGATAGGACCTGTTAAAAATGCCATTGATGGAGAAACTGACTACAGCTTTCTTTTATTTATTTGTGTCACAAGTAGGCTTACATTAACACTGCAATGAAGTTGCTGTGAAAATCCCCTAGTCACCACACTCCAGCACCTGTTCGGGTACACTGAGGGAGAATTTAGCATGGCCAATGCACCTAACCAGCACAACTTTTGGACTGTGGGAGAAAGCTGGAGCACCCGGAGGAAACCCACATAGACAATGTGCAGACTCCACACAGACAGTGACCTGAGTCAGAAATTGAACCCAGGTCCCTGGTGCTGTGAGGCAGCAGTGCTAACCACTGTGCCACCATGTCATCCATAATAACCTTGCACAATACAAGGGGATTCTGAACATAATTACAGGGTGAATAGCCCTTTCTAGGATTAGAGCTAGTCGCAGGTAGAATTTCAGGACATTACATGTCAAACGTAAGGGAGTTATTGTATTCCTGTCAGTAATGAGAAAAATCTGAATGTCCTATTATATTATTTTATATTCTTTCTCTCTTCAGATACCATGCCCTAAGAGGCCATGTTAACCTTGCATTGCGAGAGTGAATCATCTTCTTGGGTGGTAAGTTCATCCAGTTTGCGAGGCTCTTTAGAAAAATGGTTCTTTGTCTACCTCGATCTCTTTTACCATCAAGCTTTCCCATCAGCATCAGATTTTCTGAGTCAGGATTTCTTATGATGTGCCCAAGAAATTCCAATCGTGTCTTCCTGATCTTGGTCAGCAGTGTTCTTTTGGTCTCAGATTTTACCAGCAGTCTTCATTGTTAGTGTGAAAGCACAACTCTGCAGCCTCAGCCCTTCTCCGTATTGTTTCACTGATTATTCAACTCTTACTTATGTCAAAACTTGACTGAAGTGACATTCCAAGATTCTATATTATTGCTCTTATATAATTTATCCTATTTATATTACTATGAGTGAGTTACTATTAAATATTGATGGGGTCAAATTCCCTTCCCCTGCTTGTTTCTCAACTGTAAATTGCTCCCTCCACTTTCAGTTTCTTCTCTTCTCCACCCTTGGTTTCCTTCCTTGTTATTTTGCAAATAGCCTCTTGGTTTTGCCATCCATCCATCTGCTCTGGGTGGATGGGAGTTCAGGTATCAGAGATGCAACCCATCAATGTCAAAACCTGCCTTTTACGCTCCTCCTCCCAGCAGGTTTTGAGACTGGATGGGGGAGTGGAAAATGGCATGGATGGGATCTCCTCTGGGATCTACTCACCCCGAGCTGGAAGCAATTGCAACCTGGGGCAGACAGGAAGCCCAGCTTTGCCCCAATTAAAGTTTATTATTTATTAAACTTTTAAAATGTATTTATTAGTCACAGGTAAGGCTTACATTAACACTGCAATGACGTTACTGTGAGGTTAAGGCCCTTAAGTGGTCAATTAACAGCCATATAAGACCCTTTTCCCACCCAGCCTCAACTTTTATGTTGGTGGGCGATGGATAGATCAGAGGAAGAAATAGAAAAACTTAAATCCTCAATATGAGATGAGAAGGTGGGGAGGAGGGTTTGTGGGGAGGTGCCTCAAGCCCCCTTCTGACTGCACTGTTAATGTAAGCCTACTTGTGACACAAACAAAATAAATAAATCTTATTGAATGGTAGAGCAGGCTTGCGGGCTGAATGGCCTACTTCTGCCCTTATTTTGTATGTTTGTATATTGTTGCTACAAACCTTTGGGGTGCTGAAAAATCAGCTGACTTAATTAAAAAATGCAACAAGCTTGGAAACCATGTGAGGCAATTACTTTTTCCATTACATTGTCTTTTTGGGGTAAATATGTTACCAAACATTAAGCTCTCTTGAAAATAAATGCTGATTCTTCTCACTTGCACACATTGTCAGGCATGATATATTGGGTGGTGCAGGTTAATAATCAAGGCTTGGATAGAAGGGTGACAGAGTGTCACCAATAGCTACTGCCTGTTTATTCACCTTACTGCCCTCAGCACACAGGGGTTGCGTGATATCCAACAGATTGGTCATTTCCAATTAATAATTCCTTCGAATAAGAATTTGACTGAAAGGTGACTGCAGACAATTTGACAAATCCAAAGTCTTACTCATAAGTAACTATCAAACGGTGGGTGGTTGACTATGAACGAATCCTCAAGGCCCACGCACATATAAAATACAAGCACCTGTACAGCTAACTTGCTTTGAATAACAAGAGTAGATGAATTCAAGGTTAGACTATGGCAGCATGCAATTTAATAGTGTCTTGTTTGGGATCGGTCGACTGAATAGAATGGGGAATGAGTAAAGTTTAACAAGGTAACCATGCAACCAATTGCTTTAACATTTAGCTTGTTTGTATCCCGACACTAATGCTTCAAAAGTCAGAACTAAGTAAGCTCCCAGTGATTTTAATTGTTTCTTCCCCCCATTCCTTGCACCCCCAGCTCCCCCACCCGACCCCATCCCAGCATTCACTTCTATCTTTACTCTCAATAAACATTCCTTATCCCGTTCTCAGTTCCACGCTCTCAGTATTCTGGGATGATTTATTTTGAGAGGAGGTTTGATTTTGATAATCAAACAATGGATTGATTTGATTTATTACTGTCACATGCATTAACATACAGTGAAAAGTATTGTTTCTTGCGCGCTATATAGACAAAGCATATCGTACATAGAGGAGGAAAGGAGAGAGTGCAGAATATAGTGTTACAGTCATAGCTACAGTGGAGAAAGATCAACTTAAAAAAAGTATGTTCAAAATATTTTTAAAAAATTTGCATTTGTAGAGACATGCTCAGGGCCTCGAGACATCTTAAAATGCTTTGCAACTGATTAAGTATCTTTGAAGCGCAGTCACTTTTGTAATGTAGGAAACACAGCAGCAAGTTTGAACACAGCAGGCTCCCAACAACAGTAATGGAATAAATATCCAGATAAATCATAAATAATTGTTTCAATGATGCTCATTGAGAGATAAATATTGACTAGGATACCCAGAGGACTACTCTGCTTTTATCTGTACAATGCTTTGGGATAATTTAATATGTATTTGTTTGTGGGATGTGGATGTTGTAGGAACACTGCAGTGCTGTTAGGGAGGGAGTTCCAGGATTTTGACTCAGGACAGCAAAGGAATGGCAACATAATTCCAAGCCAGGATGATGTCTGGCTTGGAGGGGAACTTGAAAGTGGTGCAGTTCCCATGCACCCGCAGTCCTTTTTCTTCTAGGTGGTGGGGGTTATTGGTTTGGAAGTAGCTGTCATAAGAGACTGGTGAGTTATTGCAGTGCATCTTGTAGATGCGACACATTGCTGCTTTTATGCATCAGTGGTGGAGGGAATAAATGCTGAAGGTGGTGGATAGGGTGTCAATCAAGTGGACTGCTTTGTTCCAAGTGGTATCTAGCTTCTTGAGTGTTGTTAGAGCTGCACCCGTCCAGACAAGTGGAAATTATTCCATCATATTCCTGACTTGTGCCTTGGACATGGTGGCCGAGCTTTTGGGAGCCAGGGGTTGAGTTACTCACCACAGAATTCCCAGCCTTTGACCTGATCTTGCAGCCACAGTATTTATATGGTTGGTCCAGATAGGTTTCTGGTCAATGGTAGTCCCCAGGATGTTGATACTAGGGAATTCAGTGACGGTAATGCCATTGAATGTCAAGGGAAGATCATTCAATTGTCTCTTGTTGGAGATTGTCATTCCCTGACACTTGTGTGATGTATATATTACTTGTCATTTATCAGCCCAAGCCTGCATATTGTCCAGATCTTGCTGCATACGGACATGGACTGTTTCAGTATCTGAAGAGTTGTAAATGATTCTGTGCAATCAGCAGCAAACATCCCCACTTCTGACCTTACGGTAGAGAGAAGGTCATTGATAAAGCAACTGAAGATGGTTGGACCTAGGACACTATTCTTGTAGTAATGTCCTTCAGCTGAGATGACTGACCTTCAATAACCACAGTCATCTTCCTTTGTACTCTGTGTGACTCCAACCAGTGAAGGGTCTTCCCTCTGAATTCTGTCCTTGATGCTACACTCCATCAGATGTGGCTTTAATGTCAAGGGCAGTCACTCTCACCTCACATTTTTCGTCCATGTTTGAACCAAGGCTGTAGTGGGGTCAGGGTCTGAGTGACTCTGGCAAAACACAAACTGAGTGTCACTGAGCAGGGGCTGCTTGCTAGCACTGTTGATGACACCTTCCGTCACTTTGCTGATGATGGAGAGTAAACTGGTGGGATGGTGGTTGGCTGGATTGGATTTGTCCTGCTTTTTGTGTACCGGACATACCTGGGCAATACTCCACACTTTTACTGAGAATATCACTCCTAACAGTAACAAACACTTCTGTATAACCAGTTGTACAGGAAGTGACACAAGGTCACCCATACAAACAATCCAGTCCAGAGACAATACAGGTCAAGAAACGTAACTGAAAGCTGACATGTGGCTTAATTAGCCACATTTCTTACCAGAAACAAGTAGGGAAAAGTTGCATGTGGTTTATTTTCTAGAACAGGAATTACTATGCATATGCTGACTCCTTATCTAAATGATCTTTGAGCACAGCCCAGTCCTGTTGACTTAATGGCATGGCGGCAGAGTGGTTAGCACTGCCGCCTCACATCGCCAGGAACTTGGGTTCAATTCCAGTCTTGGGTGACTGTGGAGTTTGCACATTCTCCCCATGTCTGTGTGGGTTTCCTCCCACAGTCTAGATGTGAGGTTTGGTGGATTAGCCATGGTAAATGTGAGGGGTTATGGGAATAAGATGGAGGGGAGGGCCTGGGTGGGATGGGTCCACAGCACAGACCTTGAGTTGCTCCAAGCCGCAGATGTGGCCGTTCCTTTGTTTCATAGAGCAGTGTTGTATCGGCAGACTGGCTTTGGTGAGGTTATTGCAGTCAGGAAAGTGGCGAGGATTAGGAGGGAATTCTAGAGCTTAAGCCCTTGGCAGCTGAAGACATGCCTACAGGTAGAACAATTAAAGTCAAGAGGCCAGAATTAGTGGAAAGCAGGTATTTTCAGAGGGAGTTGGAGGAGATTACACAGATAGGGAGGGGCACAACCAGGCAGGGGCTTGAAGGCAAGGATGAGAATTTTCAGATTGTGGTGTACCTTACAAGGAGTCATTGTTAGTCAGCACATGGGTGATAACTGAATGAGATTTGGTATGAGTTATAACATACACAACAGAGCTTGGATACGACAATGGAGGCTAGCCAGGAGTGTGTTGGAAGAGTCAAGTCTCATGGTAACAAAGCTATGGACAGTCATAAACGTGAGTTTATGCCCAGCAGAATGTGCATGCTTGTTTCTAATTCAGACCAGTCATTTTAGAACCAATTCCTACTAAAGGGGTGTCAGTCCTCAACAATTGTCTGGAATCTGCAGCAATTAAAGATTTATTTCCCGACACTACTTTCAGCCACCTGGAGGAAAAATAGTGGGGACAGCAAAATTCAAAACTATATGGGTGGAATTTTACAAGCTAGCATGAAAATGGGAGAGTTGCAGATGTATTTTTTGGGTGAGTATTTAAACCAAATCTTGTGCAGATAGTACGTGAAAAAATGGGCTAGACTGTTTCTAGCTGCTATAAGCAGTGAACATAAGAACATAAGAAATAGGAGCAGGAGTAGGCCATCTAGCCCTTCGAGCCTGCCCCGCCATTCAATAAGATCATGGCTGATCTGTCGCTGCTCAGTTCCACTTTCCCGCCCTCTCCCCATAACCCTTAATCCCCTCTCCTATCAAAAACCCATCAACCCGCGTCTTAAAAATATTTAGCGAGGCAGCCTCCACCACTTCAACGGGCAGAGAATTCCAGAGATTCACCACCCTTTGAGTGAAGAAGTTCCTCCTCAACTCCGTTCTAAACCGCCCCCCTTTTATCTTGAGGCTGTGCCCCCTAGTCCTATTGTCTTTTTTGAGCGGGAAGAGTCTTTCCACCTCTATCCTATCCATCCCATTCATCATCTTATACGTCTCAATGAGATCTCCTCTCATTCTTCTAAACTCTAACGAGTACAAGCCCAGTTTATTCAGCCTCTCCTCATAGCTCAACCCCCTCAACTCCGGTATCAGCCTAGTAAACCTCCTCTGCACTCCCTCCAAGGCCAAAATATCTTTGCGCAGGTGCGGCGCCCAAAAATGCACACAGTACTCCAGTTGCGGCCTCACCAATGCCCTATACAGCTGCAGCAAGACCTCCCTACTTTTATATTCAATCCCCTTCGCTATGAAGGCCAGCATCCCATTCGCCTTCCTGACCACCTGCTGCACCTGCAAGCTGGGTTTTTGCGACTCATGCACAAGGACCCCGAGGTCCCTCTGCACCGTCGCCTGCTGCAGTTTTTCGCCCCGTAAGTAATAGTCCTTCCTACCATTCTTCCTACCAAAGTGGACCACCTCACACTTGCCAACATTAAATTCCATTTGCCATTTCCTGGCCCATTCGCCCAGCCTATCTAGATCCTTCTGCAGACTCTCCACACCCTCCGCACAATTTGCCGTTCCCCCAATCTTGGTGTCATCAGCAAATTTCGACACTCTACACTCGGTCCCCTCCTCCAGATCATCTATATAAATGGTAAAAAGCTGAGGCCCCAGCACCGACCCCTGGGGCACTCCACTAGTCACCATCCGCCAATCCGAATAGCACCCGTTGACCCCCACTCTCTGCCTCCTATTTGACAACCAATCCTCTATCCACGCTAACACCCTACCCCCAACTCCATGTCCCTCGACCTTCTGCAATAACCTCTTGTGAGGCACTTTGTCAAACGCCTTCTGAAAATCTAGAAAGACCACATCCACCAGCTCTCCTCTATCCACCGCCCTAGACACATCCTCATAGAACTCCAGTAAATTTGTCAGACACGACTTCCCTTTAATGAAACCGTGCTGCGTCTGCTCTATCAAGCAATTCCCTTCAAGATGCCTCGCAATTTCCTCCTTAATGACAGATTCTAACATTTTACCTACCACAGACGTTAAACTAACCGGCCTATAATTCCCCGCCTTTTGCCTGGCACCCTTCTTAAACAACGGCGTAACATTAGCCGTTTTCCAATCATCCGGCACTTCCCCGGAATCCAGCGACGTTTGGAAAATAACCACCAAGGCATCCACTATCACCTCCGCCATTTCTTTCAGAACCCTCGGATGCATTCCATCCGGTCCTGGGGACTTGTCCACAATCAGCCCCTCCAGTCTGTCGAGCACCACCTTTCTAGTAACAGTAGTGTCATTAAGACCCTCCAGTCCTACCACCTTTCCATCGCTAACACCCGGCAAATTATTCACGTCCTCCTCCGTGAAGACAGAAACAAAAAAGTTATTCAATACCTTAGCCATACCCCCATCCCCTACCACTAGGTCCCCTTTCTCATCCTCTAAAGGACCAACATTCACCCTAGCCAGCCTCTTCCTTTTTATATATTTATAAAAACTCTTGCTATCCTTTTTTATATTAAGCGCTAGCCCAGCTTCATAGTTTCTCCTACCCTTCCTTATCAACTTCTTTGTCAATCTTTGTTGACATTTAAACCTCTCCCAATCCTCTTCTCGCCCACTACTCTTAGCTACTCTAAATTCCTCCGCTTTTAGTTTAACACTTTCCTTCACCTCCTTCGTTATCCACGGCTTATTACCTCTCCTCCTACTATCCTTTTTGACCATCGGAATAAATTTCCGTTGAGCACCAAGAAAGATCTCCTTAAAGATCCTCCACTGCTCCTCAACAGACCCTCCCTCCAA
The DNA here is from genome assembly GCF_965287045.1 of Carcharhinus amblyrhynchos. NCBI lineage: Eukaryota > Metazoa > Chordata > Chondrichthyes > Carcharhiniformes > Carcharhinidae > Carcharhinus > Carcharhinus amblyrhynchos. The sequence goes on along the minus strand of NC_137343.1, from coordinate 41,572,182 downwards.
CGCGCTCTCCCAGTCACTGGCGAATTGAGTAAAGAGGACTGTAGACAGGGCTTTAAACTAATTAGGGGGGGGGAGGGTGCGAGGGTAGGTGACCTTACGAGGTCTAAAGTTAAGGAGAGTGTACATGTAAGGGAAGAGGCCGAGGATGTCCCAATGATGGGCAGGGCTTGATTTACCAGCCAACAGCAGAGGGAACTATTGCGCATGTGCAGATCTGTGTGTCTGTACATGCACAATAACAAAGGGCTGACACAGAGAGATCAGGCCTCTGCTGTTGCAGCTGAGATCAACCAACACCCCCTCCTCAGTGTAATCATAGAGTCCTGCAGGCAATTCCATGACTCTTATTACCAGAAATGTAGTCTCTGCCACCCACCCCACCACCCAGACTGATCGCCCCAACCACCCTCCCACTGATCTAATGCAGAGCGGCAGCGGGCCCCGTTCCCTCACTCCACCAATCGCAGGCAGAATGGCAGTGGGACCTCCCCTTCCTCATTCCACCAATCACAGGCAGACACAAGTGGGTCACTGCCCTCCCTCACCCACCAATTGGAGCTGCAGAGTGGCAGCAGGGCCCTCCTCCCTCCCTGATGGGGCCCTGGCTTGGCCTTGCTCCCTCCAGGCTTTACCCAATAGCCTTCCCCCTTAGGCCCCACCCCTGACACTGTCCAGTGGGCAGTGCCAAGGTGCCCGGTAGGGATTGCTGAGGTGCCAGGCTGATTGGACCCATCAGGAGGGCAAGAACACGGCAGATGGAATATAATGTGGAAAATGTGATGTAATCCATTTTGGTAGGAGGAACAGACATGTATCTCCTAAAAGGTAAGCAATTAGAACATGTAGATGTACAAATGGACCTGGGTATCTTTGTCCATAAGTCACTGAAGGCTAACATGCAGGTGCAGCAAGCTATTAGAAAGGCGCTAATGGAATGTTAGTCTTTATTACAAGTGGATTTGAGTACAGGAGTAGTGAAATCTTGCTTCAATTGTATGGGAGCTTGGTTTAGACTGCACCTGGTGTCTCTGTGTGCAGTTTTAGTCCCCTTACTTCAGAAAGAATATTATTGCCATAGATGGAGTGCAATGAAGGTTCGCCAGACTTGTTCTGGGGATGGTGGGATATTGGGTAAACTGGGCCTGTATTCTCCAGAGTTTAGAGGAATGAGAGGTGATCTTATTGAAACATACAAAATACTTAAAGGAACAGACAGGGTAGATGCAGGTAAGATGTTTCCCTTGGTTTGGGATTCCAGACCCAGGGGCTACAATTTCAAAACAATGGGGATGCCACTTAGGACAGGGCTGAGGAGAAATTTCTTTACCAAGTGGGTGGTGAATCTTTGGAATTCTCTATCTCAGAGGGCTGTGGAAGCTCAGTCTTAGAGTATGTTTAAAGCAGAGATTGATTTCTGATTAAAAATGACAGTCACCCAAGACCAGAATAACAAGAACCACAGAATCCCTATAGTGCAAAAGGAGGCCATCCAGCCCATCGAGTCCACACTGACTCTCCCAAAGAACACCCACACAGGTCCTCCCCTATGCCCTATCCCCATATCCCCTTCCATCTACCATGGCTAATTCCCATAACCTACACACCTTTGTATCCTTAGCATGGCCAACCCATCTAACCTGCACATTTTTAGATTGTGGGGGGAAACCGGAGCACCCAGAAGAAATCCAGGCAGACATGGGGAGAACGTGCAAACTCCACACAGTCACCCAAGACCAGAATTGAATCTGTGCTCCTGTGCTACCATGCCACCACCCGATAACATTAAGGATTAGGGGCTTAGTGGGTGTAAAAGGTATTGAAGTGTCCAATCAGCCATAATCATATTAAATGGTGGAGCAGGCTCGCTGGACTGAATAGCCTATGATTCTCCGTTCCGATAATGTTCTACTCATTGGCTATATTAGCACAAGTGTTAAATGGCCCTTTACATTCAAATTGCTCTTTCCTTCCCCCCTCCCTGTTGGTCAATAATTTTGTGTGAAATATAGAGAGCGCACATAGACAGATCCTGGCTCTCCAAAATGGCAAGTTTCAACACCAGCTTGTGATCTTCACCATCTACAATTCAACATCCATCATTCCCATCAACTCCACCTTGTTTGATGTTCATGGCCCTCAATAATAGCAGCAGTTACTTATATTTATCTAGCCCTGTAAGCAGGGGGAATCATTGCAAGGTGTTTCACAGAGCGGTAAGAGGAAAGCATGCAGAGCCTTTGATTGAAAGGTGGTTTATGAAGGGTTTTGAATGTGGGGAGGGACGCAGAAAGGTTTGGGTAAGGTCGGGATAACTGGAAACGAATCTTTCAACAGTGGAGCTTTGGGAAAAGGGAGAATACAGGAGGTCAGCATGTAGGGATTGGAGAATGCAGGAGGAGATATAAGGCTGGGAAAAATTGCAGAGGTCAGAGAGAGGAGGATTTTACATTTAACCCATTGATGATAGCGCCCAATGTGTGTCAATGAGGAGGCAAGAGATAGGCAAACAAGAAGCATTCTGGAATTTAATGCAGATGGTGCATTTTCAGACAACGTGGAGTTCACAAACCGTGAAGGCAGACAGGGAAGACATTAGAGAAGTTGAACTTAAAGGTAGGAGTGAAGGTATAAATCTTGACAAATCATTGACAGTGTGGGGCCGTATGAGGCTGAGAAAGGAGTGTGTTTATGTTATAGTCAAAGCACTGGAGTCACTTAAAAGCATATAAGTTTATGTGACTATGACAGTTACACAAAAAAACTATTTAAAACTAATGTGTTATCTTGGTGTTTTAATCCATCCATAAATGGATCCATGTAGATTTGTATATAATTGTATACCAGTGATGAGTGTAAGTATTTTTCTCCTTTGTGTGTCAGTGTATGTGTATGCAGCATTTCTGTATTTACATGCTATGGATATAAGAGTGCAGGTGTGTTTGTGTGGGGATGTGTGAAATAGCCTCAGAAAACTTTACAGCCAAATTTCTTTACCACTGCCTTTTGTTGCATTTGATTTGTTGTTAACGCTCCAATTTCCATCCTCAGATTCTTGCAATACACACACTCTGCTCCCGTCCATCTCCTTACTGTCCCTGTGCTTGCCTGTGTTTGTCAGCCAGATGGGTGTCTATTCAATTATTCACTCTAGTGTGGTAAATAGTTCATCTGAATTTGGAGTTATCCCTTGGAATACACTTTGCAATAATAATGTGAGAAAGTTTCTACGCTTGTGAGATTCCCTATTCTGCTTAGTAACAGGCAATTGTCAGTAAGAAAATGAAGGGAGTTTTACTTCTCTAATCTTAGAGATGTTACAGAGAGGGAGACTGGGGAGAATTTGTCCTAATATGAAATACAATCTGACAGCTGACCTGGGTATAATCAGCAATACTGTTCCATACCCATCACTGGCGTCTCTCCTGCTGATGGGTCGGAAAAATAAATCACGCACAAGAATAGAAATTAAAAACCGTGGCAGGAATTCTCTCACAATCAGGAGAATGAAACAATTACAAAACGCACTACTTACTGTTAATCGTTGCTCTCCCTTTCCCTTGCTGGTGAATTATATTGTTTAGCAGATGGTTTAAATTAAGCTCTTAGGCATTGTGGGGGCAGTAATGTTTTTAATCCAGTTTCCCAGCAAAGATATCAGTTCTTGTGAGTTAAAGAAAAATAAATAAGAAGAGGGTGGCAACTGGAAATTTTTCTAAGCACTGTACAGAGGAACTTAGGTAGTTTTTGCAGTCAAACAGTTGGAATCTCTGTCGAAAGACAAGTATCCGCCCATGCTCAAAGATATATATAGCTTCATATGTATATCCTTCCTCTGGGAATACAGACCCAATTTCCTCAATTCTCCTCAGAAAACAACCCCAGGGATTAGTCTGCTGAACCTCTTGTACACTCCCTCCACACCCGTCGCCCAGTGGGCACTAAAGGCCATCTGCATCAGCGGGCACTGAGCAAATTAAACACAACAGGGAATTTCAGAGAGTGAGTAGGTTGCGCTATTAATCAGCTTACTTATCTTCTTGTGAAGATTTAAAGGGGGTCATCATGTAAGTCTACCCTGTTGAGAAATCCCAGATAGGACCTGCCCTAACGCGCCCATCTGAATTCTCCATTCACAGCCCAGTCCACAAAATTACCCCCCGATTTCATCATTCGCTCGCATCATTTAAAATTAATCCACGTGCAGCCGACGAGAAATTGGAATCTACAAATTGTAAAATAAGTACCAATGATAACAAGTTGCACGCACACAATATTAAAATGCAGTTAATAAATCCGAGAAGATGTAACGGGTTCATACCAGCTCCTTCAGGATATTTTCCATTAGATGTTTGATCCCAAATCACTTCCTAGTCCCAATCTCTGCAAAGATATGAAAAATTACAAAGGGAGCAAAAGCCCAGGCAAGTTTGAGTTGAATGACAGAGGGGAACTGAGGAGGATTGGGAGGCCAATGCAGCAGAGTTCCAGCATGAGTCTCATATATAGTTAGTGCAAGAACAGGACTATTCCAGATGATCTTTTCATGGTCTGTTAATCATGCTAAAAACACTTGAATTGCATTTTTTTGCACGTTCATGATGAGAATTCTAATTGACCTTTAGAAGAACTGTACTTTCCCAATCACCGGTACAATCCGGGTGACTGTGACACAGGAATTGTATTGAAATCTGTGTACATATTCTGCACTGAACAGGTTGCAAATTACAACCAATTCTTTCAAAGTCCCAGAGACATATCTGGCAGGTCCCATATTGTGGGCACCTTGGTGGCACAGTGCCATGGTACTGAGTATTCCTCATGTCATAAACCCAGTCTTCTGGCCTTACTCCCCAGTTCATAATCGTGGTCATGATATGCCAAATGGAGGGAAATTGAAAGTTCAAAAAAAGTAACAATTGCAAACTAGTTGCTTGGTGTTTAACTATAGGTCAATCAATGGCACCTTTTCTTTTGAGTCAGAAGGTTGAGGGTTCAATTCCACACCAGGGACATATAGGAACTTAGGAAAAAGGAACAAGAGTGGGCCATTCAGCCCATTGAGCCTACTCTGCCATTCAAACAGATCGTGACCAATCAACTAACTCTTACGCCATTTTTTCCACTATCTCCATATCCTTTGATATCATTAGTATCCAGAAGTCTATCAATTTTTTTCTTGAACAAGTTCAATGACTGAGCTTCCACAGTCTGCTAGGATAAAGAATGATGTGGATATGCCGGCGTTGGACTGGGGTAAACACAGTAAAAAGTCTGACAACACCAGGTTTTAGTCCAACCGATTTATTTGATAGTAAACTCACTAGCTTTCGAGGGGTTTCCCTCTTCTTCATGCACAGGTTCGAACAAGACTTCTTCACTGCACAGAATCTTCAACTGATCCTATACACTAGATACATCGATGACATTTTCTTCCTTTGGCCTCATGGTGAACAATCACTGAAACAACTATATGATGACATCAACAAATTCCACCCCACCATCAGACTCACCATGGACTATTCCCCAGAATCAGTTGCATTCTTGGACACACGCATCTCCATCAAGGACGGTCACCTCAGCACCTCACTGTACTGCAAGCCCACAGACAATCTCACAATGCTCCACTTCTCCAGTTTCCACCCTAAACATGTTAAAGAAGCCATCCCCTATGGACAAGTCCTCCGTATACACAAGATTTGCTCAGATGAGGAGGATTGTGACAGACACCTCCAGACGCTGAAAGGTGCCCTCATAAGAACAGGATATGGTGCTCGACTCATAGATCGACAGTTCCGATGCGCCACAGTGAAAAACCGCACCGATCTCCTCAGAAGACAAACACGGGACACAGTGTACAGAGTACCCTTCATCGTCCAGTACTTCCCCGGAGCGGAGAAGCTACGACATCTTCTCCGGAGTCTTCAACATATCATTGATGAAGACGAACATCTCACCAGGGCCATTCCCACACCCCCACTTCTTGCCTTCAGACAACCACGCAACCTCAAACAGACCATTGTTCGCAGCAAACTACCCAGCCTTCAGGAGAACAGTGACCACAATACCACACAACCTTGCCACAACAACCTCTGCAAGACACGCTGGATCATTGACATGGATACCATCATCACACGTGAGAATACCATCCACCAGATACACGGTAAATACTCTTGCAACTCGGTCAACATTGTCTACCTGATACGTTGCAAGAAAGGATGTCCCGAAGCATGGTACATTGGGGAGACCATGCAGACGCTATGACAACGGATGAATGAACATCGCTCGACAATCACCAGGCAAGACTGTACCCTTCCTGTTGGCGAACACTTCAGTGGTCACGGACATTCAGCCTCTGACCTTCAGGTAAGCATTCTCCAAGGCAGCCTTCACGACACACGACAGCGCAGAGTCGCTGAGCAGAGACTGATAGCCAAGTTCCGCACACATGAGGACGATCTCAACAGGGATCTTGGGTTCAAGTCGCACTATCTGTAACCCCCGTCACTTGCCTGGGTTTGCAAAACCTCACTTACTATACTGTCTGGAGACAATACACACCTCTTTAACCTGTGATCAGTGCTCCTTGCTCCTTCCACACACATTGTCAGCCACTTTAGGACTTGAACAGCAGGTTAGGTGTAAAGATTCGCATTCTAATCAGTAATCTGTAAACTGTCTGTGCTTTATATGCTCTGTCTGAGGCCAGAACTCTCCATTCACCTGAAGAAGAGGGAAACCCCTCGAAAGCTAGTGAGTTTACTATCAAATAAATCAATTGGACTAAAACCTGGTGTTGTCAGACTTTTTACAGGATAAAGAATTCCAAAGATCCACCACCTCTGATTGAAGAGATTTCTCCTCATTTCAGTCTTAAATAGTTGGCCCCTTATGCTGAGGCTCTGTCCATTGGTTCTCAACTCATGATGTGGAGATGCTGGCGTTGGACTGGGATAAACACAGTAAGAAGTCTCACAACACCAGGTTAAAGTCCAACTGGCTTATTTGTAGCAAACGCCACTAGCTTTCGGAACTGGCTGTTTCTTCATCAGTTGGGTGGGAGTTCTGTTCACAAACAGGTCATATAAAGACACAAACTCAATTTACATGAATTATGATTGGAAAGTGAGTCTTTACAGCTAATCAAGTCTTAAAGGCACAGACAATGTGAGTGGAGGGAGCATTAAGCACAGGTTAAAAAGATGTGTATTATTTCCAGACAGGAAAGTTAGTGAGATTTTAAAGTCCAGGCAGGTTGTGGGGGTTATAGATAGTGTAAAACGAACCCAAGATCCCGTTTGAGTCTATAACAGCCTGCTACCCTGCAAATGGCCCATTTATTCCTACTCTTAGTTAACCAATTCTCAATCCATAGCACTATACTATCACCATTCCCACATGTTCTAAAATAAAGACAGAAAATGCTGGATAGATCCAGCAGATCTGGCAGCATCTGTGAGGAGAGAAAGAGAGTTAACATTTTGAGTTTGAACGCTCAAGTGTTCTAATTTTGTTTATTAATCTCCTGTGTTGGGCTTTATTGAAAGTCTTCTGAAAATCCAAATGCACCACATGCTCTGGTTCTGCTTCATCTATGCTACAAATAATATATGCAAAAAAAACTCCAACAGATTGTCAAACATAATTTCACTTTCATCAATCCAAGTTGACTCTGCCCAATATATTATAGCTTTCCATGTTTCTTTCTATCCTTCAGAATAGATTCCTACTTTTCCTATTACCAATGTCAAACTAACAGGTCTGTAGTTCTTTGTTTTTTCTCTCTCCCTCCCTTCTTAAATGGCGGGGGTTACATTTGCTACTTTCCAGTCTGCAGGAAGCTTTCCCAGAATCTACAGAATTTGGAAGGAAAACCATCAACATCTTCACAAACTGGATCTTTCTTTTAAAATTTGGAAGGTGAATGCATTGTTTGGACACTTCACAAAAATGGTCATAGTTTCACCTTTGGACTGAAAGCAACAATGCCTTTTCAAAGAAATAACTTAATCAGCATGGCACTTGAGGGGGAAGAGATATTTGTTTGTTTAGAACTGCAATCACTTCAATGGATGGTGGGGTGGAAAGGAATTAAAAGGGGCAAAAGGCTAATGATCTATTGGAAATTACATGACAAACTTCAAGTTTTGAACCTGTTGTTTTTGAACTCAGTTTTCTTTGGGGAATAAGTTGCAAAGGAAGGCTGCCCTTGCTGATTCTCTCCCTGCCTCGTCTGAAATTCCATGTGTGATTATAAATCTATAGCAGAGAATCCTCATCTGAATGTAACTTGTCCGCATTTGGAAACGTGCAAAGTTAAGACAAAAAGAATTGATCCAGCTCTATGTATTATTCATGCTGAAGCTCCATTGGTGAGAACCTCCAGGCATCTTCTGGATCCAGTGGCTCATCTTCACATGAGGGAAGCTCCAAATCGATGGTGCCAAACCCTACAAAATTTATCTTCTAAAGTTTTTTCTAACTGCCCTTCGCTTCAGAGACCACTTATGTGTCCTTGTTTGAGTGTGTCCGTGTGAGTGTGTGTCTGTGTGTCTGCGTGAGCGTGTGTCTGTCTGTGTGTCTGTATGAGTGTGTGAATGTGTGTCTGTCTGTATGAGTGTGTGACTGTGTGTGTGTGTGTGTGTGTGTGTGTGTGTGTGTGTGTGTGCTGGGGAAGCGATAAGAAGAGATAACTTCCAGATTACAATTGTGTGTTAACCAGCTCTTGTAAATTTTGAAGAGAAGGTTTGTTTTATAACTAATCAACCATTCTGATTTTACTGAAAGAAGATTAAAAGTCCCTTTTATTCTGGGTAACAGGAATGAAGGTAAACAATTGGCCATTTTGGTGAGTAAATTAAACTTCTAAATTAATGGTATGACTTGTGGAGTATGGGACCAATTATCCATGCACTTCTTCCATACCGGTCAAAACACAATTCATCTAATATCTCTATAGCACCACTTTCAATACTCTGGGATGTAGCTCATCTGGAAGAAGTGATTCTTCAACTTTCAATCTATTATTAATACTAATTTCTTTCAGTTCCTCCTTTTCACTAGTCCCTTAGTATTTCTAGGAGATCTTCTGTACCTTCTGTCTTCTGTGAAGATAAACTCAAAGCCATAGTTTAGTTTCTCCACCACTTCCCTATTCTTCATTACAAATTCTCCTGTCTCTGCCTGTAATGGACCCATGTTTGTCCTTGCTAATTTTTTTGCTGTTCATATACCTAAAGAAGCTTTTACAGTCCACCTTTATGTTACTCGCTAAACTTACATTCATATTGTCTTTTCCCTTTCTTTATCAGTTTCTAGGTCATCCTTTGCTGGATTTTGAATTGTTCCCAATCTTTAGATTTATCACTTTTCTTGGCACCTTATAATTCACTTCCTTTAATCTAATGCCATCTTTAACTTCTTTGCTATCACAGTTGATCCATCTTTCCTGTTGGATTTTTGCATCTTAGAAAAATGTATACATGCTGTAGACTATGTAATACTTATTACATACTAATACTAACCATTGCCTATCCACAGTTAAATCTTTCAGTGCATTTTCCCAATGCACCATATCCAATTTGTCCCTCACACCTTCAGAATTTCTTTTGCTCAGATTTAGGGTTTGTTTTCAGAATAAACAATATAATTTTCAAATTCAATGTAAAACCCTATCATATTGTGGTCACTATTTCCCAATTGCTCCTTTACAGCAATGTTATTGATTATACCTTGCACATTAAATAGTAGCTGCATCTTACTGTTTCTTAGATCCACCCAAACTTAGATCTTGATCCTGCAATCTAAGATACTCTCTTACTAATATACCGATTCCTTATTAACAGTGCTACCCCGTTCTCTTTTCTCCTCCACCCATCCTTCCTAAATTGCATAAAGCCTTAAATATTCACTCACTAGTTCTGGTCACCCGGTAACTATGTCTCTGCGACAGCAATTAAATCATACCCATTGACCTCACTTTCAAATCACCTACCTTGTTGCAAATCATAGAATCACAGTATCCCTACAGTGCAGAAAGAGGCTTTCAACCCATCGAGCCTGCACTGACAACAATCCCACCCAGGCCCTTTCCCTGTAACCTCATATTTATTTTGCTAGTCCCCCTGACACTAAGGGGAAGTCTAGCATGGCCAATCAGCCTAACCCGCACATTTTTAAAATTTGATTTGATTTATTATCATATGTATTAATATACAGTAAAAAGTATTGTTTTTTGCACACTATACAGACAAGGTATATCATACATAGAGAAGGAAAGGAGACAGTACAGAATGTAGTGCTACAGTCATAGCTAGGGTGTAGAGAAAGATTAACGTAATATGAGGTAGGTCCATTGAAAAGTCTGATGGCAGCATGGAAGAAGCTGATCCGAGTACTAGGTACCCCATCTAGGTCAGTCGCTGCCCACGGGTTGACTTATGAGAAGGCTGCTCTGACATCTGCATTGGTTACCTCAGATATAGGATCGTCCAAGGCCTTCAGGGTGGAGGGCATGCTCTCGCTGACCTCTTGCTCAAAACAGGCACAGAATGCATTGAGCTCATCAGATAGGGATGCACTGATGCTGGCAATTTTACATATCTTCATCTTGTAGCCTGATATGTCTTGCAGACTTTGCCATAATCAGTGGGAGTCTGTGTAACAAGCTTGGGACTCCAGCTTGCTCCAGCACTGTCTTTTGGCATTTTTGATGGATCTCCTTAGATCATATTTGGATTTCTTGTACAGGGCAGGGTCACCTGACTTGAATGCCTCAGGCCTGGACTTCAGCAAGCTGTGAATATCCCTGTTCATCCATGGTTTTCAGTTGGGGAACACACAGATTTGCTTCTTTAGCACACAGTCTTCTGCACACTTACTTATTGATATTAATGATTTGGATGAGAATATAGGGGGTATGCTTAGTAAGTTTGCAGATGACACCAAGAGTGGTGGCATGGTGGACAGTGAAGAAGGTTATCTCCAATTGCAGCGGGATCTTGATCAATTGGGCCAGTGGGCTGATGAATGGCAGATGGAGTTTAATTTAGACAGATGCGAGGTTATGCATTTTGGTAGATTGAACCAGGGCAGGACTTACTCAGTTAATGGTAGGTTGTTGGTTAAAGTTACTCAGTTAATGATAGAACAAAGAGATCTAGGAATACATGTTCATAGCTCCTTGAAAGTGGAGTCACAGGTGGACAGAGTGGTGAAGAAGGCATTCGGCATGCTTGGTTTCATCGGTCAGAACATTGAATACAGGAGTTGGGACATCCTGTTGAAGTTGTACAAGACATTGGTAAGGCCACACTTGGAATACTGTGTGCAATTCTGGTCACCCTACTATAGAAAGGATATTATTAAACGAGAAACAGTGCAGAAAAGATTAACTAGGATGTTACCGGGACTTGATGGATTGAATTAAAAGTAGAGGCTGGAAAGACTGTGACTTTTTTCTCTGGAGCATAGGAGGCTGAGAGGTGATCTTATCAAGGTCTATAAAATAATAAGGGGCACAGATCAGCTAGATAGTCAATATCTTTTCCCAAAGGTAGGGGAGTCTAAAACTAGAGGGCATAGGTTTAAGGTGAGAGGGGAGAGATACAAAAGTGTCCAGAGGGGCAATTTTTTTCACACAGAGGGTGGTGAGTATCTGGAACAAGCTGCCAGAGGTTGTAATAGAGGTGGGTACAATTTTATCTTTTAAAAAGCATTTAAGTAGTTACATGGGTATGATGGGTATAGAGGGATATGGGCCAAATGTGGGCAATTGGGATTAGCTTAGGGGTTTAAAAAATAAGGGTGGCATGAATAAGTTGGGCCAAAGGGCCTGTTTCTATGCTGTAAACCTCTATGACTATGACTCTAATGAAGTCAGTTACTGTAGTGGTGTACTCATTCAGGTTGGTCACAGAGTTTTTAAATACTGACCGGTCTACTGACTCGATGCAGTCCTGTAGGAGATCATCTGATTCCTCAGACCAATATTGCACAACTTTCTTTGATGGATTCTCCCGCTTCAGTTTTGCTTGTAAGCTGGGAGCAGGAGAACAGCCTTGGGATCTGATTTGATTTGTAGTCATCCTGTAACTATCGCAGAGATGTAGGCATGTTTGATATTTGTGTAGCAGTGGTCTAGGACATTTGGGCCTCTGGTGGAACAGATGTGTTGGTGGTATCTCAGTAATAAGTTCTTGAGCTGGCCCTGATTTGAGCTGCTTGGTCACAATGAACAAGGCTTTGGGATATTTTGTCTCAAGGCTATTTGTGGCGCTGCATATTTCATCCAGCGCAGTCTTTATGTCCGCATGGGATGAGATGTAAACTGCTGTCAGTAACAGAGGTGAATGCCCATGTAAGGTAGTACGGACGACATTTTAGCGTCAGGTATCCTAGGTCTGGGGAGCAGGAACTCGCCAATGTTGCAATGTCAAGGCACCAAGACGTATTCATTCAAAGGCAGAACCCCAGCTTCACCAGGCTTACCTGAGGCCGCTGTATGGTCTATTCAGGAGGTTGAGAAGCCCTTTAGTTGTAGAGCACAGTCCAGTGAAGCAGGAGTGAGCCGTGTCTCCGTGAAACAGAGCACACAGGAGTCTCTCAGTTCCTTTTGAAATGTGACTCTGGCTTTAAGTTCATCCAGCTTGTTTTCCAGAGATTGGACATTTGCCAGGTGTAAGCTGGGGAGTGAGAAGGCCTTGGGACTGCATTGTTTCACGCTCACCTGCAGGCCTGCACATTTTCCACGCTTCCTGGAGTGACTGCTTCTTTTTGAGCCTGGGTGACGGTGAGCGTAGTGTGCGGTATTGAGGATATAGGTGCCGCAGTGGGAGGAAACCAGAGCACCCGGAGGAAACCCACACAAATATGGGGAGAATGTGCAAAGTCCACACAGTCACCCCAAGCCAGAATCAAACCCGCGCCCATAGAGCTGTATTCAGTTAGAGTGTCCTTAACTTTGTCTTTATAACATATTTCTGCATTCTAATCCTATTTGCTGCTTGCTTTTGTTTAGGAAAATTTCAGTTCCTTGTGTATTCATTATTAGTTATTATCCAAAAATATACATGGTGTTTTTAATCAATTTTACATGTTGGGTGCTGTTGCCCAGTAATATACATTGTTCTTTGATGGCCAGTAATGCATTGCTATAGTGTGAAATTATATTAAATCCATGTATTGTAAATTAACACTTCAGTGCAGCTACAATACAGACATCTAATGTCATCAGCTGCTTCTTAAGCTGACTTTGAACTGCAGTCCAAGCAGGTTTTGACTTGCTAGGAAAAGCTACAGAATAAATCCACGGAAAAACCAGTGCAGAATAGGGTGACAAGTTCAAATCGGCATGGATATGGTCATGCTAGGTAAAACCAGCAATCAGAGATTTAAACTTCCCACACAATGCCACGCATGTGCATGCGTTAGGACTTTCTTAGGATCACAACATGCATCGGCGCCTTATGTTGAGACATTCACCACTTCTCATGTCGGAAGGTTCAGGTCAGTAACTCTGATTCTCTCTCCACAGATGCTGCCAGACTTACTGAGTATTTCCATGCATTTTCTGTTTTTATTTCAGAATTCCAGCATCTGTGGCATTTTGTATTTGCACCAGCGTTCGTCCCTTTTACTTTAGAGATTTCCTTTTTCTCCAGCATTTGCTTCAAATCAGCAAAGTCAATCTGAAACCTTTCCTCACTTTCACACAGAGCACATCGTCCCACAATCAACCATTTTTTACATAGCATTCAATGGGTATACAACCTTCAGTACGCCCATTATACAGAATCTCACTTCCAATAACAAATAGAATTCACTGTCTCCACACAGATTGGTGTTTCAGCTATCAGGGTACTTTTATATTAATTTCATCACTTTCTAAACAAAATGACAACATTTCCCATTTCCACCCATCAGAAATATTAACAAACCAAATGCACTCAAATACATAGGAAGGTTAGGTTCACTAATGCACTTTAGAGAAGGAAATCTGCCATCCTTACCCGTTTAGCCTACATGTGATTCCAGAGCCACAGAAGTGTGGTTGACTCTCACTGCCCTCTGAACAAGGGGCAATTAGGGATGGACAATAAATGCTGGCCAGTCAGCGATGCCCATGTCCGACGAATGAATAAAAAATACATGAAGCATTGCAAAAATGACAAGTTTTATGTTCTTTGGTTTGCCTAAGAGTGGGAAACTTCAGTATCCATTTATCCAGGTGTAATTTTTAAAGATGCTTTCAACATTCTCCATTTTAAGTGTTTCTCCGCAGTACTTAATTCCCAATACAACGTGAACTTCTGTCTGGTCCTAATACATAACCAATTTGACTAACCAATCAAGCTTTGTGGTTTCTGTGGCCAGAATTATCTGGTCTCACATGCTCTGCTGCCAGCGAGAATGGAGAATTTGGCATTCAGCCAAATCTCTGTTCCCAACAGTGGGCCCGGAGAATCCCAGCAGCCGGCCCAGAGAGTCCCAGCCACAGGTGAGATCGGAGAAACTGGCCCACTGTCTGTTTTAGATTTACCATTATCTTTCTCTGACAATCTAGTATAAATAATCTAGATGGGAGCAACACTCCCTAAATAAGATGGTGGATTTAAAATTATCCCCAGAATAATTCTATTTAATATCTAAACTAATATAATTAAAATCCCCAAAGTCCTGTCTCCCAATCTTACATTCTACTCGATCTTTTTAATTAATAATACATTTCTCATATTCCCCAGTACTGCTTCATAAGAAATCATTGACATGCATCATGAGGAGACCTAAATGTTTTCTCTTGTGACATCAAATAAAATATTGAAGGATTTGCTTTTAAGTCAAAAATGTTTTTCAGTATTTTCAGCAAAACAGGTGTCACTAAAACGTTTAACACCCTGGAACAATCAGTCGGGCCACAGATTTGTTTCATTTTCATAGCTTTCCATCTACCTCTGCTACATCTTTGGGCAATATCAAAAACATTCCTCTCCCTTGCAGCATTGAGGCTTTTATGTCGATTTATTTGCATTTCCATGAATACGTGGGCAAGAGAGCTGAAGCGATTTTAGCTGTGGGGCAGGCCACTCCAGTATCTATACCGCCAGTCACTCTTCAAAACCCTCAACAGTCAACCTGACTTTGGCCTTTTAAATCCCATGTGCAAGGATAAACCCATCTGCAGCAAATCTGATTGACTTATCTGGTACCTCAGAATAAATGCGAAACTCTGCCTAAAGTTGTCTGACTCCCATGGTTTTGCAGCCTTGTTAATATACTTTCAGACATATTGGCAGTGACCAAAATGTCATATTCATGAGGACCTCTACATTTGGTTACTGAATTGTTCCATGGCGTTTGTTTCTTCGGACTGGATTCATTGTCAGTACTTGCTTTTCCGTCACTCTTTCACCCATTCTGGACTTCAGTTCTTAGTAACTACCTTGGACATTAAATTAATATTCCAACTTAATGGTAGCTTTTCCTTCATGCCCCACAGTTGGCAGATCCCTCCATTCACTGAGGCCCTCTGGAATATTTATCACCCAGGTACCCAGTCAGGGCAACAGGCCTGTTGATGCAACAGCTCTGTCATAGTGTTACAATCACTCACGTTACCACTATCCAGTCCTTGATCTTTCACAATCTATTCCTCAAGACCTTCACCATAAAATACATGCGTTTTTAAAGTTCCATTAGCTGCTCAGAGTCTGACATTTTATAGTTAATTCCAATTAATTGTAATGAATGAACCTTAACAGATTTATTGTCATGTTTGAGAAGTAATGACTTACCATTATGGTCTATTACCTTACCAGGTCCTTTTGAGTTCCCATGACCCTCTCTTTTGTAGCATACCAAGACGCCTATCACAAGTGGCCTTTTATGATGCTTCCATGCGCTCTAAATTTTTTCCAGGACTTCAGCCTTAATGAAAGACGGTCTTCCTGCATGTAAAGCATTTAAATGCGCAGAAAATATTATATAATTATTGTACCTTCCACAGCAAGAGGACTATTGAACAGAACAAAAGGAGATTTGGGATTTTTACCAATAGATAACTGCCAGGGACTATAACCCCAAACATCTGATATGAATTCTTTGCATGGATCACCTCTGCCGGGGAGATGTTCAATTTGTAGTGTGATTGATCATCTAAACATTTATGCAGCATTTAATCAATCGCTGTAAAGCTCCTTTCATAGAGACCATTTTTGAAAGGACTTCAGTTACATTATTCCTGACCATGATGTTCATATTTTCACATGTCTCTGAACACATCTCCAGCAAATTCCCTTCCTGTCAGTCAGCAACTCCACGGGTATCCCAAATATAATCCCTATCAATTTCTGCATGATTTTGTCTGTAATGATCATTTTGTCTTCACTATATCATTGGAGAGAGACTAGATTTGGTTGCCAGATTTAAAAAGTAGAACATAGAACAGTACAGTACAGGCCTTTTGGCCCCAAACCCAAGATCAAGCTATCATTCCCTATCATTCTGGTGTGCTCCATCTGCCTATACAATAATCACTTGAAAGTTCCTGAAGTGTCCGACTCCACGATCACAGCAGGCAGTCCATTCCACACCCCAGCCACTATCTGAGTGAAGAATCTACCTCGGACATCCCTCCTATATCTCCCACCACGAACCTTATAGTTATGCCCCCTAGTAACAGCCATATCTACCCGAGGAAATAGTCTCTGCACGTTCACTCTATCACTCTCATCATCTTATAAACCTCTATTAAGTCGCCTCTCATCCTCTTCCACTCTAAAGTGAAAAGCCCCAGCTCCCTCAACCTTTCCTTATAAGATCTATCCTCCAAACCAGGCAGCATCCTGGTAAATCTCCTCTGCACTCTCTCCAATGCTTCCACATCCTTCTTATAGTGAGATGACCAGAACTGAACACAATATTCCAAATGTGGTCTCACCAACGTCTGGTATAGTTGCAGCATAACCCCCAGGCTCTTAAACTCAAACCCCCTGTTAATAAACGCTAACACACTATAAGCCTTCTTCACGGTTCTATCCATTTGATGGCAACCTTCAGAGATCTGTGGATATGAACCCCAAGGTCTCTCTGTTCCTCCACATTCCTCAGGAGGATAAAATGTTGAGGATAAAAATGTTTCTGTATTTGTCTCATACCTTTTGATCCATTGCAACTATCACCAGGTGGTACACTGGCTAGCACTGCACCAGGTTCAATTCCAGCTTTGGGCCACTGTCTCCATGGAGGTTGCACTTTCTCCCCATGTCTGCGTGGGTTTCCTCCAGGTGCTCCGGCTTCCTCCCAAAGTCCAAAGATGTGCAGCTTGGGTGGATTGACCATGATAAAAATTGTCCTTCAGTGTCCCAAGATGTATAGGTTAAATGGATTAGCCATGATGACTGTGTGGAGTTAGTAGGACAGGGGGAGGGTAAGATACTCTGTCAAAGTCACTGCAGACTTTGGGCTGAATGGCCTGTTTCTGCACTGTGGGGATTCTATGATTCCACAATTGCATCAATTTCATCTGCCAATGGACAGTTTATATTAGAATGTGATGGCATCCTTTGATGCATTTTTCTGACTAATCTCTTCTATTAGTCTCTTATATTTATTATCAAACAGACTTGACGTTTTAGCTGGATGTTTAACATTTGACACTAAGGTGAGTAAATTATCTGTAACTTTGAGATTATTTGTATTTTTTTCCTCTGATTCTCATCAGCTGATGCCAGTAATACTTGACTAAGACTCTGATGAGAAACATCAGGTTTTGTTAAAGGGATAAAATAATGTCCTGATTGACTAAGTCGCAGATCCACTGATTTTTCAAAAGCAGCTGCATTATAGTGCTCCATGTCAAGTTTCATTTGTGCCTTTTTCGTAAATGTTTTACTCAAAAACAAACTACATCAGTAAAATGGCTTACTTCAGGTATTTCACATGGAATTACAACTCACTTTAGTGACCTCAATGTGTTGCTATCATCAAACCTAAGTAAGTAGCACTTTTATGTTCCTTAACCATGGGCAGCACGGTAGCACAGTGGTTAGGACTGCTGCTTCACAGCTCCAGGAACCTGGGTTCCTTTCCCGGCTTGGGTCACTGTCTGTGTGGAGTTTGCACATTCTTATTGTGCCTGTGTGGGTTTCCTCTGGGTGCTCCCATTTCCTCCCACAATCCAAAAATGTGTGGGTTAGGTTGATTGGCCATGCTAAAATCACCCCTTAGTGTCCTGAGATGCATAGGTTAGAGGGATTAGCAGGTAAATTTGTAGGGATATGAGGGTAGGGCCTGGGTAGGATTGTGGTCGGTGCAGACTTGATAGGCCAGATGGCTTCTTTCTGCACTATAGGGTTTCTTTGATTTCATCATTCTATGAACTTTGCTTCAATCTTCACCGCTTAGTGAATAAACGTAACATTTGGACTAATCTGTTGCACATAATTATGAAGTGCAAGTATTATCTAGTAATGTACAGTTAAAGAAGTCTGCAAATAACACAATATCTGCTGCAATCCCAGTCTAGCAGCCATGTCCTTTAGGACTCAGCCAGCTCAATCAGGAATGGTGATACTTAATCACTGTTAATGATGGACATTTAAGACCCCACCAGAGTATATTCTGTGCCCTTACCACTCCAAGTGGTGTGCAACATGAAGGAGTACTGATTCATTGGCTGAAGGAGATGGTACATGGTAGTCAGCAGGAAGTTTCCTTGCCCATATTTGACCTGATGCCATGCAACTTCATGGGGTTCAGAGTTGATGTTGAGGAGTCCCAGAGCAACTCCTTCCTGACTGTATAGCACTGTATCACCACCTCTGGTGAGTCTGCTTTGGACGTGGGGACAGGACATTCCCAAGGATGGTGATCGTGGTGTCTGAGACATTATCTCTAAGGTATGATTCTGTGATTATGTCAGGCTGTTGCTTGATTAGTCTGTGGACAAGCTCTCCCAATGTTGGCACAAGATGGTAGTAAGGAAGATTTTGCAAGGTCAACAGAGCTGTATGCCTCGGTCAATGCTGGATTTCATTCTTCATAGACGTTTGTTACAACTGACTGGCTTGCTAGGTCATTTCTGAGGGCAGTTAAGAGTTACCATTGCTGTGGACCTGGAGTCACATGTAGGCCATACCAAGTAAGGACAGTAGATTTCCTTCCCAAAAGGGCATCAATGAACTAGATAGGTTTTTACAACAATTCATAATGGTTTCATAGTCCCTATTACTGAGGCTGGCTTTTAGTTTGTTTCATTAGTTCAATTCCATGTGCGGCCGCACTTGGAGTATTGTGTGCAGTTCTGGTCCCCACATTATAGGAAGGATGTGGAGGCTTTGGAGAGGGTGCAGAGGAGGTTTACCAGGCTGTTGCCTGGTATGGAGGGGAGGTCCTATGAGGAGAGACTGAGGTTGTTTTCGTTAGAAAGAAGCGGCTAAGAGGGGACCTTATTGAAACATATAAGATGATTAGAGGTTTAAATAGGGTGGACAGTGATAGCCTTTTTCCTCGGATGGAGAAAGCTTGCACGAGGGGGCATAGCTTTAAATTAAGGGGTGGTAGTTATAGGACGGATGTCAGGGGTAGGTTCTTTACCCAGAGGGTGGTGAGGGATTGGAATGCCCTGCCTGCTGCAGTTGTAAATGCGCCTAGTTTGGGGGCGTTTAAGAGATCCGTGGATAGGTTTATGGATGAAAAGGGTTTGGTTTAGGGTAGAGGGTCATTGCTTTTTAACTGGTCGGCGCAACATCGTGGGCCGAAGGGCCTGTTCTGCGCTGTAATGTTCTACGTTCTATGTATTGCTGTGGTGTGGAACCCAAGTCCCCAGTGCATTAGTCGGGGCCACTGGATTGCTAATCTGGCCATGGCACTATTTCCCTCCATTCCACAGGCTAACAACCTCCCTTAATCTGGCACACATATAATTCCCTAAATTTGCATCCCTTTATTGTGGAGTCCACTAGATGTAGACAAAAGTCGTAGGTAGAGGAAGGACTTGAATGAGGCACTCACTAAATGTTAAAATGGGTGGCGTGGGCTTGTAGGGCCGAAGGGCCTGTTTCCTGTGCTGTTCTTTGTTCAAATCACTCGCTGTACCTATACCTACTATTTTTGTGACTCATATACCAGCACACCCAGGTCCCCCTGTATCACTGAATTCTGCAATCTCTCTCTATTTAAATAATATCCTGCTTCTTTTTTTTTGCCAAAGTGGACAAGTTCTCTTCTATCATACTTCATCTGCCAATTTTTTACCCACTGACTTAACTTATTTATATCCCTTTGTAGATTATTTCCTCCTCTTGGCAACTTACTTTCCTATCTGGAGTCATTGCCAAATTTAACTATCGTACATTCAGTCCTTTTATCCAAGTTATTGATGTAGATTATAAATAGTTGAGGCCCAGCACTTATCCATATGGCACTCCACAAGTTACAGTTTGCCAACTTAAAAAAGACCCATTTATCCCTACCCTCTGCTTCCTGTTAGCCAACCAACTCTTTATCCATACTAATACACACGATGGACTCTTATTTTGTGTCATAATCTTTGATGTGGCACCTTAAATGTATACCACATTTACAGGTACCCTCTTATCAGCTCACTTATTACTTCCTCTCCTTCTTTTCTTGAATAAAGGTGTTACATTTACTATTTTCCTTTCCAATTGCTAATCATGGCTATGATGAAATTAGATCATGATGGTACAAGACAGAGGAATGCCAGAGACAGGCCCCTAAAATTACCTCAGTCGGGACAGGAGTTGAACACACACCATCGGTATGGTGGCAAGCATGCTGCCTCACAGCGCCACGGATCCCGGTTCGATTCCTGGCTTGAGCGATTGTCTGTGTGGAGTCTGCATGTTCTCCCCATATCTGTGCAGGATTCCTCTGGGTGTTCCAGTTTCCTCCCATAGTCCAAAAAAACATGCTGGTTGGGTGTATTGATCATGTTAAATTCTCCCTCAGTGTACCCGAACAGGTACCATTTCTTTGTTCTTTTTTATGTAAGACCACACCAACCTCACCGGCCTCCTTGCTAAACACTTATCCTGGAAAGTGATGGGAGGATCTGTCAAATACATTTAGGGGATATTAGTCCTGTATTGAATTTTATGGATGTTATTAACTTGAGTTGCAGAGTAGTTGCACCACTTTGCTTTTGTTTGGTAAGTGTCTGCTCTTGTTATTGAAAGTAAAAGGCAAGTCAGTAGGTTGTGTGTTCACACACAAATTCACAGACAGTATTAGAAACATAGAACATTACAGCACAGTACAGGCCCTTCGGCTCTCAATGTTGTGCTGAGCTATGTCCAATCCCAAGGTCAAGCTGCCCCCTCCCTATCATTCTGGTCTGCTCGATGTGCCTATCCAATAACCGCTTGAAAGTTCCTAAAGTGTCCGACCCCACTATCACAGCAGGAAGTCCATTCCACACCCCAACCACTCCGAGTAAAGAATCTACCTCGGACATCCCTCCTATATCTTCCACCATGAACCTTATAGTAATGCCCCCTAGTAACAGCTACATCCACCCGAGGAAATAGTCTCTGCATGTCCACTCTATCAATCCCTCTCATCATCTTATATCATCTGTTAAGTCGCCTCTCATCCTCTTCCACTCCAAAGAGAAAAGCCCCAGCTCCCTCAACCTTTCCTCATAAGACCTACCCTCCAAACCAGGCAGCATCCTGATAAATCTCCTCTGCACTCTCTCCAATGCTTCGACATCCTTCTTATAGTGAGGTGACCAGAACTGTACACAATATTCCAAATGTGGTCTCACTAATGTCCGGTATAGTTGCAGCATAAACCCACGGCTCTTAAACTCGAACCCCCTGTTAACAAATGCTAACACACTATAAGCCTTCTTCACGGCTCTATCCACTTGAGTGACAACCTTCAGAGATCTGTGGATATGAACCCCAAGATCTCTCTGTTCTTCCACTCTTCTTAGAACCCTGCCATTGACCCTGTAATCTGCATTCAAGTTTATCCTACCAAAATGAATCACCTCATACTTATCTACCACTTTTTGGCCTAGCTCTGCATACTATCAAAGTCTCTGCTATCTGCAAGAGTCCTCTACCTCATATCGTCCGTGGTGAGACATAGTAAAATGGCAAGGTTGACTTTTGGGGTGAAATAGTTTTGGGCTTGTTCCTGTTAATCTCAACACCGCTCCACAAGTCCCAAATACCAGTCTAACCATCCCTGCAACATAACATTCAGCAAATGGGGTAGGGCCTGGGTGGGATTGTGGTCGGTGCAGACTCAATGGGCCAAAGGGCCTCTTTCTGCACTGTAGGGTTTTATGATTCTATGAAATCACTGCTTCCAATGCGGTGCTTGGAGTGCTCTGAACAATCCCAGCCTTGCGCTTTGCCAGGTGCAAGTTGAAATATCTGCGCACCTGGCATGTGTGAAGTGGGGACACTGTGTACCCTCCACAACCACATCCTGCACTCATCATCTCAAACAGCTTCCAGCTCCTAGACAACTTTGTACGGCTCGTCTTGCTAATTATAGATCATTCATCCGTTTCTGAAATGCTTTTTAGATTTAAGACAGCGGCTAAATCTGTCTGGTCCGCAAGCAAGGGCATGGAGAACACAAACCGCGGACAGGAGAGCACTTGGCTCGGATTTCACACACTTGAACCCCCTCTCCCTGCTTCCAGCTGCTGTACATGCCTCAGCAACGAAAAGTTCAATAGCCCACATGGAATCACTCCAGTTATTTCACTGTACTGCCTTAAGCACTGGGGGGATGGGTGTCACTCAAGCCCAGCAAATGACTGAGTTTCCCACCCACACAGCTGCTGAAGACTAGGAGAATGGCACTGAGACAAGACACCTGGTGGAAGCACCCAGATTGTTTCCCGTTGTCCTGGTTTACAATGTTCTGCTTCAAGCAATTCACAGTATTTCAAAATGTATTTTTCTTTTGGCTTGAAGAAACACATTTTTATCTGACAGGGCCATTACACTTTGAAAATCAGATAGTCCTCCAGTCAAGATGGGAATGAGGAGGAATCTCTCCTCCCAGACTTTGGAACTTAGGCGGATCTTATAGAGACTTACAAGATAATGAAGGGGCTAGATAGGGTAGAGGTAGAGAGATTCTTTCCACTTAGAAAGGAAACCAGGACTAGAGGGCACAGCCTCAAAATAAGGGGGGGGTGGGTGCAGTTTAGAACAGAGTTGAGGAGGAACTTCTTCTCTCAGAGGATGGAATTCTCTGCCCATTGAAACAGCGGAGGCTACCTCGTTGAATATGTTTAAGTCACAGGTAGATAGATTTCTGATAGACAAGGGAATTAAGGGTTATGGGAGAAAGTTGGAAAGTGGAACTGATCCATTTCAGATCAGCCACGATCTTATTGAATGGTGGGGCAGGCTCGAAGGGCTAGATGGCCTACTCCTGCTCCTATTTCTTATGTTATGTTAACTTGCTGCAATGGACACTGAGTTATTGAATATATTCAAAGCTGAGCGAGACAGGTTTTTACGCACCCAGGGAATTAAGGGTTAAGAGGTGGGGGAGTACAGGTAGAAAAGAGGTGCTAAGGCCAAAATCTGATCAGCCGTTATCTTATTGAAAGGCAGTACAGGCTTGATGGGTCTAATGGCCTACTCCTGCTCCTATTTCTTATGATTTTAAGTTTGACTGATTTGAATATTATTAATTAACACGAGTTAATTGTGAAAATTCACACTTTTAAGTTGTAACCAGATACAATTGCATTTTAAGTTTAAAGTTTGTTTATTAGTGTTACAAGTAGGCTTACATTAACACTGCAATGAAGTTACTGTGAAAATCCCCTAGTCGCCACACTCCGGCACCTGTTCGAGTACACTCAGGGAGAATTTAGCATGGACAATGCACCTAACCAGCATGTCTTTCAGACTGTGGGAGGAAACCAGAGCACCTGGAGGAAATCCACACAGATGCGGGGAGAATGTGCAAACTCCACTCAGACAGTGACCTAAGTTGGGAATCAAACATGGGTCCCTGATGCTGTGAGGCAGCAGTGCTAACCACTGTGTCACCATGATCACTACTAGAAGAGCAAGAATGTGCACTGTATTAGAGAGAGTGAAGATTGAGGGGGTGGGGAGGGTAGGAGCTAGACAAGAGAAAGAGGGGAGAAATCTTATTTCCTGGAAGATTCTTCTGGCATTCTAACTCTGGGGCACAGTAAATAGCCCGGTGACCTTGGGACTGGATCAGTAATTCAGAGATGGTGAATACCACTGTAATAAATCTGATAAATTAGGGGGCTGGCAATGGGGGAAATAAATTATGTAAAAGTTGCCAAAACCCAGTTGGTTCATAAATGCCAGACAAGGAAGGGAACTTGCCTCCCACCTATCCCGCCCTGGTCCGCTTTGGACTCCAGTCCCACACCAGTTGCTTGACTCCTAACGTCTTCAGGTCTTTGGACATGGGGAAGGCTGTTTTGCCAAGGACAACTATTATCAAATAAACTACTGACCACCACGATATTTTTAAAACCACTCATCACTTTAGGGGCAGCAGTTGTAGTTGTCCTTGTTACCTTCTCCTGACACCATGCCCGAAGAGGGCATTGGGGAATATGGATTACCAATAAATTGGTCCACAATTATCGCCTGACAAAGTATTTTGCCGTTGGCAGTATGGCTGACCTGGAAAGGTTTCCTGTTCTTATCACCCGCCATCAGGCATATTGCAAGGCTCTTCAGGCTGATAATCAACCCGTTTGCCCACCTTATGAACACACCTTCCATGGCCATCAAGTCCAGAAGTAAAACTTGAACTCAGAGCTTCTGGCCCAGAGGTAGGGACAATACCCACAGCACCACCAGACCTCTTCACCCTGGTACACAATTGCATAAAATGATTTGCAATAATATAGAAGCAAGTGCTTTGGGAGGCATGTACGTTTGCAGTCCACAATCACTAATTTTTCATTAATTCAAATCAATGCTGGTGATGTGTTTCAAAGTTCTTGCTCAGTTTTATATAATTTGCCCTGATATCTGAGTGACTTCAGTGTCAACTACAAGTGTACAGGGCATAGAGTCACATGTAGAGCACACCATGGAGGAATGGGGTAGTTCCCATCTCTGAAGGACATCAGTGACGCAGTACTCCGTGTTACCGTCCCACAAATATGCGGCCCAAAGATGTGTTGGTTAGGTTGATTGGTTGTATTAAATTGACCTTAGTGGGGATTAGTAGGATAAACATGTGGGGTTATGGGGATAGGGCATGTGAGGGATTGTGGTCAGTGCAGATTCAATAGGCCGAATGGCCTTCTTCAGCACTGTAGGGTTTCTACGATCTATTCTATGATCAAATCATCAAATTTAGTGAACTTAATCTCACAAATTAGCAAGGTGAAATTTGAATGCACAAACTGAGTTTTGCTATCCCAGCACTGGGGCTACTATGGATTTGCTGTAATAAATCTCATTTTGGAATACTCCAATATGAATGAATCAAATCCATATCTCGTATTACAACAGGTAACTCTTCAGAAACCATAGACATTTAAGAAATGGAAGGAACTGCAGCATCTGTTAGATAGCCTGTCTCAGCACCTGGTATTGCAATGCTATGTGGAAAGTAAAGCTTCCTCTACTCTGCCTCAGCGCTACTGCTGTATGTCTCATTCCCAATCTTGGATGTGCATCCAATATGATAGCAACACTTTCATATCCAGCAGCAGCTGTGCCCTGGCCTCACCTCATCAGCCTTCCATTTTTATTACCATTAATACAAAGTTAAAAGTAGCTTAGTGCAATGACCTACATCAGCTTGGAGCTCACTTACCCAAATTTATTTCACATTAGAGTCAGCAACGAGTGGAGAACATTTATTATATCAAACTGAAACAGAATTTAAATGCTCAAAGTTGGCTTTTGAAATATCCTACAACATCAAATATCCTTCAACCACTTGATTCAGAAAAGGAGACAGACTCTGCCCAATGGACCACCAGGAATTCAGGAGAACAGCATAGGTCTGGAGTAAAGCAAAAAGGGGCATCATCGCCATTCCAGGATTGCCCAGAAAACTAATTTCAAAAATTCAGGCAGCCAAATCACTGGGAAAGATAATAATGGAGTGGAGTATAAAACAGGCAATCAATTTGCTATCGTATGGTGTGTGACAATCCCTAAAGGTGAATTCTACCCATTCTAACTCTCATTTCTATCTCTGTAGGTCCCTGCCATAGGCTTGCTCTGATCACCTTTATATGTGTTACAGGATGATTTCTGTCAATCAGACTTTTGTATGTGTTTCCGATCACAGGGCCAGGAGATGAGGACTGCAGAAGGTTCAGAGATATTCTCTCATAAAGTCCGAGGGACTGCAATGAGGTGGTCTCCAAAGTAATGGGATCTGTGCAGGACAGCAGGTAGAAAATAAACTTGGCAGCATAGAATCACTGAATTCCTTCAGTGTCAGAGGCCATTGAGCCCATCAAGTTTGCACCATCTCTCTGACAAAGAGTATCTTACCCGGGCCCTCTCACCTGCCCTTTCCTTGCACATTTACCATGTCGAATTCATCTGATGTACACACACATTTTTGGACACGAAGAGGCAATTTAAGCATGGCCAATCTACCTAACCTGCATTTCTTTGGACTGTGGGAGGAAATCAGAGCACCCGGAGGAAATCCACACCGACATGAGAAGAATGTGCAAACTCCACACAGATAGCGACCCAAGGCCAGAATTAAGTCCAGGTCCCTGGCACTATGAGTCAGCAGTGCTAACTACTGTGCCACCGAGCCACCCAGTCCCTTATCTTTTTCACTGATGTTCTGGACTCCTCCATCAGTGAGGATGGGGATATTTGTGGAGCCTTCTCCATCAGTGAGTTGTTTACTTGTTCACCACTGTTCACAGCTGGATGTGGCAGGACCCCAGACCTTAGATCTGATCCGTCTTTGGTGGATTAACACATGGGAGTTTCAAGTTACACATTTAACTTTGATTATATATGTCAAACTTTCGAAACAATTGATTTCACAACACGAGGCCATCACAATCTTAAGCCTCACTATCTCCAGGGCAGACCCTAACTCTCACCATCATTTCTTTGCTGGGTTTAGAGGAGTACAGCTGAACAAAATGATGCAACCAATGAAACCATCATAAATATAATTCAATGGCTCTCAGGAACTTCTATTGTTAACGCAGTTGGGGGAGGCAATTTGAATCTGACCGTGAATTAAGCACTGAAGAAAATACAAAATAAAACTTTGAAAATATTAGAGCTAAGAAGATACAGTTTTCAGGAAAGACTGAACAAACTGAGGCTCTTTTTTCCAGAAAAGACTAAGGTGATCTGATAGAGGTCATTAAAATTATGAATGTTTTCCATCGGGTGGACGTAGAGGAGATTAATCTACTTGTGGGCAAGTCTAAAACCAAGGCCCAGGTATACAAAATACTCACAATACATCCAGTAAGCAATTCAAGAGAAATGGCTTTACTCACAGAATGGTGATTATGTGGAACTTGCTACCGGATGTAGTGGTTGATGCGAAAAGCATGGGTGCAGGTTAAGGGAAAGCTAGATAAGTATATGTGGGAGAAAGGAATAGCAGGTTACAGAAGCAAATTATGCAGATACTGGAAATCTGAAATAAAAACAGAAAATGCTGCAAATATTCAATGTATCAGGCAGCATCTGTGGTGAGCAAAAACAGCTAACGTTTCAGGTCTGTAACCTTCCATCAGTTTTACTTCAGAATTGAAGCTTTCTGGTTCCAACTGGCTCCAATGCATTTTAATGAAAGGTCATAGACCTGAAAAGAAGGAGATATTGATAGGGTGAGGTGAAGGTGGAGGAAGCTTGTATGGCATATTAAAACTGGCATAAACATATTTCTGTACTGTAATTCCTATATTATTTTATTTAATTGTCCTTTCTTTTAATCAATAGTAGTACATCAGGAGGATCAAACACCTTAATTACTAAGCTATGAACCCTTCAGAAATTGCCCATAACCAAATCTGAAATAGATAGGGAGAACAGCACCAATGTTTCGAATCTTCCGAGTCATCTAGACTCGAAATGTTGGCTCTGTTCTCTCTCCACAGATGCTGTCAGGCTTGCTGAGATTTTCCAATATTTTCTGATTTCATTTCAGATTCCAGCATCCGCAGTAATTTGCTTTTATCTGATATAGACAGGTACCTGTCTTGAAATGGATTGCAACCCTGTCCCCTATTCTATTCAATAGGAACCTTGTAAAGAGAGGAGGAGGTTTCACCTATTGGTCTGGGTTGGCTTTGAATTTGAAAAGAACTAGCAAAGCCTGGCAAAGCAAACTTGTTACATCGCAAATAACACCAACAAAAATTCACTGAGCATCATGATGTCACATGTTATGGAATACACCATTGCTGCCATTTGCTTACATACCTGTAGAAATCTGATTCCATAGGCTGAGATTTTATGCAGCAGAGGACAGTATAGGACATTCCAAATTGCAGACTGATTGCTCTGCATGTCAAGCTCACAAGGAAGCCAGATTCTCAGTGGGTGTGACCAGCAGAATTCGGATCCAGTGATCGCCCTTAACCAGCAGGATTTATAACCAAAGCACGACAGCCACTTAGGGCCAATAAATAGAATGATTTACTAAAGTTCAGCTCTTATTCCAATGGGAATTATTCCAGGGACCAAACATGGAACCATTAGCACTTCACTTAACACTACAAGTTTCTATTTTTTTGAATCTGGCTGTTAGACTTTGCATGGTTGACATATTTTGTTTAGTTCATAAGGCTTAAATGATCAAACTGTATGATACGAATTTAGTGATGAAAAGTCTTAATTTGGACATATTATTAGGATGATTCTTGAACTTTGGGCTATGTTGTTAGGTAAGTCTTAAAGTTGGCAACTCTTTAAGTGCCAAGTACTGTGATGGAGATTTAGACAAGGACATATGGATCCTTTGGGAGTGAACCGAAGTTACAGCTAAGACACATTTGGCTTCCACTGAGTCTAGCTGATTGGCCGGGAAGGCGCCCAGAGGTCTAGATGTTCCAGTACCTCCGGTCAAAGAAATTTAGCACTTAGAAGGGATGCCAAGGCTGCAAAGCTGATTGACTAAAAGAGTGGCCTTAAGCCTAGAATGTTCAAAGGACCTCTGATTGGAGATACAAATTAAGGTAGATTGTTGTGGAGACACTAGGAGCGCTCTTCCTGTTGGTCATGAGTTGTAAATATTGGGTTAGAAGTTGTTAGTTGTGTTGTGTCAATAATTGACAGTTGGATAGTTGCGTTGATCCAAGTGCAAGGACTTGGGCTAAATGTTGAAAAGTTACCTGTAAAAGGGTATAAAAAGGAATGCATCATTGACTACAGGGTGACAGAATACTTACTGGGGGCATTTGTCAAGAGAGACCGTCAGTAGTAGGGTACTTGCTAGGAAGTTAGTATTTACCTAGGATATTGAGAGGTTACTGTAAGAACCCAGTATTATACTTATTTTTGACTGAAGTAACTGCTACAGGTCTGAGGTTTGAGTACTAGGGAGCACTGAATTGCCAGGGTTAAAGTAATTGCCTTCAGGGAGAGTGAATAAAAACGTATAAGCCACTTAGCTGCAGGGGGATCATCCATTCTAAGTCCAGCTTGGGAGAATTTTTTAAAAATTATTCCATGGGATGTGGGCATCATTGGCAAGATCAGCATATTTGCCCATCCCTAATTGCCTTTGAACTGAGTGGCCTCCTTGCTAGGGCATTTTGAAGGGCAGTTAAGAGTCAACCACATTACTGTGGGTCTAGAGTTACACGTCGGGCATACTGAGTAAGGATGACAGATTTCTCTGCCAAAAGAACATGAGTATTAACAGCAATCAATGATGGTTTTGAGACTAGCTTTCAAATTCATAATTTATTAACTGAATTTAAATTCTACCAGCTGCCATGGTGAGATCTGAATCCGTGGCCCCAGAGGATTAGCCTGAATGTCTGGATTACTAGTCCAATAACATCACCTCTGGGTTATCAACATTTCTACTTCCCATTGAAATTTAACAACTGAAAATAATTTTTTATTTCTGAATGCAAGTTTTTACCCAAGGTTTATTTACTTATAGAAACTTCGACCTGGCCATATTTACTTCAAGTGCATGACTTTCACACTTAGACTTCTTTGATGTTCTCAACCTTGTAGACAAACTGGTTGGAATCTTACCACTGTTCGTATCGACGGGATTTCCCAATCCTAACTGGAGTTTTGGCTGGCTGCCAAATCTGTTATTAGACTAGTAATCCAGAACCCAGGCTAATTCTTTGGGGCCAATGGATTCAAATCCCACCACAGCAGCTCCAACCTCACTGTAGCGGGAGCGTGGTGTGAACAGGCAGTAAGATCTTGCCCACTGTCTTTGTTTAATTAAATTAGTCACATGCACAGACATGCAAGCCTGCTTCACTGAATAACACAATAAACCACAAAAATATTAAACATTGTAACATCTTTGTTCACATATCGTCATGGCCAATTTCTAAAATTGTAAAACTTGTACTTTGTTATCTCTGAAGAGACACTCATGATCCCTGTGGGCTGCAAAGACCAAATTCAAAGGGAACTATACAAAGGCCATCTGTACTTCATAAACCAGGTCTGGCCAACCGGAGCCTATTCATCTGCTAGGACAAAGGACTTTAGAACCTTCCTTTCAAGTTTTAATGGTTGAAACATTTAATCATTGCGGAAACCCAGACGGAGAATACATACCATTTATCAAAGGCACTTTGAAGAGGTGGAAGTCATGTGACATGGAGTTCTCTAGCTTGGGTATTCAGTAATACTGCCTTGACTGCCATTTTACCATTGACAAGTAATACAGAAAATGGGCTCTTTTCAAGCTCAATAACCATCTACACTGTTTCTCCTGGAACTTCTGTAAATATAAGACTGATTAATCTCTATGTGCCTATCTCATCATGGAAGTCAACTTTAGAACATAGAATATAGAATATAGAAAAACTACAGCACAAACAGGCCCTTCGGCCCACAAGTTGCGCTGATCATATCTCTACCTACTAGGCTTACCTATAACCCTCAATCCTATTAGGTCCCATGTACTCATCCAGAAGTCTCTTAAAAGACCCTATTGAATTTGCCTCCACCACCACTGATGGCAGCCGATTCCACACACCTACCCACTTTACTGGAAAAGTGAATTATCCAGCATCAGTTTACAGCCTGCCAACCTCTATGAAGGAACACACTATGGGCTTTGATTCTGGAGCTTGCACACGTGTAACAATATTTTTTTATCTGTGGCCTTTACCCTGTAATTCACTCTTTGTCTATTTCTCTTTTACTGTATGAGTACCCAGGGGGCTATGTTGCTCCCACATTTTGAGTATGTACAAATAAACTAAGTCTCTGAGAGGTCATCCTATCTCAAGTTTGCTGTGGGGTTACTATTAGAAAATTGGATCACACTAAAACCGAGGGTTTGGGAAGTACGCCATAACTTATAAAGAGGGAAGCAAGTCAAAATGTCTTTCTGTTTACAAATGGATAGTGAGATGAGACGTCAGAAGTGCTTAAATTTACCCCCTGCTATCCATAGCAAAATGGAAAACTTCTCTGTACAAAGTAACAGCGCAGAATCCTGGGTATCAAAGCCCATACACATGGAAGGACAAGAAAAGGCAGGATGTGAAAACACTAGCCAGTCAATTTTGTCTACAGAATCTTGGAGTACTCTTATATGTGAGGCTTGGACCACCCAAAATCTGTACTACTGGGTGTGCCAACTCAGTGTGAGAACATAATTGATACAGGCTTATTTGTACACAGATATAAATCCCAATTTTGTGCAATGGTCTGAAACAGATAATGAAAAATCAGCAGACCCTTTTAACTCACCCCCTAACACAGAAAGAAAAGTGGGGGAACACATATACTAAACCATTATACAAAGAAAACATCTACCACCATACTTTAAATCAGAGCAAAAGGACCAACAGGAGTGCAGGGTGGGCCTAAAACTAATGTTTTAAACTTAGAAATGAGGCTCTGAAAGAAAATCTAGTTAAAAAGAACTGGCAAATTAGGTTGAGTGATAGATCAATGGAGACACAATGACAAGCATTTAAGGGAATATTTCAGAATGGATACATTTCAATGACAAAGAAAAATTCCAAGAAGTGGATCCACCATCCATGATTTATGGAAAAAAGCATCCAATTTAAAAAAACATATAATTGTGTAAATCAGAAGATTGGACAGAATAATAAAAAAAGCAAATGACGACCAAAAGATGATAAGGAATAAAAAATTTGAGTACAAGAGGGGAGGCAATGATCTTGTAGTATAATCGCTAATCTATTAATCCAGAAACTTAGCTAATGCTCTGGGGACCCGGGTTCAAATCTCACCATGGCAGGTGGTGGAATCTGAATTCAATAAAAAAAATCTGGAATTAAGAATCTACTGATGACCGTGAATCCATTGTCAATTATTGGAAAAACGCATCCGGTCCACTAATGTCCTTTAGGGAAGGAAATCTGCCGTCCTTACCCGGTCTGGCCTACATGTATTCCAGAGCCCCATCAATGTGGTTGACTCTCAACTGCCCTCCAAGTACAACTGGGGATCTGGGGATGGGCAATAAATGTTGGAATCCGAGTGATCATTCCTCCTAGCCTATGTGGAAGAGTTCTTGAACAACTACATGAAGGACATCCTTATGTAGTCAAATGAAGGAATTAGCATGTAGTTACGTCTGGTGGCTGGGTCTGGATGCTCAGATTGAAGAAAAAGTGGACATGTCAACATGAATAAGAAACACCATTGTTTCCTTTACACACTTGGAAGTGGCCTAAAATGCCATGGCAACAATTGCATGTAGATTTTGCTGTTCATTTGAGGATTTCATGTTCTTAGTTATAACTGATGCACATTTAAAATGGTCAGAAGTTATCATGAAATCTATCTGCACAAACCACTGACAAACTTGACAAAATTTTTGCAAAGTTTGGTAAACTGGAACAGATTGTTAGCAATAATGGTTCACAACTTACAAGAGTTTGAGATTATCTCAAAATGATTGGTATTCAGCATGTAAAATCCCAAAGCCATCATCCAATGATTAGCTGAAAGATTCATACAATCCTTGAAATATTTCTTAAAACCTTCAAGATAGCAAAGTTCATCACATCGTGTGAAAAGCTTTTCAGCATCCCATCGAAACACTACTCATGCAACTACCCAAAGTTCACCTGCATTACTACTATTAAAGAGGACGTTGAGAACGATGTCTGATTTGTTATTACCTCCAGAAATTTCAGAGACAACAATCTCAAGTTGCTAGACAGGAAGTGAGGACAAAACGACACTCATTTCACAAGGAGGTCGAGTGTTAGTGCATAATTACACCACGTGAGAAATGGGCACCAGCTACAATTTTAGCAAAAATAGGTCCACTTTCTAACGCAGTTCAAAACAAGATGAATTATTTTGGCAACACCATGCTGATCAATTGTTGTCTTCTTGAAATGCCTTAGAATCATCTCCAGAAAAACAATCACTTCAGTTCCTAGTGTTACGAATACTACTACAGAAGACTTAGTTGAATCCAAGTTGCCTGATAATTGTGTCTTTGCTACAATATCATGTGAGAATAATGCAAAATTAGTTCCAAGAAGAGTGTCTAGAGAAGTTTCAAATCACACTTCCAAGGTCAAGGACAGCCAAATTCCAGGACATTGTATACAACCAAGAGATAGATGTCCTCCTGATCAACTTTCTGTGCATGATGATTAATGATGCATTGTACTGTGTCTACAATATTAATGATCCTATGTATAACATTATAGTAATTTGTTGTCATGATCACATAAGGGGGGGTAGGCGCAGAGATGTTATATATTTAAGTGGCTGCATGATTGCTTTCAGAGCTGGTCACATGATTTGATGGATGTCACAGCCTCCTGCTTAGTTTCATTTTCTCTTCAGTGCAGAAAATATATCCTTTCAGTAAACCAGTTGTGTGTTATTATGAATCTACATTTGGGAATCTCCAAAAAAAAATTCTAAGTGCCAAACTTGCTTAAAAACCGGAGTAATAAAACGTTGATTTTTTTCAGCGGGATTTTCAAAATGAATCTCCCACACACTGTGCATTGTAGAGTGCATGAATCTCATGAAAAATCAGTGGGCAGGGCCTATTCCTGCTGGAGAGGCCGACAGCATAGTGCTGAGTGAGCCATTGCGCATGCGCGATCTGTTAGTGCCAAGATCTGTGCATGCGCAGTAGCCCACATTGCCAGCCTTCCAATCACTGGGCAGTCCTGCATCGCTGCCCCTCTGGTGCCCACCCACCACGCAATCGCTGCAGTTTCAATGCAACTATTTTCAAATCCTTTGAAGACAATTTATTCAAGTAACAGTTGTAGTTCTGAAGAAGTTATATTGGACTCGAAATGTTAATTGTTTCTTATTCCACAGATGCTGCCGGACCTGTTGAGCTTTTGCAGCATGTTTTGTTTTAATACTCAATCTCCAGAATCAATGGTATTTTACTTTTGTTAACAGTTATAGTTGGTTACTCCCTAGTTACTTCACTCACACAAAGTATCTAAGTTTTCACTGCAGACACAGGAAATGGAAGTCAGGATCGTTCTCAGGTTCGCACAAACTCCAGGAAGGAAGCAGGAGTGGGTTTAATGGGAGCAGCCCCTTCACTGATACGGAGATGGGTTTGATGAGTCATTCATCACCCTGCGGGGATGGGAACTGATCCAGGGCAACTCAACTGCTGGCCTGACCTAAACTGACCACAGCAACTATTACCATGGCTGCTGCTTTACTGCTGTGAACGTTCACAGAAAATTTCATTGCCAGGAGAACTGAAGGCTGGAATTCCAGGACAGGACAACTCAAGGTTTTCAGATGTGAGCCTGGAGATCATCTTGGAGAACTTGAGGGAGAGGAGGGAGGTCATCTTCCCAGAGGGTGGCAGTAGACAACACCCACACAGGCCTAACTGACATGAATGGACGTCGCTGTCACTGTCAGCAGATAGACGTGTGGTTAGAAGAACCTGGATACAATGTGGGAAGAAGTTCAATGAACTGATGGGCTCTGGCAAGGTGTGGGCATGTGCTAATTCTAACCCGCAGGACAGGTCTCTGGGAACTCACCCTCTAATAGAAACACCGACCGAGGAACCTGAGGGTACTTGCTGCTCATGCATATGGAAGAACTGTGAGCTCTAGATACTTACTAACCTGTGAGAATGGCTCAATGCTGCTGAGGGCTGAACACTGAAGCATGCAGCTTCTAACGTCAGAAGCAGCTGGCATTGACCACAGACATCAGCAGCGCCTGACCTCCCTCCCTTTTGTCCTTGGAGGAAAAGCAGGTACATCTTGCCCAAGAGAGGGGGCCAAACAGGGAGGAAGCGTCCCCTAGCTTCACATCATTGCATCAGTTGGGAAGAAAGTGACAGAAGTAGAAGCACAGACCACAAGGAAGTCAGTCCTGGTGGGATGGATGCTCACGGTGAAGGTGCTGATTAAAGTTAGTGTCACCAGCAGGCTTACATTCACACTGCAATGGTTACTGTGAAAATCCCCTAGTTGCCATACTCCGGCGCCAGTTCACATACACTGAAAGAGAATTTAGCACAGCCAATGCACCTAACTAGCACGTCTTTTGGAGTGTGGGAGGAAACCGGAGCACCCAGAGGAAACCCACGCAGACATGGGGAGAACATGCAGACACCACATAGACAGTGACTCAAACAGGGAATCGAACCTGGGTCCCTAGCATTGTGAGACAGCCATGCTAACTACTGTGCCACCGTGCTGCCTGAGGGCAAAGCATTCATTAAGAGGGTGCACTGCACTCACCTCATCGGCAGCTTACGCAGAGCTTTTGCTCTCCAAGGCTAGTTCTCACATTGCTTCTCGTATCTCCCACAGGTGCAGACGTCCATTCAAGGAAACATTCTCCTTTCCAACAGACAAGCCAAAAGAATCAGCAAAGCTCTGCAGAGGCAGCGTCACAGCTTACAAACATACCTTCCACCAATGCAGGTATACTCACCTTGATGGGTCCTTGCATGCACTTAGATGGGGGGGCAGCAGGTGAGCAGCACAGTATGAGTGAGCTGAAGAGGCAGCTATGGACACTCCCCTTCAGAGGATGGAGGGCAGAGTCAGCTCTACTCAGATAGGCACACACGCAGGGCCATAGGAGTTACAGGAAAGGAGACTCCACCTCAGTGATATTCACCAGAAAAGGAGCACTGGCCAACAGGAACTTTGGAACATTTTAATTGGGCCACTAGTTGATTTTTTAAATACTTATATAGTCCCTTTAAAATTCTATCTTTGTATATAATACACAAAAATGATTATAAAGCATTAGTAACTACACAGATTATGCCAAGTGTACAGTTACAAATATGTTTAATAACTTACTCATCATAACTTACAAACTCTTTCTTCTTACCTCCAGTTCACTACCTCTCTCCCACTCATTGACCCTCCAAACTCATCAACCTCTTTCTCTGCTGTCTCTCCCACAAACACTCGTTGTGAGTGAAGGCTCAGGAGAGGTGCGGTAAAAGGGAGGAAGCAAGCAAATGAGTGAGGGACTGGGTATAGGAGGATTGGGGAGAAGGGAGGCAAGAAAGAAGGTTGGGAGACGAAGCAAACGGGAGGGAAGCAGTGAGCTGGGGGAACCAATGAACAGGAGAGATGACAAGCTGCGAGGTTGGTGAACAGGTTGCAGCAGGACACCAATGGCCCGAAGGCTGCCCAGGAATACTGTTCTCTACCTGCATCAACAGAGTGAGGATTCAGCTCATGTGCCTCACCAAGGGCTGAGGATGTCACTGAGGAGGATAAAGATGCCACCCTCATGGGGCAACTTCATCTCTGTTGGCCTCACTGGCCACTGAAAGTGGGAGAATCAATGTGTCAGGGCAGATCAATAGAAATACCACCACGAGCCACACACCATCCTGATTTGGAATTGTATTGCTGTTCCTTCATTGTCATTGCTTCAAAGACCCAGGCTCCCTTACAGCACTGTAGGTGGACCTGCACTACACGTACAGCAGTGCTTTAAAAATGTGGTGCACAATCACTTTCTCAAGGACAATTCGTGATTGGCAACAAATGCTAGCTTTATCAATGATGCTTGCATCCCAGGTATGAGTAAAATAAATTTAAACAATTATCGATGAATTGAACACTGTCCCCCTCAGCAGCAGTGAGGTTGATTTTGGTTGCAGCCTTTAAAAATGGATTTTGAAATGATACACTGTTAAAAACAGTTTAATTGGCATGTCAACTCTTTAATCATAAATACATTCAGAATAAAGATACTTGTATGGGACTCCTTGAGGAATCGGATTCATATCACCTGAGTAGATGGCACTGCTGAAAACTTTGGAAACAAGTACATCTTAACATCACAATTGAAATATGCTTAACTGCATTACGGTTATCTACA
Organism: Carcharhinus amblyrhynchos; assembly: GCF_965287045.1. Lineage (NCBI taxonomy): Eukaryota > Metazoa > Chordata > Chondrichthyes > Carcharhiniformes > Carcharhinidae > Carcharhinus > Carcharhinus amblyrhynchos. Next base: position 41,534,674 of record NC_137343.1, on the reverse strand, counting down.
AGAGTATTTCATTCACTAATTCTCCAAGCATGCAGCATTATTAAGGACTCCTGCTCACATGCTAATTCTGTCTAATTTTTGATTCAGTGATTTTGCAGTGTGCACACAATCTGAGGTAAGATCAAGTGCCATCATGCAATAAATCCTATATTTTCACTTAGTGCGTAGACCATATATTGTTCAGAAAATTAATACTGTCTTCATATTGATTTCTTTGGAGAGGATCAGTCATCACGATTGGATCTTTCATGATCAAATTTTGATAGTCATAATGCAATCTTGTCTTCCATACCATTAAACTGATATTTCTGACATCTATTTTTGTTCAGCTGCTCAAATTTCTCACTGTTTCATTAACTGATTCTCACAATCACTGAATAATTTTATCCTGGCTGTGATGCTAACAGCTTCACACTTTTGTACTCCTTTCACAACTGCCACTGTTCCATGTGATTTTCCTGGATGTTTTGACTTCGTCCTTGCCTCTCTTTTATCTGAATGACATTTAAAACTCGGTAAATACCACCTAGCTTTCCTAGTTACCTTCTCTTTGTTGGACTCTGAAGCATAATTTAAGCATCTTCAATTTTTCCTCATTGCTCATCCTCTTTATTCATGGGAACAGTCTTCTTGCTCTTCACCATATCTTCAGCAAAGTATGAATTTCCTCTTGTGCAATGACATCCGGCTCCACAAACAATAAATACTTCTAGAGGGGCTTCATAAATGCATATAAAGTTTCAGCATGACTTGCATTTGTATAGATAAAGCAGAACCTGTAGATGTGGTGTACTTGGATTTCCAAAAGGCATTTGATAATATACCACATTAAAGGCTACTCTACAAAATAAAAGCTCATGGTGTATCATAGAGTCCCTACAGTGTAGAAGGAGGCCATTTGGCTCATTGAGTCTGCACCAACCACAATCCCACCCAGGCTCTATCCTTGTAGCTCCACATATTTACCCTGATAATCTCCCTGACACTTACCCTGATAATCTCCCTGACACTAAGGGACAATATAGTATGGCCAGTCAACCTAACACACACATCTTTGGAGTATGGGAGGAAATCCACGCAGGGGATAATTTATTACATACAAATGATTGTTCACTTAACAGAAAGCAGAGAGTAGCGATAAATGGACCATGTTTAGGTTCGCAAGATGTGACTTGGATGAGGGATTAAACGTAGCTAACTTTGCCACTGACGCAAGATAGCTCGGAAAGATAGTTGTCAAGAGGAAGTAAAGGGTCTACAAATGGATATAGATAAGTTAAGTGAATGAGCAAAAAATAATACATGAAGTATACTGTGGGAAAATGTGAACTTATCCACTTTGGCAAGCAGAATAAAAAAGCAGTATGCTATTTAAATGAAGAGAAATTGCAAAGGTTGGTGGCCCAGAGAGTATACCATGACACATGAATCACAAAAGGTTAAGATGCAGCTACAACAAGTGATTAGGAAGGCAAATGGATTGTTGGTGTTTAGGAGCTGGGTCACTGAATTTATTCAATGCCGAGTTAGACAGATTATTGTCAGCCAACAATCAAGGGTTATGGGAGAGCAGACAGGAGACTTGAGTTGAGGCCATGATCAGATCAGCCATGATCTTATCGATTAGTGGAACCAGTTTGAAGGGCCTACTCCTGCTCCTAAGTACCAACGGAGAGTGTCCTTAATGCACAAAATGTGCCAAGACATTTTTAAAAAGGGGGAGAAAATAAAATCAATAATGGGATGAACACTGAGACATGGTTGGATAGTTAGGAGAGATTGCTAAAGCTTTGTTGACAAGTTTGAGAGGCAGGAAGAGAAATGGAGAGCAAGACTGATATCAATTCTGGGGTGAAGTTAGAATCATGTACGAAAAGTAAATGTTAAGAACAGAAGGTGAGTGACGGTCCTCTGCACATAGTCAAGGACTCTCACACTTTCTTCCTGAACTGTGCTGGCCAGAACTATAATACTCCGAGGACCAACCAAGGGTTTATAAAGGTTCGGCATAACTTCCCTACTTTTGTACTTAATACATGTATAAATGAAGCCTAAGATCCTATGATTTGCTTACTATTCTCTCAGTCCTGCCAACTTCAAAGATCTGTGCACATCAATCCTGAGGTCCTTCTGTACATCTACACTCTTTAGAACTCTACCATTTAGTCTATATTGCTCTTACTGTCTCCCTGCAAAATTAATAAAGGACATTGGAAAGGAAACAAAGATTGGGTATTAGTATGAATATGCAATATCAATCCACATCTGCCCTGAGCTCTCAATCCAGTGAAACAGACAATAAATAGGAAAGCTAGGCTGGCCACCAGCTAGCCAGACATGACTAATGAAGTCATGCAAACACAGCTGAACAGAGGGATAATATGTGCAAGTAATTACAATATTTTCTCAAGTCACAACTCGTTGCGTCCGTTGAAATTGCGTTTGTAAAACTCCTGAGAAATTTCCAAAAAGGTCTTCCCCTTTGTTTCTGGCAGGAAGATTCCAATAAATAAAGCAGCCAGGAAGCTAAGGCAAATGAATGGCACATAACAGAAACTGCCCAATCCCTCCTGAAAGGCAGAAAAACAGGGTAAAAGCAAGCAAACATGTTTTTGTTCTAAAGGATGGAGTAATTTTATCATTTTCAACTATCTGCTTTTCTCAGGTTTCCCCCCCTCAATCCCCTTTCTGGAAGTTCTAGTAGAAGAGGCCATTCAGCCCATTGAGTTGCACCAACCCTCTGACAAACTGTCTTGCCCAGATTCTCTTCCCTCTCTATCCCTGTAACCTCACATTTACCATTGCTAATTATTCTAATCTACATATCTTGGGACACTAAGGGAGAATTTAACATGGCCAGTCCACTTAACCTACACATCTTTGGACTGAGAGAGAAAACTGGAGCACCAGGAGGAAGCCCACATAGACATGGGGATAATGTGCAAACTCCAAATAAACAGTCACCCAACGCCAGAATTGAACCTGGGCCCCTGAACCTGTGAAGCAGCAGTGCTAACCACTGTGTCACCATGCCATCCTTAGACTTCGTTAACGCTAGGCATCCCACCTTAATATCAAATAGTTATGATTTGTCTAACTCCAGAGAACTGAGCTCATAATCTACGTTCTCCTTTCCTGGGGATCGAGAGTGACTTGGTCCCACTCCAGCGGCCTCTGAAATTTCAATTCACAATCTGCCGACGCTGCCACATGTGGGGTGGGTGTTTGATGGGTTGATTGGAGGATAATCTAGGCTGCCACTTCAGTGCAGTACGGAGAGGCTGCTGCACTGTCAAAGGAGCGACCTTTCAAATGGAAAGTTAAACTAAGGCCTCATCTATCCTCTCAGGTAGACAAAAAAGATCCCACTAGAATGTTTGTGGCTGAGTACGGAAATTCTGCTAACATCATTAAAGCAATCGAGCTAACTGATTTTTGTAGGACCTTGTTGTGGGCGAACTGTTACTCTGATTCATTCTGTTACTATATCCAAAATAGCTGATTGGCTGTGAAGCACTTGGGGATGTCCTGGGGGTGTGAACAATGCTACACAAATGTAAATTATTTATTTTCTCTGTAACCACGTCAGTCATCAGGTAGACCAGGAACAGCTTAGGTGGTTCTTAATGGGTAAACATCTGTCCTAAGCTGTACAAGCAGGACTGGAAAAGCACAAGTTTCAAACAGTCAGCCCAGGACTGAAGGCCAAACACCCTCCTCTTGCATTGTATCTTTCCATGGACATGGAGTTAAGGGAATGGAGATCCTGTTCCAACACCTTATTTTCCTCCTTCAACATAGTAGCTCATCCAATACACCATCCAAGAATAATACCATTGCCCAAGCTACTTGGAAGTGCTGAGATCTGGGCTGTGAGACCAGAGTGGAGCAGTAGCTTTCTGTAATTGGCCTGAGATTCGCAAACTCTATTCCAGTCCACGATGTCTTTGTGGCATATCCTGCTGCAATGTTCCCACTGTCCAAGAAGGAGGAGAAATCTATCTAGAATCAGCATGAGCTTTGGTTTTGTTTAGTTTGGATTTGTCTCATTAGTGGTGCTGTGAAATTGCACTGCAAGATGCCTAGAGTCATGAGTGATTATTCACAGGATGAATGGTGTTGAAGAAGGGCAAGAGCTGAGCCAAAGTAGACTGCTCTTAAAGGAGAGTGGAGTAAAATTATCCAAACCAAGTACTCTAGCCTGCTGCTGTGTAGCTCCCAGCCGCTGACTAAATAACAGCAGAAGCAGTAGGTCTTCTCTGCTCTTCAAACTAGGCCAATACCAAAGGTCTCCGAAGAATGGGGACAGAGGGGAGGTAAGGAAGATTTTTAAAACTGGGAAACAATTCATCATAAAGAAAGAGTCAAAAAGCATGCACAACATAACAAGAATTGCAGTTGTCAGGAACATGAAGGCGAGATGATAGCTTGTCACAATATTAAGTTAAATTTATTCTGTGTTCAAGGTACTTACGACGATAAACGGAAAAGTCATTCCGACTATAATGAGGTTTATCCAAAACAGGGAGCCATTGATCATGTAAGCTGCGGGCCGTGCAGTTTGGTCAAAGATCTCCATCGGTATGACCCCGGTTACTCCGGCTAAGAGCAAAGCAGTCACAATGGATTTAGAAATTGGGGTGCACAAAGCAAACTTGGTGTTGAGAGTAATGAGGTATTTGTTATGAGCAGGCAACATAGGAAACTATACTCTTCACACATTGTGGTCATTGTAATTGACTCACAACAGAGAACACTGGTGTAAAGGAAGACCCTCAAGGAGAAACAATGAACCAAATCGGGTTCCAGTTTGTGACTGTGATTGTTCATACATTACTGGTCACTACACCCAGCCAGCCATTTTCTGATAAGAATGATTACCATGTCACAAAACTGCCATATCAGTGGTGACTTCTACCAAGTCAGCTGTCCTGTATGGGACTCCAGACACATGCTTTGGTATTTCAGTATCAAGCTGAGAAATTTCAGTGCCAGGAAATGGGTAAAAGCTCCCTTACAGCCAGCACAATAGCAGCTCCCGAGGCAGGCAAGGCAATGGTTAAAAATGGAACTTCTTGTTTTTCCATTCTGCACGTTACAAGTCATTAAACTCATTGGCCAGAATTTTACCAGGGATCAGGGCGGGTGAGGCTCACAGAACGGATTTCTCTGTTGGCCTCGGGCAGGATTTTACGAGCCTCGCCTGAGCAAAGTTGTAAAATCCTGCCCATTAACACTCTCGCTGTGATTAGAGTATGCATTGTTCGTATTCCCTTGGTTTTCTCGGTCCTGATTCCACTAAAAAGCATATTTAATTTCCTGTTCTGAAGGGCTCAGAATGAAACATTAACCTGTCTTTTTTTTTGCTGACCTAGTGTGTAATTACAATGTTTAGAGCTTTTCCTTTATGTGATTACAATTCAGTGAATGACCTACCTGGTCCAATTCCAAAGCTTAAGATAGATGCAAAGATACAAATCATGCTCAAGTATGGCATCCAGCTGGTCTTGGCCTAAGTAAAGACAGACAGCATCGGTAAAACATGCAAGGTTTAGCTTTCCCACTTGCAATTAATTGTTGGACAAATTCATTCTAATAGTGCATCAAAAGAATTATACTCCATCAATGACTAGGTTTACACAGCTCATTGAGCCACTGGAGAAGCTGAGCCATACAAACCTACCCCAGATTTGATATCATGTTCTGAGTTAATTTACGCTGATAGGACACTGAGGTAGTGCCACAATTACCCGCATCACCAATGGATCGGTGAAATAAATCAGCTCAAGTTCCCACTCTGGATTTTTACGCAACAATCCCTGGTCTACGAGCTGCTTTTCGACACTGGATAAGATACCCATATAGTCAATAGTCTGTCCCATATTTACAGGCAAGATTGACATGAGAATAATGTCAACTTGCAGCATATTATAGGAGGAACCATAATCCAGCAGGGAGCCAACTGGAGGGCAGGTGAGGAGAGGCGAACAGGTGAAGGCTGAAGATTATGAATGGTTAACATGACAGCATCACATCATAGACAAGGGAGTCTAAAACTACAGGGCATAGGTTTAAGGTGAGAGGGGAGAGATATAAAAGAAATGGATAAAGTCATTTATCCATCTTGCCTTAAATTCAATGGCATTATCAGCACTGAATTCCCCCACTGTCAACATCCTAAGAGCAATTCACCTTTTGTCTCCCCAAAGCTTATCATCTACAAGGAACAATGGAATGCTGCTCACTTGCCTGGATGAGTGCAGCTCCAACAATACTCGAGGCCTGACACTATCCAGAACAAAGCAGCAGCTTGATTAGCACTCTATCCACCATCTTCATTCACTCCCTCCACCACCAAAGCTTAGTTGCAGCAGTGTGTACTATCTACAAGATACACATGCACAAGGCTCCTTCGATAGCACCTTCCAAAACCACAGTCTCTACCACCTAGAAGGACAAGGACAGTAGATGCATGGGAATTTTTTCGCACAGAGGGTGGTGAGTGTCTGGAACAAGTTCCAGAGGTAGTAGTAGAGGCGGATACAATTTTATCTTTAAAAATCATTTAGATAGTTACATGGGTACATTGGGTATAGAGGGATATGAGCCAAATGTGGGCAATTGGGATTAGCTTAGAGGTTTTTAAAAAAAGGTGACATGGACAAGTTGGGCAGAAGGGCCTGTATCCATGCTGTAAACCTCTATGACTCTATGACATTTCTCTTAAGTTAGCAACAGAGTTAACTTGTTTATTTAATGAAAGCTATCCCAATATACCTTCAATGCTGGCATCTACCCAGCAATGTGGAAAATTACCCAGGTACGTCCTATCCACAAAAAGGACAAATACAACCCAGTAAATTACTGCCCCCACAGTCCACTCTCTCCATCATCAGCAAAGTGATGGAAAGTATCATTGACAGTGCTATCAAGTGGCACTCACTCGGCAATAACCTGCTTGATGACGCTCAGTTTGGGTTCCATTAGGGCCACTCCACTCCTGATCTCATTTCAGCCTTGGTTCAAACATGGACAAAGAGCTGAGTACCAAAGTTGAGGCGAGAGTGACTGCCCTTGACATCAAGGCAGCATTTGACTGTGCGTCATCAAGGAGCCCGAGCAAAATGAAGTCAGTGGGAATCAGGAGGAAGACTCTCCACTAGTTAGAATCATACCTGGCACAACAGAAGATGACTGTAGTTGTTTTGGGGGGGGGGGGCGGTGCGGGGGTCAATCATCTCAGTCCCAGAACATCGCTGCAGGAGTTCCTCAGGTCAAACTATCCTAGACCAAACCATCTTCAGTTGCTTCATCAATGACTTTCTCTTGATCAGTAGGTCAGAAGTGGGGATGTTCACGGATAACTGCACAATGTTAAGTATCTAAGGAGTACCATTTGCAACTCCTTAGATACTGAAGCAGTCTGTGTCCATTAGCAACAGGATCTGGACAAGATTCAGGCTGCTGGTAAGTAGCAAGCAATGCTCATGCCACACAATTGCCACGCAATGACAATCTCCAATAAGAGAGAATTCAACAATCTAGTTTTAAATTCAATGGCATTATCAGCACTGAATTCCCCCACTGTCAACATCCTAAGAGCAATTCACCTTTTGTCTCTCCAAAGCTTATTATCTACAAGTAACAATGGAATGCTCCCCACTTGCCTGGATGACTGCAGCTCCAACAATACTCGAGGCCTGACACTATCCAGAATAAAGAACAAAGAACAACCCAGCACGGGAAACAGGCCCTTCAGCCCAACAAGCCCGCGCCGCCGCATCACCCTACACCTATTCTACCCTGCGTATCTACAAATAGAACCCCTGACTTAGCCAGATTCAGGGGAGAATAGTGTCAATTTGGTAAAACCAATCAGCCTAAGAGCACATCTTTGGGGTGTGGGAGGAAACTGGAGCGCCCGGAGGAAACCCACGCAACCACAGGGAGAATGCACAAACTCCCACAGACACAGGCCCAAATCCATGTATCTGCACAGCCAGCAGTGCTAGTCACCGAGCTGTTGCGGTGCCCGTCTACCGGTCCAGGATCAAGCACACACACCGACACGAAGTACTAGGCCACTCCCGGAACCTCCAAGAGCAGCCCACGCACGACCCATCGTGTGCATGCCCCTCGTTTGACAACGAGGTGGACCTCCACCTGCGGAATAAAAAGACAAAAACGTTAATCACAAGCCTGCCTTTCCGGTGTCTCCCGAGGTTCTAACCCTTATTTAATAACCCCTACCATAACCCTCCATCCTCGTTTCACTCATGTGTCTATCTAACTGAACCTTAAACGAGTCCAACGTTCCTGCCTCCACCACCCCACTCGGTAGCGCGTTCCATACCCCCACAACTCTCTGCGTAAAGAACCTTCCTCTCATATCCAAATTATACCTCTCCCCCCTCACCCTTAAATCATGTCCTCTTGTATTTGTACCTAATCTAGGGAGCAGTCTCTCACTATTGACTCTGTCTATTCCCTTCAGTATCTTATATACCTCTATCATGTCCCCCCTCAATCTTCGTCTTTCCAAGGAGAACAGTCCCAGTTTCTCCAACCTTTCCTCGTAACCCAGCCCCTCCATGCCAGGCAACATCCTGGTAAACCTCCTCTGCACCCTTTCCAGAGAGTCCACGTCCTTCCGGTAGTAAGGTGACCAGAACTGGACGCAGTACTCCAAATGCGGTCTAACCAACGTTCTATACAACTGAAGCATTAGACGGCAGCTTTAAACTCTATACCCCTTCCTATAAAGGCTAGCATTCCATAAGCCTTCCTGACAACATTCTCCACTTGTGTCGCAACTTTCATGGATTTGTGAACCTGCGCTCCCAGGTCCCTCTGTATGTCTATACTCCTAATTTGTCTACCTTTAATCACATAGCTCCTCTCTACATTATTCCTTCCAAAATGCATCACCTCGCATTTGTCAGGATTAAATTCCATCTGCCACCTATCTGCCCAATGCACCAACCTATCTATATCCTGTTGTATCACCTCACAATCCACTTCGGTACCCGCCAACCCTGCCATCTTGGTGTCATCAGCAAACTTGCTGATCACACCACCTACACTCTCTTCCAAGTCATTTATGTAGACCACAAAGAGGAGAGCCCTGCGGCACACCACTGGTCACTGGCCTCCAGCCGGACAAAGTCCCCTCCACAACTACCCTCTGTCTCCTATTACCCAGCCAGTTCTCAATCCACCTAGCTACCTGACCTCGTATCCCATGCGCCTTAACCTTTTCTACCAGCCTACCATGAGGGACTTTGTCAAACGCCTTACTGAAATCCATATAGATGACATCAACGGCTCTCCCATCGTCAACCGTTTTTGTCACCTCCTCAAAGAATTCCACCAGATTCATAAGGCAAGACCTCCCTCTAACAAAGCCATGTTGCGTATCCCTAATCAGACCGCAACGCTCCAAATGCTCATACATCCTACCCCTAAGTATTTTTTCCATTAATTTCCCTACCACCGATGTCAAACTCACCGGCCTATAATTTCCAGGGTTATCCCTGCTACCTTTTTTGAACAGCGGTACCACATTTGCTACCCTCCAGTCTTCTGGGACCTCACCTGTGTCCAAAGAAGAGACAAAGATTTGCGCCAGAGGCCCAGCAATTTCATCTTTCACCTCCCTAAGCAGCCTGGGATAAATACCATCAGGCCCCGGAGCTTTATCCGTCCTTACGCTACCTAAAAGCCCTAGCACTTCCTCCCTCGTAATAGATATTTCCTGCAGCTGATCCTCAGCTCCCTCTAACAGACCGCATGATTCCGAACCCCTCTCCTTCGTGAATACCGACGCAAAGTATTCATTCAGGAGCTCCCCCATTCCCTCCGACTCAATACGTATCTCCCCACTTTTGTCCCTAAGAGGACCAATTTTCCCTCTAATTACTCTCTTGCTCCTAATATAGGAATAAAATGCCTTTGGGTTTTCCTTAATCCTACCAGCCAAAGCCATTTCATGCCCTCTCTTCGCCCTTCTAATTCCCCTTTTTAGCTCCCTCCTACTCTCTCTATATTCCTCCAGCGCACTCTCCGTACCCAGTCGTTTCGACCTAACATACGCCTCCCTCTTCTTCCTGACCAAGTCTTCAATACCCCCTGTAATCCACGGCTCTCTAATCCTACCTTTCCCATCCTTCCGCTTAACCGGAACATACCTCCCCTGCAACCATTTCATTTTGCCCTTAAAAGCCTCCCACTTGCCAACCGTGGACCTGCCAGCTAACAGTCCCTCCCAATCAGTGTCCTGCAGCTCCCTCCTAATCCTGCTATAGCTCGCCTTTCCCCAGTTCAGCACACTCCCGTTCGGCCGGCACTCGTCCTTTTCCATTTTTATCCTAAAGTAGACGGACTTGTGGTCACTGTTAGCCACATGTTCGCCTACCTCTACCTCAACCACCTGCCCCGGCTCATTACCCAACACTAAATCCAGTATAGCCCCTCCCCTGGTCGGACTAGTTACATACTGCTCTAGAGACCCTTCCAAAACACATTTCACAAACTCCTCTCCCTCCGTACCCCCAGCTCTAGGCCCCCTCCAATCCACTCCAGGAAGATTAAAGTCACCCACTACAACTACTCTATTCTTCCTGCACCTGTCCAAAATACCCCTGCAAATGCCTTCCTCCACTGACCTCAGGCTGTTGGGTGGCCTATAGTACACCCCTAGCAATGTAATCTCTCCCTTCTTATTCCTCAACTCCACCCACAGTGACTCAATCCCTGTCTCTTCCATATTGTCCTCCCTCTGCACTACTGTGATGTTTTCCTTGACTAACAGTGCCACCCCTCCACCTCTCTTCAACCCTCCTCTGTCACACCTAAAACACTTGTACCCAGGAACATTCAGCTGCCATAAAGCAGCAGCTTGATTAGCACTCTATCCACCATCTTCATTCACTCCCTCCACCACCAAAGCTTAGTTGCAGCAGTGTGTACAAGATACACATGCACAAAGCTCCTTCGATAGCACCTTCCAAATCCACAGTCTCTACCACCTAGAAGGACAAGGACAGCAGATGCATGGGAATACCACTGCCTTCAAGTTCCCTCCAAGCCACACACCATCCTGACTTAGAAATATATCGCCAGTCCTTCAGTGTCACTAGGTCAAAATCCTGGAGCATTCTTCTTAACAGCACTGTAGGTGTACCTACACCAGATAGACTGCAGTGGTTCAAGAAGGCAGTTCACCACCATCCTCACAAGACCAATTAGGGATGCCAATAAATGCTGGCCTAGCCCATGACACGTATATCTGGTGAGAAGATTTTTTAAAATCATTCACAGGAATATGACATGAATGCCTTCTGCCTTTTCATCATTGCTGACAGTACAGCAGAAGCTTGCATTTACATGGCTCTTTAATGCAGAAAAGCATCCAAAGGCTTGAGGTGTAATCAGACAAAAATGGACTGAGACAAAGAAAGGTGGTCAAAGTCAAGTGAGAGGCAGGTTTTTAAAAAGGTCTTAAAAGAAGCACAGTAAAAAGTCTGACAACACCAGGTTTTAGTCCAACCTATTTGTTTGATAATATACTCACAAGCTTTCGGGGTTAGCCCCTTCGTCAGGTGAATGGAGAGTTCTGGCCTCAGACAGAGCATATAAAGCACAGACAGTTTAGAGATTACTGATTAGAATGCGAATCCTTACACCTAACCTGCTGTTCAAGACCTGAAGTGGCTGATAATGTGAGTGGAAGGAGCACTGATCACAGTTTAAAGAGATGTGTATTGTCTCCAGACAGTACAGTAAGTGAGGTTTTGCAAACCCAGGCCAGTCGATCACAGATCCGACCAAAGAACACACTCGTCAACTCAATAATCTGATCAAGACCTTTGATCCGGACCTTCAGAGCACCCTCCGTGCTCTCATTCCACGTACTCCCCGCATTGGAGATCTCTACTGCCTCCCAAAGATACACAAGGCAAACACACCTGGCCGTCCCATCGTATCGGGCAATGGAACTCTGTGTGAGAACCTCTCCGGCTACGTCGAGGGCATCCTGAAACCCATTGTACAAAGAACCCCCAGCTTTTGTCGCGACACTACGGACTTCCTACTGAAACTCAGCACACACGGAGCAGTTGAACCAGGGACACTCCTCGTCACAATGGATGTCTCAGCGCTCTACACCAACATCCCCCACAACGATGGCATTGCTGCGACTGCCTCAGTACTCAATGCTGACAACTGCCAGTTTCCAGATGCAATTTTACAACTCATCCGCTTTATCCTGGACCATAATGTCTTCACCTTCAACAACCAGTTTTTCATCCAGACACATGGAACAGCCATGGGGACCAAATTTGCACCTCAATATGCCAACATCTTCAAGCACAGGTTCGAACAAGACTTCTTCACTGCACAGAATCTTCAACCGATGCTGTACACTAGATACATCGATGACATTTTCTTCCTTTGGCCTCATGGTGAACAATCACTGAAGCAACTATATGATGATATCAACAAATTCCACCCCACCATCAGAATCACCATGGACTATTCCCCAGAATCAGTTGCATTCTTGGACACACGCATCTCCATTAAGGACGGTCACCTCAGCACCTCACTGTACTGCAAGCCCACAGACAATCTCACAATGCTCCACTTCTCCAGTTTCCACCCTAAACATGTTAAAGAAGCCATTCCCTATGGACAAGCCCTCCGTATACACAGGATTTGCTCAGATGAGGAGGATCGTGACAGACACCTCCAGACCCTGAAAGATGCCCTCATAAGAACAGGATATGGTGCTCGACTCATAGATCGGCAGTTCCGATGCGCCACAGCGAAAAACCGCACCGATCTCCTCAGAAGGCAAACACAGGACACAGTGGACAGAGTACCCTTCGTCGTCCAGTACTTCCCCGGAGCGGAGAAGCTACGACATCTTCTCCGGAGTCTTCAACATATCATTGATGAAGACGAACATCTCGCCAGGGCTATCCCCACACCCCCACTTCTTGCTTTCAGACAACCACACAACCTCAAACAGACCATTGTTCGCAGCAAACTACCCAGCCTTCAGGAGAACAGTGACCACAATACCACACAACCCTGCCACAGCAACCTCTGCAAGACATGCCGGATCATCGACATGGATACCATCATCACACGTGAGAATACCATCCACCAGGTACATGGTAAATACTCTTGCAACTCGGCCAACATTGTCTACCTGATACGTTGCAAGAAAGGATGTCCCGAAGCATGGTACATTGGGGAGACCATGCAGACGCTACGACAACGGATGAATGAACATTGCTCGACCGTCACCAGGCAAGACTGTTCCCTTCCTGTTGGCGAACACTTCAGTGGTCACAGGCATTCAGCCTCTGACCTTCGGGTAAGCATTCTCCAAGGCGGCCTTCACGACACACGACAGCGCAGAGTCGCTGAACAGAGACTGATAGCCAAGTTCCGCACACATGAGGACGGTCTCAACAGGGATCTTGGGTTCATGTCGCACTATCTGTAACCCCCGTGACTTGCCTGGGTTTGCAAAACCTCACTTACTGTACTGTCTGGAGACAATACACATCTCTTTAAACTGTGATCAGTGCTCCTTCCACTCACATTATCAGCCACTTCAGGTCTTGAACAGCAGGTTAGGTGTAAGGATTCGCATTCTAATCAGTAATCTCTAAACTGTCTGTGCTTTATATGCTCTGTCTGAGGCCAGAACTCTCCATTCACCTGACGAAGGGGCTAACCCCGAAAGCTTGTGAGTATATTATCAAACAAATAGGTTGGACTAAAACCTGGTGTTGTCAGACTTTTTACTGTGTTTACGCCAGTCCAACGCCGGCATACCCACACCATGATTAAAAGAAGCAAGCCAGAGAGTTTCAGGGTGAGAATTCCAGAGCCTGGGCAGCTGAAGGTAAAACCATCAATGGCAAGGTCAAGAGGAAAGGACAAAGCCATGAAGTGATTTCAATGTAAGTATCAGAATTTCAATTGGAGACACTTGAGGATCAATGGTTTGTGGAGAATGTGGAGAGGAGTGATGAATGATCAGATCTTGGTGCAATGTGTGAAATGGGCAGCAATGTTATGTGAGCGTAAAATTAGAGTCTTAATGTTTCTTATGGCAATATTATTGCCATGTTGTCATATACAAGGAAATAAGCTTGTGGTGGATATCACTGGTTTAATTGAACTGGAGGCAGCCTGGTACTTATCACCTGCCATATCATAACAAAACTGGGGGCTCATCCAGGATTTAAAAGAAAAATTTCATGATTGGCGTGGAGTTGGTGAATTTGAAGACAATGAGTATGAGGAGGACACTGAATTCAGGAGTGGTGATGTGAGAATTTACAGTGATAACTTGCAAAATGGCTTTGCAATTGCTAAGACTTTTCTGACAGTAGAAGATTCCTGGTTTGGGCCACTGTCTGTGTGGAGTTTGCACATTCTCCTCATGTCTGCATGGGTTTCCTCTGGGTGCTCTGCTTTCCTCCCACAGTCCAAAGATGTGTGGGTAAAGTTGATTGGCCATGATAAATTGCCCCTTAGCGTAAATATGTGGGGTTATGGGAAGAGGGTCCAGGTGGGATTGTTGTCAGTGCAGGCTTGACGGGCCAAATGGCCTCTTTCTGGGCTGTAGGGATTCTGTGATTCTATGTAATTTTGACAGGTTTAGAAAAGGTGAACAAGGCTCAGTTCACAGAACTTGCAGATAGGTTATAGTCAGGATTAACTGAAAAGCAGCCATAATTGCAGCATTTGAAATGGAAAGGAATACCTGAAAGACCACAAAGGGTGAATCGCTTGAATTGATCAAGATTCACTTACAAATGAAACAACTTGAACTGAGCGTTTAGAGAGAGCAAGTAGAAAGGCAGGAGAGAGAAAAAAATGAGAAAACAAAAAGAAAGAAAATAGGAAAGGAAATTGGAAATGGAAAAGTTAGCTGAAGAGAAAAGGAGAGACAGAGAATTCCAGCTTTAAAAATTGTCATTACAAAAGTCACCAGAAGATGAAGGAGGATTTATTTCAGACCAGAACCCACTGGAAAGATGGGTAAGATATTCTTGTCAGAGAGTCGGTGCTGACTCAGTGGGCCGAATGGCCTCTTCTGCATTGTAGATTCTGATATGATATGATTCTACTTCAACACAACCTTTCCACATTATTCTTATATCCTGATTCCCTATTATGCAAACATTTATCAATCTCAGTCTTGAATATACTTACTGTCTGATCTCTGGAGTGATGAATTCTAAAGATTCACTGCCCTCTAATGGAGACATTTTTACTCATCTCAATCTTAAAATAATTGGCCCTTTATTCTGAAGTTGTGGTGTATAGCTTTTGTCCCCCGCAGGTGGAGGAAATATCCTCCCGGGTATCTACCCTGCTGAGCCCCTTCAGCATTTGATATGTTTCAATGAGATCACCTCTAGTTCTTTTAAATGCTAGAGCTAGTTTACTCAATGTCACCCAGAACAATGCCTCCATCTTTGGAATCAATCTAATGAAGATTTGTTGCACTCCTCTCAGGCGTGTTTTCATTCCTTAGGTAGGGAGAGTGAAACTGTACACAATATCAAACTACGGTTTCACCAAGATGCTTTATAATTGCAGTAAAACTTCCTCATTCTTTCTTATACTTAGATCCATCACAATAAAGGTCAACTAACCCATTTGCTTTCCGAGTTGCTTGGTGTAACCGATTGTTAACTTACTGTGATTTGTGTGCATGGTCACCCTCAGAGTACCAATCTTTCAATCTCTCGCCTTTCAAAGAAATATTCTGCTCTTCTATTTTTCCTCTGAAGCGTCAGACTGCATATTTTTCCACGTTATATGCGATCTGTCGCACGCTTACTCACTCACTTAAACTATATATGTCCTTTGCAGTCTCTTCGTACCCTGCTCGCAGCTTATTGTCCCACCTAGCTTTGTACTGTAAATAACGTTGAATACATTGCACTTGGTCCCCTTGTCCATTTGAGAATGATGAGGGACAACAAGTGGAAGGAATTGGTAGGAAAAGCTTGACTAAGGATAAGTAACTGGTACCAGTGGCGCTTGTTCACTGCGATCACTAAAACAGCCCACAACTGTTTCAGATGACATCCATTTGACTCCTCAAATAATGTGAGGTGCTTTCAGTATTAAATACTTCCTGCACACTTATTTACTCCCTTGCTAAACAGATGAAATATTCCGGTTTATTGCTGTCCAACAGCTTGGTGGAGGAAAAGGACCTCTTTGGGCTTCGTAGCCAGAGGAAAGCTTCTCTGCCAGTGAATGGAGTCTTTTATAAAGATTTGATACTGGTCATCACTGTACTAATCTGAAAATAAACTCAGATTGCAATGCCTCCATACTGCCTCAGAGTGCAAAATATGATACTAGACACCGCAGAGTTTTATGCGGTAAAACTGGGATAATCAATATTCAGATATTCGTTTCAATATTATTCCTGTAATTTACTGAATGAAAATCTGTTGTACTTGGGGTCCCAAAAAGTTTCAGAATTTTGATACCAACTCCATTTCAGCAGACTCTACCCATTCTGTTCACTTTAACGAAAACCCAAAATTGACAATGGACCATTCCTAAACACCACCCACATATCAGTTTTACTGAAATTGGGAATGACGTTCTGAAAATGCACTAATTCCAATCTTGCCGTTAACTTAGAAAAAGAAACTGCTACTCACCTGGAGAGTCAGTGAGATGGTGAACAATATTCCACAACCAACCATCAAGTTGTAACCTCCCATGAGCAGCACTCTGCGTCCAATCCGATCAATAAACAAGTTCTGATGGAGGAAAATCACTGTTAGAACATGTTGATTACTTGTGCCTCCTTCTATATCCTGTCCCAGTGAAGGCAATAACCATCCTATATCTGGTAGGGTACACTGTAAATCTGTCCAAACTCCTGCACGGTCCAGACAGCAGCGAAGTGTAGAAGCTGGCATAAATATGTCCTGATTCTGAAGCTCATAGTGATCTGCAGTTTGGCATGGTCTTTTGGATGCCTCTAAAACCTGCACCACATACCAGGTCATTTATGTGTTGGCTTTGAATAGGTTAAAAATCCAGGTTTTATACCATTCAATATTAAGTTTCATTCTACACTAGGTGAGTTTTCCACATGCATGATTCAGTATAATAGCGCAGTTACCGATTCTTAGGATGACCTGGTAGAGTATGGTAACCTGTTCGCAGCCTGTCTAAAGTGAATCAGCACAGTAACGTAGTTACAACTTGGCCCGGTCTAGTAAAGTACAATAATCAAATCAATATCTGATTTTGTCTGAACCAGTACGGTAATTCATGCACAGCCTAATCTGGCACAGTGTAGTAATCCATTCACAACCTGGCCTGGCGCAGTGTTGGAATCCATTCACAAGTAATCTGGCACAGTGTAGTAATCCATTCACAACCTGACCTAGCACAATATAGCATGTTCTCCCCATGTCTGTGTAGGCTTCCTCCAGGTGCTCTGGTTTCCTCCCACCATCCAAAGATGTGCAAGTTAGGTAGATTGGCCATGCTACATTGTCCCTTAGTGTCTCAAGATGTGTAGATTAGGAGGATAAGAAGGGAAATTTGAGAAGTTGTGGGGATAGGCCTGGGTAAAATGCTCAGTTGGAGAGGCAGTGCAGAATCGATGGGCCGAATGCACTGGTCAGAAAGAAATCACAAGATAACTAAAGATGAAGGAAGCCACCTAACACAGCCTTGATTCAGCTTTCCAGGGATTCCATGCCAAGTAAAATCCAATTATTTCCTAAACAATCCCAGGATTTCAGCTCCACTGCTCTCTCTGGAAGCTTATTTAACATGCTAAATGTTGTGTGAAGAAGAATTTTGTGCTAACAGTCCTTGTTTGCAGATGTCTTAGTGGTTACTATTGCAGTAATCAGTTGTGTAAGTCCAGCGTAATAAATGTACTTTGATTCACGCCTCCATGGTCTATAAAAACCAGGTTTATTCATCAATGGTTTAAATTTAAAGTTTTAAAATTGGTTTATTTGGTTCTCAGGCTCCAACTGACATCAGAATGCATTCCTGGAGGCAGCAAAGAACACAAGTCCTGGAGTGACCAGCCTCTGCCACTCAGGCCTTTCATCTAACAACCGCATTGCACATGATCCTCACAAATTCTCTGATCTTAAAGGGCATGTTGGCACAGTGGTTAGCACAGCTGCCTCACAGCACCAGGAATCCAGGTTCGATTCCTGACTTGAGTCACTGTGCGGAGTCCGCATGTTCGCTCCGTATCTGCGTGGACATCCTCCAGCTGCTCCAGTTTTCTCCCACAGTCCAAAAGAGGTGTTGGTCAGGTGTATTAGCCATGCTAAATTCTCCCTCAGTGTACCCGAACAGGCGTCAGAGTGTGGCAACTAGGGGATTTTCACAGTAACTTCATTGCAGTGCTAATGTAAGCCTACTTGTGACGAATAAATAAATAAACTTTAAATAAAGGATTTGGTTGTATTTTTATAATACAATACAATCTAGGCCTGTGCTTCTATTATATGTAGTTTAACATTTAGCTGAGGTGGCAGCTTACAATTATTTCAGCCTTTGCCTCTTTGCTATGAGCTTTGTTTTAGTACAATAAGTACTTGTACCAAATGTTGATCTCATTTCCTAGAATGGCTGTTCATATCTAGACACAAGATTCTCCACATTTGCTGTAATACTAGAAAAACTAGTAGAGAAGAATACTAGAATAGGTCAACTTTGAAAATCTTCTCAAAACATTCTAAGAGTTTTAAAATTACCTTTTTTTGTTTGTGAGACATGGGCATCGCTGGCTGGCCAGCATTTGTTGCCCACCCTTAGTTGCCCTTGGAGGGCAGTTGAGAGTCACATGTAGGCCAGACCAGGTAAGGATGGCCCATTTCCTTCCCTAAAGGACATTAGTGAACCAGATGGGTTTTCCCAACAATCGACAATGACTTCATGCTCATCAGTAGATTCTTAATTCCAGATATTTTTTATTGAATTCAATTTCCACCATCTACCTTAGTAGGATTCGAACCTGGGTCCCCAGAACATTAGCTCAGTTTCTGGCTTAATAGCTTAGCGATAATACCACTGGGCCATCACCACCCCTACTAACCTTCTAATAGGCTGCTTCAGCAGTTTAAAGTAATATTCCCAATTAACATTTTCTACCTCCTTAACAGTCTTATAAATCCTCATAAGGTCAATCCTTAGATTGATCCAGCCTTTCCAGCCTCATCTCATAAAGCAAGCATCTCACATTGGCCACTAGTCTCTTCTCTGCTACATAAATGCAAGCTGTTGTTGTTACACTGCCTCCAATGCTTGAACATCACCTCCTTGTGATCAGAAATGGATGTAGTTTTCATGGTGTGGTCTGACCAGGGTATTGTACCGTTTGATTGTTACTTTCGCAAATGATTTCTTACTATTTTGGAAACGTAATTAGAAATTCTACTGGCTTAGTTACTTGCTGCTCTTCAGTGGTTGGACATGTGTACCACAAAGTCTGCCGCTCCTGCTTCATCCTCAAATATTTCAACACTATCCATAAAGTGAATAATGCTTATTTTTGACTGTCTCAAGGATGCATTGCATTGCATTGCAGTGAGAGACCTGTCACCCGTCACAGTTATCATAATACACAAAGAAAAATGAATCAGTCGGTTGTTTTAAAAATGACTTATAAAAAATCAACAGCTTGCTATACAGCAGGAAATTACAGAAGATCTTTTAAAATTTACGTTAGTCTGCATGTAGCATTTCAGTCTGTCTATTAACTCATACGTGTAGCCAGTAATGCACAGGACAATCCACATCTCTATCTTATCCTGCAGCTCTCTCCAATTTGCCATTACCTTGCACATAACCAATCTTGAACAAAATGCAGTTCACTTTATATAATATCATGAAAATAATGTCTCCCGGCCTGAAGCATATAGTATCCTTCAGTATGTGCATTATCCTGCATAAAGCACATTTCAACTTTTGCATTATCCCTTTCAATTTAAAAGAAGGGAACTGTTAAGTTGCTCCGTTGATCTAAGCCAAAATGGAAGATGGGGAGATGATTCTACTCCCTTTGATTTGTGTGGGAAACAAAAGGGACTTGGAGAAAAGTAAATAATCACGAGCAAGTGAACTAATAAATGAATCACATGAGGAATTGTTACACAGTGAAGCAAAGGAGAATTAAACATACACTTGTTACTGCAGCGAGGAACTCACAGCAGCCAGTTCCAATCGTGACATACTGGATCTTTTCATCGGGAATTCCTGCAGCACGAAACACATACACAGCGTAGAAATATATCTGGTGGGAAAAGAGCATTAAACCCTGAGTCCAACAAAATACATACAGGTTCTCGAAATACAAGTATTGTGCAGTGAAATGTATAGTATATATGAACACAGAACTTGCTGTTTGCTGTACAATATAATACACGACACACAGGTTGCCATTCTCCATGATATGTATTGTATTACATGGTACACACGGTCCGCTACTTTCTGTGCTATGTAACATGTTTTGTAATAAACACAGGATCTTCTATTCTCCATAATACAGAGTGTTATGTATTATATATATGACCTGCTACACCCCATGATGTACATGGCATTAATATATTTAGAACCTAATAATGCCTATGATATACAATGCCTTAAAAAGTATACACATGACCTGCTATTCTCTGTGATACACAAGTATTCTGTTATGTGGTATACGCATAGCTGACGTTATGCAGTTTTTTTTTCTCAGGTTGTTAGAGCTTTGAAGCATGTTTGTAATATTTAGCTGCCAAACTGACCTGTCCCTTTAAGGCCATTCCTCAGATACTTCCAGGGAGGCCTAAATAGAAATTAAGGTCAAATAGTTATTAAATAATGTTGGAGTTGTCTCTCGATTGATAACAGCTTAAATTGACCACATAATGTCAAACACTTCTCCAGATAACAACAAAATCAAAAACTGCAGCAGCATATAAATGGACTTTTATTGTCTACAAACTTTACAGATCTTCAATAGATCAGATGCACCTTTCAGCTTGTACAATATGTGAAGTGAGAGATCTGGAAGGTGATATAATGTTGTTTTATATAAGTCACAAAATGGATACTACACTTCAGGGTTCCAACTTGTGGTGAGATACAGAGTTAGAAATCATGATCAGGCATTGACTGGGCAACTATGCTAGAGATACTGTCTTACTATTAACAGTGCAAAGCTCCCACCTGATACTGCCATAGCACGTATCATATCCCTACCGCTCCCTGAGTAGAGAAGTTTCTCCTGAATTCTTTTTGGGTTTATTAGTGATTATCTTACATTTATGTATCCTAGTTTTGGACCCCCCCACACCTTCTCTATGTCTACCCTATCAAAAGCCTTCACAATTTTAAAGACATTGATCAGGTCACCTTCCAGTCTTCTCTTTTCGAGAAGAAAGATCCTCAGCGTGTTTGGTTTTTCCTGATAGCTGTGCTCAGTCGTGTGAGTTAATCCTTATAAATCTATTTTAAACATCTCCGGTGCACCTACATTTTTGACACTTATATAGAGATCCAGAACTCCACACGGTACTTTAGGTGTAATCTAGCTGACATTTATGTACATTTAACACAAATTCTCTGGTTTTGAAATCTATTTTTTCAGAAACAAAGCCCAATGCTTAACGATTTGATTAACTTCCATTGTCAGTATTGATTATTTATGAATCACTCTACCACGCCTAAATACTTGTTTTCTATGAGGGACTGGGTGTCCGCCGACCAAAATGTACCACTTACATAGCACTGAAATTAATTTGTCAACTATACACCAATATTGCAAGTTAAATTTTTTTCTGATTTGTTGCAGTCATCCTCAGCATTAACAACAGTCCTAATTTGGTATTGGTGCAAATTTTGGTACAGTCCTTCTAATTCCTAAATGCAGGTTATTCACGTAAATTGTGCACAACTGAGATGCCTTGGAGCAGCACTTTGCAATGTCAGCCAATCTGAGTAAAAGATTTACCTACTTTTTGTTTTCTAGTTAATTTGCTATCCATTCTGATAGTTGCCCCTTGATTCCCACACACTCTGATCTTTAACAGGGGTTTCTCAAAAGCCTTTAAAAAGTCCATCACATTAATCACCTGCATTAACCTCATCTATTCTTTTCAATACATCTTCTGAAAAATTCAACATGATTGGACAAGTACAACTGAAACAATGGTGGATGTTCAAGGAAACACTGAAACCTCTCAATTAAAGTACATTCCTGAGAGGAAGAGGAATTGTAAAGGGCAGAAAAACATTCCATGGCTAGACAAGGAAGTCAGAGGACATAAAGGCAAAAATTAGGGCATACTAAATGGCAAAAGCTAGTGGCAAGCTGGAGGATTGGGAGAAGTTTAAAGCTCAACAAAAGGCTACTAAAACAGAATCAAAAGAGCTAAGATGAACTATGCAAAGAAACTAGCAAGAAACATAAACTCAGATTCTATGATTTCAGATACCAAAAGCTTCTACGTATATAAGGGGGAAGAAAATAGCTAAAGAAAATGTTGGTCTTTTAGAAGAGATACTGGTGAGGTATTAATGGGGAACACAAAGATGGCAGAAGCACTAAACTAGTATTTTGCCTTATTCTTCATGGTAGAGAATAATGAAGATTTTCCAAAAACTGTAGTTAATGAAGAATAACTTGGTGTAATAACCATCACTAGGGAGAGGGTATTGAATAAATTAATGGGGTTAAAGACCCCATTAATGGGGTTAAAGACCTCTCCAGGACTTCACCCTAGGGTATTAAAGGAGATAGCAGCAGAGACAGTGGATGCATTGGTTGTGATATTTCAAAATTACTTGGATTCTGGTAAGATCTCAGTGGATTGGAAACATGCTAATATGACGCCCCTTTTCAAAAAGGGAAAGAGGCAAGAAGTAGGAAACTCTACGCTTGTTAGTTTGACCTCTGTGGTGGGGAAGTTCTGCAATCCATCGCTAAGGAGGAGACGACTGAGTATTTGCAAAGACAAAGCTCAATCCACCTTTGTCAGCATGGTTTTATGAAGTGAAAGCCTTGCTTGACAAACTTGCTCGAGTTCTTTGAGGACATAACCAGCAAGATAGATAGTGAGGAGCCAGTGGTATATCTACACTTCCAGAAGTTGTTTGATATGGTGCTGCATAATCCAGAAGGTGAGATCACAGGGGACTGGGAGCAGGGTACTAGATTGGATTGAGGATTGGCTGACTGACATAAAGCAGAGGGTCGGGAAAGAGGGTCTTTCGCTGGCTGGCAGGGCACCGCAGGGGTCAGTCCTTGACCTCAACAGTTTACAATCTACATAAATGATCTGCAAGCAGGGACAGAGTGTAACATAACAAAATTTGTAGATGATACTAAAATAGATGGGAAAGCAGACAGGGAAGAGAATATAAAGATTCTACACACAGATATAGGTAGGCTCAGAGAATGGGCTAAAATTGGGCAGCTGGAGTTTGAATGGATAAGTGTGAGGTTATCCATTTTGGTAGAAAAAATAGAAAGGCAAATTATTACCTGAATGGAAAGCAGATTCAAAATGCATCCGGGCAAAGGGACCTGGGTGTCTATATTCATGAACTGCAGAAAGGCGGTATGCAGGTGCAGCACATAATAAAAAATGGTTAATGGGATGTTGGCATTTATTGTAAAAGGACTGGAGTATTAAAATAGAGAAATTTTGTTGCAATTGTACTGGGTGTTGGTGAGATCACATCTGGATATTGTGTCCAGTTTTGGCCTCCTTATTTGAGGAAGGAAGTGGTGGCATTGGAGACAGTTCAGAGGAGGTTCATCAGATTGATTCTGGGGATGAAGGAGTTGATATACGAGGAGAGATTAAACAGTTTGGACTTATACTCGCTGGAGTTTAGAGGGATGAGAAGGGATCTGATCAAGATCTATAAAATTTTAAAAGGGATTGATAAAGCAAATGTAGACTAAATGTTTCCTCTTATGGGGCAATGTAGAACAAGAGGTCACAGGTTTAGCTTTCGTGCAAATTCGACACTTAGAATTTTTTGGGCAGAATTCCGCCCCGCACCTTATAGGAAGGGTATATTGGCCTTGGAGGGAGTGCAGCGTAGGTTTACAAGAAAGATACCGGGGTCAAATTATGAGGAGAGATTATACAAATTTGACCCGTTTTCTTCAGAATTTAGAGGGTTAAGGTGTGATCTGATCGAAGTCTTCAAGAAACTAACAGGAAAAGATAGGATAGATACAGATAAGCTATTTCCACTGCTTGGAGATTCTAGAAATAAGGAGCATGGCCTAAATATTAGGGGCAGACTGTTCAGGAAAGATGTTAGAAAGCACTTCTACACAAAGGGTGATAGATGCTTGGAACAGTTGATGCTTGATCAGGAAGATGAAATGAGGGTGGATGATCAGCCATGATCATACGGTACACCAGGCTCAAAGGGCCAAAAGGCCTGCTCCTATATTCTATGTTTCTAGGCCTATAGAATATCCCAAGCAGTGTGATGTCACTCTTTTTGCTTATCAGCTCTAACCAAATGAACTCTGTGCTTGCACCCAAAAGAACACTCCCTCTTTCCAACACTGCACTGTTATTCGCCACTATAATTCAACAATAGTTGGACAGCTGACTCAGGTGGAGTGACTGAGCAGCACAGGGCAAATCTGCAGAGAGTGTTGAAGAGTACTGGGCTCCCCAGTAAAATAATAATCAACTCCTGTGCTCTGTTTGTTTCTTGCCCTTCTGCTTTGAACAGGTCCCTCCTCCAATACATGACAGGAAATCTGATGCACATTGGGCAGCTCTTTACTGGATGCTGGCAACCCCAGCACATCATGGGCAACACATATGGTTATGAAAATGAGTTGGTCATGTAACATTGAACAAAGTCAGTATGTTCACGCTCAAGCAAAGCCCCAGGTTATTAACCCTACGGTGTATACAACATACACAGGATCTTTCTAGTTTCTCCAATGTGTCCAACAACCATGCAGTTTGCTACTTTTCAAGTATTGATCCAATTTCCTTTACTAAAGAATTTTCTTCCACCACCCTTTCGAGCAGCGTGTTCCAGATCTTATCAACTCACTACAGAAAAAATTCTCATTTCCCTAGTGGATTTTTCGACAATTATCTTTCAACTATTTCCTTCAGTCTTCTGCCACACAAGGAATTTTTTTCTATCTACTCTAACAAATCTTAGTTTCTCTAGCCTCTCCACATTACTGAAAGCCTTCATCCTGATATCATTCTAATAAATATCTTCTGCACCCATCTCCAAGGTCTTGACATCCTTCCTGAAGTGTGGTGCCCAGAATGGGATAACATTGCAGCTAAGGTCTGACTTGTAATTTGCAACACTTCACAATAATTTCCTTGTTTTCACTTTCTATGCCTCTGTTTATAGTGGCTTTTGCTACCAAATAAACCTTCTGGACTTTAACCTGGTGTGGTGAGACTTCTTACTCTGTTTATAAAGTCATGGATCCATTGCGTTTTTTAACATCCTCAACAACTTGGGCCCGCAACCTTCAACGATTTGTGGAAGTGAATCCCGCGATTTTTGCTCCTGCACCTTCTGTAAAATTGCACCCTTTAGTCTGTGTTGCCTCTCCTCATTCTTCGACCACAATGTATTACGAAATACAGCCACAAGGGGGGAGCACAGCACAGGATTGTAAAAATTAAGGCTTAAAAGTGCCTTTAACAACATATTCTAATGAAGGTTTTCACTAGCAGCACTGTGTATGTAAAATCCTGGGCATCACACTGAGAGATGGCATCACCAATGAAACCACTTTGCAATAATTCCCTTGTTTCTGTTTTCTTTATCTTTGTTAATAAAGTCATGAATCCATTATGTTTTTTAATATCCTTAATAACTTGGCCTGCAACTTCCAACGATTTGTGT
This sequence comes from Carcharhinus amblyrhynchos, assembly GCF_965287045.1. Classification (NCBI taxonomy): domain Eukaryota; kingdom Metazoa; phylum Chordata; class Chondrichthyes; order Carcharhiniformes; family Carcharhinidae; genus Carcharhinus; species Carcharhinus amblyrhynchos. The sequence continues at coordinate 41,508,736 of NC_137343.1, read as the reverse complement.
AAGTGAATACCATGATCTCTGCAACGAAAAGTACTACAGATGCCTGATCAGAGACAGCTATGGGACATGGTAATGGAGAGACGACTGAAGTTAGCAGGACACAGATTCCGCCTCCCAGATTTACACTCCACCAGATTGGCAGCAGAATGGATAGCACCCGGTGGAAGATGACGAGGGGGCCGGCAAAATGCATTTAAGGAGGATCTTCAAGAGCAGGATATCTTCATGAGCTGGAGTGAAAGGAACTGGAATGAACTAGTACTGGTGGGGGAGTCTTACTGCCTATTATCTCATGTGAGACTAGAGGTGCTAAGTCTAAGCAAGGCTTGCATTTTACATTTCTCGGTGTTAAGCGTCCGGTGGACGTCAGTCCTACTTACGGTGTCGTTCCCACACAACTGTATCGCATTGGCCAGCACCAAGGTGATGAGCAGCTGCCACCGGACGGAACGGTCTTGGAATAAGTCCCACAATCTCTTTGCAGTTTGACCTTTGAGCGCCGTTTGTTCCTCCAGCAGCTCATCCATTTCCGTGGTGAGGTCAATATCACTGCGTAATCTCTTCAACGCTGACAAAACAGAAAAGGTGATGCTAATGGAAACCAATCAGAAACATGCACAATTCAATAGATAATTTATAATCTTCTACTCGTCCTTGTTTTCCTGCTGCTAGGGAATTATTTTGTCTCCCAATCCAATTTTTCTCCATGGATAATGTCTTCAATATTTGGATAGAGTATCTCCCACCACTGCCGGGAGAATACAGTACAATCCAGGAAATTACCAGATTTGATATCTAGCCATTGCTGAATTAGAGGATATCAGTAGAGAAGCAATGGTGTTATAGAATTGGTTTGATGCATTTAGATCAAGGGGAGAGAATCAGATAGGCAGTGTTCTAGCTTCTAATTTATGTTAGGAACAAACCTGAATGCACCATTCCATAGAAACCATAGAATCCCTACAGTGAAAATGGAGGCCAGTCAGCCCACTGAGTCTGCACTGACAACAATCCCACCCCATGCCCTATCCCTGTAACCTCACACATTTACCCTGCTAATCCCTCTAACCTATACATTCTGGGACACTATGGGCAATTTAGCATGGCATCAACCTAACACGCAATCTTTGGACTGCGTGAGGAAACCAGAGCACCCGGACAAAACCCATGCCAACACAGGGAGAATATGTAAACTCCACACAGTGATCAAAGCCAGGAATCGAACCCAGGTCCCTGGAGCTGTGAGGCAGCAGTGCTAACTACCATGCCACTGTGCAGTATTCAAGTCAGGAGTCTGATTCATTAATCTGTTTCTTCACCAAATTTACACATTTTAGTCCTGTAATTCTTAAATACTTTTAGGTTAAAAAATATCCATCAATCACAGTTCTGAAATTTTTGATTGATCCACCCCACTCTGGTGGGGTGTAACGCTTGGGGGAGAGAGTTCCAGATTACCTTCAGAGAGCACAGATTTGTCTTTCTCAACATTAAATATATCAGTTATTGAGCGTTTACAACTGTTTGGTGTAGACAATTCTAAAGCTTCACAACAATCTGAATGAAGAACTCATCTCAGTCCTAAATAGTTGATCCTTATTGTGTGACTGTGCCCCGTGTTCTAGATTCCCCAGCCAGGTGAGACAATCTTTCAGTGTCTACCTTGGAGGGTGGAGGGCAGCATGGTGCCACAGTGGTTATAACTGCTGCCTTACTGTGCCAGAGACCCAAGTTCAATTCCCAATTTGGGCCACTGTCTGTGCAGAGTTTGCACATTCTCCCTGTGCCTGCGTGGGTTTCCTCCAGTGCTCCGGTTTCCTCCCACAGTCCAAAAGACGTGCTGGTTCGATGTACTGGCCATGCTAAATTCTCCCCCAGTGTACCCGAACAAGCGCTGGAGTGTGGCGATTTGGAGATTTTCACAGTAACCTCACTGCGGTGTTAATGTAAGCCTATTTGTGACACTAATAAATAAACCTTAACCTATCAAGCTCCTTCAAAATCCAGTATGTTTTGAAGAGATCAGCTCTCATTCTTCTAAAATCCAGACAATATAGGTCCAATTTACTGGTTGCTAAAGCAACCTCAGGCTTTCTATTATTCTTTGTAATATTATAAGTCTCTTCTTTTAATCTAATACTATCCACAAGCTCTCCAGTAGGTTACAGATAGATATTTCTTGATGAGATTTTGTTTTTTCTTGAAATGGATTTTTGTTGAACATTTTGAATCATTTATTTCAATGTTTCCCACTTTTTATATACAGCTATACCTTGTAGTCTATTTACCAAATCAATCTTAGTAAGCTCTCCCTCACGCCTATGCAATTAGCTTTAAGTTTCTTGTTTCCGTCTTTAAGACAGAGATGGATAAGTTCTTGATTAATAAGGGGATCAGGGGTTATGAGGAAAAGACAGGAGAATGGGGATGAGAAAAATATCAGCCATGATTGAATGGCAGAGCAGACCCAATGGACCGAATGGCCTAATTCTGCTCCAACACTTAATGGTTTGGGACTGGAATATTTTGCTTTCAAACTTAACATGAAATTCAGTTGTATTATGATGAGTCATTCCCAAAGGATATTTTAATATAAAAATACTAATCGAACCTGCCTCATTTCACAATCCTAGATCATAAATAGTTACCCACCAGTATTTTCAGCATTTCTGTTTCTAGTTCAGGTTTCCAGAGTTCACATTTTTCTCATTTTCAATTAGCTTTATCCCTGGTTAGTTCCACAATCTATTGCATGGTGGCACAGTAGTTAACACAGCTGCCTCACAGAGCCAGGGACCTGGGTTCGATTCCCGGCTTGGGTCACTGTCTGTTTGGAATTTGCACATTCTCCCCGTGTCTGTGTGGGTTTCCTCCATGTGCTCCGGTTTCCTCTCACAGTCCAAAGACGTGGGGGTTGGGTGGATTGGCCATACTAAATTGCTCCTTAGTGTCAGGGAGATAAGCTAGGGTAATGTAATAGGGATAGGGCCTGGGTGGGATTATGGTCAGTACAGCCTCCTTCTGTACTGTAGGATTCTATGATTCTATGACACTGTTGCAAAGGCATTCAAAAAATTCATCTTGTCCAGTGTCTATGAAGATTAAATATCCCTATGATTATGACATTGCCTACGTTACAACATCCAGTTAGCTTTTGTTTAACGCACTAACGGTATAATTACTTTTCAGAGGCCTATAATCTACTCTCAGCAATGCTTTCTGATCCTTGTTATTTCCAATCTCCACTCATTCTGATTCTGCTTCCCAATCCTCTGAGCCAAGATCCTCTCTCACTAATGTCCTTATGTCATCCTTTATTATCAGGGTTACTGGTCCTCTTCCAATCTGCCTGTCTTTTTGAAATGTTATGTACCCTGGAATATTTATTTTCCAACCTTGGTCACCTTGTAACAAAGGTAATGATGATTAGAGCTAAACAATTTATCTCTATTTGTGCCATTAGTTCATCTATCTTATCCACATCTGGATGTCAGATGAGACTGAGATTACATAGCAGTTACCCAGTTTATAGTAAAATAACTGCACATACTCATTGGCAAGGTGCATATGTGAAGAACGTTACTTGTGTGGGATGTCAGAGGGCTGCACGCCATTCTGGACCCATCTACCAGAAAGAGAACACTTTTAATAGTTGAGCAAAGAAAATGGAAATAATCTTGTGTTTTAATATAGCCCAAGACCTACCTCTGTACCCCACTTGGGTAATCTCTAATCCAGCTATCTCCATGAGCTGTGAGCCAATGTGCAAAAATATTTCTCCTCTCCTCTTTGAACCACTTACCCTTCATGCACAAGTTCTTGTTCTCCCTGTCAATCAGCAGGTACCTGGGGCTCTCTGGGCACCATGGCAGAGTGATGAGTTGGATTAGAGCTGGCACCACACAGGATGAGAGCAATAGAGGCCATAGTTCTTCTCTGCCCAAAATCTCCCTGCAATTGGTATTACGAAATAGCTTCATTTCCTTATAAATACACCTTAAGTTACCAACACAGTCGACCAACATAGCCATACTATGCACAGAGGATCCACAATGAGCAGCAAATATAGTACAGTCCCTAACATTTGATCACAATTACAGGCTAAGGGAACCCAAAATATCTCTGAATGTGAAGACCTGAAAAGATCCTCTCACTTTCCATCCCTACAACACACTGACCTTTGCTCGTGACCTGATGCAGAGCTATAGTGGCACCAAGCTCTCCTTATACTTACTATTACCATAGAAATCAATAATAAATAGCCTAACTGAAATGTAACAGAAATCACGCAACAGGTGTGAATAAAAAGTATTGAGTTTCAAGTGTTACAGTATGCAACACCTTTAAAATCAAGTCGATGGAATGCAATTGTCAACCACAAATGACAGCTGCTGACACCATAAAACCAGGAATTAATGTGCTTCACTGCACTAATAAGAACATATTAGAATGAGATACAGGTTGTAAAATAAATAGAGAATAATGAATATCCTGACCTGAATTACAACTTGTATGTAGAATATAGAGTACTGGTGACTGTAATATTGAATAGGTAATTAAGAGTGAATTAGGGACTTGGATCTAAACCTATTTCAAATATTTAATAAAGAAAATAAGCCACTGCTGCTTCACAGCTCCAGGGACCTGGGTTGAATTCCTGGCTTGGGTCACTCTGTGTGGAGTTTGCACGTTCTCCCCAGGTCTGCATGAGTTCCCTCCAGGTGCTCCGGTTTCCTCCCACACCCCAAAGTTGTGCGGGATAGGTTGATTGGCCATGGAAAATTGCCCCTTAGTGTCATGCAATGCACAGATTACAGGGATTAGTGGGGTAAATATATGGGGTGACGGGGGATATGCTCTGGGTGAGCTTGTTATCGGTGCAGACTCGATGGGCCAAATGGCCTCCTTCTACACTGTAGGGTTTCTATGATTCTAACTACCCAAGAATGAATCACAGGCTGATCAAAAGGTCAGACAATTCAGACATAAAATAGGTATGTCCAGATCTGCCTGGACCTTTAAACCATGGCTCATGTAACTTCCTTTCTCCATTTGCCCTGAGTTAATGAACATTAACCCCATGTATCTCAGTAAATGCTGGATATTACTGCAGTTCTGTATCAGTTCTCAATCAGAGGTGGATGCATTGTCGAGATGGAACACATGAGGATATTTCAATACCTTCAGTTTCAGAGAAAACTCAGGTTCCTGTAACTAGAATTATTTCAATAATCAAGTATTAATTTGTCTGACATTTAACTAACAATAGCAGTTTACACTTGTATAGCATTTTTAATGTGGCAAAACATTCAAGGTGCTTCACTGGACTATTATCAAACAAAATTTGATACAGAAGAAAGTAAGAAGATATCAGTTGAATAATAGAGTCATAAAGGCCTACAGCACACAAAAAGCCCTTCGCCCATTATGTCTGCACCAGTCAAAAGGAACCACGTAACTATTCTCTAATCCCATTTTCCAGCACTTAGTCCACAGCCTCATGTCTTAGCATCACAAGTGCACATCTAAATATTTCTTCAATGCAATGACAGTCTCTGCCTCCACCACCCTTTCAGGCAGTGAGTTCCAGACTCCCACCACCCTCTGGGTGAAAAAGCTTTTCCTCACATCCCTTCTAAACCTCCTGCCACTAATCTTAAAACTACGCCCTCTGGTTATTGAACCCTCCATCATGGGAAAAAGTTTCTTCCTGTCTATCTACGCACCTCATAGTTTTATATATCGCAATCATGTCCCTCCTCAGTCTCCTCTGCTCCAACAGAAATAACCCCAGTCTTTCCAATCATCGCTTCATAACTAAAACTCTCCAGCCCAGGGACATCCTGGTAAATCTTCTCTGTACCCTTTCCAGTGCTATCACATTCCTCCTATAAAGTGGATTTCAGAACTGCACACTATACTCTAACTGTGGCCTAACCAATGTTTTATACAGTTCTAGCATGACCTACCTGCACTCAAACTTCATGCCTCTGCTAATAAAGGCAAGTATGCCTCATGCCTTCTTAACCACTTTATACACCTGTCCTGCTATCTTTGCAGACTGATGTATACCAGGGTCCCTCTGGTCCTCAGTGCTTCTCAGGGTTCTGCTATTCATCATGTATTTCCTTGTCTTGTTTGTCCTGCCCGAGTGCACCAACTCACATTAATCCAGACTGAAGGCTTGCAGAAAACAGAGTGCAAAAGCTTCTATAGATATGTGAAGAGAAAAAGACTGGTGAAGGCAAATATAGGTCCCTCACAGTTAGTAATCAGGTGAATTTGTAAAGGGCAACAAAAAGATGGCAGACCAGCTGAACAAATACTTTGGATCTGTCTTCAATAAGGAGGACACCAATAACCTTCCAGAAATACTAGGGGACAGAGAATCCAGCATGAAGGAGGAACTAAAAGAAATTCTTATTCGTCAGGAAATTGCATTGGGGAAATTGTTGGGATTAAACCCGAGAAGTCCCCAAGGTCCTGATACTCTGCATCCCAGAGTACTCAAGGAAGTGGCCCTAGAAATAGTGGATGCATTGGCAATCATTTTCTAGAATTCTACAGTCTCTGGAAGAGTTCCAGTGACTTGGAGGTAGCTAATGTAACCCCACTTTTTATAAAAGGAGGGAGAGCGAAAATCGGGAATCATAGACAGGTTAGCCTGACATCGGTGGTGGAGAAAATGCTAGAGTCAATTATTAAGATGTAATAACTGAGCATTTGGAACGCAGTGACAGGATTGGTCCAAGTCAGCAGGAATTCACTAAAGAGAAATAATGCTTGATAAATCTGAAATTTTTTGAGGATGTAACCAGTAGAGTGGATGAGCAAGAACCAGTGGATGATGTGTATCTGGACTTTCAAAAGACTTTTGACAAGGTCCCACACAAGAGATTAGTGAGCAAAATTAAAGCTCATGATATTGGAGGTAATGTATATACGTGGACAGAAAACTGTTGGCAGACAGGAAGCAGAGAGTTGGAACAAACAGGTCCTTTTCAGAGTGGTAGGCAGTGACTAGTGGGTACTGCAGGGTTCAGTGATGGGACCCCAGCTATTCACAATGTACATTAGTGATTTGGACAATGGAACTGAATGTAATATCTCCAAATTGCAGACAACACTAAGCTGGATGGTAGTGTGTGCTGTGAGGAGGATGCTAAGAGACTGCAAGGTGACTTGGGCAGGCTGGCTGAGTGGGCAACTACAATATAATGTGGATGAACGTGAGGTCATCCAGTTTGGTGGCAAAAACAGGAAGGAAGATTATTATCTGAATGGTGGCAGTCTAGGAAAGTGGAAGTACAATGTAACCTGAGTGTCACTGTGGAACAGTCACTGAACATAAGAACATAAGAAATAGGAGCAGGAGTAGGCCATCTAGCCCCTCGAGCCTGCCCCACCATTCAATAAGATCATGGCTGATCTGACAGTGGTTCAGTTCCACTTACCCGCCTGCTCCCCATAACCCTTAATTCCTTTATTGGTCAAAAATCTATCTATCTGTGACTTAAACACATTTAACGAGGTAGCCTCCACTGCTTCAACGGGCAGAGAATTCCAAAGATCACTACCCTCTGGGAGAAGTAGTTCCTCCTCAACTCTGTTCTAAATTGACTCCCCCTTATTTTGGGGCTGTGCCCTCTAGTTCTTGTTTCCATTCTAAGTGGAAATAATCTCTCTGCTTCTACCCTGTCTAGCCCCTTCATTATCTTATATGTCTGTATAAGATCTCCCCTCAGCCTTCTAAACTCCAACGAGTACAGGCCCAGTCTACTCAATCTCTCCTCATAAGCTAACCCCCTCATCTCTGGAATCAACGTGGTGAACCTTCTCTGCACTCCCTCCAAAGCTAACGTATCCTTTCTCAAATAAGGGGACCAAAATTGCACACAACACTGTCGGTGCAGCCTCACCAGTACCTTGTGCACTTGCAGCAAAACCTCCCTGCTTTTATACTCCAAGGTTGGCATGCAGGTACAGCATGCAGTGAAGAAAGCATGCTTGTCTTCATAGCAAGAAGATTTGAGTACAGGAGTAAAGACGTTTTGCTGCAGTTATACAGGACTTTGGTGAGGCCATACCTTGAGTATTGTGTGCAGTTTTGGTCTCCTACTCTGAGGAAGGACATTCTTGCTATTGAGAGAGTCCAGCGACTGACATGTGAAGAAAGACTGGATCAATTGGGCTTGTACTCCCTGAATTTAGAAGAATGAGAGGGCATCTCATAGAAACATATAAAATCCTGATGGCACAGGACAGACTAAATGTGGGAAGAATGTTCCCAATATTGGGAAGTCCAGAACTAGGGGTCACAGTCTAAGAATAAGGGGTAAGCCACTCAGGACTGAGAGTTGTGAACCTGTGGAATTCTCTACCACAGAGAGCTGTTGGGGCCACTTTGTTAAACATGTTCAAGAGCTGGATGTGACCTTTGTGGTTAAAGGAATCAAGGGGTACAGACAGAAAGCAGGAGTGGGATACTGAGAGTGCATGATCCGCCATGATCATATTGAATGGTGGTGCAGGCTTGAAGGGCTGAATGGCCTACTCCTACACCTATTTTCTATGTTTCTATGATCAGCCCATCTATTATCCTTCTGAAATCTAAGGATATCTTCCTCACAATTTACCGCCCCACTAATTTTCACATCATCCACGAACTTACTGATCAATCCACCTATATTCAAGTCTAAATCATTAATTATATATATCACAAACAGCAAGTGACCAAATACTGAAAGCTTGGGTCAGATTGGTAGGTTATAAGCAGTGCTTGAATGTAGAAGAGAATTAGAGAGGTTTCAGGAGCAAATTCAAGAACTTACAGCCTTGTAAAATGAGTAACTCCAGTTCTCAGTGCTGAGTCCTCAGGTATAACTTTCCATTCTCATTGCATTGTAAACATTCGTCTTTATTCATATCATGCCACAAAAGACATAGCTGCGCCAAAGAATTAATCTCCAGAATGCACAGATATCATAAATGAGGAAAAGGCTAGACTTACTTAATTCCAATAGTCTGTCCCAGCACTATTCCAGCTGCAGTGAATGGAGCAAATGCTAAGGCCACCATGCCCCGGATTTCCTTTGGTGCACTCTCACCGAGATACATGGGGTTAATGTTCATTCCCACACCTCAGAGCAAATAGAGAAAGGAATTTGCATGAGCCAACATCAAAGGGCTGGTTAGAATGGCAACAATGGACCGCAGCAGATCAAAATGGTGGCTCACTACCACCTTCTCAAGGGTGATTAGGGATGAGTAGCAAGAGCTGGCCTTGCTAGTGATGCTCACCATCCATGAGAAACAATTGTAAAATGTGGATGCTCTTATCCACTATTGTTTACAACATTGCACTGATGAATTCAGCCTACAAACCCAGTCTTAAGGTTTATAGCTTGGGCAACAGCTTGTATTAAATGACTGCATTTATTTTTTGCTCCTTCTTTTCCCACAGCTCTCCAAAACTACTGACTTTTACATGTTTTACATGCTGCTCACTCTACGTGTGAGAGAGTTTGGATGATGCATTTCAACAGAGGGGAGGGAAAAGAGATCACAGCCTCATCAATTCTGCTCTCAGCTGACGACCAGACACAAGTCATTTTTCAGCAGGGTCAAGAGGACTGTGATCAGGGTTTCGTTCCCTTCCCACCTAGAACACAATGCTCCAAACTGATGATTACCAAAAGCTGGTGTCTATCAAACCAAATTCTGCATGTGATAGTTTTGTTGTTCATAGAATCATAGAATCTACGGCACGGAGACAGGCCCTTCAGTCCAAACTGGTCCATGCTGACCAGTAAGTCCATCTAAGCTAACCCCACTTGCCTGAAGTTGGCCCATATCCCTCTAAACCTTTCTTATCCATGTATCTGTCCAAATGCCTTTTAAATGTTGTCAATGTCCCTGCCTTAACTTCCTCAGGCAGCTTATTCCATATAGTGTAAAAAAGTTGCTCCTCAGGTTCCCATTAATTCTTTCTCCTCTTACCTTGAACCTATGCCCTCTAGTTCTCGATTCCCCAACCCTGGGAAAAAGACTGACTGCATTCATTGCGAAGGCTATCGAGGCAGTGTACTGTCCCACAGCTGACTAGTAGAGGGCAAAGCCTCGCCGTTACCAAGAGGGAGTAGGTTAACAGCCATAATTCTGAATTGAATGGAGTGCAAAATGTTTAATCAGCTGGACAAGTATTTCCCAAAGTCTGAGCAAATTAAAAAAGGAATGCAAATTAAAAAAAAAACCCCAAAACTTCAACACTGAACTGTAAATTTAAATTACTTCTAAGATAACAATGCCCTTGGAGCAATACCTATCTCCATCCCATCCACAGAGATCAATGGCTACTCCTTTACATGACAAGATGTGCTAATGAAATCTTAAATTTTAGACAAAAGATTACCTGCATTTACTCCAGTAAAGAATCTCCCGATTAAAATCATTTCAAAGGATTTGGCTGTTCTGCTTAGCCCCATTAACAAAGCACCAATGAGTATGAAAACATTGTTTCGTAGCAGCAAATTTCTCCTGAGAATAAAAGGTAATGAAAGTCAATCAGCAAAATGTGATGGAGGTGTCTCCATATTATGGTAATCACAAGGATAGCAAGCTCCACTCAGCAATTTAGCGTCATGCCCCAATTTTAACATTTATTTCAATTAAACTGAGCCCTGCAGAGGGGCATTTACATCAATCCTCTCATTCACTATCAGTGTGGTATTGAGGAAGCTTCCCCAAGCCCAATATGCAAACTGAGCTGATCAAAGTGGCTACACACTCTGGCGAGGATTCTGTCGGGGGTGGAGAAATGGCAGGGAATCCCCATCACTTCCGTAGGGGAGGTCTGATGAAACCATGCACCCTTCAGGCATATAATTGGCCACCGTTGGTTCTTAACAAATGAAGTACCCAGCAGTTGCTGGCAGATCTCAGCCAATGTGAAGCTGGGAGCTCTGCATGCTGCCAGCATCACTGGGAGCAATGGCAGTTGGAGGCAATGTATCTACCAGAAGCGCAGTCATCATGGGACCCCAGACCAAAGGTGAATGAAGACAGGACGAGAATCATGGGATGTGGATTGCGGGGTGACGGTCTCAGGGAATGGGGTGGTCAGAGGCAAGGGAAGCAGCAGACTTTCAGCACCTTCTCACTTTCCCAATGATGGGTTCCTCCGATCATGCCTGACAAAGAGGGCCAACCTCTAGAGGCTGCTGGCAAACCCGACAGGTTCTGCTAGGTGGCCTTCCGAAGGCATGGGCAAAGTGTACATTAAATCCAGCTCACTGAGTCAGAAAGTTGTGGATTCAAATCCCACTCCAGGATTTGAATATAAAATATAGGCTGACACCTCCAATGCAGTATTGAGGGTGAGCTGCACTGTCAGAGAAACCATCTTTTGGATGTGATATTAAACTGAGACCCTGTCTGCCTTCTCAGCTGAATGTAAAATATCTCCATGACACTATTTGAAGAAGAGTAAGGGAGTGTGTCTCACACCCTCCCCCCTGCCCACGCCGCTGACCAACACTGAGAAATAAACATCATTTTGTTTTGCCATCTACAGTAAATTTCACTGCTTGTTTTAAGTTCTGTAGGGTTAAGTCCTGCCCATTTTCAACTCATTCGCTAACACAGTGGTTATCAAGAGGCAAGTGTGATGAAATTTAAATAAAAAGGTACTTCATTGGCTGTAGAGCAGTTCGGGATGTTGTGAAATCATGAAAGATGTTAAGTAATGCAAGTCTTCCCTCTGTGAGATGGTCCCTGGGCTAGGCAGAAAAGAACGAACAGCTAGTGTTCCCAATGGTGATCATTATCTGCTAGAACGTATGCACTCTGCAATTAAAATGTTTGCTGATTTGGTGTATAGCTCACAGGTAAGGAATGGTCACTTTGGTAAGGTACCAAAGGGTAACTGGTACCTGTGGAATCATGCCTTTCAATATTGTATTCTCTTACAAAGGACAGCAAGCCTCACACTTGCCTCCAGATACCTTCAGTTGACCTTTCTGTAGGACAGGGAGAAGAAGAAAGAGGACTAGTCCCAGCCCATCTTTCTAAAGACAGTAAGATCTTCTCACCGCTCCCCCCCCCCACCACCCCGCACCTTTGTCCAAGTAGGCAAAAGCAGACTGTGAAACAGCAACAGGGAAGAGGAAATAAAACAACTAATAGGAAGCATGCAGAAAAAAAACTTGGAAAAAAAATAATAATATCAGTTTAAAACAATTGTCTCTTAACTTTGAATAAATTATTGCCTTGATATATTGTAGTCACAGACTGCAATATCATGCGGGACTGCAAAGATATCAGAGTAAAAAGCCTCACAACACCAGGTTAAAATCCAACCAGTTTATTTGGTAGCAAAAGCCACTAGCTTTCGGAATGCTGCTCTTTCAGTGCTCTACACTTCTATACTCCACTCTACACTTTCGGAGCAGTGCTCCGAAAGCTAGTGGCTTTTGCTACCAAATAAACCGGTTGGACTTTGACCTGGTGTTGTGAGACTTCTTACTGTGTTTACTCCAGTCCAACGCCGGCATCTCCACATCAAAAATATCAGAGGCCAGGGCAGTAAAGGCAAGAGTGATTTATATAAATTATCTGGGCAATGAATGTGTGGCTCTGCCTTTGAACTACATAGCTTTTTTCCTGTAATTGCAAGTCTGAATTATAAATATTTAGAACTGTCTTAATCTTCTGAAATGATGTAGTAATTGGTACAAATTACAACACACAGACTCATCTCCAAACGATTTCTACAGGACTAGGACAAAGAGAAGGAAGGGGAACATTATTGTTCTCCGGAGCAGTGTATCTGGTGGCTTTGGTGAGTATTGAATTTACTTGGAATCACTTTCTGACTGCACTTCCGGTTCGCGGGGTTTCTGTGTGTGTATTTTACTTCCATACCGGAAGTTAGGCGAGGGGATAGTCGGGAAGGGGGAGCGGGGGGTATAAAAAGAAGGTAGTGATAGACAGCGGGCAGCGGAGTGAGTGGGGAGCTGAGTGAGAGTTATAAGGGCTTTGGCTCACTGGGCTTAGGCGAGAGCAGGCTTAGAGAAGGTGAGTTGCAGTTTCTATGTTTCCTGGGTTGCGTTTCGACACACACAAACCCAAGGGAGGTTGGGACATGGCAGGGGCTATGGGGAGGAACATAAGCTGTGTTAGGTGCCACATGTGGGAGTTCTTGGAGGCATCGCGTCTCCCGAGGGTCCACATCTGTGTTAAGTGTTTAGAGTTGCAGCGGTTAAGGGCCCGGGTCAGGCAACTAGAGGGGCATTTAGAGGATGCGTTTCTGGTCAGGAAAAATGAAGAGTTAATGGCTAGGAACCATGAGCAAGAGGAGGTCCCAGGGGCTGAGGAGCAGGCTGGATGGACAACTGTCAAGAGGAAGAAGAAGAATAGTCCTGGGCCTCAGACCTCCCCAGTGGCTCCCCAAGGTTCATCGACAGGGACACAAAAGGATAGTCAGGTGGGCCAGAATGACTCAGAGGGACAGAAGGGGGCTGGCAATGTGATAGTGGTAGGGGATGGGAAGGTCAAAGGAATCGACAGGAGGTTCTGTGGGCAGAGGCACGCCTCCAGGGTAGTGGTCTGCTCCCTGGAGCAGGGGTACAGGACATAACAGAAAGGATAGAGGGAATTTTGAAAGGGGAGGGGACCCAAAGATGTGCTCTTAGGCTGATTGGTGTACCAAATTGACACTATTCTCCCCTGAATCTGGCTACATTAGGGGTTCCACTCACATACACACAGGGCGGGGTGGGTGTGGGAAGATGCGGCGGCGCGGGCTCGTTGGGCCGAAGGGCCTGTTTCCCGTGCTGGGATGTTCTTTGTTCTTTGTTATCACCCCCCATCTAAGGGAGTTAGATCGTCTCTCTCTCATTTCTGTAGTATTCCAAACAAATCTGAGTCCCATTCTACCTTTAAATTTTAAGTGTTTGGGGAAATCTAGACTTCCGAATTCTCATGGCAGTAAATATCATGACGTACTTGTCAGCATTTACCAAGTAAATTTGCAAAGCCTTCACAAGCAAATAATTCTAATCCCATTTTCATTCAATGGCATACCCAATCTAATCTTGACTGTTGACATAGTTTCTGCCTTAATCACTAACCCTGACTGAATTCCACAGCATTCTCAACTCACGGTAAAGAGACCTCCCCTGCCCTCTGCTCCAAATCTCTTACATTTAACTGTCTACCTACTGGCCCTCATTTTAACCCCTCAACTCTCTGAAATTGTATATTCACAAGATACTGCTCATGATTTCCAAATTCATTTCGCTCTGAAACTTGGAACCAAAAGCAAAAACCTTCCATCCCATTTATCTCAACTAACTTTAAATGGAGAGAGTCAGGATAGAACTCAGGCCATCGTTGGTACTAAGTAATCAACATAAAGGTACCAAAACATTAGGAAAAAAATAATAGAAGCCACTGTAGAGAGAACAATAAGATTAAGGTTTTAAGTTTCCAAACTGGAAAATGTTAAAGGTGAACAGCATTTGTATAGGAATTGAACAATAAGGGGACCTGAAAACACATTGGTGAACAGGGCACGATTTCAAAATTTGTGGATGATACAAAACTTGGAAGCATTGTAAACTGTGGGGAGAGAAGTGTAGAGCTTCAAAAGGACACAGACAAGTTGGTGGAATGGGCGGATAGATGGCAGATGAAGATCAATGTGCGGATATGCAAAATGATTCATTGTGCTTGGAAGAACATGGAGAAACAATATGAAATAAAAGAAAGAAAGAGGATGCAGGAGCCGACAGATCTGGGTGTATCTGTGCATAAGTCATTGAAGGTGGCAGCACAAATTGAAACTGCGGCTAATAAAAAATACTGTATCTAGGCTTTATTAATAGGGATATGGAGTGTAAGAGCAAGGAGATTACATTGAACTTGCACAGGATATTGGTTCGATCTCAGCTGGAGGATTGCATTAAGTTCTGGGTACCGCAGTTTAGGAAAGATGTGAATGCATTGGAGAGTCTGCAGAAAAGATTCTCGAGAATGGTTTCAAGAATGAGGAACTTCAATTATGAAGATGAATTGGTGAAGTTAAGAAAAAACAAAGCTGAGAGGAAATTTGATAGAATTCAAATGACGCTGGAGAAAGTAGATAGGGAGGAATTATTCCCCACTTCTGAAAAGATCAAGAATAAGATAATGAATAAAATAATGAATAAAATAATGAGTGGCTAGAAGTCAACATCTTTTCCCAAAGGTAGGGGTGTCTAAAACTAGAGGGCATAGGTTTAAGGTGAGAGGGGAGAGATACAAAAGGGTCCAGAGGGGCAATTTTTTCACACACAGGGTGGTGAACGTCCAGAATGAGCTGCCAGAGGTAGCAGTAGAGGTGGGTACAATTTTATCTTTTAAAAAGCACTTAGACAGTTACATGGGTAAGATGGGTATAGAGGGATATGGGCCAAATGTGGGCAATTGGGACTAGCTTAGTGGTTAAAACAAAAGGGGTGGCATGGAAAGTTGGGTCAAAGAGCCTGTTTCCATTGTAAACCTCCATGACTCTATGGGAGAGAACAGATTTAAAGCAATTGGCAAAAGGAGCAAGAAGGTAACAAGAGGTTAGGGTCTGGGCCTGAGAACATGGTGGAGGCAGGTTCAATCGAAGCTTTCAAAAGTGAATTGGGTGGTTATCTGAAAAGGAAGAATGTGCAAGGATTTGGGGAAAAGTTGGGAGGACAGCACTAATGAATTGTTCATTTGTGGAGTTGTTGTGGACGCAACTGGCCAAATGGGCTCCTTCTGTGCTGTAACAATTCCGTGATTCTATGACACAAACTTACACAAACATGAAAAAGCTACAGAACGACACTGAAGTGCTTAAATGCAAACGGAAGATAGCTAAATCCAAAAGTGATATAAACTTGAGGAAGCATAATGAGAGCTATTAAAAAAGTTAAAATACAAACGACACAGAGAATGATTTAAAGAGGCAGAAGGTAGTAGGTGAAAGTAAAGCAGGAAGAATTAGCAAGCTCCAGTAGCTCAGGACCCTGAATAAGGAAAAGAAACAGGTTGCCAGCACAATGCATACTGCAATGGAGTTCTAGTGGGCTATTTTCACACCAAGAACAAACTTGCTCCTTGCCACCATCCCCAGAAATGCTAGCAACTATTCCTAAGAACTAAAACTGAAGCAGCAGTGCCATGGGAACATTACTGTTCCTTCACCGGTGCTGGGGCAAAATCATTCAAGACTAGTGTCACATGAACTGCAGTGAATTAAGAGGCAGTTCTCCACCGCCTTCTCAAAGTTAATTTGGCATGGGCAATGAATGCTGGCCCATCCCATTTAAAACCTCTCAGCAAAAAAAATCCCAGTGAGAAAGAAAGACTCTAGGAAAAGGATGCAATATCTGGGGTTTAAAACATGAAATTAGGCAGCATCAAACTGAAAGAAAACACTGCATAAATCTGTGAATGTCGGACGATTGGGAAAACTTTGAGAACCAGCAAAGAATGGCCAAAAGTAATAAAAGGGGAGAAATTAGAGTGTATGAAAAAGCTAGCTAGAAATATAAAACAGGTAGTAAGAGACTCCACAAGAATTAAAAACCGGAAAAGCGTAACTAAAGTGAGTGTTGATTCTCTGAAGAGCGAGTCTGGGGAACTATTAATGGAAAACAAAGAAATGGTGAAAACACTGAACAGATATTTTGGCCAGGGTTTGCATTCTCGAGGCTGAAAGAAGGAGTTAGGAAAACTCCCAGCTCAGTCTGCCCGTCTCTACAGAAAGTGCCCACAAGGTCGGGATTTTCACTGCGGAGGGGTTGGGGTGGGTGCAGGCTCCAGTCAAGACTAGGAAGGAGTTCACAGGCAGCCACAGGGCCTGCCAGGTGCAGAGGTGGCTGGATCACCTCACTACTGGGGACTTCGTTCCAATTCAACTAAAAAAAAAATGGCCTTCCAGTCCTTGCCCGTCACCCCCACACAAGCCCTATCCATGCCATCTTATGGCGCCACTCACCTCATGACCATTAATGCCCACCTTCCCTCCCCATATCAAGATATGGTCCCCATGCAGCCTCTATGGTCACTATGCTCCCCCCCCACCGATGCCGAGGTATGCCCCATAAACAATCTCGTTGGCCCTCTCGGCCCTCCCCCCCCCATGCCAAAAATTCCCTTCTAACAGCCTAATGGATTTCCGAGCTCACAGGCATGCCTCATAAAGGTCGGGAGCCCAGACAGCCATTATATAAGCCCCAGAGAAAACATTCCTTGATTGACAGCTTTATCTGTCGATTCTATTTACACAAGATAAGAAGGTTTCAAGTGTTTGCAGTTCCAGCTGTTGAAACCTTAAAGGGTTTGGGTGATTGATACCTTTATTGGGCTACAGTTTTTCAAGAAATTGGAAACTTATCAGTGAATTACTTTTTTTTAAAGCTTCTTTAACATATCCTACTATATGGTTCTATACAGTGCATAGTGGGTGAAAGGACATGGAAACGTCATCGCCTGTCCTGAGAGTCCAAAGTGGTGGTGGCGGAGGAGAAGCGGGGGGAGGGAGGAGAAGCGGAGGGGGGGAGGAGAAGCAGGGGAGGGAGAAGAAGCAGGGGAGGGAGAAGAAGCAGGGGAGGGAGAAGAAGCAGGGGAGGGAGGAGAAGCAGGGGGGGAGGAGAAGCAGGGGGGGGAGGAGAAGCAGGGGGGGAGGAGAAGCAGGGGGGGGAGGAGAAGCGGGGGGGGAGGAGAAGCGAGGGGGGAGGAGAAGCGGGGGAGGGAGGAGAAGCGGGGGGGAGGAGAAGCGGGGGGGAGGAGAAGCGGGGGGGAGGAGAAGTGGGGGGGAGGAGAAGCGGGGGGGGAGGAGAAGCGGGGGGGGGAGGAGAAGCGGGGGGGAGGAGAAGCGGGGGGGGGAAGGAGAAGCGGGGGGGAGGAGAAGCGGGGGGGAGGAGAAGCGGGGGGGAGGAGAAGTGGGGGGGAGGAGAAGTGGGGGGGAGGAGAAGCGGGGGGGGGAGGAGAAGCGGGGGGGGAGGAGAAGCGGGGGGGAGGAGAAGTGGGGGGGAGGAGAAGCGGGGGGGAGGAGAAGCGGGGGGGAGGAGAAGCGGGGGGAGGAGAAGCGGGGGGGAGGAGAAGCGGGGGGGAGGAGAAGCGGGGGGGAGGAGAAGCGGGGGGGAGGAGAAGCGGGGGGGAGGAGAAGCGGGGGGGAGGAGAAGCGGGGGGGGAGGAGAAGCGGGGGGGGAGGAGAAGCAGGGGGGGAGGAGAAGCGAGGGGGGAGGAGAAGCGGGGGGGAGGAGAAGCGGGGGGGAGGAGAAGCAGAAGGGGAGGAGAAGCGGGGGGGAGGAGAAGCGGGGGGGAGGAGAAGCGGGGGGGAGGAGAAGCAGGGGAGGGAGGAGAAGCAGGGGGGGAGGAGAAGCGAGGGGGGAGGAGAAGCAGAAGGGGAGGAGAAGCGGGGGGGAGGAGAAGCAGGGGAGGGAGGAGAAGCGGGGGGGGAGGAGAAGCAGGGGGGGAGGAGAAGCGAGGGGGGAGGAGAAGCAGAAGGGGAGGAGAAGCGGGGGGGAGGAGAAGCGGGGGGAGGAGAAGCGGGGGGAGGAGAAGCGGGGGGGAGGAGAAGCGGGGGGGGAGGAGAAGCAGAAGGGGAGGAGAAGCGGGGGGGAGGAGAAGCGGGGGGAGGAGAAGCGGGGGGGAGGAGAAGCGGGGGGGAGGAGAAGCGGGGGGGGAGGAGAAGCGGGGGGGGGAGGAGAAGCGGGGGGGAGGAGAAGCGGGGGGAGGAGAAGGACATGCCTTAGCTTGAGCAGCATGAGTAGAACCTTTTGAATTCAAATTTGCTTATGAAATTAGAGAGTTTGGCTCATGGTAGCTTGAGATGCAGTATAGCACACCAGGCGGGCAGGGTGTGGACTTTTGTCCTGAATCATAGAAACAAAGAAAACAAAAGCAGAAGTAGGCTATTCGGTCCTTCGAGTCTGCTCCCCCATTCATTTTGATCATCGCGGATCATCAAATTCAATACCCTGATCCCGCTTTCCCCTCCATATCCCCTGATCCCTTTAGCCCCAAGAGCTATATCTAATTTCTTCTTGAAATCACACAATGTTTTGGCCTCAACTACTTCCTGTGAATTCCAC
Source organism: Carcharhinus amblyrhynchos (assembly GCF_965287045.1). NCBI lineage: Eukaryota > Metazoa > Chordata > Chondrichthyes > Carcharhiniformes > Carcharhinidae > Carcharhinus > Carcharhinus amblyrhynchos. The sequence goes on along the minus strand of NC_137343.1, from coordinate 41,489,621 downwards.
ACATTCACTACTCTCTGAGTGAAGAAATTTCTCCTCAGCTCAGTCCTAAAAGCCTACATTCTTAAAAAGCACACCCAAAAATAGGAAACCGCTGAGAACAGAGTCAGGAAAGCCGGGATTGGGCTGCAGTCAGCATTTCTAAAGGGTTCCAAAGACATGTCAACTCAGTGAAAGTCTAGATCTTTGCGTCAGTCTTCACTAGAAAACTTCCGAAAAATACTTGAAAATCGAGAAATGAAAGGAAGGGAGGAATTTAAAATAATCACAATCACTAAGGAAAAGGAATCAGAAAAATCATTAGGCCTAAAGGCTAGGACCCGATTGCCTGCATTCTCTGGTCTTAAAAGAAATGGCTACAAAAAAAGTAGAAGTTTTAGTTATAATCTTCCAAATTCCTTAGATTCCAGAAGGGTCTCAGGGGATTTGAAAAAATTTAATGTGACACTTCTATTGAAGAAAGCTAAAGTACGTCCACTCAAGCTAAGGCATGTCCCCCACGCACCCCCCTTTGGACCTTCATGTCTCTGAGGACAACCCATGACATTTCCATGTTCTTTCACCCACTATACACTGTACAGAATCAATGTAGCCTGTAGTAGGATATGTTAAACAAGCTTTAAAAAAAGTCATTCACTAATAAGTTTCCACTTTCTTGAAGAAAACTTTCTTTTAAGTGTAGCCGAATAAAGGTCTCAATCACCCAAAGCCTTTAAGGTTTCAACAGCTGAAACTGCAAATACCTGAAACTGCCTTATCTTGTGTAAATAGATGGAATAGACAGCCAAAGCTGTCAATCAAGAACTGTTTTCTCTGAGGTTCAAATGTTTTAGAACTTTAAGGGCTGTTTGGGCTCCCAACATTTATGACACATGTCTGTGAACCCAGAAATCCATTAGGCTGTTAAAACACCTGAACCCTGTGGAAAACGTAATTTTTGGCACTGGGCAGAGGTGGCGGGGGGAGGGTAGTGTGTGGGGGGGACTGAGAGGGTCAAAGGGGTTGTTTCCGGGGCATACCTCATCATGGAGTGGGGGAGTGGAGCATGAGTGACTAAAGGGGTTGGATGGGGGCTATATCTTGATATGGGGGAGTGGAAATAGATAGGGGGGATAGTTAGCCTAACATCTCTCGTAGGGAAATTGATAGAATCCGTTATTAAGGAGTTTATAGCAGGATACTTAGAAAATCATGCAGGGATCAGGCAAAGTCAACATAGTTGTGTGAAAGGAATCAGAAGAAGCAGCAAGCAGGATAAAAGGGAACTTGGAGATGTGGTATATTTCGATTTCCAGAAGGCATCTGCTAAGGTGCCACCTCAAAGATTATTAAGCAAGTTATGAACGCATGGCATTGGGGATGACATATTTGCACGAATAAAGGCTTGGTTAGCTAACAGCATGTAAGGAGTGAGATAAATTTTTGCATTGGCAAGCAGTAACTAGTGGAGTACCATGGGGATTAGTGTTGGGGCCTCAATTATATACAAATCTATATCAATGACTTAGATAAAGAGACTGAAAGTATGGTAGCTAAATATGTTGATGACACCAAGAGAGGTATAAGAGTAAATTGTCAATAGGAGGAAAGAGTCTACAAAGAGATATGGAGAGGTTAAGGGAACGGGCAAAAGATTTTGATGGAGATTGATGTGGGAAAATGTGAACTTGTCCACTTTGGCAGGAAAAACAGCAAAGCAGAGAATTATTTAAACAGCGAGAGATTGCAAGACTCAGTGGTACAGAGCAATCTGGGTGTCCTGGTACCTGAATCACAAAAATTTAGTATGCATGCACAGAAAGTAATTAAGAAGATAATGGAATGTTGGCATTTTTTGCAAGGGGGAAAAATATAAGGGAATCTTTGCCACAGTTGTGCAGGGTATTGCATTTGGAGAACTGTGTACAGTTTTGGACCCCTTATTTGAAGCAGTTCAGAGAAGGCTCACTCCACTCATTCCTGGAATGAAGCGCTGATCTTATAAAGAAAGGCTGTACAGGTGGGGTTGATACCCACTGGAGTTTAGAAGAACGAGAAGTGATCTTATTGAAACATATAAGCTTCTAAGGTAAGGTAGGTACTGGCTGGATACAAGGCAGACGTTTCCTCTTGTAGGAGAGACTAGAATTACAAGACACGGTTTGAAAACAAAGTATCTCCCTTTTAAGACAGAGATGAGGAATTATTTTGCTCTCGGGGGTTGTTAATGTATGGAATGTTCTTCCCTGGTAAGCTATGGATTCTGGGTTTTTGAGGCTGAGTTGGACAAATTTTTGATAGACCAGGGGGTTCAAGAATCATTGGGGGGGGCAGACAGGGAAGTGGAGTTGAGACGACAATCAGGTTAGCTCTGATCTTACTAAAATTTATTAGTCACAAGTAGGCTTATATTCACACTGCAATGAAGTTACTGTGAAAATCCCCTATTGAATGGTGAAGCAGTCTCAAAAGGCCAAAAATCCTACTCCTGCTCCTAAGAACCATATGCCCAGGTCCTATGTTCCCAGGGACAACTTTTAAAATATATCCCATTTTCTACTCGAGTTATTCATAGGTTTCTACTGCTTTTTCTGTATGTATTTACATTATTCATCTCTCCTTTCTCCCCATTCCATTTTACTGTTCCTCTATATCTTCCAGTTATGACTGAGAGGGAATTCCTTAAATTTGAACTTATTTACTGCCTGACTTGAGTTGTTTTTTCACATTTCTAGATCCTACACTATTTGGTTTGTATTTTTTCTGCATTTAATCTTTATTCTTCCCAATGCTCTTCCTGAGTGATGATCTGAATCTGTTAATTGAAATTACTACGAACACCAGCAATGGAAACCGACAAGCACCAGCTCCATATTAGTGTTATATTGTAGCACTGTCCCCAGACACAGCCCATGTTTAGAATGCAACATCTTAAGAACATAAGAACATAAGAAATAGGAGCAGGAGTAGGCCATCTAGCCCTTCGAGCCTGCCCCGCCATTTAATAAGATCATGGCTGATCTGTCGTGGCTCAGTTCCACATTCCCGCCCTTTCCCCATAACCCTTAATCCCCTCTCTTATCAAAAACCCATCAACCCGCGTCTTAAAAATATTTAGCGAGGTAGCCTCCACCACTTCAACGGGCAGAGAATTCCAGAGATTCACCACCCTTTGAGTGAAGAAGTTCTTCCTCAACTCCATTCTAAACCGCTCCCCCCCCACTTTATCTTGAGGCTGTGCCCCCTAGTCCTACTGTCCTTTCTGAGCGGGAAGAGTCTCTCCACCTCTATCCTATCCATCCCATTCATCATCTTACACGTCTCAATGAGATCTCCCCTCATTCTTCTAAACTCTAGCGAGTACAAGCCTAGTTTATTCAGCCTCTCCTCATAGCTCAACCCCCTCAACTCCGGCATCAGCCTAGTAAACTTCCTCTGCACTCCCTCCAAGGCCAAAATATCCTTGCGTAAGTACGGCGCCCAAAACTGCACATAATACTCCAGCTGCGGCCTCACCAATGCCCTATACAGCCGCAGCAAGACCTCCCTACTTTTATATTCAATCCCCCTCGCTATGAAGGCCAGCATCCCATTCGCCTTCCTGACCACCTGCTGCACCTGCAAGCTGGGTTTTTGCAACTCGTGCACAAGGACCCCGAGGTCCCTCTGCACCGTCGCCTGCTGCAGCTTTTCGCCACATAAGTAATAATCCTTCCTACCATTATTCCTACCAAAGTGGACCACCTCGCACTTGCCAACATTAAATTCCATTTGCCAGTTCCTGGCCCATTCGCCCAGCCTATCTAGATCCTTCTGTAGACTCTCCACACCCTCCGTGCAATTTGCCATTCCACCAATCTTGGTGTCATCAGCAAATTTCGACACCATACACTCGGTTCCCTCCTCCAGATCATTTATATAAATGGTAAATAGCTGAGGCCCCAGCACCAACCCCTGGGGCACTCCACTAGTCACCAACCACCAATCCAAATAGCACTCATTGACCCCCACTCTCTGCCTCCTATTTGACAACCAATCCTCTATCCACGCTAACACCCTACCCCCAACTCCATTTCCCCTGACCTTCTGCAATAACCTCTTGTGAGGTACTTTGTCAAATGCCTTCTGAAAATCAAGAAAGACCACATCCACTGGGTCTCCTCTATCCACCGCCCTAGACACATCCTCATAGAACTCCAGTAAATTTGTCAGACTCAGCAGTTAAATGGGCACAGAGTGAAAACTGCAGTTCCCCAGCTCTTATGCCTTTTTCATCTGTTGGCATTTTGGACCTCATGTTCACCTCCATTACAAGATCAACTCAAAGAAGTTTAAGATAAGAATAAAAGATGCCAAGAATGCAAAATGAGGCTTGGCCGAGACTCCAGACATACATTAAAGTATTGAAACAGCTGTGATCTAGGGAAAACATTGCTTGATTAACAGCTCTAGCTCTCTGATCTTACTGTCAATTGCACAATGTTTACTTATACAAGATAAAGAGATTTCAGATTCTTGCAGTTTCTGCTATTGATACTTTAAAGGGTCTGGATGATTAATACTTTTATTGAGCTGTATGCAGTTAAAAGTGTTTTTTTTCTCAGAAAGTGGGAATAATTAATGAAATTTTTTAACACATTCTATTGTCACAATAGGATTAATTGGCTCTGTACTAAGTGTATAGAGAATGAGCATGGAGGTGCAATAACTTGGCATGGGGGTAAATGGGTGTTTTTCCGGTTGGCAGGTCTAAATGGGTGTTTTTCTGGTTGGCAATCAGTGACTAGTGATGTGCCTCAGGGATCAGTGTTGGGACCGCAATTGTTGACGATTTACATAGATGATTTACATTGATGATCTCTGAACTGCTTCAAATAAAGGATCCAAAACTGTACACAGTACTCCAAATGCGGTCTCAGCAATACCCTGATTTGGGGACCAAGTATAGTGTGTCAAAATTCGCAGATGACACAAAGATGAGTGACAGAGCAAAATGTGCAGAGGATGCTGAAAATCTGCAAAGGGCTACAGATAGTCTAAGTGAGTGGGTGAGGGTCTGGCAGATGGAGTACAATGTTGATAAATGTGAGGTCATCCATTTTGGTAGGAATAAGAGCAAAATGGACTATTAGTTAAATGATAAAAAATTGCAGCATGATGCTATGCAGAGAGATCTGGGTGTCTTTGTACAGGAATCTCAAGGAGTTGGTTTGCAGGTGCAGCAGGTAATTAAGAAGGCAAATGGAATTTTGCCCTTTATTGCTAGAGGGATGGAGTTTAAAAATAGCAAGGTTATGTTGAGGCCACACCTGGAGCACTGTGCACAGTTTTGGTCTCCTTACTTACTGGTGAAGAGGAGACTCATTGCATTGATTCCGGAGTTGAGAGAGTTGACTTATGAGGAGAGACTGAGTAGACTGGGGCTATACTCATTGGAATTCAGAAAAATGAGGGGAGATCTTATAGAAACATATAATATTATGAAGGGAATAGCTAAGACAGAAGCAGGGAGATTGTTTCCACTGGCGGGTGAAACTAGAACTAGGGGGCATAGCCTTAAAATAAGGAGAAGAGATTTATGACTGAGTTAAGGGGGAATTTCTTCACACAAAGGATTGTGAATCTGTACCATTCCCTGCCCAGTGAAGCAGTTGAGGCTACCTCATTGAATGTTTTTTAAGGCAAAGATAGATAAATTTTTGAACAGTAAAAGAATTAAGGGTTATGGTGAGTGGGTGGGTAAGTGGAGCTGAATCCACGAAAAGATCAGCCATGATCTTATTGAATGGTGGAGCAGGCTCGAGGGCCCAGATGGCCTACTCCTGCTCCTAATTCTTATGTATAAGGGACCTTGTAGTTGGATAAGGTGCATAACTTGGGGAAAATTGGAAACCCAGGAACGGTGTCAGGAATCCTTGAATCAGGTCCTGGTGACCATTTTCATACCACAGTTTCATTTTCCAGTCCAATGTTTCAGGTCAACAACCTATCATCAGAACTGAAGAAGAAGAAAAGAGATTTTAAGTCAGTGGATGGGATGGGGAGTGGGACGCAAGAGGAACAAGAAAGAAGGTTTGTGATAGCGTGGAAGCAGGGCAGGTTAAATAACAAAATAAGTTTATTTTCCTTGGTGTGTTGAATAATTCTTTGCCCTTGAAACTTTTAAAAAATCAGTACTCTAAAAAAGTTCTGAATATAACCTTATGTCGGGGTAATCATCTAAAACTCCTTTGACATTCCTGGACAAAATAAAAAGAAAAGCATTGTCATCCATCAGGCAACCTCTCATTCTGAACATCCTCTGGTTATTCTGGTCTCACTTTTACCCTGTGCTGCATTCCCATGTATGAAATGGAAAGTTAATGCCCCACATAAAGCACATAAAAGGTAGATTTATTTTGGCAGTGAATAGTCTCTTTTGGGGTTTAACCTTAATGTTCCCTCTGTACCTCATACCTTCCAAACCTTATGGCCAGGGGTCCAGCAATAAGTGCCCCAACCAATCCTCCGACAGAGTAAGCAACCACGATAAAAGTCCAGATCAATGTGATGACCCAGTTCTCCAGCTGCGTGCTGTAGCGCTCAGTCCAGGTCTCATTAATAAAGTTTTGGATGAACTGTCGTTTTGAGGATAAGAAGAAAATATGGATTTAGTCTTAATTTTGCCTTTACAAACATGGAAACACCTGACTTTTACAAGTTGGCCATTGTTCTAATCTAAACTCACGGTTGTTGGTGCATTGATGATTGACAGGTTAAACCCATATTGGAAGGTGCCACCAATAGAGGCAGCGAAGATAGTCAGGAGGAGACATCTGACCTGCAGCTACACGGACACAGAGAAAATAGAAAAGATTACTTTTCAGCAGGGCCTTTTCAGTTTTATAGGCATCTAAATTCAAGGAGTTTCACAAATGCTGCTGTCAATGCCACACAATATACTGGATTACCTCTCCTCCTCTATGTTCAAACTCTGAGGTCCCCCACCAAATATGCAAATGAAAATGCTGGAAATGCTCAAACTTCCTGAATATTTCCAGCATTGTTTGTCTTTTTTTATTTCAGATTTCTAGCAGCCGCAACATTTTGCTTTCGCAAATGAACAAAATTGTCGGTACATCTTTCTAGCAACAAGTATTCATCAGTCACGTCCAACATGTGATTTCAAAAACAAATTGATTTTTAAATGAAAATTATCTGCAACAGCAACTATGCTTGATTCTTAAATAGTTAAACATTATCCCATCTTCAAAATTGAACCAAGGTCGTAAGACCGTGATACAATTTAAAAATCCGCATTAAGCATTTAGCTCCTGTCTCTAATATAACTCTTCCACATTTAGATGTCAGACCTGCTATACAGCTTCAATTTCAGAATCACAAAATTGTTTCAGTGCAGAAAGAGGCCATTTGGCCCATCATGTCTGCACCAGCTTTCCAAACAAGCTTCATGATTTAGTGCCATTTCCCTGCCTTTTTCCCATACCCCTTACATACTATTTGTGTTCAATTAATCATCTAATGCTTTGATTGAAACTGTTGTCACCACACTTCCAGCCTGTGCATTCCAGCCCTGAACCATTCATTGTGTGAACGTGTTTTTTAATTTCTCACATCATATTTGGTTCTTTTGCAAATTATTTTAAACCTGCGCGCTCTCATTCTCGAGTTTCTCCCTTCCGCTCTGTTCAGCCCCTTCAAGATTTTGAATATCTCTATCAAATCTCCGCTTAGTCTTCTTTTCTCCAAGGAGAACAGTCTTCATAACTGAAGTTTCTCAACCCTGAGACAATTCTTGTCAACCTCTTCTGCACTCTCTCCAATGTGTCCCCATCCTTCCTACAGTGTGGCACTCAGAACTGTACTCAATATTCCAGCTGAGGTCTAACTAGTGTCTTGTATAAGTTCAGCAAAATCTCCTTTCTCTTGTACTGTAAGCCCCTATTAAATAAAGTCCAGAATATTATTTGCTTTATTAACGGCTCTCTCCATTTGTCCACCCACTTTCAATGATCTCCAATGCACATATACACCCTCTGCTCCTGACCTCTTGAAAAATTTTACCCTTCACTTTATACTGTCTCTCCAAGTTCTTCCGACCAAATTGTATCACTTCACACTTCCCCGCATTGAACTTCATCTGCCCCCTATTTGTCCACTCCATGAACGTGTCTATGTCCTTTTAAAGTCTACACTATTTTACACTGTCCTCTTCACAGGGTCTTTCATGTCCACAGAATTTCATAAAATACTTTGTAGCCAATGGGTCATTTCTGAAGAGCTGTCGTTGTTATGAAAAGACAACTACCAATGTATGTATAGCAATGTCCCCCAAAACCAGAAAATGACCAGATTAACTTTTTTCATTGGTGATGTCTGGGCACCAGGACAACTCCTTATTTTTCTTTGACCAGCATCCTGGGATCTTTTACGTTACGTCCATGCATGGATGAAAGCTGGATGAAACCATATTGCATCTGAAGACATTGCCAGACTGCTACAAACAGACAAATTAACAGTGGAGCCTGGACCTTCCCAGAGGCAAGCAAATTGCAGGAAACCAAAAATCCAACTTACAGAAAGCCCATCACATGCTGGACAAGATGGTACACAGTACAAGTATGAACATTTCCATTTTCTTACAGCTTTTCCAAGAGAAATTAACAAATTAAATTTAACTTCTTATTTAAACCCATCAGACAATTCTAGTCGAGAGAGAAGAATTTCAGCCTGCTTGGAGTGTTGTCATTCTCTTCCGTCCTGGAAAACTCTGAGATTTGATTACGACTGCAAACAATGCCAAACCATAACACAGCATGAGCATGTCTGAAGTAACCAAAATCAAGAGTATTTATACAGCCTTCTAAACACGTTGCAAGCTCACAACTCACAGCTTGGTGGCCCTACTATGAACTAATCAAATATATATAGTGCAAGTAGATCTGTTATTCAAACAATGTGATTGAGAGACAAACATTTTATTGCATAAAGAGGAAATGCTTCTGAAAACATTTTTAGATTATACTTCATATTGTGGTAAGAGCTTTGAATGAGTAATAAATCAAGTCAATGGTCATATTAATAAATGTGTTGCTTACACAGACTGGCAGTAACAAAACACTAATAGTGTTCAGACCACTCAAGTGGACTAGTATCTGGATTGAAACTGCAAAGGATCTGAATGAGCAAGGGAGTGAGGGGGGAAACACACTGGATGCAAAACTTTACTGGAGTTCCCATGAGGAGTTACATCCAGAAGATTAACCATTTAGATGCCCATCAAGCTGCTGTACATTTCCAGCATGTGCTTTTGTATGCTTGTCTGTTGACTTGGAAATGGTTTACCCTAATCAACTTTCTAGAGTGTAGCTTTGTTGCGGTTTTTTTTTTCTCCTTTCTTTTCATCCTCCTATTGCCAACGTTACTGTGAAAGTTACAGGTTATTTCAATCACTGATACCTACACAATAGTTTGAAGTTGCCTTTTACCGTCCTGTTCCACAGCACTTGGGAAATGCATTTTTGAACTGATTAGCTTTGCTCTGCTTCTTTCTATGGTGTAACACACCTTATTCTGCAAGAGGGAAGAATGCAAATAAATTGTGTTGCACTGTGTTTGGTTAATGTGTCTGCCATAACTGAACGTATGTGGAGACAACAATGTGGGTGTGAGGGATAGCGTTCATAGGTACGTGAGGGAGATGTAGGGTATCTGGATGTTATGCACAAGCCCTGAGCTTCAAGGACTCAGGCAGCTGAGTGATGGGGGTGCGAAGCATGAAGCAGCGTGAGGGGCTAGTGTTGTGCTGGGTAGCATACATCAGGAAAAGCTGTAGACACCTACTTCAGCAGAGTTTCTGAGGCACTGCTGCCAGGTCCTCAGGTCGAGACACTGGGAACTGACTTTCATGGACACCTCCACCTGAAGGCCCTCTCATCCATCCGCTACGGAACCAGAGTGCCTCTCACCCTGTTAACCTCCTCCATTAGGGCCTCCAACATCGCATCCTCAACTCTGTCTCTCTCTGTTTTGGTGTTCAGTTTTTCTTGTTTAGGATTGCAGCAGCCTCCTTCATTCAGTGCATTTTCCATTAAGAGTTAGCACTGCTGCCTCACAGTGCCAGGGACCCGGGTTCAACTCCAGCCTCGGGTCACTGTCTGTGTGGAGTCTGCACATTCTCCCTGTGTCTGCATGGGTTTCCTTCGGGTGCTCTGGTTTCCTCCCACAGAGCGAAGATGTGTGGGTTAGGTTGATTGGCCATACTAAATTGCCCCTTAGTGTCAAGGGGACTAGCAGGGTAAATATGTGGAGTTAAGGGGATAGGTCCTGAGTGGGATTGTCATCGGCGCAGGCTTGATGGGCCAAATGGCTTCCTTCTATGATCTGCCTTTAAGAACAGTGCTGGCTGCATCAAACTGTTCAACACACTGCTGAGCTCAGAGACAGCCACCATTGTGGCAGGCGTGGTTGGCCCAGTGATACAATCAAGTAAATGAGGAGGCAGGCCCAAATTAACGTGCTTCCACCTTCACCAGAACTGTCGTGGGCAAGTCACAAATTGTGATCCCAGTACCGATTAATGCTGCAATCCCAATTTTAACCCAAACATTTTCAGCAACTTATGATCAAAGCCAGCTTTCTACATACTTTTCACTCCTTCCATTGCTATTGTATCATTATTTATGTGACAGTAGCCACATCTCTGCCATCGCCACCATCCCAGAAAACACAACTCTACCAGTGAAAGAGTGCAAATAACTTACCAGTCCCATCTACAAACTCTTGTAGTGTGAAAGTTAGATGGAGAGTCATACCCAGAGACAGGACAGCACCGAGGTTGAAAAGGATAGGAGAGAAGATGAGGTAAATCAAACGTCTTTACTCAATTATCTGTTCCATAAAGACAAAACAACACATGATCACTGCAATAATCTGTATCGTCAAAGTAGCAAAAGGAACTGAACTATCAACCCCTTTATTCAAAACATTACTTCCAAAATACATCGTCAGTCTCTGTGATAGTTCATGGAAAATATACCTAGCTCTAAAACTCAGATCTTGAATCTCTTTTCTTCATCATTATTCACTTGGAAAAGACAGAACAAGTGCTTCAGTTAAGAATGGTTTATCTTGTGTATTCACATGGCAAAACATTGTTGACTACCTACTGTGTGACAGAGTGGACTGAATATAAAAATATCTATGTAGAACATAGAAAGAACATAGAAAAACTACAGCACAAACAGGCCCTTCGGCCCACAAGTTACACCAATGATATCCCTACCTACTAGGCTTACCTATAACCCTCAATCCTATTAAGTCCCATGTACTCATCCGGAAGTCTCTTAAAAGACCCTATCAAATTTGCCTCCACCGCCACCGACAGCAGCCGATTCCACTCACCCACTACCCTCTGAGTGAAAAACTTAACCCTGACATCTCCTCTGTACCTACTCCCCAGCACCTTAAATCTGTGTCTTCTCGTAGCAACCATTTCAGCCCTGGGAAAAAGCCAGTGAAGCAGCAAATAATTCAAATAGACTGTGGGCAGGACTACCCCACTCTGCACAGTGTGTTTTCCGATGGAGCAACGGAGGCGGCTCCCTGCCGATGTCTACGGTGTTTTGCAAAGCTCACCCATCCCACCACCAGGGAACCCGCTGCTGGAGGTCACCTCTGGCAGGACTGGACGATCCTGCCAGAAGGGCGGGCTGGAAAACCCAGCCCTGTACCTCATACATTTCTGCGTATTGATGTTAAATTCTCTGCTTCTTTTAAATGCCAAGATTTTTAAAATGTTACTGATAAATCATGGATACTAAAATTACTTCCATTTTTGGATTCTTTTGCCCAGCTTGAATGTAATAGGGAGCATGTGCATTACAGCGTTCCCATACTACAGAGAACATCTGAAACTCAATAAACCCCTCGTTTATTTTACAGATTGTCACCAAGTACCTATTCTTTTGTTGACTGTTATCACTGCATTAATGATTGCTTTGCTCCTCGGGGAAGACTCTCTGAAAGAAAGTAACTTCCCATCTGCGCGGGTCTTTTATTTCTTTAACATAAAGCACTGCTGCTTCACAACGCTAGGGACCCAGGTTCAATTCCAGTCTTGGGTGACTGTGGAGTTTGCATGTTCTCCCCGTGTCCCCATGCGTGGGTTTCTTCTGGGTGATCTGGTTTCCTCCCACAGTCCAAAGATGTGCGGGTTAGGTGGATTGGCCATGCTAAATTGCCCCTTAGTGTCCCAAGATGTGTAGGTTAGGGGAATTAGCGGGGGTAAATACATGTGGTTATGGTGTTAGGGCCTGGGTCAGATGCTTTGGAGAGTCAGATCGGACGTAATGTGCCAAAAGGCCTCCTTCCACACTGCAGGGCTTCTATGATTCTGCAATAACAATTAGGAGTAGCCCATCAGCCCCTCAAGCCTGCTCCACCATTGAATAGGATTGTTTCTACATACTCCTTAATTCTGTCACCAAGGTCAAGATTTTGTTATTTTAATCTCGTTTACTGACAGGAGTAAGGACACCTCTTCCATCTCCACTGTCAGATATCTACACAAAACTCGCCAGCAATAATATGCAAATAACTTAGCAGCTACATCCACATATACTTCTTTTAGTGCGAAATCTGGGTGGAGGGAGTCAGATCTTCAGTGAGTAATTAAGTTTCTCCCTCATTAAGGATCACTTTAAACAACAAATGCAAATTATTCTAAACCCATTTCAGATTCTTGGATCTTTCTAAATTAACAAGGCATTAGACAGATCCATAGAAGTTGAATGTTGCTACAAAGAAAGCATGTGATTGTTTGCAAAACTTGACATTTCCTAGACATGACGAAGAAACCTCAAAAATCCATTCCAAGTAGCACTCGCAGTTGAGTATTAAAGATGACAAAACCAGTTAGACTTGCTGAGTAAGGACAACGCATGGATATGGCATTCATGCCAACAGTATTTCCATTCTTCAAAAGAAACTTGAGTTAGAAACATAGAAAATAGATCAGGATTAGGCCATTCGGCCCTTCAAGCCTGCCCCATAATTCACTATGATCATGGATGATTGTTGAACTCAATTGCCTGATCCCACCTCCCCCCACCCCCAGTATCCACTGATCCCCTTCACCCTCAAGTTCTATATCCTACTACTTCTTGAAAACATACAATGTTTTGGCCTCAACTACTTTCCGTTGTATAGGTAGGTTTTAGCAGCACCTTAAAGAAAGAGGGGAGATCCAGATGCAAAGTAGTTTGGGAGAAAATTCCAGAGAATAGGAAACAATCAGGGATGTGCACTTTGTTAGCATTCGAAACCTCTTAAAAGATTATACAATTGGAGGACGTTGCTGGGATAGCACTGCTGCCAGGGACCTGGATTCGATTTCTGGCTTGAGGCACTGTCAGTGTGGAATTTGCACAATCTTCTCCGGGTGCTCCGGTTTCCTCCTACATTCTGAAAGACATGCTGGTTAGGTGCATTGACCCAAACAGGCACCGGACTGTGGCAACTGGGGGAATTTCACAGTAACTTCATTGCAGTATTAATATAACTGATAAATAAACTTTTTAACTTTTGAGAGAGGAAAGGGCAGGACAATGCAGCGATTTGAAAATATGATGAGAATTTTAAAACGAAGGCATTGCCAGATTGGGAGATGAGTAGATCAGTGAGCACAAGCTAAATGAATACAAATGAATAGAACTTGGTGCAGTTATTGTGCCAGTTGCAGAGTATTGGATTAGTTGAAGTTTATGGAGAGTGGGTGATGGGATGCCAGGCAGGATACTGTTGCTATAGTCAAATCTAGAGGTAGCATAGGGATGGGTAAGGATTTCAGTAGCAGGTGAGCTGACATAGAGGCAGAAATAGACAATGTTACAGTGGTGGAAGTAGGCAGTGTTGATGCTGCAGCAGTTATGTAGCACAAGCTCATCTTAGAGCCAAATGGGACACCAAGGTTGCAACAGTCTGGTTCAGCCTCAGACAGCGAGCAGAGAGGAAGCTGGAATCAATGGTCAGGTAAAGAAGGTTTAGGTCTTCCCAATATTTTGTTGTTGGAAATTTTTGTTCACCCAATAATGAGCAAGCACTGTGACATACCAGAAACCTGACATACCAGGTGGGGTCAAGAGAGGTGGGGTTAGGGTGGAGCCCTCTCTGCTGCCTTCCCTGCTGGAAAGATGTATATAAAACTTTCAGCGATGGTTGCTTCAGCAGTGGAGGAGTTTTAGTCTTACTCAATGCAATCAGAGCTGAAACTGGCAGTGAGGTTGGGATGGGATTCTTATTTACATTCCATTTGGGCAGTTCAGGGCTCAATTACATTATGTCATATTTATGGAACATGATTTTCAAGATTATTTCATGTGCACATTGTATTCAAGTACACAGTGAGTCAGCACTGCACGTAATTGAAAAATGACACCGACCACACTGAGGGCAATGGGGGAATTCAACCTTAACAAAGAAAACTGATGTAATGACGAATGAAGGTTACACATTTGGCTGAAAGTGAACAAAATAGGTGAGGATAAAGTAAATGCTTTCCTCATCCTGATGGGGCCAAATGCTTTTGACATGTAGGCTGATCAACATTACCTACAAGACCCTTGTACTATGGACTATTCTGAAATTAATGGGATTCTTGTTTCAAATTTACACACCTTGATTTGGTTGCCTGATCATCAGACTTCTCTAAAGGGTGAGACAAGGAGAGTGGAAGTTCCAGTAATTTTGGCACAATAGTAATTCAGAAGCTTAAATATTTGGATCTCTCACAGAGCTAGTCTGCATTAAGAGAAGATATCCGACATAGATAATCGTGTTGGTAATGGCAAATGATAGCAGATATCTTAAGCAAAATTAGGTGCCCAAGTTAAAACTCCATGTTCCAACATGCCAAAACATTGCCTAGGTTTCACATCTGTCATTGCCAGCCTTTCCTAACCCAACCATCCTCCTCCGCGTCCCCCCCCACAACAGTTACTAATCCTCAAAGATACAGTAAAGCCCTTTGCATGACCCCAGGGACATGCTGAATTTTATATGAATTCATTTTTGTTTCTTTACTATTAAAGAGAATTTCATTGGCTGTGAAACCTTCACTTTTTTGCGTGTCCTGAAGGTGTGATAAGTCACTGCGTACATGACAGGTTCACTTCTTAAACTAAAATAAAATTGAATTAAAAAAGAACTAAATTTCTTATGACGCCTCACCCCCACTCAGAAGGCACTTATGGGATATGAGACTGTATTTGGTGGCACGGTAGCACAGTGGTTAGCACTGCTGCTTCATAGCTCCAGGGTCCTAGGTTCAATTCCCAGCTTGGATCACTGTGTGGAGTTTGCACATTCTCCTAGTGACTGCATGGGTTTCCTCCGGATGCTCCAGTTTCCTCCCACAGTCCAAAGATGTGCGGGTTATGTTGATTGGCCATGCTAAGAAATTGCCCTGTAGTGTCCAGGGATGTGTAAATTAGAGGGATTAGTGGGTATAATACGTAGGGGTATGGCAGTAGGGCCTGGGTGGGATTGTGTTCGGTGCAGACTTGATGGGCCGAAGGGCCTCTTTCTGCACTGCAGGTTTCTATGATTTCTATTTCCCGTACATTTTGTCTAGTCTTTCCAGGAATTATTTCAATTTTTTTTCTAAAACATTGTTTCACTTCTCACAAGACCAAGATAAATTGTTTATCATATAAACAATTGTTTATCATAAATTTCAGTCTCATTTTAGTTTCAGTTGTCATTTTAATTCAGTTTTATTTTCGTTTAAAAAGTGAGCCTTTCATGTACACATCATCAAGACACACAAAAAAGTGAATGTTTCATAGCCAATGGAATTCTCTTTAATAGTAAAGAAATAAAAATGAAGTCATATAAACCCAGCATGTCCCCAGGGTCACTGTCACTGGGCCTTTGAGGTGTAGTAGCTCTTGACATGTCAGTATTTATGATGGGAGATTTGCACACATACAGCAATTGAGCTAAACCATCAGGTCACCTGTGTCAGTGATGTCGGTCAGGAATTAAATGTTGACCATGACCCTGGGAGAAGTCACGCCATGGGATCTTTCACATCCATCCGAGAGGGTAAACGGGACCTCAGTTTAACAAATGCTGACTTTATTACACAAAGGGCAAATGGCACAGTTAGGTTGCGCATGGCAGGAACCCACAAACCAAAAAACAAAATCACAGCCAGGTAACGAATTTTGGAGTGCCATCTGTAGCACAATAATTTTAATCCATAAGTTTGGTTCTCATAAGAACATAAGAAATAGGAGCAGGAGTAGGCCATCTAGCCCCTCGAGCCTGCCCCGCCATTCAATAAGATCATGGCTGATCTGAAGTGGCTCAGTTCCACTTTCCCGCTTTCTCCCCATAACCCTTAATTCCCTTGCCTACCAAAAACCTATCTACCCGCGTCTTAAATATATTTAGCGAGGCAGCCTCCACCACTTCAACGGGCAGAGAATTCCAGAGATTCACCACCCTTTGAGTGAAGAAGTTCCTCCTCAACTCTGCTCCCCCCTTATCTTAAGGCTGTGCCCTCTAGTCCTGCTGTCCCTTCTGAGCGGGAAGAACCTGTCCACCTCTACGCTATCCATCCCCTTCATCATCTTATATGTCTCAATAAGATCCCCCCTCATCCTTCTAAACTCCAACGAGTACAAGCCCAGTCTATTCAGCCTCTCTTCATAGCTCAACCCCCTCAATTCCGGTATCAGCCTAGTGAACCTCCTCTGCACTCCCTCCAAGGCCAAAATATCCTTGCACAAGTGCGGCGACCAAAACTGCACACAGTACTCCAGTTGCGGCCTCACCAGTACCCTGTACAGTTGCAGCAAGACCTCTCTACTTTTATATTCAATCCCCCTCGCTATGAAGGCCAGCATCCCATTTGCCTTCTTGACCACCTGCTGCACCTGTAGGCTGGGTTTTTGCGACTCATGCACAAGGACCCCCAGGTCCCTCTGCATCGTAGCATGTTGCAGCTTTTCGCCCTTTAAATAGTATCCTTCCTACTATTATTCCTGCCAAAGTGGATAACCTCACACTTGCCAACACTGTATTCCATCTGCCAGGTCCTCGCCCACTCGCTCAGCCTATCTAGATCCCTCTGCAGACTTTCTACACCCTCCGCACAATTTGCTTTTCCACTTATCTTTGTGTCATCAGCAAATTTCGACACCTTACACTCAGCTCCCTCCTCCAGATCATCTATATAAATGGTAAATAGCCAAACCATCTCACCAAACCATCATAAGCGATTTATTTTTAAAAGCTTGTTTTGGGTTATGACCAATGTTGACAAGGCAGCATTTATTGCTGATTTTAGTTGCCCTCTGGGCACCCTGACGCAAATCCCACCAGGGCTACATTAGGGTTGCTTATGGGCAAGACCAGGTAGAGGTGCCAGGTTCCCCTCCCAAAAGGACATCGGTGAAGCTGCCAGTACTTTGTTGCCATCGTGTAGTTTCTCAGGAAGATTTTGTTGCTGCCAGGCCACAGCTTTGCAGATTTCACTGAGTTAGATTTCACAGCTCCTCCAAGGAGAATGATCATTAAATCCTGTTTGGCAACTCCAGCAGGGCAATAGCCACTGGCTTATTACCTCTTACCTTTCCTCTTGCTCAGGGACGTTCTGAGGCATGATGTGTCACTTCTAATTCCATGCTTGTTGGCTCACCTTTCAGTGAATGCCGATAACACTCTGCTATTAGGCTAACCGATCTATAATTTCCAGGGTTCAGAATAAGTGGCGCGTCTCAGGGGAGCTCCTGCGGCGCAGTGGGTAGTGTCCCTACCTCTGGGCCCGAAGCTCCAGTTCAAGTCTCACCAGGTCCTTATGACTGTGGAAGATGTTTATAACTTGGGCAAACAAGTCGATTATCAGCCTGTGAATCCTTCCAATGCACCTGAAGGGGGGCAGTAAGAGTGGGGGAGTTTCCTGGTCAGTCATATTGCAGAAGGCAACAGCAAACCACTGCAGGACTTTGCTAAGTTTAACCATGTACAATGGAAGTCTATAGTTGGCAATACCCTCTTTGGATATGGTACCTGACGGAGGAGGAGGGTCATCTCAATGTTACTACCAAGCACCAGGGCTGAATATAAATGAACA
This sequence comes from Carcharhinus amblyrhynchos, assembly GCF_965287045.1. NCBI lineage: Eukaryota > Metazoa > Chordata > Chondrichthyes > Carcharhiniformes > Carcharhinidae > Carcharhinus > Carcharhinus amblyrhynchos. The sequence continues at coordinate 41,471,506 of NC_137343.1, read as the reverse complement.
CCTATCATTGTTTCAGGCTCCTTGACCTTTATTCCCAGAACATACGGATGAAAACTGTGGGCCACTGGTTGCGATGGAAGGAGAGCTGCATCATTATAAACAAACAGACAGACGTGGTTTTCTGATCAGTTTGGTTTTCAAATGGAGGAGCTCCTAAGGTGTGTGGGTTCTGACTTTCCCTGAGTTACATTTCTGCATTACTTACTCCCATGTTATTTCTGTCGTATTCTAGTAAAGGCAATGCAATAGCACAATTTTAACCTGGGTAGCTGAGACTATGTCTAATATCTCCAAAGAGTAAAATCAGAATGTTAGAGCATTTGCAAACATACAAAGCAGGTTTCGACCAGAACAACATTATAAGATCAACTCACAAGTCACATTCCAAGATGGGAACCCTGACAGCAATCCCCTTCCCAATCACACATGCAATGCCAGGAGAGTAAACCTTCTCGAGCTCCACTGCTAACTGGCTTCCACATCCATCATTTCAGCTTCAGCCTTGCGAATCTGGGGGACTGTGGTAGGTGCCTCTCTGAAACATTAAATGGATAAACACCCCTGCCCACCAGATCAGCAACCCTCCTGTGATGAGTCCAAGCTGATTTCCTCGAATCACACACTGCCCTCAGCAGCCCCTCTGGACACTCTGGGGTTGCAGAGCTGAGCTGAACTCTGGCTGGTCCAGCTTTACATCCAAGCTTGAGCATCTTATTGACACTACTCGAGTCAACCAAAGAGTCCCATAGAACCTCTACCATTTGGCCAATCAAGTCTGCACTGACTCTTACCCAGGCTTACCCCATAACCCTACATATTTAACCCACTAGTCCTCCTAACCAATATATACATCTTGGAACACTAAGGGAAAATTTAGCACGGCCACATCTTTTGCACTGTGGGAGGAAACTGGAGCATCTGGAGGATATCCATTCACAGGGAGAACATAGAGATTCCACACAGACAGTGGCCCAAGCCAGGAATCGAACCCGGGTCCCTGGGGCTGAGAAGCAGCAGTGCGAACCAATTTGTCACCCAGATGGGACATAGTACAGGACTTACAACGTTTGCTCAGTAAACAGCGTTATCAATCAATAAGGTCACTGACAACCTAAAGCAAACTGAACTCAACACCTCCTGTGATAAAGCACAGGTACATTCCTCTTGGTGCAGCTCGCACCCAATTAGATAGGATGGTGTTGGGATATTGGGTGACAGCAATGAGCAGGGGAAGGTGTCAGAGGCAGAGGTAGCTGTGGGAGGACAAATACAGCCTTGCTCAACAAGGCCTTGAGAACCACAACAAACAAAGCTCTACCTCAGACTATCAGCCACAGATACGACGCCACATGGTGGAGTTCCCAAATGTAGTGCAGGCTCACAGGCAGAGAGTGGAGGGATTCATTCAGCTCACTCACACCACAATAGCTCAGTACTCTGAGGACATGAGCTCCTGTATTGAGAGAGTGGTCAACCTCATGAAGAACAATATGTGGCTGCTCTCAGACTGGATGAAGGAGCAGCTCTCTGGGAGGATGTATCCACGCAATTGTCACATATGCCAGTCAGTAATCCTGATGGTGCAGAGATATTTGGAGGGGATTTCAGGTGCGCCCCACATGGTGCGCCCCTCCAGCCACCTGAAGTGCCAACTGAGGCTGTCTCTGAGGATGATGAGAGTGCTGTCTTCAACATCAGCCTCAGAATGAAACATGCCTGAATCCCGGCATCAATGGACACAGTGATGGACCCTCTGCTGACCCCAGTACCTCCCTGTTCAGCCAGAGAACCTCTGTATTCTGCATCCTCCTCTTCCTCCGCTGATGAGGTGTATCATTCCGGGATTTATGTCTGTAAGGCCTGCATCTCTCAGGAGGGCCATGTTATGAAGAATGCAGCAGACCACCCCAGTGCACAGGACCCCTGCAAGAGTTCACTTCAGGGCACCACCAGGCCAATCCAGGCACTGGAATGCAGCTCCAGAAGCTCAAAAGCCTACTACATAGAGATCCTTGGGAGCAGATGGCTTAGATTGTAGTAGCACTGTGGCACCGTCTCAGGAACTCTCTCTCTCAGCGGTGAGCAGTCATCTCATCAAAGAATGGCACTAGAATCCATCTATTTGATTTGAGAGGTGGAATGAAATGCAGCACCCTGGACTGCTGGAGGATGGATGATGGCAACTGTCAGGAGAGCGAACACATACATGGAGAAAAGTCTTGTTGTGATCGGAGACCAGTGAACATTGAGGAAGTGGAAGCCCTCCCAGCTGATGATCAGTGGGTGCCCCGACAGCCATGTGGGTGCAACTGATGTTCCTCTGCACCTGTGGGAATCCAGAAAGATCTAATGCCCTCTGCCCTTGCCAGATTTCCTCTGTCTGAATCAAATGTACCGTCCAATTCTCACAAATAAGTGTCCTGGGAGTTGCAGTGGTGTGCTGCCATTGTGAGATGTAATGTCCACAGCTGATCCTCGTGAGGACACAAAGGCACAAAGCCTCAAGGCCACCATGGCTTTGATGACTGGCAGGATATTGTGTACAATGCTGTGAGGTCTTTGTCAACAAGGGCACAAATCTCCGATGGGATGACGCAGTGGCACAATGGTTAGCACTGCTGCCTCAAAGCACCAGGGACCCAGGTTCGATTCCTGGCTTGGGTCACTATCTGTGTGGCGTTTGCACGTTCTCCCCGAGTCTGCATGAGATTCCTCTAGCTGCTCCGTTTCCTCCCACAGTCCAAAGATGTGCAGGTTAGGTCGATTGGCCATGGTAAATTGACCCTTAATGTCAGCAGGATTAGCAAAGTAAACGTGTGGGGTTACGTGAATAGGGCCTGGGTAGGATTGCAGTCAGTATAGACTCGATGGGCCAAATGACCTCCTACTGTACTGTAGAGATATGATCTATGAACAAATGCCAGAGTGTGGCGACTAGGGGATTATCACAGTAACTTCATTGCAGTGTTAATGTAAGCCTACTTGTGACACTAATTAAAAAAAACTGAGGAGCAGAAGAATAATAGATTCCCAACAGTGCAATCCCATTCAGCCCATCAAATCTGCACCAACTCTTACCAAGGCTTACCGTGTAACCCTGCTAATCCCTCTAACCTACATATCTTTGAACATAAATCACAATTTGACATGGCCAATCCACCTAACCTGCGCACCTTTGAAGTGTAGGAGGAAACCACAGCAGTGCCAACATGCCACCCAAGAGGAAGAGGATGGGCTTCTAGAGATTATTTGGAGCCCGCCTGAGCACAAGGAAGGTCATGACTGGTAAGAGGGAGGTCGGTTCTGAACATTGGGTTTATTGATGAGAAACACCAACATCCTTACTGTAAAGGCAGAGCTCTGGTCACCAGGAATGCTGTGGAAAGGGACAAGGCGCATGGAGGTGAGGAGGCCATTCTTTCCCCATAGGATCTACCTGGAGGTTCTGGAGGGCTGGTGCTGCAGGAGAAAAAAACTCTTTCAAGTTTTTTTATTAGTCACAAGTGAGGCTTATATTAACACTGCAATGAAGTTACTGTGAAATTCTCCAGTGTTACCACATCTGTTTGGGTCAATGCACCTAGTCAGCACATCTTTCAGAATGTGGGAGGAAACTGGAGCACCCAGAGAAAACCCACGCAGTCACGGGGAGAACATGCAAACTCCACACAGACTGGGACCCTGAACCGGGGGGGGAGGTGAGGTGGTAAGGGGGTGAGTGCAGATGACCATCTCTCCACCCCTGGCACAAACCCACCCTAATCTCAGGGTGCCAAGTTGCCCCAGCCCCCTCCCCAATGTGTGTCCCTTTCCCCATCCCCCCCACAGGTTGACCCTCACTGACTCCCTTCACAAGGGAAAGGGCGAGGGACAGGTGAAGGGAGGGGGACAGAGACAGGGGCAGGGGAAGGGAGAGGGACAGGGGAAGGGAGAGGGACAGGGAGAGGTGAAGGGAGGGGGACAGGGGTCTCCCCTTTCTCCCTTTCCCCGGTTGCCAGGGTGACTCCGCGTGAGGGCAGCCGGAGCTGCTCAGCCCCTCGCTCTTTACCTGCTGCTCCAACATCCCGAGCGGATAATTAACTCACTTTTCCATCGCTTCACACACACACACAACTCTCTCGTCCCCAGCCAACCGAGTCCGCATTGCTCACCGCTACCACACCTGACCAGTCCTCCGGGCGACAGAGGGCGCTGAGAACTGAGCTCCTCCGGGCGACGGAGGGCGCTGAGAACGCAGGGTCAGCGCTCCTCCGGACGGCAGAGGGCGCTGTGAACGGATGGACTGAGTTCCTCCGGGCGGCACAGGGCGCCGAGTGCGCAGGGTCAGAGATCCTCCGGGCGGCAGAGGGCGCTGAGCGCGCAGGGTCAGAGATCCTCCGGGCGCCAGAAGGCGCTGAGCGCGCAGTGCTCCTCCGGACAGTTGAGAGAAAATTCAATTTGAATTCAAGAGAATGTGAGTTAGTAAATTAACTTTGTGTGAAAATCGTGCCAACCCCACCACAATGAAAACAAAAACTTAAAAATCAAGAGTTTTTTTACAAAAATCATGAGCTGCCTTTTTGTCCAAACATAAACCACTGAGAATTCATTTATTAAAAATTCATTTGACCTGTAACTGGTAAGAAGCATTCTTCCCAAAATTATTTTACAAAAAAAGCATTTAAAAGATCCTATTAACGTGTGTTCTGCACCATTTCCCACATCGAGATAAGTAATATGAGGGAACAGATTGAAGGGGCTGAATGGCCTACTTCCTGCTCTACCTTTGGCATTCCTGGACTCAATCCCTGTGCTCCATGAGCTTTTCAATTTGTGGAGTACCCTTTGATGTGACGCCTTATCAAATGCCTTTTGGAAATTCAAGTACACACCTACAGGTTTCCCATTACCTGCTTGCCTGGTAATGTCAGACTTTTTACTGTGTTTACGCCAGTCCAACGCTGGCATACCCACATCATGCCTGCTAATCCCCCAGAGAACTCTGAAAAAAAGGACTACCAACTCCATTTTCAACACGATAAAAGGCAAGCTTGACCATTTCTCTGACAGAGTTTTTTATTTGTTTTTATCCAATTCCAATCCAATGCTGCCTTACTTATTTTCACTTCATAACAGACAACCTAACTAAGCCGACTTGTTGGCATAAACTCTTCATGCAGAGAAACAGTCATTAGAAAAAAAGCTAGACCAGTGACAGAAAGGAACAACATGCTGATGTTATGGAATCAACACAGTGACAGATAAACATTGAGTGTAGATAATAATGTGGTTGATCTTTTTCAATTCTTTCACATTGCTGTTTCTTCCAGTTGACCTTTGAAATTGCGCTTGTAAAACTCCTGAGAAATTTCCAGAAATGTCTTTTCTTTTGTTTCTGGCAGAAAGAATCCAATGAATAGAGCGGCGAGGAAGCTAATGAAAAGAAACGGCACATAACAGAAACTGCCCACTCCTTCCTGAAAGACAGAAAAAGAGGGTGAGTGACAAGCCAAACAGGTTTTAAATTTGGCAATGATTCTGCCATTGCCTCCAGACCATCTTTTGTTTCTTTGTCTCATTAGCATTCCATCTTACTTTGCACCAATATTTCTTTGTCGTCTATCATAGAATCCCTACAGTGCAAGAAGGATGCCATTTGATCCATTGAGCTATACCGACAACAATCCCACCCAGGCCCTATCCCCGTAACCCCACACATTTACCTTGCTAATCCCCTGACACTAAGGGGCAATTTAGCATGGTCAATCAACCGAATCACACATTTTTGGAGTGTGGGAGGAAACCCATGCAGACATGGGGAGAATGCGCAAACTCCACACAGAGAGTCATCCGAAACCAGAATCGAATCCGGGTCCCTGGCACTGAGTCAGCACTGTGCCACATCAGTTTTCCACCTTATCACGGATTTTCCCTGCTGTTCTTACCTCCCCCAACTCCCTTCTTCATCTGTGTAATCGCTTCAAGCTTGTAATAGTTCTATAACCTTTTCCGGTTTATGTAGGATACATGGCAACAAAATAGACCCAACCAGTCTTTGTGGTGTTTATGCCCCACTCGAGCCTCCTCAAACTTTCCTTATTTAAATCTACCATGGTGTTCATCCATTTCTTTCCCTGTCATATTGCTTGACCAGCTTCCCCTTATATGCATCTATATTACTTGCTTCAACCAGTCGCTAATCCACATTCTCACCACCTTTTGATGGTGCAATGCTTCAAAAGTTCGTGATTCCAAATAAACCTGTTGGACTTTAACCTGGTGTTGTGAGACTTCTTACACAGACTATTTCCAGCGTTTTCTGTTTATTTCTTTTCTTTAGGGTGTCAAGTTATTTTTATTTCTTCCAATTTCTGTCTCATACCAGGAGAACAAACAGCATAGCCACCTGCAAGCCTCTCCAATGTTGCTGTTGGTTCTCAGCAGAGCTCACTAGTCAATAACTAGCCAATGAATTTCCAGAGAATCATGTATCTTCACTGGTGACTTTCACTCATGCTATTGAAATGATTGAATAGATTTTGGTTCTTCTCAGCAATCAGATCGTCCCAATCTCCAGGTGATAGAGGTGTAGCTTTAATCATCGTGTGTGAGATATCAGGGTATAAGGCAATGGACATGACTTCTTCCATGCGGCCCATACTCCTCACAATACTGTGACAAAGGAATCAGAGTTGCACAAGTCAAACGTCATGTTGTTTGGTGTGACAATCATATCTCCTGTGAGTACACTTTCACCATCTGTTATGTATCTGCAGTTCATTTCAAAAAGCTTCTCAGTAAGTGATTCAAAGTGCTTCATCATCTTCTGAGCCTGAGGAAGTTACTGTCGCAACAGATTGCGAACGTACTGCAGAGGAGAGGAAATTTCCTGCAGTCTTCTCGCAAAATCAGCATCTGAAAGCTTTCCATACTCAGCATCAGATGATGGTGGAGTAAGAGGACTACCACAGTCTGGGGCATTTGCTGCCCCAGGGGAAAAATGTATGTAAAATCTGACCAGGAACAACAACACTACTGAAACACCCAATAATTTGAACTTGTGTAGGAATGTCGAATTTTAGAAAAGTGGGATTGGTTTGTTTACTGAAAAGGAAGAATTTGCAGGTTATGGGATGAAGACAGGAAATAGAATGAGTGAGTTGCTCGATCTGAGAGCCAGTACAGACATGATGGGGCAAATGGCCTTTTTTTTGTGCCGTAAAAGTTCTGTGAATCTAAGAAATGTAACTTGAGACTTAGGTATGTATTCAGCTGCTCTTAGTGGTTTCCTGACAAACACTTTCATTTCCTTCTCATTGTTATTTGCCTGTCACTCAACAAGTAAAAACTCTTTAACCCCTGCGCGATTTCTTTCCTTTGAACGATTTGTCTTTTATGGTTTTCTACAGTATTGTCCGCTGCATTATCCATAATGGTTAAAAGAAAATGATGCCCTCCACTAGAAACCTACTAAATGGTCCATCAGAAGTGGGTATTTTGATCAATGGAGCTGGGCTAGTCAATGACTGGGCCTTCCCAACCAGTTGAATGTGTGACAGGTCTTGCAAAATTCAGCCACATCTGCATGTTATCCTAGTCAATAAAACACTGTTGTTTTAGCCTGAGTTCTTATTCCTAAATAGCCTGCTATTGGAATCTCAGAGAGCACACTTATCATTTCTCTGCAATAACCAGGAGAGATGACAGTGCACGCTTCATCTGCTGGTCTGAGGAGGTTTTCACTTCCACATCAAGATGTCTTTTTTCAGATGATTACATCTAAAATATCAGAGACCCTTTCTGATTCTTATGCAGAAAATTCTGTTTGAGGAAACCACAAATCAGGATCATGCTGCTGGGTTTATCCTCATTCAAATTCTTGAAAAAAAAAGACCTATCCAGCCAAACACCGACATTTCCCTCGGTTTTGGCATAGTCTAGTTTTCTATTCATAAACCCACAGCAAATCTGAGAAAGGATAAACTCAAAGGGTTAGTTTATTTGCACACGTGCAAAAGAGAATTTGCAATTTCCCCTCGCATTCAAGTAGTAAAGAAAGGAATGGAGATTTATAATACAGAGACCACAGAAAAATGAAATATTGTTTAATATGGGTTCCAGAATCCAAAATCAAAGCCCAGTGAGGTATTGCAGGGCTTGCAGGTGCAGCAGGTGGTCAGGAAGGCGAATGGGATGCTGGCCTTCATAGCGAGGGGGATTGAATATAAAAGTAGGGAGGTCTTGCTGCAGCTGTATAGGGCATTGGTGAGGCCGCAGCTGGAGTACTGTGTGCAGTTTTGGGCACCGCACCTGCGCAAGGATATTTTGGCCCTGGAGGGAGTGCAGAGGAGGTTTACTAGGCTGATACCGGAGTTGAGGGGATTGAGCTATGAGGAGAGGCTGAATAAACTAGGCTTGTACTCGTTAGAGTTTAGAAGAATGAGGGGAGATCTCATTGAGACGTATAAGATGATGAATGGGATGGATAGGATAGAGGTGGAGAGACTCTTCCCGCTCAAAAAAGACAGTAGGACTAGGGGGCACAGCCTCAAGATAAAGGGGAGGCGGTTTAGAACGGAGTTGAGGAGGAACTTCTTCACTCAAAGGGTAGTGAATCTCTGGAATTCTCTGCCCATTGAAGTGGTGGAGGCTGCCTCGCTAAATATTTTTAAGAAGCAGGTTGATGGGTTCTTGATAAGAGAGGGGATTAAGGGTTATGGGGAGAGGGCGGGAAAGTGGAACTGAGCCACGACAGATCAGCCATGATCTTATTGAATGGCGGGGCAGGCTCGAAGGGCTAGATGGCCTACTCCTGCTCCTATTTCTTATGTTCTTATGTTCTTATTCGTTCAAGGAGGTCAATTGACTAAATTTGATGCTAGAGAATTCACTTCTCTGATAATGTTGACTTCACAATGAGATAGGCATACAGAGATGAATCAATCTTGTGGGTGATGGTATGGACTTCCAGCAGAATTAAACAGCAGAGTGAACAATGAGTTCAGCAAGGTAATATTACTTGTCCCACAAGTCAGAGGCACGTGGTACATAACCATCCCCACAATGTTTTCGACAAAGGAAGTTTGCCAAGTTTCTGGGAATTGGCTTTGTGCCCCAGGCTGATAACATCTCAGCCATTATAGGCTAAAGTGAATACTTGATCAGCTGTTGTCTCAGTTGATGTTCTGCCTTCAGTGGCCAACCTGGCTTATCAAACACAAATGCATTTCACGTGGCTCCCTTTGTAGCTGGGCTGTGCAGTCCACAGGTGGTCATCACCTCGCTGACAACAAGTTATGAGTGTCCCTGAAACTGCAAAGTTGCTTCTTTTGTTCATTTTACAGGTCTTGGTTCATGTATAAAAATTTTCGAAATAGTGATGAGCATATTTATATATATTTTATAAAAATACACAGTGTGAAGTCTTATCTCCTCACACAGTATTAGGTTGTGTTTAGTCTTTGTTCAAAATACTTACAACAATGAATGGAAAAGTCAACCCAACAATAGTAAGATTTGTCCATTGCAGGGAGCCATTGAACATGTAAGCTGCGGGCCGTGCAGTTTGGTCAAAGATCTCCATCGGAATGATTCCAGTTACTCCGGCTAAGGGCAAAGAAATCATCAATAAACGCGGGATTGGGGAGAAGAGAGACATCGTTTATGAGCAGTTAACAAGTGAATACAGTCTTCATATATGACAATCATTGTAACTGAGGTACACAACACAGAGCACCAATGTAGAGAGAGTGACACTAAACCAAATGGAAATGTTACGGTTCTGAAATTCCACAGGTTGCAATCCTGATAGTTGCATTAGGGCCGTGCCCTCCAATGCTGACCTCTGCCAGAGTCTGCAGAGTTGGAGGGCAGTCTCCTACTTAGCATTAGAGCAAGTGGATGCAAACACCATTTCATTTGAACTACAGCAGGAGACAGTAGCTCAAAGACGGGAGCAGAGAAAGCTGGAAAAGTGTAAAAGGAAGGGAATCGCCTCATGAGAAATTTGGAACGAGAGCTCAGAGCTACCAACCCATTCCTGGAATGAGAGCACAGATGTTCCCATTCCACCCCTGTTGACCTGAGCTGAGTGTCCAGTGACATGTAATAGTGATGAAAATCCAGCTACCCCTTTTTTAAAATAACAATAACCAATTAAACTAAATCGAATGAATTGAGACACAGATTAAAAGTGCAGCCTCTTAACGAGTTACTGCACAAAATAAATCACAAAAGAAACTTGAAACTTTTAAACCAAAATGTGATTAAGGAGATTCAAGCTACTTTTGTCCACAGACTAATTTAAAATTTAGCAAGGATGATACCAGATCTGAGTGGTTTTAATGATCAGGAAAGACTGATCAAGCTGGATTCTTTCCTCTAGAAGATAGTAAGTGGTCTTTAAAAGTATGAAGGACTTTGACAGAAGATGTTTTTCCTTGTGGGGAGTGCAAAACTAGAAGCCATAAATAGAATCATAGAAATCCTACGGTGTAGAAGGAGGCTATTCGGCCCATCAAGTCTGCACTGACCCAGGCCCTATTCTCGTAACCCCACATATTTAACCAGTTAATCCCCTGACACTAAGGACAATTTACCACGATCAATCAACTTAACCAGCACATCTTTGAACTGTGGGAGGAAACTGGAGCACCTGGAGGAAACCCACACAGACATGGGGAGAATGTGCAAACTCCACACAGATAGTGGCCCAAGGCTGGAATTGAACCCAGGTCTCTGGTGCTGTGAAGCAGCAGTGCTAACCACTGTGCCGCCCAGGACAGGACATTAATAATTGTAATAATGAATTCAGATGAAATTGAGAGACTGGTTGGAATGAAGAAGTTGGTATTGTTTGGATACTTGAGAGAAATAGCAAAGATATATTTAAGGAGAAGCTGGATAGATACATATGGGAGAAAGGAATAGACAATTTTGCTGGTAGGCTGAATGGAGTAGATGGCAACTTGTGTGGAGCATGAATACCTGCACAGATCAGTTGCGCCAAATAGCCTAATACTGTGCATCACAGTAATTTCGTTGCAGTGTTAATGTAAGCCTACTTGTGACTAATAGATAAACTTTAACTTTATCTGTGTAATTTTGAAATAAAAACAAAGTTCTGGAAATACTCAATAGGTCTGACAGCATCTGTAGAGAGAGTAACAGAGTTAATGTTTGGAGTCAATATGACTCTTTCTCAGAGCTATGTAATATTGAGTTCTGGACAATGGTAGATGCAAACCCCCAGACACACTCAACCTGTAGGTGAGCATCGAAGCACACTAACTCCTCATATAGTCAGGGCAGCTCACGAGGTGGTTCTTCGTGAGGAATTGTTTCTTTCTATTATAAGAATGCTTTAGAGCAGGCAACCTACCTGGCCCAATTCCGAAGCTTAAGATGGATGCAAAGATGCAGGCCATGCTGAAATATGGCATCCAACTGGTTTTATCCTAGATCAACAGATAAAGAATGTTATTAAAACATACAGGGCTAAGCCCTTCCTCCTACCATTTCCTGGTAGTGTCTGCAAAGCTCAGTGAGTAACATTCACCTGAGTCAGACAGTTGTGTTTTGAAAACCATTTCAGGACAAAATTGCACCCTCATTAAAATAATCTAAATGTTCATTGGGGTAGATTTTCAACATGCCAGCTAGATACAAAACTGACATTGAGGATTAGGGAAAGTGTCACTCTCCCTCCAGTTTGGTCTTCATGTAGATTGGATGTGATTGCTATGTGGAACACCACCATTCAGTCCACAGTTGTGTCCCCAAGTTTCTAGTCACCTGCCAATTTAATTGTCCACTCCATTCCCAGTATGACCTCTTTGTCCTCACCTTCCTACATTGTTCTAGTTGGGCTAAATGGTCTGTTCTGTCTCTAAATTTCACCCAGTTCTATGTAACGTAAAATAATAAGTGCTGGAAGTACTCAGCAGGTCTGGCAGCATCTGTGGAGAGAAAAAAGGCATTAATGTTTTGAGTCAAATATGACTTCCTTAGAACTTCCCTAGAATGTAATTTTGAATTCTGGACAATCTGAGATGCAAACATCAGACACTCTCAAAAGATAGTTGAACAGCACTGTTCCAATAAAGGTCAGTGCAGGTCCTTGGCACAGAACCTCTTCTTTGGATTGAGCACTTTACAGCCTTCCACACTCAACACTGAGTTCAACAAATTCAGATCATAAACATTGTCCCCATTTTTGCATTTTTCAGTGTTTTTGGACAGCAGCTGTTAACCATATTTCTCTTTGTTTTCCATTCATACCTCCCCTATATAGGTCTTTTGTTGTAATATTAATTATATTACCACCCCCTTTTTAGGAGCAGATAAGGCCCTTTAAGCCTGCTCTGCCATTCATGATCATGGCTGAGCATCCAACTCAGTAACCCCTCCATTCCTGCTTTTCCCCCAGATCCTTTGATCCCAATAGCCCCAAGAGCTATATCTGACTCCTTGAAAACATACAATGTCTTGTCCTCAACTGCTTTTTACTTTCAGCAATTGGTGTACAAGGACACCCAGGTCTCTCCGCACGCTCTGCTCTCTTAATTTTTAAGCCGTTCAGATAATAATCTGCCTTCCTGTTTTTGCTACCAAAATGGATAACCTCACGTTTATCCACATTATATTACATCTGTCATGCATTCACCCACACATTCAGTTTTTCCAAATCACACTGAAGCGTCTCTGCATCCTCCTCAGAGCTCACCCTGCCTCCCAGCTTTGAGTCATCTGCAAATTTGGACACAATACATTTAATTCCTCATGTCATACATTATGACTAGTTCGGGTCCTAGCACTGATCCCTGCAGTACCCTGCTTGTCCCTGCCTGCCACTTGGAAAAAGTCTCAGTAACAGTGACCATGAAACCATCACCAATTGTTGTAAAAACCAGTATGGTTCACTAATATCTTTTAGTGATGAAAATCTACCATCCTTACCTGATGTGGTCTACATGTGACTGCAGACACACAGCATTTGGTTGGCTCTTAATTGCCTTCTGAAATTTTCGGATCAAGGCCAATTAAGGATGGCCATAAATGCGGGTCTTCCTAAAAATATCCACATTGCCCGATGGATCCCACAAAATAAAAATGTCACCCTCATTAACTCTCTCTGTTCCTCATCAATAATAAAATTAGTTAAACATGTTTTGCCTTTAATAAATTCTTACTGGCTTTCTTTAATTAATCCATATTTGTCTAGATTCAATTTATCCCAGAATTTGTTTCTAATAATTTTCCCACCATGCGGTTCATTTGACAGGCCTTAGTTGCTGGGGTTATCTTGACACCCCCTTTTGAACAAGGGATTTTAACCTGACAAATCTCTAGTCCTTCAGCAGCTCTCCTGTATCTAAGAAGGATTGTAAAAGTATCACCAGTGTTTCTGCAATTTTCATCCTTTCTTCCATTAGTATCCTCAGATACATCTCAGCTGTTCCTGGTGAGATAGCTTTTCTCATCCCTCCTCTATTAATTTGGTCTTCAGTGGCCTGCAGTTCCAGTGATGGATTTTCTGCCTTACTAGGCGCTAAATCGTATGGGAGGCCTTACTCTGTCCAGATGAGTGCCTGATTGGAATGCATTAGATCTCTCAGAGAAAAGAATCTTGAGGTTTTCCAATGTCATCTACATTAAATCCTGGCCCTTATATTCAGGAATATTCAGCCTTTATTACAGTATATTACTTCATGACATCATATTCCCACATGTCTACCCATGCCTGTAGCTGACCAACCTTATTTTTTAAAGTTTATCAAGTTTATTTTATTATTGTCACAAGTAGCCTTACATTATGAAATCACTGAAAATTCCCTAGTCGCCTGTTCAGGTACCCTGAGGGAGAATTTAGCACGGCCAGTGTGCCTAACCAACAGAGTCTTTCAGACTATGGGTGGAAACCGGAACACCTGCAGGAAACCCACAAAACACAGGGAGAACATGCAGACACTGCACACAGTCAGTGACCCAAGCCAGGAATCAAACCCAGATTCCTGACACTGTGAGGCAGCAGTGCTAACTATTTACTATTTATTATTGTGGCACTGTTTACCTCCCAGTCCTTTGTGAACCTCGGGTTTCCTTTCTAATGTTGCATCTTGCTTCCCATCCCCTACCAAAATAGTTTAAGCCCTACCTTAATAGCACTTGCAACCACACACAAAGATATTTATAACTGGCTTATGACTTAGCCAGTCGTTTTATCCTATTTATTTCATCAGTATAAATTGTGAGATGGTTCCATGTCCAAGTTACCTTGGGCAGTAAAAATAGAAAATTAGGGGAATGAATTCCCTTAGCTGTTCAGATGGACACCAACTGTAATGCTGGCAGAAATTCATCAAAATGTCTGCAAACTCCACCAAGGACCTGGATATATTGGGACCTGGTTTTGCGTGGGGGCAGTCTGCTCTTTATGAGGAGGTGTGGGGAGGCCAGAGTGGAGAGATTCCCAGGGTTAGGATTTCTCAAGCGCTTTGGCCACAAATATGCCACATCATGGATTATCAACCAGTACATCTAGAAGGAAGAGATAGACTGGCATCATGGATTGGTGAAGTGAAATTTAGATTGGGAGATTGAGATGTGTACTGATCCAACAATAAAGGGGTAATTGTTGCATGAAGATTGGCAGATAAACAGTGGCAAGTTTCCATCCCTTCCCCAGCACCTAAACTAGTACAGGCAGCTATGTCCCATTTTGTGGTCTCCCAGGGCAGGAGTATCAGAGATGCAGTTGTAATGGTGCAAGGGCCCACTGATTTAATGCTATTTCAGTGCCGTTCAGATCACCCAAACATTCTGGAGAGCACCAGAAGGTGCAATCACTGTGCAAATAAATGTATCCTTGTCCATTGTAAATGGGCCCCACAAATGCAATAGGGAATTAAAATAATGCTATGCTATCCCACACTTTAAAAAATATCACTGTCCTCTATTGAAAGGCCCAACACAAATGTTACTTCCACGATTTTGAAAAGTTTACAATTACCATCCTACTCAAACACCATATGTAGTATGGGTATTCTTGGAAGCAGGGATCTTATCCTGAATGTACACATATTCCAACTTTATTTTAACATTGAGAAAGAAACTGCAACTCACCTGGAGAGTCAGTGAGATGGTGAACAATATCCCACAGCCAACCATCAAGCTGTAACCTCCCATAAGCAGCACTTTACGTCCAACCCGATCAATAAACAGGTTCTGATGGAGGAAAACCACTGTTAGAACATGTTGATCACTCATACCACCCTGTGAAGGCAATAATTCTCCCAAGTCTAGTAAGGTACATTATAAATCTGTCCAAACTCCTACACTGTCCAAAGTGTAGAACCTGACACAAACCCATTCTCCAGAGGGAGCTGGGCTTGGCTTCTGATGCTATGTGTGATTTATAATTTTATTTGATCTTCAGCCTGTCCAGTCTGGGCAAACTACTCAACATTATGTTACAATCTACCCTTTTAAAGGCTGCCTTTGTACAGTTTAATTGATCGGAGGGAACAGCGTGGATTAGAAAAAGGCACATCATGCCTGATGTACCTGATTGAATTTTTTGAGGAGCTAACTTAAAGTAGTGGATATAAGGAAAGTCTCTGTACGTTATTCAATTAGACTTCTAGAAAGCGTTGCATAAAGTGCCTTCTACTCTGGTTTAGAAGTGGCAGTTCATGGAATTGAAGGAAAATTATTGACTAGACCAAGAAATGGGCCGAGCACTTGAGCAGCAGAAGACAGAGCGGGGATAATGGGCAGGTACTGGAATTGGCAGGATTTAATACTGATGTCCCACGAGGATCTGCTTGGATCTTCCACTACTCATTACATTTATTAATGATTTAGATGATGGAATATGAAGCCACATGACCAAACTTGGCAATGACACAAAGGTTGCTAAGCTGTGTAATTGGAGCAAAACCTATCAACATCTGATTGTAATGTGAAGTGAATAGGCAAAACTGACAAATAGATTTCAACGTAAGCAAATGTGAGGTATCCACTTTTCAACTTAAAATGGATAGAATGGCCACTTTTCAACTTAAAATGGATAGAATGATGAAGAGCTGAAACAGTGAAAATCCATAGAGACTTTGGGGGTCTAAATGCATTAAAATGTCATGAACACGTACAAAATATAATCAAAAAAGGCAAATGGAAGGCCTTTATCAGACAGGAATACATCGTATATTGATTACCTCTAGTTATGCCCTTCCCTACAAGAGGGAACATTCTGTATCCATTCTATCAAAACCTCTTGCAATGTTTAAATGCTTTTACTAGGTCATCCTCAGCTGCCTTCTTTTGAGAAAAGAGAGGCAGCCTGTCAATTGGCATTGTGGTAATGCCACAGGATTGGTAACCCAGAGGTCCAAACTAACACTTGGGGCAAAGGTTCAAATCCCACCATGGAGGCTGGTGGAATTTAAAATTCAATTAATAAACCCAGAATTAAAAAGCTTGTTTTCTTAATGGGAGACATGAAGCCACTGTCAATTGTCACTATTATTCTTTAGAGAAGGAAATCTGCTTCACTTACCTGGTCTGGCCTATATGTGACTCCAGATTTACCTCAATGCAATTGACACTTAAATGCCCTCGAAATGACCTAGCAAGCCACTCAGTTTAAGGGCAATTAGTCTTGGGCAACAAATACTAGCCAGCAGCACCCATATCCCATGAAAGAATAAAAAAACTAAATTGCGTACGTTTTTCCCTTTTGTTGGCTTGCTCACCACTGCAACAGACCTGGTCTACCAGCTATATCCTTTAGAACTGGGCCAGCTCGGTTGGTAACGGTGCTACCTGGCCACTATTGGTGATGGACATTGACATCTCCTACCCAGAGTACATTATGTGCACTTATCACCTTCAGTGCTTCCTCCAATTGGTGTTCAACCAATTCATCTGCTGAGCGAGGATGCTTGGTGGAAATCAGCAAGAGGTTTCCTTGACTATGTTTGACCTGATATCATGAAACTTCATGGGATCTGGAACCAATGATGAGGACTCACAAGGTGACTCCCTTCTCATTGTATACCACTTTGCCACCAGTTCTGGGTCGAACTGTCCTGCCAGTGGGACAAAGCATACCCAGGGTTGATGATGCTGATGTCTGGGACATTATCTGTAAACATGTAATTTGATGAATATGACTACATGAGGCTGTTGCTTGACTAGTCTGGGGGCAGCTCTCCATGTGTTGGCAAAAGTCCCCAGATATTATCATGGAGGATCCAGCAGATTTGACAGGGCTGGGTTTGCTATGGTTGGTTCTGCTGAAGTTGATGCCAGGTGGTTTGTCCAGTTTTGTTACTTTTATAGCGGTTTTATAAAACTGAGTGGCACAAACTAGAGTTGTAGATGGGTTCTCTTAAACTCATATCCACTGACTTCTGAGAGTTTGCAGAGCCTTTCCAGGGGACATGCAAATGAAGTGAATGTGAGCCAGGAGGGAGGGTTACCACACGAGCAGCACAGCATGGACAGGCTGTTTTACCTAGGAGGGAAATGTAGTGAAAAGCAGACACACACATTTCACTGGCAGCTGTAACTAAATACTTATTTCTAAGAATCATTATTAAACATTCTTTACATGCAGCAATTTCATATAATGGGTATATAGTAGTATAATTTAGATTGGAGGAAAGCATGATGATGAACCAATTTGAAATCCATTGAATCAAAAGATAGCTCGAGAACCTCTGTGCTGGAACATTTGATCTGGTGAATAATGCACAGGCTGGATACACACAACAAAATACACAAAGTACTTCATGGCAATCACCCTTTTAACAAATTCTAAAGAAGTATGACTAACAATTAATTTATGATTGTTTCAAAACATTCATTTTAAAACTTCGTACAGAACAGTACACACAGCTTTATGTCAAAAACTTGCATACAGAGAACTTTGCAGTAATTTTGCAGTCTGGTTAATCTATGCTGATTCATATTACCTGAAGATAATTGAAAATTCCCAATGAGTGAAATGTTTCACTTTTTATATAATTTTCTTTCTTTCCCTCTGTCACTTGCTTGATTCAGCCTCACCAGGGCCTGAATATTCATGGGGACAAGAGGGTCTCCAACTTAGTGAAAATAGTGCCGGAGCCCCATTCCAGAAATCCCTGCCGTACACCCAGCACCTGCCATTTTCACCAGGGGGAGAATGAGTGCAGATTGTTTGCTCATCCACAGTTCACAAAGAGATCTGCACTACAGCTGCCTTCAAACATATCCAATATTTGTTTGTTCAATGTCTAAAACATAGCTCATGAGCTTTAGATGTTTGCACATCTGGAATTATTTGGAGACCTTGGGTATCATTTTAAATAGGTCCAGAGATCCCTATGGGGGGAGGTAAGGATCCCTCTGCAATTAGTAACAGGAAACATTAATGTGCTTGAAAGATGGACAAGTTCTGTGGTGTGGCAAACGGGCCACCTAAAATGGTGATTTGTAAAGCACTCTGGGACAATTGTGCAAGAACTAAAATGACAGGCTGCAGGCTAAAAGACAGATAAACAGGCTGCAACTCAGACGACTGAATACATAGGATGTGGCCATCTCCAGGACAAAAGAGACTTTCTGGTCAAACTGGGTTGTTTACCAGACATAAGGGCGCCGTAACCCCTTATTTGGGAGAGACGGGTGTGTTCTACATGCCCCCTGTAACTACAGACATGGCCACTGGGGACACACCCAGAGATTGGTGTGGCAACACCCAATTGGACTTTAATCGATCAGGATGATCAAATCCTGATTGATTGATTGGCAATGGCCAAAAGGGGCGTGAAACCCAATGGGGTATAAAGGGTGCAGTACAACCAAGAATCTCTCTCTCTGACCCCACAAACAAGCTACAACAACGGGGTTACTACCATCGCCAGCAACGACCAGCACGAGGAGAGCCACCAAACCCGAGAAGGAAGACCAGAGCCAGAGTGCCCAACCAGATCAAAGGACCAGACTGCGCAAAAGGACTACAGAGACCAGCGCACAGATAAAGGCCAATATCCGCTTGGGTACTTGCCGGTCATGCAAAGTCAAGTCAAGGTCAAGGACTTGAACTTCAGTATTTTCTGTAAGATAACTTATTGTTGATTGGGTGGGTGATTATTGATTGTGTGTTTTAAATAAATATTGGTTGTACTAACAAGAAGTCTACTCGCAGTTCTTTCTCCATCGTATAAGGGTTAAAACAGACTGCGGCAGGCACAACAATGGACCTGTCAAACTTTTAACAATTAAATCTCCTAAGAATCATTGCTTACAATGTCTGTTGACATAAGCCTGAGGGCCATGTTATAAGATTAGTGCTGTATCACTAGTTCCACAATTATCATTATCACAGTGGGATGCCTGTCAGCACAGTTTGATTGACAGCTCCAAGCAGTTATGGAGGAGAGGATTTTCCAGTTTTTCCCACCCATGGGATTTACCAATCCTGCTGAAGTCTGCTGCGGGTTATCCGGCAGCAGGACAGACAAGGTATCTAAACCGCCATAGACTTAGTGGGGCAGGAAGATTCCAGCGATGGCTGATGGCAAGCCGCCTCCATTACAGAAAAACCCACCATGGGAGGCTGAAAAATTCCAGCCAAAGTCCTTAATGTGTGGCCATGGATACAAATATGAGCTTTCATTAGGCTTAAATACTTGAATGAAATGTTTGGTTTTAAGGAATTTATTGAATAGGTTTCTATGAATAAAAAGTTTTTTTTGAGGGAAGATCTGGAATAAACACTTAGAGCTTTATTTTGTTTAGTCTCAGCATAGTTCTTGAGGTCTACCCCTGGTGGATAGTGGGTGGGCTGGCATGGAAGGTGTAAGGGCAAAGAGTGGTGGGTGAGTGTATGGGTTGGTATGAATTGGCACTAATTTGGCATAAAGATTATGAGGGTGTGAGGTGGTTAGAGGGACATAAGTTGGCATGAGGTCAAGAGGAGCCATGTGACAGGGCATTATATAATTAATATCAACTAATTTTTTCAATTAATAGTTTTTAAGTGTCCACCTCTTTCATACAATGGCTGGTTTTTTGCGATGCCTGTGCCATGAGCACAAAATCCCATAAGCAGTCGAAAGCCAGAATCGCACCAGCAAGATCATGCTACACAATTGTGTCTTTCCGCCCACCCACCACTGATGTAATGAGATTCACACCCAGGCAGGCCTGGTGAAAACCTGTCTCAAACATTATCACTGACATTGAAGGATAAACATGGTCTGGTTAGAAAGAGGATAAAGCACAGTCTGGCTTGTGTTCAGATAGGATAAGACACTGTATGGTCACAGATAGGATAAGGCAGAGTCTTTGTAAAGTTTATTTATTAGTCACAGGTAAGGCTTACATTAACAATGCAATGAAGTTACTGTGAAATTCCCTTGGTCGCCACACTCCAGGGCCTGTTTGGGTCAATGCATCTAACCAGCATGTCTTTGAGACTGTGGGAGGAAACCGGAGCACCCAGAGAAACTCACAGACGCAGGAGAACATAGAACACTACAGCACAAACAGGCCCCCTCGGCCCACGAGTTGCGCCGATCACATCAACACCTATCTATAACCCCCAATCCCATAAAACCCCATATACTCATCCAGAAGTCTTTTAAAAGACCCCAGCGAGTTCACCACCACCACCACTGACGGCAGCCGATTCCACTCACTCACCACCCTCTGAGTGAAAAACTTACCCCTAACATCACTTCTGTACTTTCCTCCCCGCACCTTAAATCTGTGTCCTCTCGTAGCGACCATTTCAACCCGGGGAAATAGCCTCTGAGAATCCACCCTATCCATTCCTCTCAACATTTTATAAACCTCTCTCAGGTCGCCTCTCAGCCTTCGTCTCTCCAGGGAAAAGAGACCCAGCTCCCTCAACCTAACTTCATAAGGCATGCCTCCCAGTCCAGGCAACATCCTTGTAAATCTCCTCTGTACTCTTTCAATAGCTTCTACGTCTTTCCTATAGTGAGGCGACCAGAACTGCGCACAGTACTCCAAATGAGGCCTGACAAGGGTCTTATAAAGTTGCAGCATTATCTCCCGACTCCTAAACTCAATCCCTCGATTTATGAAGGCCAGTACACCATACGCCTTCTTGACCACCTCTTCCACCTGCGAGGCCGATTTAAGAGTCCTGTGGACCCGGACCCCAAGATCCTTCTGCTCTTCAACACTACTAAGACTCCTGCCCTTGATAGTGTACTCGTTCATCCCGTTGGTTCTGCCAAAGTGGACGACTACGCATTTATCCGCGTTGAAGTCCATCTGCCACTTCTCCGCCCAGACCTGCATCCTATTTATGTCCTGCTGCAACTTTTGACATCCTTCCAGACCATCCACAACACCACCGACCTTCGTGTCATCAGCGAACTTACTTACCCATCCCTCCACTTCCTCATCCAGGTCATTTATGAAAATGACAAACAGCAAGGGTCCTAGAACAGATCCCTGGGGTACTCCACTGGTGACTGACCTCCATTCAGAAAAAGACCCATCCACAACCACTCTCTGCCTTCTGCAGGCAAGCCAGTTCTGGATCCACAAGGCCAAAGGCCCTTGGATCCCATGCCCTCTCACCTTCTCAAGAAGTCTTGCATGGGGGACCTTATCAAACGCCTTGCTGAAGTCCATGTACACCACGTCCACGGCACTTCCTTCGTCGATGTGTTCAGTCACATTAATCGAAGAACTCAACTAGGCTTGTAAGGCACGACCTGCCCTTGACAAATCCATGCTGACTATTCCTGATCATGTCAAACCTCTCCAAATGTTCGTAAATCTTGTCCCTCAGAAGCCTCTCCATCAGCTTACCAACCACTGAGGTCAGACTCATCGGTCGGTAATTTCCCGGGCTATCTCTGTTCCCTTTCTTGAAAATAGGGACTACATCCGCAATCCTCCAATCTTCCGGAACCTCTCCCATCTCCATTGACGACGCAAAGATCATCGCCAGGGGCTCTGCAATCACTTCCCTCGCCTCCCACAGTATCCTGGGGTATATCCCATCTGGTCCCGGCAACTTATCTATCTTGATAGAATTCAAAAGTTCTAACACATCCTCCACCTTAATATCCACAAACTCAATCTTTTCCATCTGCTGCAAATCCGTAGCAAAATCTCCCAGATCAGCTTCCACCGTGAATACTGAGGCAAAGTACTCATTAAGCACCTCTGCCATTTCTTCTGGTTCCACACAGACCTTTCCCCCTTCACCTTTTATAGGTCCTATCCCTTCTCTTCTCATCCTTTTAACGTGCAAACTCCGCACAGACAGTGACCCAAGCTGGGAATCAAACCTGGCACTATGAGGCAGCAGTGCTTACCACTGTGCCACCATGCTGCCCATATCTAGGTACATAAAGAGGATAAGACATCTGAGGTACGTAGAGGATAAAGCTCAATCTGGATACATGAAGGACAAAGCATGGCCTGGGTACATAAAGTGCAGTCTAGTTAGATATAGGATAAAACACAGTCTGGGTACATGTAGAATAGGGCTGGAAAAGCTCAGTAGGTCTGACAACAGCTGTGGAGAGAGTAATGGAGTTAATGTCTGGAATTCTCCAATATTGTACACCCTGCCAGTGAGAACGGAGAATTTGGCATTCAGCTGGCCTGAAGAATCCCAGCCAAGGGTTAGGTTGGAGAATTCTGGCCACCCCTTTGAGTTCAATATGACTCTTCTTTGGAACTTCTGGAACATCTGGAATGTGCTGCTGGAGGAAGTGGTGGAAGTAGATTTTGTAACGACATCCATGAGGCAACTGGATAGATACATGAATAGGCAGGGAGTAGAGATATGCACCACATAGAGGCAAGTAAATATTAGATTGGAAAGGCTTTTGTGTTGGCACAGACTTGGGCCAAAAGGACCTGTTCCTACGCTTGTACTGTTCTTTGTTCTTGTTCTCCCTCAACAAGTACTGCCAGACCTACTGGCAAATGTTTGGGTACGCACAGAATAAAACACAGCTTGGTTATGCATTGCAAAGAGCATTTTGAGTACATATCACCCATGCATTATTCTTCAGACTCTGAGTAGAGGAGGGAGAGGAAGTAATTTGAAATGGTGAAGCAGAATTAAATATGCTGAGACATTTGGCATTCCTGATTCACATGGCAGACAAAGGATTTTGGAATTTAAAATTAGTTAATAATGATCAACAAAACTTAACAGATGTGTCACAGCAAAAATTGCTTCACTATAAAACACAGCAGAACTGAAACAGTACATACACTTGTTAATGAAGTGATGAATTCACAGCACCCAGTTCCAATAGTGACATACTGGATATTTTGACTGGAGATTCCAGCAGCATGGAATACATATACAGCATATGTATATGTCTGTGGGAATAAATGGCATTCAATTTCTGAGTCCAACAAAATACAGAAATTTTCTGTTAATATAGAAAATGCAGTAAGTTGATAAAATACAAATGCGTTTTGAGGTCTAACAAGAATATATATAAGTGTGTATTCATCCAAAGTTTTATTCAGTAACAGTATACAGAATCTGCTATTTCATGAAATCAGTGTAGAAGAGGCCCTTTGAGTCTGTACTGACACATGAGAAATGCCTGATCTACCTACCTCATCCCATTTACCAATACTTGGCCCCATAGCCTTCAACATCATGATGCGCCAAGTGCTCATCCAAGTACTTTTTAAAGGATGTGAGGCAACCCACTTCTCCCACCCTCCCAGGCAGCTCATTTTAAACCATCACCATCCTCTGGGTAAAAAAGCTTTCCCTCACTTTCCCCCTATACCTCCTGCCCCTCACCTTGCACTTGTGTCCTCTTGTGACTCACCCTTCAACTAAGAAGAACAGCTGCTCCCTATCCACTTTACCCAGGCCCCTCATAATCTTGTACATCTCAATCAGTCTTTTCTGCTCTCAACGAAAACAACCCGAGCCTATCCAACCTCACTCCTCTCAAATATTCCATCCCAGGCAACACCCTGTTGAATCTCCGCTGCACCCCCTTCAATGCAATCACATCTTCCTACAATCTGACAACCAGATCTGCACGCAGTACTCCAGCTGTGGTCTCGCCAAAGTTCGGTGCAATTCCAACATGGCCTCTCTGCTTTTGTAATGTATGCCTCAGTTGATAAAGGCAACTGTCCTATATGCTTTTTTCACCACCCCAGTAACACACCCTTCCGCCTTCAAAGATCTTTGGACAAACACACCAAGGTCCTTTTGTTCCACAGAACTTCCCAGTGTCATGCCATTCACTGAATACTTCCCTGTCAAATTATTCCTTCCAAAGTGTATCACCTCACACTTTTCAGGTTTAAATTTCATCTGCCACATATCTGCCCATTTGACCATCTTGTCTATATCTTCCTGTAGCCCAAAACACTCCACCTCGCTGTTAACCACCTGGCTAATCTTTGTGTCATCCACAAACTTAATAACTCTATTTATACCCCACAGTCATCGATGTCATTTATATAAATGGCAAATAAAAGGAGATGCATCACAGATCCCTGTGGTACACCACTGGACACTAGTATCCAGGCATTAAAGCAGCATTCTGTCATCAACCTCTGTCTTTTACAACCAAGCTCATTTTGAATCCACCTTATCAAATTACCCTGTATCCCATGTGCATTTGCCTTCTTTACATGTCTCCCATGTGGGATCTTGTCAAAGGCTTTGCTAAAATCCATTTAAACTACATCAACTGCATCACCCTTACCTACATATCTGGTCACCTCCTCAAAAAATTCAATGAAATTTGTTAAGTATGACCTCCCTCTGATAAAGCCATGCTGACTATTCCAATCAGATCGTGCCTTTCCAAGTGGAGATAGATGCTCTCCTTCAGAATTTTCTCAAATAGTTTCCCCACCACTGATGTAAAACTCACTGGTCTATAGTTCCCTGGTTTATCTCCACAACCGTTCTTAAATAGTGGAACCACATCAGCTGTTCTCCAGTCCTCTGGCACCTCCCCTGTGGCCTAGGTGGAATTAAAAATGTGGGCCAGAGCCCCTGCAATTTCCTCCCTTGCCTCCCACAGCTGCCTGGGACACAATTCATTTGGATCTGGAAATTTGTCAATTTTAAGCCTGTCAACACCTCCAATACCTTGTCACCCTCTCAATTTGTTCAAGAACCCCAGTCTCTCTCCTGAGGTCTATACATTCTCTTGGGTGAAGATGGATGTGAAGTATTGTGCAACATTATACCAATGTCCTCTTGCTTCACCCACAGATTGTCTCCTTGATCCCTAATGGGTCATATTCTTTCCCTGGTTATCCCTCTTCCCATTGATTTACTTATAGAATATCTTACGATTTTCCCTACTTTTACCAGCCAGAGTTTTCTCATACCCCCTCTACGCTCTCCTAATTGCTTTCTTAAAGTCCACCCTGCACGTTTATACTCCTTTGATTTGCTCCCCTTGTTCCTACGAAAAGTCTTTCTTTTCTTTCTCATTGTCACACTCATGCCTATCTGTACCCCTAACTGTAGAATCCCCTATTATTATTGCTGTTCCTCTCTTGTTCCCCGCCTGTACAGAGAGACTGTGTGTGGTGTCAGAAGCATGGCTCTGTCAGCACTCCCTGGAATTACCAGTACCCTCATCAGCCTCCAAAATGGAATATCGATGAGTGGGATTTCAAGGGATTCCTGAACTACTTGCTTTTTTTTCCTTGGACTGCCTGGTGGTCACCCATTCCCTTCTTTCCTCAGCTGCAATGTGACCATCTTGCTAAATGTGCTATCCATGATGCTTTCAGACTCACAAGTGCTCCACAGTGTCCACAGCTTTTGTTCCAACTCTGAAACCCGAGCTTCCAGGGGATACAGCTGGACACACTGGTCCCAGGCACTGGAAATGTGCCTGACTTCCCACGTAGAACAGGAGGAGCAAACCACAGCTTTGAGCTCTGCTGTCATGACTAAACCCTTTAAATTTAAACTTTAGAATTCTTTAAGTAAAATAAATAAAACAAGTCTTGTTTAAACAATAACTTTCAATGAAGTATACTTTTAAAATATCTACCAGGGCACACTCACCAATCAGCAGCTCATGTTGAACCCACATCACGAAATTGTGAGATCACCTCGGAATGCTGCCGTCTTTCCTCATATTACCACTGATTTATCCTGCCACCACCAAAAGGTAAGTCCTACAATCTAGAGGTTGTTTCTACATATTCAATTCATGGATGGCCTATGCCATGGCTCACAACGAGACTTGAAGAAGGTGAAATCGCGATAAAGATACTGCTCAAGTACAAAGAAGTAGAATTTAATGGGGTTCATCAGAGCAGGATAATGGTGGGGTGTAGGGTGTGGGGGCACCAGTGGAATTGATCAGGAGTAGCCACGTTCAATTCCCAAACGTGAGAAAATTCTCCCAAACGTAGTGGGGAACAACAAGTGCTCAACACAGGTATCCCCCCTACTGGTGACAGAATGTCAATTAAACATATTAATGAGCCACTATCCATGAGCCAACAGGATTTATCAATGGCTCAGGGACTTAATGGTATTCAGATGAGTTTCCCATCCAAAATCTGTCCAGCAAGGCCTGAAGGCCTACCAGACATGGCTGGGGGCGGTGGGGAGGAAAGAGAGTGTGGGGGGGAAGCGGGGAGCAGTAACAGGCTCTCATTGACAGGAATTCAGTATCCCAGCCTACATATGTGATGGTGGGAAGTGTTGGGGGGAAATCTCAGGATCTGCTATCTCCTGGTTTGGAATATATAATAGGAACAGGGGTCATGTATTTCTCTCTACACTGTGGTCAACACCTGCCTGTTACCCTGACAACACTGGCCTGGCACAGTGTAGTTTAATGCTTGATGATATACAGATACAAAGCAAAAAGAAAGATCGACACCGTCCTTCAGCAACCAAGGGGAAAAGACAAATTGAGAACCGAGGTACTTCAGCTGCAGGTCTACGTTGGTATTACTGGTTATTTTTTATCATTAGGAGCAAGGCCCCAGTGGACCTCAGTCTTACTTACGGCATCATTTCCACATAACTGCATGGCACTGCCCAGCACAAAAGTGATGATCAACTGATGTTTTACGGACCGATCACAGAACAGCTCCCACAGTCTCTTTGCTCTTCGACCTTCAAGTGCCATTTGCTCATCCAGCATTTCATCCATTTCAGCCGTGAGATTGACGTTGCCACATAATCTCCTCATGGCTACAGAAATGCAAAGGCCCATAATTGCTTAATTAGAGGGGCGGTCAGACCTTACTAATCCCTTCCCTGTCAATTATAGAAGCTGTTTATCCTCTTCAAATATTCTAGTCAGATAATCATTACTTGAATACTCTAGGTCAACCTCAAAAGGATTTGAAAAGAAGTTGGTTGATGAGACAACAATTGGAGTGAGGCAGCATTGACATAACTTTACATTCTATTCATAAAGCTACAATTTTAACAATCATGTGAGCAGCAGGCATTTATTTGAATTGATTGACTTACTTCCGCTCTCAAACTTCCCAGAAAGCAACTGGACTGTTGTAACAGTGGAGATGGGGAGTTGGGGGGAGGGATTCTCCTGGGCTGCTCGCCCCAGTCAGGAATCCAGATGGCCTGTTGAGTTGGGCAAGAGGGTCAAATCAGGATTCTTGCTGGGCATTGGTCATGTTCCGAGTCTCTTCCGGGTGGCGAAGGGACTCACTCTCAGGGTGGTAATTTCAGACATCATTCATTATTGTCTGTGCTCTTCAAAACCTTTGAAGTGGCCTGGTCACAATAAAAACAATTCAAAGTGGTTTCGAAGCAGCTGAGACTTGAGGGAAAGCAAGAGGATCTCCCTATTGAAACGGACAGGCCCTTTCAATCTGAGCACTTTAAAGGGGTCACCTGCCTTGTGGGCTTATGACCAGGCCACTTCAAAGGTTTTGAAGAGCACAGACAATAATGTCCACTAGCTGAAACTTCTAATATCATATACCACACTGATGCTCCTACACTAGCTCCAATTTCAGGATTACACTACATTCTATAATTGTGGGTTTGTGTAAAGGATAGAACCATTGAGATCCTGTTGTCATGGGGGAAAACTACAAGCTTGCTTCAAAATATTGCATTTTTTATATGGATATTATGTTTAATATCTATTCAGTCTTATAATGAACTAAATTTTTGGAGAGCAATTCAGGTACAGGATTGAATTTCTTGTTGGGCTCTTGCTGCAGGTCAGACTTTCAGAGGTTAATCCATAATTCCACAGTGAGGTGGCGCGATGGCACAGTGGTTAGCACTGCTGCTTCACAGTGCCAGGGACCTGGGTTCAATTACTAGTTTGGGTCACGTTCTCTCCATGTCTGCATGGGTTTGCTCTGAGTGCTCCGGTTTCCTCCCACATTCTGAAAGACATGCTGGTTAGGTGCATTGGCCATGTTAAATTTTCCCTCAGTGTAGCCATACAGGCGCCAGGGTGTGGCGACTCGGGGATTATTTTCACAGTAACATCACTACAGTATTAATGTAAGCCTACCTGTGATACTAATAAATAAATTAAAACTTAAATCAAAAATATTGGTCTGATTGGTCCAATTCCAATGTGTCGCGCACTTGGGTTGTTCTGCGCTGTGTGAATCCAGCTTGGGGGGGGGGGGGGGGGTGGCGGTGGGGGGAGAGCTCGTTTAAGATGAGCTGAATAGGATCTGGTAAGCGCAGCCAGATCCAGTGGGTATCACCCTGACTTCCCCACTTGTGACAGCTTCGGTGCAAAATCGGGAGAATTGTGTCTAATGTATTGGATTAAACTGGGTTATGACCTCTGTGAATACAGCTGTATTTTTAACTTCTTCATCGAATGAAGAAAAATAATATCAAGTTAAACCTGGACGAAAACACTTACAGACCTTATCTGCTGATTGTCCCAATTTTTAAACTCTGCTTTAGCAGGTATCCTATGGTGTTTGTCACACAAAGATTTGTAAGTTATTCTATGGCAAGAGGGATAGCAGAAGAGAGCATATTTCCAATGAAGAACTTTGGAAAGAAGTTTGTTCAGAGACAATAGGTGGGATTTTCCGGCCTCACTCGCCCTGAAACCGGAAAATCCTGCCCATGGTCAATGGACCTTTCTGTGGCCCACCCCTTGCCAGCTCCGATGGCGGACAGGATGGTAAAATTCGCCCCAATGAAGCGGATAATCTTTCCCCTGATTGCTGGAAAACTAAATTAGCATCTTATCTACTGCAGGTAGATTGTGGAGTAAATTTGTTCTCTTCTCAAACTAGTTTTTTAAAATAAATAAATCTGTGCAATTATGACAATGAAAGGTTTGCTTATGGAGGAACAGAGCAGATTAGGGTAACTTTCTGTTCCTGCTATCATCAAATTCCCAGCCAATGCGAAAATTTTTATTCTCCCCTCTCTGAACCACTTACCATTCATGCACAAGTCTTTGTTCTTCCTGTCAATCAGCAAGTACCTGGGGCTCTCTGGGCACCACGGCAGACTGATGAGTTGGATTAGAGCTGGCACCGCACTCGATGCCAGCAGTAGAGGCCACAGTTTCTCATTGCCTAAAATTTCCCTGCAATTAATATTAGGAAATGGCTTCATTTTCTTATCAATACACCTTATGTTCACAACAGTCAACCAACACATTCACACTAAGCACAAATGATCAGCAATTCTGTGGTGGGACAATATTGACATATTATTCCTGTCAATGAAGTGCACATTCTGAAGAATTATTTAGAAATTAAACTGATGTATAATTAACACATTACACATATAAATATATACGTGGACATCATTTCCCAATGATTAACTTTCATTGGTAGATATATTGGTGGTAAAGTTATCAAATTTGTTAATCTGCACATTGGTGTCCCAATTTTTAAACTCTGCTTTAGCAGGTATCCTATGGTGTTTGTCACACAAAGATTTGTAAGTTATTCTATGGCAAGAGGGATAGCAGAAGAGAGCATATTTCCAATGAAGAACTGGATGTTTTCATCCAGGTTTAACTTGATATTATTTTTCTTCATTTGATGAAGAAGTTAAAAATACAGCTGTATTCACAGAGGTCATAACCCAGTTTAATCCAATACATTGAAAATAATTTCCAAGGAACCCATGAGAGCAGCCCAGATAAGTAATCTACTCCTGCATACTTTTCCTTAAATGTGTGGCACTCCTTCATTCATTACTCAGGCAATGCCAGGGTGAACTTGACCCTGCAGAGAGGAAATTTCACACCCAACTAATGAGCCCCTGGCTTCAAGGAAAAGGATATTGAATGAGCAAAGGCTTTGAGGACTATCTGGGAATCATCCAACAGATCCAGAATGCGGGCATGGCTGGCATAGCTAGCTTTTATTGCCCACCGTGCTTTTCCCTTGAGACGCCCATCTTGAACCATTGTAGTCCATGTAGTATAGTTGTATCATTGATGGCATGCCCTCCACACTGTGCTACCAGAATTCAGGTCTGTTCCATCAGTGGGACAGGAAATAGCCAAGGATGGTGATGCAGTGTCTGGGGCATTGGTTTTAAGTTATGATTCAGGAGTATGACCATGAAGTTTATTGCTTGAGTGGTCAGTATGACAGCTCTCCCAATTCTGTCACAAGCCCCGAGTTGTCAATGAAGAAATCACAGGATCGACTGGGTGGGTGTATTTTGTTGTGTCTGGTGCTTAGGTTAACGACGGGCGTGTAACTGGTTTTATTCTAGTTAGACATTATTGCAGTGGTCTAATACAACTGAGAGGCTGATCTATTTCAGAGGGCAGTTAAGAACCACTATTATCCTGTCCCTCGGATAGCACATCGATATTATACAAAGTTAGGATTATGATCACCGTCAAGATATATCAGGGGAGGTTTAGTGGTAGTATCAAGTATACACATGCAAGTAAAATAGTTCAGTGTTCCAAAGTCTGTTTTGGGAACTTAAAAGAATATTTGGAGGTTGATTTGTAATAGGTTCCTTCTGCACCTTCTTACTGAACCATTGCTTCTATAAACAGAGTTCTTCGAGATGCCATCAAGGTCATGGCTTAGAGACTGTAGTCTCTAATAGAAAGGTACTTCCACCAGTAGTCTCTCTTTGTATAACTTTGGGGGGAATTTTCCGCTCCCAATTTCAAGGGGTGGGAACAGCAGAGGAGGCGCAAAGAATAACATGCGAGTCCCAAAATGACTTTTACACCGGCAGGATTTCTCTGATCGACTGTCCCCGTTACTTCGCCAATTATAAAAGTCAGAATCCCTATTGGCATCTATTTGAATACCATTACCAGGCCTTTACACTGGGTATTCCCCAATATTAAACAGTCCCTTCTCATCAATGAGCAGGCATGAGAACAGACAGGTTCTCCCATGACTGCACCTGGTGAGCAGAACTCTCTGGAGGTACACAGGTGAGTACAGCCCCCTGGAGGAAGGAGGCCCTTCCTAGGCAGTGCCCTGGCACTGCTCAAGCACTTCCCCCAATGCCCAGGCTGTGCTGGGGATAGAACTGGGGGAGGGAGTGGCCGGGGGGTGGTGAGGTGTTCGCAGTTGGATTTGGTGAGGCGGGGGAGGAGTCCATTTTACAGAATCAGCCAGCTCTGCTGAAACTTAACATGCAGTTTTAAATGGCTGTGTCTCTCTTACAGATCTGCTTCCACTACTTTGACATTGAAATAACTATCAGAGTTTCGCATCCTATGTTCTTATAAAGCATTTTATCAGAAACACACACTTAGTCCTGTGAAACTGCACCACACATTAGGGATTATAAAACGTAGGATTTACCTAATTCCAATGGTCTGTCCCAGCACTAATCCAATTGCAGTAAACGGAGCACATGACAGAGCCACCACGCCCCGTCTTTGCTTTGGTGCGCTCTCACCGAGATACATGGGATTAATATTCAATCCCACACCTCATGCAAAAGGAAAAATTAAGTTACATGAGGCACATTTATGGATCCAACCATTCTTGACCAGTATTGTTTGTAGTTTACTCTGACTGAATATTCAATCTGTAAATTTGGTTCCGAGGTAATTTGTAATGCTGTGATATTTTGCTTGGATATTAACTGTGTGAATCATAGAATCCCTACAGTGCAGAAGGAGCCATTTGTCCCATTGAGTCTGCACCGACCACAGTCCCACCCAGACCCTATCCCCATGCATTTACCCTGACACTAAGGGGCAATTTAGCATGGACAATCCACCTAACTCACACATCTTTGTGATTAGAACAATTGGATTAATTGTAAGTTTGAAGTGGGGACTCTGATGAACAATTAACGCATGAGGTGGCATTGCAATGAAAGCAGTTAACAAATGTTATACTGCCTGCTAAATTAAATGATATGGCTGTGCCAACTGCATGGGTACACAAATTTGTTTGAGACAAGCACTGCCAGTTCTGATGACATTTAATGGGTGCAGTCGGGCTTTAAGTAGGGCAGGCTGAATTTAAATGAAATTGACATAGCAAATGCTGGAAATGTTAGTCTGACAACAGGTTATTAATTATCAATTTATATATTTGCTTTCTCTACTGCTGCCAAACCGACTTGAGTATTTCCAGCATTTTCCATG
Organism: Carcharhinus amblyrhynchos; assembly: GCF_965287045.1. Taxonomy (NCBI): domain Eukaryota; kingdom Metazoa; phylum Chordata; class Chondrichthyes; order Carcharhiniformes; family Carcharhinidae; genus Carcharhinus; species Carcharhinus amblyrhynchos. Next base: position 41,438,948 of record NC_137343.1, on the reverse strand, counting down.
TCAATTTTATTTAAATCCAGCCTGCCCTACTTAAAGTCCGACTGCAACCCTTAAATGTAAGCTTCATCCTTGCTGCAGCAGTCGCTGGAATGGATTAAAGAGGAGTTTATGGTCAGAAAGAAGAGTGAAAATGATGCAACAGGCCAGACAGTGTGGTGTTAGGCTCTCCAACACTGCTACAAGCCTCACGTTCAAGTCTCACATCACATGTATACAAGCACATAAACCACAAATATGTAATTAAAACATTCCAAGCCACTTTACTAGAGCATTATCAAACTAAATTTGACAACACATCCTATAATGTGTTTTTTGGCCAATAGTTCAGGAGTGGGTACATGACTGGCAGGATGTGGAGGGGAGGGTGGTGGGAGGGCAAGGAAAGAGAGGAGATAGGTGTGGGATAAAGAGGGGCTACCAACTGTTTTTTTTAAATTCACTTATGGGATATGGGCAACACTGGCTAGTCCAGAATCCATCGCCTATTTCTAATTGATGCTGAGAAGATGGTGATGAGCTGCCGTCTTAGACCACTCAGTCCCTATGGTGTGGGTACCCACAGTGCTGTCAGGGAGCTAGTTCCAGGATTTTGACTCAATGACAGTGAAGGAACGATGATATATTTCCACATCAGAATGGTGAGTGACTTGGAGGGGAACCTCCAGGTGAGGGATGCCCCCAATAGGCAAAGAGGACCCCCTACAAAGTTGGAAATCCCCCCCCGCCCCACCTCAACATACCTGCTCAACAGCAGCCCACACTGTCAAAACTGCCAGGCTGCTCGTTTTACTGCCACCTTCCCAAGCAAACTGAAAAATTTCAGTGGAGGCAAATTGAGGCCCTGTAGTCACAGTCAATTGTCCACGTATAATTAGGTGGTAGCAAGTATACTAGGCAGGGTGTATAACAAACAATAAGTATACAAGGCAGGGTATATAACAGGCAGCCAAAAATATTTCTTCCATTATGTATTCCTGCCCAAGGCCAATACCCTCTAATTTGTTAGAAAAAAAATGTTACCTGAGTTTATTCCAGAAAAGAATCTCCCGATTATGATCAACTCAAAGATCTTCACCGTTCTGCTTAGCCCCATTAGCAAAGCACCAATGAGAACAAAACTGTTGTTTAACAACAGTGAATTTCTCCTTGGAGAATACAAAGTAAATGAAAATTTGTTAGTAAAATGTACTCAAAGCACGGCAGCAAGTTGCCCTTTGAAAAATATCACTAAATTTTTCTCAGTATTATCAATGGGGCTGAACAACTTATTAGTGCCTAAATTCCTCTAAATAATAAATGTGCCTGCATCTTCAGCACAGGTACTTATATTCAAGATTTGAGGTGGGATTTTTCTGGCTGATCCCCCCAGTTACAGAGGTTGCAAACAACGGGAAATAGCACTGTTAGGGGCAGAACCAGAAGTTCACACCACCAGCCAATGGCAGGCCACTTGGGCGCAGCACAACACCCAACGGTGGTGGTGGATGGCAGGCACAAAATTCTACCCTAAGAGTTTTCTCCATGAAGAATGTGAGGATTCTAAGTTGTTTATTTCCCTGGATCACCTCTGGGATTTTTATTTTGTTATTTGTTAATAGCTTGTGGCCGTTGTTGGCTAGGTCAGCATTTATTACCCATCGCTAATTGCCCTTAAGAACGTGATGGTGAACCACCTTTCTGAACCTCTGCAGTCCATGTACTTTAGATACACCATAAGAAGTCTCACAACACCAGGTTAAATGCCAACAGGTTTATTTGGTAGCAAATGCACAGATACACACACGGTCCTGCATTAATAGAGAGTTCCAGGATTTTGCCCCAAACAGCAGTGATGAAATAGTGATATAGGCCAGGATTCTCCCATGACGACTCAACTTTTCTGGTGGGTTGAGGTGAGAGATGCACATCGCCGGCCTTTTACTGGGATTTGCACATGCACTGGGAACGCATGCGCATCTCCCAGAGCTGGCGAACAGTCACCGGTCAGATCACACTGGAAACTAGTGGGAAGGCAGTTAGGTAACTTGAATCTTTTTAAAATGTATTTTAAATATGTTTTAAATCCAATTATTGTGAATTTCTGGTCCCTATAGAATATCCCACCCCACCAGGAATACTTCATTCCAGCGGAGTTCAGTGGCACACCCCGCCAGAATAAAGCCAGGGTATTTGGGGCCCACCAAGGGTCAGGCAGTGTGGCGTGTCGCCCCTTGGGCTTGGGCACCCTAGCAGTGCCAGCCTGTGCCCCCAGCATTGCCCAAGGGGAGAAGTGCCCATTCCCAGGAGACACCTTGGCACTGCCCAGTGGGCATCAGGCATGCCAAGGGGGCAGGGCCTAGGGTCAATCAGTGGGGGTGGGGGCCCCGCTGCCACTCCATAGACAGGATTTGTCTGGGATTGGGGGGTGTGGGGGGGGGGGAGGAGCAATTGGTGCAGCCTGGGAGGAGGCGTGGTCTGCCAGGGTAGGGAGGGGCATGCTCCAAGGGGATCTAACCCTGGAAGGGGGCCAGTGGGGAGAGGGTGAGGGGGGGGGTGGGCTGTACATTGGGGCGCTCTGGCACAAGGGGGTTCAGGGCTGGCACAAGAATTTTGTGGGGGCCACAACTGGTCCATGAGGTAGGGCTGGAGGTGCAACACTGCTGCGATCCCTAGTCAGCCAGCAAAAATCGAGCTGGCTAGCAAATGGTGAGTCTGACAGATGGTGACCACTGTGCATGCGCAGAGTGCCAGAACTGTCAGACTCCGAGGCAAATAGGCCCCACTCTCCTGGATTTTTAATGATATTCATGACTGGGACCTCTGCAGTGCACAGAGTACGGAGATTTGGGTGAGAAGCTGAACCAAGAAAACAGTCGGTTTCTAGAATAGTTTTCCCACCAATTCAGTAATTTTGGGAGAATCACAGCCATATTTCCAAATCAGGATGGTGTCTCTTAGAGGGCAACTTACAAACATGTTGATTCCAGGCACCTGTTGCCTTTGCTCTTTTGGCTGGTACAGGTTCTGTGTTTGGTAAATGCTGCTGTTGAATTGGATGTCCAGAAAATCAATGGTTTCAAAATGAAATTGAATAGGTATCTCAGGGAAATAATAGTGGCACAATGGTTAGCACTGCTGCCTCACAGCGCCAGGAACCTGGGTTCGATTCCCAACTTGGGCCACTGTTTGCGTAGAGTCTGCACGTTCTCCCTGTGTCTGCTTGCGTTTCTTCTGGATGCTCCCACAGTCTGAAAGACTAGTTAGGTGCATTAGGCTTGCTAAATTCTCCCCCAGTGTACCTGAACAGGCACCAGAGTGTGGCGACTAGGAGATTTTCACAATAACTTCATTGCAGTGTTAATGTAAGCCTACTTGTCGCACTAATAAATAAACTTAAAACTTTAAAACTGTAGCTCTTACCTTCCAAACCTTATGGCCATGGGTCCAGCAATAAGTGCCCCAACCAATCCTCCGACAGAGTAAGCGACCACAATAAAGGTCCAGATCAATGTGATGACCCAGTTCTCCAGCTGCGTGCCATAGCGCTCAGTCCAGGTCTCATTGATAAAGTTTTGGATGAACTGTCGTTTTGAGGATAAGAAGAAAATATGGATTTAGTTTTAATTTGCTTTTACAAGTACAGAAACAACTAACTTTTACAAGTTAACCATTGTTCTAATCTAGACTCACACTTGTTGGTGCATTGATGATTGTCAGGTTAAACCCATATTGGAAGGTGCCACCAATACTGGCAGCGAAGATAGTCAGGAGGAGACATCTGATCTGCAGCTACAAGGACACAGAGGAAATAGAAAAGATTACTTTCCAGTAGGGCTTACTTATATTGAAAGAAAGGGAAAGTGGAACTGAGCCACGACAGATCAGCCGTGATCTTATTGAATGGCGGGGCAGGCTCGAAGGGCTAGATGGCCTACTCCTGCTCCTATTTCTTATGTTCTTATGTTCTTATACATAGGGCATTTCATATTCTCAGGATGTCCCAAAGCCCTCCAGCCGTTTTTGGAAGGAGTAGTTATTATTTTAATGCAGGCAGATATGGCAATCACTTTGTACATTGGGCTGTGGCTTATTAAGTATCACTTGTCACTTTTGGATAGTGACTTTTTTTTTGGCTGTTATAGTATTTTGACCGAGTTCCTTGGTGCTGCTCAAGTGTTGTTTGTTTTAATCGCAAGAAACTTTGCTTATTTTATCAGTCTATCTTAGCAGCTGCTGTTTTGCTTGCAGAAATGATGGTGATGAAGGTGGACAGTGGAGGGTATGGATAAATTGCAGCTCCAGATTTGGAGGAGGGAGAACATTTCTTGAGGGGACAAGAAAGGCATGCATGTCTTCACTTCAGGCATTGTATATGCACCTCTTTTCACCCCATGAATCACATGCTTGGTCAAACAATCCAATCTGCACATGATAGGAGAGCCTTCTCATTCCCAGAGAGTCTGTCACATCACAATGTCATTGCTCAGAGACAGCATGAAAGTCACAATGGCATTAAGCTTTTCGAAAGCTCAACCAATCCAAGTGACTGATATAAAATCAGTCGACAATCTGTCCACGCATCAGATAAGACAAGGGACATCCTTTGCAGGAACAATGGCCAGAAATTCCATGGGGATTCTCTCAATCTCCCACTATAACATTGATGGAATATTGGTTTGAATACCAGGAATGTACATGAGCTTATTGATGCTCAATGTTGCTAGGGGTAGTTCAGGGATCTTTTAAATTATTTAGCCAAAAAAGCCAATATCACCAATCGAGCATAGCCAAAAATGAAAACTGAATTTTAAACAGTAGCAAAGGCTATCTGATGCAGTCAATGTCAACACTGCACTCCCCAAACTCCCAAATTTCCTGGCAGAGGCTATGGAGAAGAGTCTGTCTGGCAGATTCATATGATTGTTAATTCATAAGTTAGAAAACTGGCATCAGATTGGCAAGGAGATGCAAAAATGATCACTTTCAGTTGCAATTACAAGGGGAACTGAGGGGACCCCCGGTGGAATTCCAGGGTCAACATGACTGTTACTTTTCCCATGACAAGGAGTTGACAACACAGTAGAACACCCCCTCATTTCCCAAACACCAGCTTCCTAAAAAGGGATATAAATATCCATGTGGTGAACAGGCTATTGAACCTGGTTACTCTTCTTGTCAGGTTAAGTGTAGTTCAGACCATTGTAGGTGATGCCCTGGAGCGACAAACCTCCTTGTACCCACTTTGCGCAGGACCAGATATATTTGCCGGCATCAATTGCCACATCACCACAGATTCTGGCCAGAATTCTCTGGCCATTTACACCGCGGCATTCTCTGATCCCTCCAGTGGCGTACCCTCTGCCAAGGGTTTCGCGGGGTATGGCGTCGGTTCAATTTGAATTTCCATTAACAGCGGCAGGACTAGAAGATCCTGGCACCAGTGCATGACACACTGTCACTGAGAGAAACGCTGAGGGAAGGCCAGAGAATCTCGCCCTCCATTTCATGCATTTACTTTGTGTTCTCTTTCACTTCATCTTTCCTGGCACTTTATTTTTGCCCTCATTTACAGCCACTTACCTTGTGTACATACATTCTTTTAAAATTGGGTTGCTGGCCAGATTTGCCCATTGCCCATTTTAGGTTTGTTGCCGGCAGAAGACCAAAGCTGTGCTGAGAGCATATACTAATACGGGACAAATATCTCAGCACACCCATCCTTATGGGTCTAGGTTGATCCGGAAAGCAAGCAACTCCCAGGTAAGCGTTTTCTGGGATTATAAAACTGGGTTTAAGAGGACAGAGATAAAGAGTCATGGCTCGGTGGTATTGAGACCATTATTGTGATCTAAAATCAGATCACAATATCAAAGCAAGTTGCAACTAATTTCTCTCATCTAGCCTAGCCTTGGTTGAAATCTAACAAATCATAAAACACAAGCAGGTCCAATAACAACGGAGCAGTATTTCAATGCAGAAAAACATCCCAGCCTTTTGAGCATAACTCTTGTTCAGGAATGAGAGTGATTGTCCTTGATCAGAACAGCATTTGACCAAGGCAATCCAGTAAACTTGAAGTCAATAGGAATGGGGGGGTGAATTCATCACTGATTGGATTCATTCCTATATAGAAAAAGATGACCGTAGTGTTGGAGGCCAATCATCTCAGCCTTAGGACATCACTGCAGGAGCTCCTCAATTGGTGCCCTGGGCCCAATCTCTTCAGTTGCTTTATCAATGCCATTCTCATCAACATGAGGTCAGAAGTGAGATGTTCACTAATGATTAGACAGTGTTCAGTACCCCCTTAACTCCTCAGAAAATCCAGCCACCTGCATTCATTGATATCTGGATAACACTCAAGTTTATCAGCCAAAACCTGGGAACACAGAAGCTAGAGTAGGCCATTTGGCCTAATGGCTGAGCAGCCACTCCAAAGCCCTTTCCCTCACATCATCCTCAAATTCCTTTATATCATTGTTATTCAGAAATCTGTCGATCTCTGCTTTAAATATACTCAGTGACTGAGCTTCCACAGCCCTAGAGAATTCCAAAGATTCACAACCCTCTGAGTCAAAAAGAAATTCCCTCATCTCTGTACTAAGTGGGTTCTCCCTCATTTTGAAATTTTGCCCCCAGTTCTAGACTCCCAAACCAGGGGAAACATCTTACCTACGCTGTCTGTCCCTTTTGTTATTTTGTAGGTTTCATAAGAACATAAGAAATAGGAGCAGGAGTAGGCCATCTAGCCCTTCGAGCCTGCCCCGCCATTCAGTAAGATCATGGCTGATCTGTCGTGGCTCAGTTCCACATTCCCGCCCTCTCCCCATAACCCTTAATCCCCTCTCTTATCAAAAACCCATCAACCCGCGTCTTAAAGATATTTAGCGAGGTAGCCTCCACCACTTCAATCAGATCATTTCTCATTCTTCGGAACTCTGGAAGACACAGGCCCAGTTTGCCCAATTTCTCTCCATAGCACAGTCCCACCATCCGCGGAACAAATCTATTGAACCTTTATTGCATTTCCTCTACGATGATAATATTCTTCCCAAGGAAAGGGAACCAGAACTGTACACAATACTCCAGGGTTATTACTCCATAATACCAGGTTCTATGTAATTGAAGCGAGATCTCACTAATCTTGTACTCAGATTCTCTTGCAATAAGGGCTAAGATACTCATTGCCCTTCCTAATTGCATGCTACACCTGTATTTCAGTTTTCAGTGACTTATTGATGAGGACACCCAGGCACCTTATACCTGTACTGTTATTGTGGCCACATAACACACAGGAGAATTATCAATAGATCTCTCCGTGGGTTCACGAAATGGGAGTTTCCCTACTGAGCGAATGGGAACTTGGCCAATGAGAAACGAGCAGCGGGGGTTTAAAACCTACGCTCACAGTCTGGGCCATGTGTTGTAGGTACAGAATTTGGGAGTTGTGTTGCTGTAAGCGCAAATGCAGCCTTTTCTTTACATTAAATAAAGCAGTGTCACACTGGAAGACTGGCCCTGGTGAGATTATCACATCCACTTTCTAGCCTCTTACCATTTAAGAAATAACCTACACATTTGTTCCTCTGACTAAAGTGGATAACCTCACATTTTTCCCCATTATATTCCATCTGCCATGTTTTTGCCCTCTCACTAACTGTCTAAATTCTTTTTAAGCCACTGTATCATCTTCACAACATACTCTGTTCCCACATTCAAATCATTGCTATATATTGCGCACAGCCTAATTATTGATCATTGTAATATCCCATTAGCCTGCCAATGTGAGATTGACCATTTACCAGTTAACCAATCTTTCATCCAATCCAATATTACCTCCTATCCCACATGCTTTAATTTGGAGGACTTTGTCAAAAACCTTCTAAAAGTCCAAGTATATTACATCCACTGAATCCCCTTTATTAATTATTTTTGTAATATTCTCAAAAAACTCGAACTGCTTCCTGACTTCCCTAGGCTGCCTGGTGATGCGACTCAGCTCTGCCAGGGATACTGACATATCTCACTATCTGATGTTCCCTGTAGTTCCTTTCTCTGCTTTTTCAGAGGCCAGGGTACACCTGAAAGGGAAAGATGCGTCTTCCAAGCAATCCCATGACCTGTTTGGGCAATCAGTTGGCTTGCAAGGCCCTCCATCCAGTGGAAGCCCAGGCGAGGGCCACTAAGAAGGCACCAACTCCAAGGACAGCACAGAATTGAAATCTTTCCTGGGGTTAGTGAATTATTACAGGAAGTTTATTTCTAATGTAACTCTTCTGCTGCTCTGTCCACATGTTCCTGTCATCTACACCCCCCCAACCCTGGCATACCCTACTATTGAAATATCAAAGGTGGCCTTGGGTGGCGGGACGCTGCAACTGGTGGTTTTCAATAGAGTTAAACAGCAACATTTCTCCTCTAATTATTCATTCATTTTCACCCCAAAAGAGATCTTATCTTGACATGCAATACCTCCCCTTGTGGGGTTGGGGCAATACTGGCATATCAGTGGAAAGATGAAACAGAAAAACCCATTGCGTACTCACCTAGGACCCTCTTGGACACTGAGTGGGGGTATTCCCAGATCGAGAAGGAAGGATTGGCTATTGTCTTCAGTCACTTTTTCATAGTGACTGATCGTAAACCACTGCTGGGATTTTATATAGAAGACAAGACTACAACTCCCCCCATTGCCTCCATCAGATACCGAGTTAGGTCTTGTTACTGGCAGTTTATGAATACTTCCTAGAGCACCTCTCCGGGATCTGGATAGCTAACACTGAGGCACTGAGTCATCTGCCATTACCTGGAAGTCCAGCTTCTCCACCAACTATGGAAGAGGTCGTAAAGACCCTCAATGTTTTGGACACCTTGTCTGTGTCTGAGGCAAATCAAGGACTGGACATAAAAGGATTCAGTCCTGTCCAAATTAAAAACATAATATTGTACAGGGGATTCAGAGGACAACGCTCAGATGGAATGAAACTCTACTGGATGAAAAAAGATGAGCTTGGTGTTGAGGATGGCATCATCCTCTGGGGTTCCTGCGTTGTTGTCGCTTGCCCAGGGTGATATTCAATATTTATGAAATTGCACCGTAGGATTTCCCTTCCTCTCTCCTTCACTAATTAGGTGACGAGGCATTTGGCTACCTTAAGAGATTCAGATACTACTGACTTGGTTAGGGAGTGTGGGTCATGCCAAGAGAATCAAAAATCACCTCCCTCCGCTTTCCTACATCCATAGTAGTGGCCTGGTAAGCCCTGGGTGCGAGTGCATGTAGACTTCACTGGACCTATTTTGGGCTCCGTGTTCCTGATCATGGTCAACGCATATTCCAAATGGTTGAAGATTCATCGTCTGAGCTCCATCACTTCCCATGTTACCATTGAGAAACTGCAATAAAATCTCTGCACACATGGGAAACCTGTAGTCCTGGTCTCTGACAATAGCACTGTCTTTACTCGCACCAAGTTTCAGACCTTCATGCTTTCCAACTAGGACAGCACCCTATCACCCATTACCAAATTGGCTAGCTGAACAAATGGTACAAATTTTTAAACTCAGCAAGAAGAAACAACCTGCAGTGTCCATAGAGACCAGATATTTATTTGACTACAGAACTACCCCTCATACAACAACAGAAATCGCCCCAGCGGAATTATTAATGGGACAAAGGCATCAGACAATATTAAGCTCATTTTTCCTGAACCTGGCAGGGAGGATGGAATCCCAACATGGGACCAAGAACCATGATTCTGTAAAGACAGACAGAACATTCAAAACCAGCAACCCAGCCCAGTGTGAGGAACTTTGGGCAAGGTCTCTGTTATAACAGAGAAAACAGGATCCGTGTCTTATAACATAAAGTGCAGGGAAAAATTGTCAAAAACCATCTGGAGCACCTGCCGGTACAAGTCTTATTTCCAGACATAGGGATGACCAGTGCCAATGTCAAGCCATAAATGGAAGTTGACCCTATGCTGGCTCCTCCAGGTAATGAAGATACGGACACCAACATGGAAGTGGAAAAGACTGGCACCCCTACTAAAGTGAGACCTCAAGAAAAGCCAGAGTCAGCGACTTTGCGGTGCTCCCTTCGGAAGCGAATGTTCCCCATCCACTTCACACTCCTGATCCAGTCCTGCTTCCAGCTGGCCACAGGCCGACTGCTAAGTGACAGAGAAAATGCTCACTCCCTGCTAGGAGTACGGAGGAAGAAATAGACTTGAGAAGGGGGAGGAACGTTATGATGACGAATACAGGAATCATCAATAGACCTCCTCATGGATCTTGTTCAATATGAGTTCCCTTATTAGGTGTTTGGAGAAAGGGGTAGCGGGTGGTTTAAAACCAGCTGGCTCCACTCAGGCTGGCAGTCAATGAAATCGGACCCATCTGCACTCTGTAACTGTTGAACGGCATTCGGCTATCACTGTAAATAAACGGGTGATTAATGATGGAAAACTGACCTCAGTGAGTTTATTACAATGGACATATATCTGTGATTGCCCGCAAATGTAACACAGTTTGAATCTTTTCTTTGATCCTTACTAATAATCCCCCAGATTTTATGGTCAGGTAAGACTGCAGCACAGATCATGTGATTGCCCTCATTTCTCCTAAATTCCTTAGTTTAAATTTAAAGTCCTAAACTATAGCCCTCTTACAAATTAAAAGATACAGTCCTAAAGCATAATAATTACATAAACTTCACTATTGTAGCAGTATTTTATAATGAGTCTCCTGACTTCCAAAAGCCTTTCCACAACCTAAAAGGCACAAATTAGGAATGGGACATACATTCCACTTTTTGGATGAGTGGCACTCCAACAAGAAGCACAACCGTCTAGGACAAAGTAGCCAGTTTGATCAGCACTTCATCCACCACTGTAAATATTCTCTTCTTCCAGCACCCCTGTGTGTACTATCCACGAGATGCAATGCAATAACTCACCAAGGTTCCTTTGACAACACCTCTCAAACCTGCAATGTATTACCACCTAGCAGGGCAAGAACAGTCAGCAGACTGAAACAGCAGTACCTTCATATTCACTCCAACTCACAGCTGAAAGATATGGAAATAGATTGTAAGTGCTGAATCAAAGTTCTGGAACTCTGCTGAACAGTAGCATGGGAACATGCTTTGAGGTGGAAACTCTTCAAATTATCAAAAGCACTTAGGAATAAGGAAATAATGACAGGTGCTAACAATTACACATTTATTAATTCTGTAATGGAATATGGGAGTCACTGGCAATTGTTGCCCATCTCTAATTTCAGAGACAATCACATTACTGTAGACCATAAGTAGGCCAGATCAGGTAAGGACATTAGTGAACCACATAGGTTTTAACAACAATTAATAATGGTTTCATGGTCATCATTGAACTTTTAATTCAGGTTGTTATTGAATTCAAATTTCACCATCTGTTATGGTGGGATTCAAACCCAGGTCCCCAGAGCATTACCCTGGGTCTCTGGATTACTAGTTCAGCAACAATACTACGATACCAGTGCCACCAAGTGCCCTGTGAAGGAATTCAATTTTAGTTTTTTGTTTAACTTATGTCTTTTAAACACCTGGTTCTTTCATATTGTGAGACAGCATAGTGAACATTGCACATGAAACTTCAGATTTCACAAGTTCCTCACACCAACATGTAGCATTTTGAAGGTGAACTTATCAGAAGCAACTATGATGTTATCGAAAACATTTCTTGATCAGAACTTGAAAAATAATTCACAAGGACAACCTTCAATCAATTTACAGAAATTCAGTTCTTGCTCTTGGTTTTCAAGTATTTCAGCAAATAACCCAGTCCAGCTGGGACTGAGTTTGTTGGAAACGTTTAGAATTGTACCATAGAATTGGAGTTATTTTCCAGAAGAAGTTTTGCTGACTCAGTTAAAAAAAAATGTGTGTGATTTTACTCCTTCAACTGAAGAAAAGAACGTTTAACCCCTTACCAAGTTCCTGAACATCTGCGCTATTGGAATCTTCAGTCCGTCACAGCTACTGCAGTGCTCATTGACTCTGGTCAGTCTATTCAGTGTTGTTTTAACTGCTATGCATCCACACATTCTCGGGGCACATGATAAAATCCCAATTTAATGATGGCTGGATCATCTATTCATTTCACAAGCTGTTGACTCGTGAATTATTTTTCAGCTGTTTCTTCAATGCATTAACACTAAAGTTACCCATTTACAACCAGCCATCACACTGTCACTAGGCTAACTGTGGAATATTGATGTGTCTATATCTGCTGCCTGTATCCAGAACCTGCCATTACCAGAAAATCCCTAAATACCAACACACAAAAATGGGAGGCTTGTATTATTTGCATGTGTTGGTGTTCCTTCACAACTGGAACTCAAGCACTCAGTGGCCTGATCAGAAATTACAATGCAAATAAATCTTCTGATAAATTACCAGAAGCCAGAGACATATGCTCATAATAGCAATGGGCTATTAAATTTTATATTGCCAAAAGCTAAGAGACAGGCAATGCTTTGAAACAATTTAAAATTTTAAAAAATTAAAGCTGCATCAGATCCCTGGTACATTAAGATGTGATATATAATCCACCAGGGGAGTGTTCAGCTCAGTTGGATGGACCACTGGTTTGTGATGCAGAGCAATGTCAACAGCATGGGTTCAATTCCTGTACCATCTAAGGTTAACACAGTAAGAAATCTCACAACACCAGGTTAAAGTCCAACAGGTTTATTTGGTAGTAAAATGCCAGAAGCTTTCGGGGCTCTGGCCCTTCCACTTACCTGACTTTAACCTGGTGTGAGACTTCTTACTGTGTTTACCCCAGTCCAACGCCAGCATCTCCCCATCTGAGGTTATTCATGAAAGCCCTGCCTTCTCAACCTTGTCCCTTGCCTGAGGGGTTGTGATCTTCAATCACCACCAGTCAGCTCTTCCCCCTCAAAAGGGGAGAGCAGCTATGGTCATCTGGAACTATTCATCTTTACCTTTTCCTATAAGCCACCATAGCGGACCTCTAGTGGAGAGGATGTACTTCAAAAATACAAAATAACCCTCAGATCATAAAATCATTTAGGGCTGTGTCACCTTGTGGTGACACAGAAACATAGAAAAATAGAAGCAGGAGTAGGCCATTCAGCCTTTTGAGCCTGCTCTGCCATACAGTCCTCTATCACAACACCAGACACCAGTACTCTCCCCATACCCCTCAACACCTTTGAAGTCTAGAAATTTATCTATTTTCTTCTTGTGTATATTGTGTGACTTTGCTTCCACAGTCTTCTGTGGTCGAGAAGACCACTCGTTCATCACCCTCTGAGTGAAGAAAATTCTCCTCATTTCTGTCCTAAATGGCCTAGTCCATATCCTGAGACTGTGACCCCTTGTCTGGACCTCCTCACCAGAGGAATCAACATCCTTGCATCCAGTTTATCCAGCCCTATACAAATTTTATACGTTTTATTTCATTTCTGGAATGTGCACGTGGAATATGCACATTGCTTTCTAGGCCAGCATTTATTGTCCATCCATAGTTGCCCTTCAGAAGGTGGTGGTGAGGTGCGTACTTGAACCACTCCAGTCCATGAGGTGTAGGTACACCCACAGTGCTGTTAGGGAGGGAATTCTGAGATTTTAACCCAGTAACAGTGAAGGAACAGCAATATATTTCCAGGTCAGGATGGTGAGTGACTCCAGATGATGGTATTGTTAGGGCACCAGCAGAAACCCCAAAAGGTGCATTATGAAGTCAGATCAAATCCCAACAAATTTCTATTTTGACATTAGTGTAAGGATGTGATGTTTCACTCCAGATGCAATTCTACTGACAAACTGGAATGTTTTTAATCAAAACTTTATTTAACAACACAGTTTAACTACAACAAATTAGCTTAATTAGCTACAACAAATTAGCATTGTTTAAGAAGGGGAGCAGAGACTTCCCTGGGAATTATAGACCGGTGAGTCTTACTTCTGTGGTGGGTAAGGTTTTGGAAAGGATTATTAGAGACAGGATTTATAGTTATTTGGAGAGTAATGAATTGATTAGAGACAGTCAGCATGGTTTTGTAGCGGGTAGGTCGTGCCTTACTAACCTTATCGAGTTCTTTGAGAAAGTGACCAAAGAGGTGGATAGGGGTAAGGCAGTTGACGTGGTGTATATGGATTTTAGTAAGGCGTTTGATAAGGTTCACCATGGTAGGCTTCTGCAGAAAATGCAGATGTATGGGATTGAGGGTAATCTAGGTAATTGGATCAGGAATTGGCTAGCAGATAGGAGACAGAGGGTGGTGGTTGATGGTAAATATTCGTCATGGAGTTCAGTTACAAGTGGTGTGCCTCAGGGATCTGTTTTGGGGCCACTGCTGTTTGTAATTTTTATTAATGATCTGGATGAGGGTATAGTTGGGTGGATTAGTAAGTTTGCTGATGACACCAAAGTCGGAGGTGTGGTAGATTGTGAGGAAGGGTGTCATAGTTTGCAGGGTGACTTAGAAAGGTTGCAGAGCTGGGCCGCGAGGTGGCGGATGGAGTTTAATGTGGAGAAGTGTGAGGTAATTCATTTCGGTAGGAATAACAGATGTGTTGAGTATAGGGCTAACAGGAGGACTTTGAATAGTGTGGAGGAGCAGAGGGATCTAGGTGTATGTGTACATAGATCCCTGAAAGTTGGGAATCAAGTAGATAAGGTTGTTAAGAAGGCATACGGTGTCTTGGCGTTTATTGGTAGGGGGATTGAATTTAGGAGTCGCAGCGTCATGATGCAACTGTACACAACTCTGGTGCGGCCGCACTTGGAGTATTGTGTGCAGTTCTGGTCCCCACATTACAGGAAGGATGTAGAGGCGGTTTACCAGGATGTTGCCTGGTATGGAGGGGAGATCCTATGAGGAGAGACTGAGAGATTTGGGGTTGTTTTCACTGGAAAGAAGGCGGCTAAGAGGGGACCTTATTGAAACATATAAAAGATGATTAGAGGTTTAGACAGGGTGGATAGTGATAGCCTTTTTCCTAGGATGGAGAAAGCTAGCACGAGGGGGCACGGCTTTAAATTAAGGGGGGGTAGTTATAGGACTGATGTCAGGGGTAGGTTCTTTACCCAGAGGGTGGTGAGGGACTGGAATGCCCTGCCAGCTGCAGTTGTAAATACGCCTAGTTTGGGGGCGTTTAAGAGATCTGTGGATAGGTTTATGGACGAAATGGGATTGGTTTAGATTAGTGGGTTAGTGTTGTTTTTTTTAAAACGCTGGTCGGCGCAACATCGTGGGCCGAAGGGCCTGTTCTGCGCTGTAATGTTCTATGTTAACCTTTAATAATTGAACAATGTTTAAACATGACGAGAAACAATTCTTAACTGCTAACCTATTGCTGAGTTCCAATTCAAGCAATATTCCTCTTGTAGACCTGAACCCCTGCTTTAAAATTAGTTAGCAAAATACAAGCATACTTGCTTATCCAAGATTAGCAGTCTTATATCTTACAGAAACCCTTTGGCCAGACAGACACTCATTTCTTCTGGCAGCCCAAGTAGCAAATGCTTGTATTTTTAAAAAATAAAACTGAAACATTATTTCTTCCCTTCAAGCTTAGCTCCTCCCATTAAGCACATGATGCTGTCCTTGTTAAATCAATCTAAGCAAAACTGCACACTGAAACCCCAGGGGAATCCCAAGTAAACACAAATGCATTAGCTCTATTTAAAACACTCACTTCAGGCCTAAAATGAGTTAAAGGTTGTGCTAGACAAATTGGTACCCTGCAAAACAGAGCTGAATTCTAAACATACCCTTACAAGAAACACGACACACATATTTCTTAAAGGCACAGTATCCGGCCGGGCGGGGGGGAGGGCGGGTGTCTTTCGGATCTCAGTATTCCCAGGTATCTGCTGTTCCTATCCTTCTTAGATGGTCGTGAGTTTGGAAGTTGCTGCCTAAAAAGGAACATTGGTGACTTCCTGCAGTGCATTTTGTAGATGGTACACATGGCTACCATTGTTCATTTGGTAGTGGAGGGATTTAACGTTTGTGGAAGGGGTAGCAATCAAGTGGATTGCTTTATCCTGAATGATGTTGAGCTTCAAGAGAGAGAGAGAGTGTTGTTGGAGCAGCACTCCAACTGGGTGTGGCAAGTTCTGGAGCACAAGTCTTCAGTACAATTGCCGGAATATTGTCAGGACCCATATCCTTTACAGTATCCAATTCCTTCAAGCATTCAGGCAAATGGGGAGTATTCCATTATACTTCTGCCTTGTGCCTTTGTAGATGGTGAACAGGCTTTGGGGAGTCAGGAGGTGAGTTATTCACCACAGAATTCTCAGCTTTTGATCTGGTAGCCACAGTCAAGTTCAGTTTCTGGTTAATTATGTGGCTAGTTAAGTTCTGTTTCTGGTCAACGGTAATCCCCAGGATGTTGATAGTGGGGGGGGGGATCAGTGATGGTAATGCTATTGAATGTCAAATGGTGATGGTCAATGCCTGGCACTTGAGGTGCAAATGTTCTTTGCCACTTGTCAGCCCAAGCCTGGGTATTATCCAGGTCTTACTGCATTTGGACATAAACTCCTTCAGTATCTGAGGATTTGCAAATGCCACTGAACATTGTGCTATCATCAGCGAACATCCCCACTTCTGACTTTATGATGGAAGAAAGGTCATTGATGAAGCAGTTGAAGATGATTGGGCCTAGGACACTACCCTGAGGAACTCCTGCACTGATATCCTGGGACTAAGATGATTGACTTCCAACCACCACAACCATCTCCTTTGTACCAGGTATGACTCCAACCAATGGAAGGTTTTCCCCGATTCCCATTAATTCCACTTTTGCTAGGGCTCCTTGATGCCATACCCAGTTAAAAGTTGCCTTTATATGAACAGCAGTCATTCTCAACTCATCTCTGGTAGTCAACTCTTTTGTCCATGTTTGAACCAAGGCTGTAATGGAGGTCAGGAGCTGAGTAATCCCAGCAGAATCCAAACTGAGCGTTCATGAGCAGATTATTTCTGAGTAAGTGCCAGATGTCAGTGTTGTAGTTGCACTGGAACAGCTTGGCTGGGGGCGTGGCAAGTTCTGGAGCACAAGTCTTCAGTACAATTGTCAAAATATTGTCAGGGCCCATATCTTTTACAGTATCCAGTTCCTTCAACCCTTTCTTGATGTCGATTTTGTTCCATATCATTTGGCTGAGGACAGACATCTGTGATGCTACAGACCTTAGACGGAGACCAAGATGGATCATCAACTCAGCACCTCTGGCTGAAGATGGTCACCAATGCCTTGGCTTTATCTTTTGTGCTGATGTGCTGGGCTTCTCCATTATTGAAGATGGGGATATTTGTGGAACCTCCTCCTCCAATGAGTTATTTTGTCCACAACCATTCACAACTAGATCTGGCAAGACTGCAGAGCTTAGATCTGATTCGTTAGCTGTGAAATTTGTTTTGCAAACATATACTTATTCATAAAATATCTGAAAGAACATTACAAGCATTTCAAAGTGGCCATGATACACAGTGCAATAATATTTAAGTTCTCAACGTAGAACGTGTTTCACACTGAGATACTTCAATATAGTCAAAAAAAAAAGACATTTCAAAATGGTCACTACGAATGGTACAAAGATATTTTAGTTGTTTACATAGATCAAGTTGCACTCGAGGTGCTTCAGTACAATTTTGATACATGCACTACACATTCAATATGAGTCATACAGTTTGAGGGCATTCTCTCCAATTCCATTCCCCTCAGTTCACTTTGGCTGAAAAGGTCTTACCAGCAACCCTTGCATTCTCTGCAGCGGCTGTACCAAGCTTCAGTGTATCTCTCAGCATGTAATCTTGGGCTTTGGAATGTGCCAGTCTGAAACATCATGGACAACTCTTTTGCACCAGAACACCAACAAGTTTGGGGCTGACCAAAAAGTGCCTTTCACTGAGTTGATGACCCTCCAGCAAGAGCTGATGTTTGTCTCAGACTGCATCCCTGGGAACAGCCTGTAGAGCACAGAGTCCTGTGTCACAGAGCTGCTTGGAATAAACCTTGAGAAGTACCACTGCATCGCTCTCTCTCTCTCTCTCTCTCTCTCTAGACCTTCTTTGCAAAGGCACATTCCACAAGGAAATTAACAATGGTCTCTTCCCTACTGCAGTCACTTAGAGAGCAATGTGCAGTTGTGTTGAAACTCCACGTGTGTAGGAAGGATCTGACGGGGAGGGCCTTTCTCACCACGCTAGGTCTTGGTGCTTGTTTGAAAGTTCTGATGATGAGGCGTTCTGCCAAATGACTCTTAGTCTGCTCAGGGAACCATCCAACAGGATCCACCATCTCCTTTTCCAGTAGGGCCCCTCAGTCGTTACTTGCAAACCACTGCCAAATGGACTTGATTTGATTTGATTTTATTATTGTCACTTGTATTAACATACAGTGAAAAGTATTGTTTCTTGCGCACTATATAGACAAAACATATCACTTGTAGAGAAGGAAACAAGTGAATGCCAAATGTAGTGTTACAGTCATAGCTAGGGTGTAGAGAAAGATCAACTTAATGCAAGATAGGTCCACTCAAAAGTCTGACGGCAACAGGGAAGAAGCTGTTGGCATGTGACCCCAGACTTTTGTATCTTTTTCCCAAAGGAAGATGGTGGAAGAGGGAATGTTGTGGGTGCGCGAGGTCCTTAATTATACTGGCGCTTTGCTGAGGCAGCAGGAAGTGTAGATGGAATCAAATGGACGGAAGGCTAGTTTGCCAGATGGACTGGGCTACATGCACGACCTTTTGTAGTTCCATCTGGTCTTGGGCAGAGCAGGAGCCATAACAAGTTGTGATACAACCAGAAAGAATGCTCTCTATGGTGCATCTGTAAAAGTTGGTGAGAGAGTCAAAGCCAACATGCCAAATTTCCTTAGCCTTCTGAGAAAGTAGAGGCATTGGTGGGCTTTTGAAACTATAGTGTTGGTATGGGGGTACCAGAATAAGTTGTTGGTGATCTGGACTTGCAGCTCTTGACCATTCCTACTTCATCCCCGTTGATGTAGGCAGGAGCATGTTGTCCTCTATGCTTCCTGAAGTTGATGACAATCTTTGTTGACGTTGAGGAAAAGATTATTGTTGCCGCACCGGTTCACCAGATTCTCTATCTCATTCCTGTATTCTGTCATGTCATTGTTTGAGATCCGACCCATTATGGTGGTGTTGTCAGCAAAGTTGAAAATCAAGTTGGAGGGAATTTGGCTGCACAGTCATAGGTGTACAAGGAGTATAGTAGGGGGCTGAGAATACAGCCTTGTGGAGCACCAGTGTTGAGGATAATCATGGAGGATGTGTTGTTGCCTATCCTTACTGATTCTGGTCTGTAGGTTAGGAAGCTCAGGATCCAGTTGCAGAGGGAGGAGCCAAGGCCTAGGCCACAGAGTTTGGAATGAGTTTCATTGGAACTTGTAGACTTGTGGTCAAAAGGTGTTTCTTTGCATTTATTTTTCTATGAGGAACAGGTGGTATGGCCCAGTCCAACTACTTGGAGTGCTCATGGCCAGACCCATCCTTTGCAACACAGACAAAACCTTGGTACATTGTAACACTTGGTGTTTGTGCACCAAAGATCTACACACAAAGGTGGCCATTGGGATTAGGATGATGTTGGATACTGTTTTTCCCCCTTTTATCTCGAGGTTTGTACATTGAATACCTAGAAACACTGTTCATGTTTTACTCCAGATGATGCTCAGTTGATTGCCATAGTGCAGGAGTGAGGAATAAACCAGCATCATGGACAGCAATACCAAGACTACCTCACACCCAATGACCAGGTCCTTACCTGGAATGGAGAGATAGCATCACTTCCACATGCTGAGGTTTTCAGCTTCTAACTCATTCCCTGGTCCCTCCGAACCATTTCCCTAGCACCCTCGGGCCATGTGACCTGATGAAGGGGACAAGCGATCTGTCAGCCCAGTAGCCCAAAGAACATGCCTCGCTCTTACCATGACTTACCTTGGCAACTGAGGCCATTTTGATCTGGTCGCAGATGTTGATCAGTTGGTTGTGGGGAATTGCTCAACTCTGTCCATTACTTGCTGTTTATGCTGTTTGGCATGCAGGTAGCCCTGTGTTGTAGCTTCACCAGGTTGACAGCTAATTTTTAGGTATGATTGGTGTTGCTCCTGACATACCCTTCTGCACGTTCCACTGATCCAGGGTTGATTCCCTGGCTTGAGTGGCAGATATGCTGGGCCACAAGGTTACAGGTAGTGTGCAAGTACAATCCTGCTGCTGATGCTGACGCTGACCCACAGCATCACATGGTCGTCCAGTTTTGAGTCGCTATAGCTGTTTGAAATTTATCCCACTTAGCACGTTGGTAATGCCACACAATGAGGTGTTGTTTATCCTTAATGTTAAGATGGGACTTGATCTGCACAATGACTGTAGAGTAGTTATTCCTACTAACAATGTCATTGACAGGTGCATCTGCTGCAGGCAGGTTGACAAGGATGAGGTCCAGTAGGTTTTTGATCTCACCACCAGCTGAAGTCCCAGTCTTGCAGCTATATCCTTTAGGACCTGACCAGTTTGGACTGTGGTGGTGCTACCAAGTCACTCTTGGTGAAAGACATTAAAATCCCCCATCCCAAGTATACTCTGCACCCTTGCCACCCTCAGTGCTTCCCCCCAAGTGGTATTCGACATGGAGGAGTACTGGGAGTATTCATCAGCTGAGGGGATATGTGGTAATAAGCAGGAGGTTTCCTTGCCCATGTTTGACATGATATCATGAGATTTCATGGGGTCCAGAGTTGATTTTGAGGATTCCCAGGGCTCCTGACTCTACGCTACTGTGCCCACCTGCTGGTGGGAGAGCACATACACAAGATGGTGATGGCAGTGCCTGGGACATTCTTTTAAATTCCAGTGAATACAGTCCTAGTTAATCCAATCTCTCCTCATACAACAATCCTGTCATTTCAGGAATTAGTCTGGTGAATCTTTACTCCCTCAATGGCAAGTATGTCCTTTCTTTGATAAGGAGACCAAGCCTGCATCCAGTAGTCCAGATGTAGCCTTACCAAAGCCCTGTATAGCTGCAGCTAGACATCCTTACTTCTGTATGCAAGTCCCTTTGCAATGAAGGCCAACATACTGCTCACCTTCCTAACTGTTTGTATCCCCTGCATGCTTGCTTTCAGTATACGAGGACATACAAATCCTTTTGTACATCAACATTTTCCAATCTATCACCATTTAAATAATACTCTGCCATTCCGTTCTTCCTTCCAAACTTGATAACTTCATTTTTATCCACAATATACTGCATCTGCCATGTATTTGCCTACTCATTCAACTTGCCTAATCATTCTGAAGCCTCTTAATATCCTCCTCACCATTCACATTCCCATCAAGTTTCATGTTGTCAGCAAACTTGGAAATGTTAAATCTGGTTCCCTCATCCCAATCATTGATATATGTTGTGAATAGTTGGGGTCCAAGCACCGATCGCTGAGAAATCCATCTGGCTACTGTCTGATGCTCTGAAAAAAAATCAATTTATTCCTACTCTCTGCTTCCTGTATGCTTAACAAATTTTTAATCCTTGCCCACTATATTACCCCCAATTCCACTGGACACCAGCCCAATAACTGAGTGAAAAGTCTTGACCAAATCATTTCATTGGTTGAAGAATGGACTATGTTACAGGACCCCTCAGAAAGAGCGTAAGAAATGGTGATTTAAAAATAATATATTCCAAATGACCTTTGTGCATACTTCTTAATCCTTTCACATGTGTGAAAGCTTGTTACTTAATGTCATTTATTAACGGAACCAGAGCATTTCTTACATCTCCATTGTCAGTTGTTTATCTAAAACTCGATCGGTAACAGTGTGCAACCATTGACAAATGTTATTAAACATGCAGAATCAAGTTTCAAGGGCAAGGTAGGACAGTACCAAGGTTGAAATGAGAAGGAAAGTGACATATATCAAACTTCCCAACTTGAACAACAGATGAATGACTTGCTTCAGAAAGATAAAACAACAGACAAGACAACAGAAAGACAAACAACCTTTTTCCCCATGGTTGGGAAGTCGAGGACTAGACAGCATTGGTTTAAGTTAAGAGGGGAAAGAATTATTGGGCACCTAAGGAGCAACTTTTTACACAGAGGGCGGAACATATGTGGAATGAGCTGCCGGAGGAAGTGGTTGAGGCAGGGATAGTGACAACATTTAAAAGGCATTTGGGCAGATACATGGATAAGAAACATTTAGAGGGATATGGGCCAAATGCAGGCAAATGGGGTTCACTTAAATGCGCTTTTTGGCCAGCATGGACCAGTTTAACCGAAGGGCCTGCCTCCGTGCCTTAGATTCTAGCCATAGATTCTATAATTCCATGAACAAATCGTCATTTTGCAAAAAGTTGGTCTTCATCCAACTGCAATGGGGAAGGCAAATACCAGCAAGGGGAAAGTTATGTATAATATATGCAAAAGTAAATTTAAAATTAAAAATTGAAATTAAGAAGCATTATTGCTCTGACCAAGACCACAAGAAACTACAAAGGGTTGTAGACGTAGCATTGTAGACATAGCCCAGTCAATCATGCAAACCAGCCGTCTGCACTTCTGGCTGCCTCAGAAAAGCAGCCAGCATAATTAAGGATCCCACGCACCCCGGACATATTCTCTTCCACCTTCTTCCATCAAGAAAAAGATACAAAAGTCTGTGATCATGTACCAAATGACCCTAGAACAGCTTCTTCCATGTTGCCATCACACTTCTGAATGGATAAAAACAAATTACTGCAGATGCTGGAATCCAAAACCCAAAAAAGAAAATGCTGGAAACTCTCAGCAGGTCTGGCAGCATCTGTAAGGAGAGAAAAGAGCTGACATTTCAAATCCAGATGACCCTTTGCCGAAGCTAAAAGGCATAGAAAATGAGAGATATTTGTATTTAGGGTCAGGGAATGAAAGATGAGTCATAGTCACAAAAACAAGGGGAAAGGCTGCTAATGGCAGTCCTTAGAGAGACTAGAAGGTATGAATGGCCAAACGGCAGAAAAGCTGAAATTAGAGGGTAAACTCTGACAGATGAAGAGTTTTGAATGGACCTATCTACACCCCAGCTACAACTGTAACACTACATTCTGCACTCTTTCCTTTACTTCTCCCCTATGTATTCTATGAATGGTGTGCTTTGTCTGTATAGCACAGAAGAAACAATATGTTTCACTGTATGCCAATGTATGTAACAAAATCAAATCAAAATTATTACCTGGGGTTGAACCAAATAAGTCACGGAACAAAATTCAGCAACGCTGAAGGAAATGCAAAAAAAAAATCAAATATTTTTTAATCAGCATATTATTAAGGATTCCTTTTTTCCCCTTCCTGTTTCAAGTCTTTCCATGCTCTCAGCCCATGTTCAGTCAGTGCTGGGAACACTGCACATTCATTAAATGAGGAAACCTCAGTAAATAGCAGGATCAACCACAAAACATGAACTTATAAATCCATTAATATATTAAAATGTCCCAAGTCAGCATTGCCAAAGAAAATTTGACAGCAAGCTGTATAAGGGATAAAGGGTTTTAAGGAGCAGAGAGATTTCAGGAGGAGATTTCAGAGGATAGAATGCCGAGAACTGATGTCACGGGTTCCAATGCTGGAGTGATTAAAATCAGAGATTCACAACAGACCAGAGTTAGAGGAGGAAATCTCAGACACAGGAAAGGATGAAGCCATGGAGTCATCTGAAAACAAGGACGAGAGTTTTAAGACTGAGGCATTGCTTAACCAGAAGCTAATATATCTCTACAAGCACAGTAATAAAGGGTAAACAGGACTTGGTGTGTTAGGATATGGGCAATAAAAGTTTTGAATGAGTTTGGAAATACATAGGGTGAAAAATAAATGTCCAGCCAGCATTGTAATCAAGTCAAGAGGTAACCAAAGACATGGATGAGGGTTTCTGCAGAAGTGGCAGAGTTGGCCAAAGTTATGGAAGTGAAATAGAAGGTAGTAATCCCATTGACATGTGGTTAGAAACACACCTTGGAATCAAAGATCAGATCCAGGTTTGCAAACAGTCTGATTCAGTTTCAGTCAATTGCCAGCGAGAGAGATGGGACTGAATTTCCTAAAGGGCAATGAGACCCTGACATTAGTTGGTCCTGATCTCAATGGTGTCCAGCTGTCTGTTTTATCTTGCCAGAGGACTTACTTAACAAACAACCTCCAGGAACACTGTCCACTTAGGGGTAATGGTCAAACTGCACATATGGAAAGGCCAATCCAACTGCCTGACATTATGGGCACCTGGGCAGTGATCACAATCCTTTGAGTGAATTAATTTATTCTCATCTCTGTTCTCAGTAGGCCCCTGTAATAAATCGAGGGCAACTCAATGTGGCTCAACGTAACAAAGGATTTATTGCCAACAAAACTTTGAACTGATTTACAATAAAGGGCCAGACAGAATCAACTATACAACTTTCCTCCTAACTCCAACTTCAGATACTCCTCAACCTAGGATACACGCCCTCGCACCTGATAGGCTCAGCTTCCTGTCTCGACACTCAATAGGGCCCGACCTGATCACGTGGCCCTCAGGGACCGCACTGCCATACTCCTTCCCACCCCACCCCCGCCCAACTCCTGAATTCATATATGGATAAAGCAAAAGAACATCATTAACATGGGCAATCAAATTACAAAAAACATCTGGAATGAATACCCTAGGGAAACACATCGTAAGTTTAGTCAAACTGGGGAGTCCCAGGTACTGGCAGAATGCCTCAAACCTGTTCTGGGCTCTTTTTGGAAATGAAGAATCAGGCGAGATGGTTGTGAAAGGTAAACTCATTAATCCAGGATCGAGATCCTCCTCTGTAGCTGTTGTTTCCTCAGTACAGAAACCACCAGTTGCTCCAATTCTACATTTACAGCCAGAATCCCAGTAACCAATCTTGGCAAATACAATTGTACCGCTGTTTTACCACTGCAGCACTGTGGAACGACCCTTGCATTGCTACCCCTCCACTCTCACACCACAGCCTGATCACAGTCCCTCAGTCCATTCCTGGGCCAGCCCCAACGCCCCTCCCCCGTGTCCTGGAGCACCCTGATCTCCTTCCCCAGCAGTGATGATTCTCCACACCACCCCCCCCCCCCACCCCCACGGGAGGCAGAGCACCCCTCCCAGTCGCTGGCCTCCCTCCAGCCCTGATTGATCCACATATAGAGTGGCAGCAGAACTCCCCACCCCTGTTGATCGTGCCCTAGGCCCCACCTCCAGCTAGCCTCGCCCCCCAGGCCCTGCCCCATGCATGGTGGACAGTGCCAATGTGCCCCCTGGGCATGGGCACTTTGCCCCTTGGGCAGTGCCAGGGGCACAGGCTGGCACTGCCAGGTTGCCCATTCCCAAAAGAGGGCACCACCTTGCCACTGCCAAACCCCTGAGGGGGGGGGGGGGGGGTGCCGATTGCCCCCTTTCACTCCAGCACGGTGCCTCCCTAGTTCCCCAAAAGTGGGGAGATACTCTAAATCCTGCCAGAGTGAAATTATACTGACAGGATGGAAAGTGCTATCAGGCTTGGAGAATTCAGTCCCAGGCCCAATAATTACATTTAATTACACGAAAATAAGATTAAAATTACTTACCCGCTAGTCCCACCCGCACCGTATATCCGTCACTGAGGGATGCGCATGCATCAGGAACGCAAGAGTGAATCCCTCGAATCGGCGCATGCACGGATCTCCCAGCCCGATGTATTTCGGGATGACAGAATCATCCCCAATCTCTCTGGCCTATTGAATTCACTGCTACCAATATGGTCTAATCTACATTGGGGTGACAATTTTGCAGAATACCTTTGGTCTGTCTGTAAGCAGGACCCAGTCCTTCCTGTCATTTGCCATTTCAATACACCATATTGCTCTCATGTCCACATGTCCATCTTTGGCCTGCAGCAATGTTTCAGTGGAGCCCAACGCAAATTGGAGGAACAGCATCTCATCTTCTGATTAGATATATTACAGCCTTCCAGACTTAACATTGTGTTCAACAACTTCAGACTGTGAACTGTCTCCTCTGCCTTTACCCCATTTTTATTTCTATCAATGTATTTTAATTTTTTGATTGATTCCATTTTTGTTCCTATTACCACTGTCTCCCCTTCTCCATCCCACCCCACTAGAGCCATCTATTCCATTTCAGGTTGTCCTTTGACACACTGCTCACTTTTGTTCTGCCATTTATTCATTCTGATCCCTTAATGTGCCGCTCTCAGTGCCATTCTCAGCCTTGATCACCGCCATTTACATTCCCTTTGTTCATGACATCTTTATCAATCTCTCTCATCTCCACCTATCACAGGCATTCTATCCAGTTCCTGCTGTTCCCCCCAGTCTCCCCACCCTACAACAGAATAAATCTCATCCTATTTCCAGTTTTCTTTAGCTCTGACAAAGTCATCTAGACTTGGAATGTCGGCTCTATTCTCTCTCCACAGATGCTGCCAGACCTGCTGAAAATTTTCAGCATTTTTTGTATTTGTTTCAGATTCCAGCATTCGCAGTAATTTGCTTTTATTTTAGCTTTATCTCCAGTTACTTCCATAAGGTATTGCTCCATGAAAATATCGCCAAAAGCAATCTACAAACTCACTTTCCAGTTCACACTTGCCAGTTTGATACCCACATTACTTAATATACTGTTCAGAAGACTCAATCTCTCTCTTGGGATTTCTAAGTTTGCCTTCACGCGAACCATCTGGCATAGGACTGGTCAGCACACTGGTTCCAGCCTGATTCAAGTGGGATGAGCCCATCTCAGTGGAATAGCTCACTCACTCTTGAATACTGATGCCAGTTCCCTATGAATCTAAACCCCTTCTTCCCACACCACTCTTTGAGCCACATGTTGAATTCTCTAATCTGCTTGACCCTATGTCAATTGGCACATGACTCAGGTAACTATCCAGAGATGATTACCTTTGATATTCTGCAGTTTAATTTGGTCCCTAATTCCTTAGAAGTATAGAAATACAGAGGGACCTGGGAGTGCAGGTTCACAAGTCTATGAAGGTTGCGACACAAGTGGAGAAGGTTGTGAGGAAAGCTTATGGAAATGCTAGCCTTTATAGGAAGGGGTGTAGAGTACAGGAGCTGCCGTCTAATGCTCCAGTTGTACAGAACGTTGGTTAGACTGCATTTGGAGTACTGCGTCCAGTTCTGGTCACCTTACTACCGGAAGGACGTGGAGACTCTGGAGAGGGTGCAGAGGAGGTTTACCAGGATGTTGCCTGGCATGGAAGGACTGAGTTACGAGGAAAGGTTGGAGAAACTGGGACTTTTCTCCTTGGAAAGACGGAGATTGAGGGGAGACATGATAGAGGTATATAAGATACTGAAGGGAATAGAGAGAGTCAATAGTGAGAGGCTGCTCCCTAGACTGGGTACAATTACGAGAGGTCATGATCTAAGGGTGAGGGGGGGGGCGGTGGGGAGAAGTATAATTTGGATGCGAGAGGAAGGTTCTTCACACAGAGGGTCGTGGGGGTATGGAACGCGCTACCGAGTAGGGTGGTGGAGGCAGGCACGTTGGACTTGTTTAAGGTTTACTTAGACAGACACATGAGCGAAACAAGGATGGAGGGTTATAGTAGGGGGTATTAAATAGGGTCAGAGCCTCGGGAGACACTGGAAATGCAGACTTATATGTTAACGTTTTTGTCTTTTTATTCCGCAGGTGGAGGTCCACCTTGTTGTCAAACAAGGGGCATGCACACAGTGGGTCGTGCGTGGGCTACTCTTGGAGGTTCTGGGAGTGGCCTAGTACTTCGTGTCGGTGTGTGTGCTTGATCCTGGACCGGTAGATGGGCGCCGCAACAGCTCGGTGACTAGCACTGCTAGCTGTGCAGATACATGGATTTGGGCCTGTGTCTGTGGGAGTTTGCGCATTCTCCCTGTGGTTGCGTGGGTTTCCTCCGGGCGCTTCGGTTTCCTCCCACACCCCAAAGATGTGCTCTTAGGCTGATTGGTGTAACAAATTGACACTATTCTCCCCTGAATCTGGCTAAGTTAGGGATTCCACTCGCATACACACAGGGTAGGTATAGGAGGATGCGGTGGCATGGGCTCGTTGGGCCGAAGGGCCTGTTTCCCGTGCTGGGTTGTTCTTTGTTCCTCAAATTCTCTTGGGTAGAACCAGAAGTGGTGTCTTCCTATCTTGTTGATTCCCACATGGACCAATGGTAGATGTCTGGGAAACACCAGGAAAATACTGCACATTTACACACAGGGTGGTGAGTCCTTGGAATATGCTACAGGGGGTAATACAAGCAGATACAATAGTGACTTTTGACAAGGACATGAATAGGACGGAATTGGAGGGATATGGTCCCCAGAAGGGTCGGGGTTTTGGTTGAAACAAGCAGCATACTCAGTGCAGGCTTGGAGGACCAGAGGGCCTGTTCCTTTTGAGTGGGTAGAAAGGCCATTCGTTGATTCTGTGACTACCATTGGAGTGTAGTCCCATCCACTGAGACAATGGAAGGGAGGTGTTGGCTTTTTTGTATGTTAAACAACAGGCACACATCCATCTTATGTCATATGGATGGAATGCTGATCAGCAAAAGGTTCCATTCTTGAGATATCGAAAAGAGACTCCACTGGTTCAACTAGACATTCAAGATTCTTCGGCACTTTTCAACGTACGAATTGAATCATACTTGGTTTCATCTCCAACATTCCTCCCTCAACTAACAAGACTTGACTACCATAAACAATTCCACAGAAATGAGTGATCTATTGCATTGCTATGTGCAAGATGGCTGCCTCATTTGCCTTCATAAAAATTACTGCATTGCCAAAGTAATTCAATATGTGAACTCTTATCTATATCCAGGATATGGATAAAACTGACATCAATAAAGACACATATATTCCTAATTTCTCAGAAAAGGTGAACCAGTTGAAATCCTTGATGCCACACCAACAATGGTGTTAATTAAGGAATTCCAGGATAGTGAACCAGTGAAAGTGAAGAAACAGTGAAACATGTCCAACTTAGGACAGTGTGTGACTTTGGAAGAGAAGGAGGTCATTGCGTTTCCCATGATACTGTAGGTTTTGTCCTTCTCTCTGGTAAATATCATGGGTGGAAGGTATCTACACTGCTGAGAGAAGTATGGCATAGGACAAATTCAATTAATATTTTAATAAACATCTAACAAGTTAAATCACATTTGCACATTTTCAAAATAGGCACAATGGGCAGGGAGTAACTTTCTGCAATATAACAATAGCTGATAAATACATCAAATATAAAAATTACTCAACTTTAAAGCCCAGTTGCTGAATAAACATAGAGGAGCTTCATTTTCAAAGAGTTAAGATAAAATTAAAATGAAATATAATTGTATCTATTATCTTATGAACATACTGAAATCTTTAAAAGACATGTTTCTATTGCGGAATCACCAGCCATCTCTATTAATGATAAAATGTTCAGTTTTATTTGAAGCTGGTTAATGTGTCAAATATAAATTACACTTTATATCCTACGTTTGGAGCAATAAACCCTTGCTTACCCAGCCATCTCACCTCCAAGCCAGTGATGCCAAAGAAAACATGACCACTTCATCCACAGAATACTGGTAACTGTTGTTCAGTAGTTAGGAGTTGAAGTAAATTATTACTGAGTTTTAGGAGAAGGCATTACATGGATGATTTCCAGAGTCTCTTTCCAAGGCAGATGGTAAACTTTTGCCCTGGAACTTGAAACTGTTTCAAATCTACCCTCAGGAACATCATAGAACTTTGTTGCCTTCTGACTCACCAATTAGAACCCCTCTGGTTCACTCTCTGCCCTATCCTTCAATTTGAAGCAGTCTGTGATGTCACCTTAATCAGGAAACAACTAGGCAATTAATAGAGAACCAAGTGAAATATTATGCCCATTAAGTTTATCTGAACTGGAGGAGGATTTTACACACATTTGTCTGTTGGTAGTAACAAGTCTGATATAGGTTAATTTTCTAAATTAATTTGGGATTATTTAATCCAGTTGGGGGACAGGGAAGTTAAGGATGTTATAGATCACTTTAAATGGGATACAATTCCTGGTCCTGATAAAATTATGGTAATAGATTTAAAATATTTTATTAAAATGCCTTCTCCTTCAGTCCTATTCACATTCATGCTGTGACGGGCCAACTTTCCCTCCTGATTTCCAAGTTGAATGACATGTTGTTTATTTCTCTTCAGCTAATGCCTCCCTCCCTTAGAAATCTGTCATCTTCACCCCTCAAAAAACCAACAGGCAGCAACCCCTCTGTCCTTGCAAACTGCTGCTGCTCCATCTCCAACCTTCCTGTTCTTGACAAAACATTCAAGGATTTTGGAAATGTCTCAGATCTGTGCCTTCCACAACCTCTATTGTTACTCAGCTTGGTGAAAGTGCAGTCACCTGATTCAATTATCTGTCCAATTGTAAACATGTGCTCACCTTCAATGCCTTCTCTTGCTCTTGCAGGTCGAACCAAGTAAACAAACTTAAATTACGTTCGGACAAAGAAAAAGGGGGCGGCTCCCCAAAAGGAGGGGGAACGGCCCGAACGGAAACAAAAAGTACAAAGGAAACTTAAGACGAGTCAAATCAAAATGTGATTATCGGGGTCTATAAGGCACCTCAGCCCCTGCGGTGCCCAACGGGCACAGAAGGCCTCGACTGTGCCCGCAGACACCATGTGCTCCCTCTCCAGGGACACCCGACCGCGAACGTAGCCGCGGTAGAGGGGCTTCTCTTCCTGTCCCAGATCTTTACCACTGGAGTCTGCAAGAATCTACACTTGGCCCCCTCCTATTTCTCATCAACATGTTGCTACTGAAAACAGTGTCAGCTTGCACTCGTATACAGACAGCACCCAACTCTTCCTCACCACCACCTCCTATCTCAACCCGTCCAACATCTCTGGATTGTCATGCTCTTGGGCATCCAGAACCTGGAATAATTCCCTCCAGCTAAATATTGGAAAGATTGACTGTCCTCCCATCACTTCCATCCTTCTTCCTGGCAGCTGTCTGAAGTTGATCTTGATAATCCCTTACGGCTCTATATCCCTCCAAGATATCTGCACTCCTCCAGTTCTGACCACAGCAAGCGTGCGGAGGGAAAACAAATATGTGAGCAAAAGGAACTGTATCACTCCTCCCATTAAAAATGACAAAGACAAGACATAAGTATTTTTGTGGAATAAGAAAAACATGTAATAGTAATTAATGCATAATATTAATTATGTTTCTCCTGGTTGCACAAAAATAATTCCTTTCTTGTGGTTTAACTTCTACATAATTAAAAGTTTCTCGTGGTCCATCTTTTTTCCTGATAGATCGAAAGGGTTCTATGGCCGAGATAAGGTGAGGAAGCCCTGCATCAGGCATTTTAATAATAAAATATTTTAAATCTATTACCATAATTTTACCAGGACCAGGAATTGTATCCAATTTAAAGTGAACTATAACTTCCTTAACTTCCCTGTCCCCAACTGGATTAAATAATCCCAAATTAATTTAGAAAATTAACCTATATCAGACTTGTTATTACCAACAGACAAATGTGTGTAAAATCCTCCTCCAGTTCAGATAAACTTAATGGGCATAATATTTCACTTGGTTCTCTATTAATTGCCTAGTTGTTTCCTGTTTTGAGACAGGTGGACTCAGCTAGCATGTTATCTTCATCTTTCCTCTTTTCTTGAGCTCTTAACATTTCTCTAAGCTTGGTCTTCCTGATACTTAGGCTGGAATTTTACCAGCGCGCCGGCCTTAGAATCGGGGTGGGTGAGGCTCACAGAACGGCATTCTCCATTGGCCACAGGCAGGATCTTATAAACCTCAGACGGGTTGGTGCTAGTAAAATTCCACCTCTTGTCTTTTGTCTGCAATGTGTTTGTTAGTTCTTGTTAAGAATGATTTAGCAATCAAGGCATTGATATTCTTCTGACCTTTAAATTCATCTTCCAAATGGAAAAGGAGCAAAATCTCCTCTTTAATCCAAATGCAGCTGCTCTTCTTTCCGGTATCAGCTTGATGAGATCCCTGTAATTTAGCAATTTGTTTCTCATGCACGCAGACCTCATGCTGGCTGAGGGCTCGTCGAGTCTTAAAAACGTTTCTTCTTACAAATGCTGCACTGAAAGGCCAATGCAGTCACAGCAACACTATTCACCACAGTCTTCCCAATACATTTTGCAAAGTGACGTGCTACAGGGTGATATTCTCCACCCTTAACATTTACTGCAGATGACAACTAATTCAAAATTATTGTGTATTAAAGCAAGTTATAGAATTTAACCCCAATTGACATACAGAATATTTAAATAAACTACGTGGGAATGTTACAATATTACAATTGTTCTCCCTAACTTGCAAATTAATATCTGTAGGATCAATGGTTTTCCTGGTTAACTGCTTTCCCACTGTCCTTAAAAGTTAAATTTGACGCACTTACTATAAAATTTTAGATTTGAAAAATCATTTAAAAATTCACCATCAAGACAATGATCAACCTTCAAAGGCATCCTACAATGTAACACACAGCCAGTAGTAGTCTTCAATCCATCTTTGACAGCCTCTGGTTGATTTCTTCACTATGGGAAATCCAGTTAATTTTCAAAGTAGAATATGTTATAGGTCTTATAAAATCTTCCACATAAGTTTGTGCAGATTAAGCTTTACATGTCAAGGGTGGGTGCAACAACCTTACTATGACAACTACAACTACAATTAATGTTCTTCGTATTCAGAGAGATTGCTCCTGAAACAGGGATATTGCTTAGCCAATTATCATCCCTTCTGGGCCAAACATACTGAACTGGACGGTCCATCACTTCTCTTTTTCTTCACCCCAAGTCTCTTCCAACTGTAAAGAGAGGTTTCCACCCAACTGGATTGATTTCACCTACAGTGTAATTAGCCATCAATCCAGGATGTAGGGAACCAATGGCAGGAAGCAACCAAACTAACAAGAATCAACCTGACATTTATGTCCTAAAGTGATGCTACAGGGATCAGCACGTGGAGACTGTGACCCAACATGGGGAACACCCAAGTCACAGTTACTCCCAAAGGGAGTCAAGGGTCCAGGACAGACAGGAAAGTGGACCAAAATCAGATCAGCCACAACTTTATTGAGTATGGAACAGGCTCAAGGGGCAAATGGTCCATGTTGCTAGAACAGACAAAAAAGCTGATGATAGGTGCCAATGAATTGAGTGCCTCTGTCTGATCTTGAGTGATGTTTGGTTTCAGGTTTCTGTCTGCAATTCCTCCCCTTGTAATATCCTGGAAGAGGAGTTTATAGGTGTTATCACGATCAGTGCAGGATAGCAATTCAGAAAAGACATTCTTTCCTCTCTCATTCCCCCAAAAGCTGTAAATCTCTGTCCCACACACTCTCCCTCCATTCCCACGCTGCTGTGCTGTGCCAATTATACACCCTCCCAATTCTCCTGAAGGTGATTGATTGATCCATTCTCACTGTTTCTGCCCTCTTTGCAGATCTTTGACAAAGAGTTTGCATGGGCTCGAGTTCCAAAAGGACTCCTCTGCCATAATAGCTACAATATTACAAGTTATGCTTCAATGATACAAAGCACTAGTGAGACCACATTTGAAGTACTGTGTACAGCATTAATCATATTATTTAAGGAAAGATGTAAGTGCATAGGAAGCAGTTCAGAGGTTTACCATACTGATGGCTGGAATGGTTGGCCTGGCCAGGCATGTATCTGCTGGAGATTAGAAAGCTGGAGACTACTTTTTTGTTTGGGTGGCATGGTAGCACAGTGGTTAGCACTGCTGCTTCACAGCTCCAGGGACCTGGGTTCGATTCCTGACTTGGGTCACTGTCTATGTGGAGTTTGCACGTTCTCCTTGCGCTGCAGGAAGAGTTTCAGTTAATCATTCATCCTAACTGAACATCAATGTAATCACACTGGGGAAAAGCCATTCACCTGCTTTGTGTGTGTGGGAAGCGATTCACTTATTTCTCTCACCTCAGTGAACACAAGTGTTCACATTGGTGAGAGATTGTTTACTGCTTGTGTGGAAAGGGTGCTCCTGATTCCTTCCACAATCCAAAATTGTGTAGGTTAGGTGGATGAGCTATGCTAAATTGCCCCTTAGTATCAGGGGGACTAGCTAGGGTAAATGCATGGGGTTATGGGGATAGGGCCTGGGTGGGTTTGAGGTCGGTGCAGATTCAATGGGTCGAATGACCTCCTGCACTGTAGGATTCCATGATTCTAGACTTCCTCTGTTAATGGTAAATTTGTACTTATAATGCGCCTTGCACAACTTCATGGTTTTACAACCAATGAAGTCTTTTTGAAGTTTAGTGACTTCTAATGTAGGAAATACAGCAGCCAAATTGTGTATGACAGGCTCCTAAAAACAGAAATAACAAACTGGAAATACTCAGCAGATCAGGCAGCATCTATGCATACAGAAAGAGAGTTCAAAACAGAAATATGATTATGACTAGATAACCTGCTCAGTGATAATCACTGAGGGCTATGGAGCAGTTCACCTGAGAGAATTTCCTTCTTTGAAATATTATCATGGGAACTTTTACGTCCACCCACAAGAGCTGATGAAGCCACAATTGAAAGTTTGCTCTGACAGACAGTGCAGTGCTCCCTCAGTACTGCACTTGAAAACTAATTGAACTCAGGAGGTGAGATTAGACCCACATCTCCCTGACACAGAGATGGGAATGTTACACCTCATCCTAAACACTAGACCAAACTGTGTTCCGCGGAACCCTGGGGTTCCTTTAGAAAAATCCAGGAGTACAGTATATCAACAGTCGATGCTTGTGGGAAGCCAGCATCTGATCGAATGAGCTGAAAAGATCAGGCATTTGAGTACTGAAAGTTTCAGGCTGGGGTGAGAATGTGGCTGAAAGTGAACAATGGAGCCAAGCAGCACAGACATTGGAGCCAAACAACACCTAAATCAGAATGAGCTGCAGCATGTGCGAAAGAGTATGTTTGTGAGAGAGGTGAATGTGTGAAAGAGAGGTGTGTGTGTGTATGAGAGAGATGAGCATGTGTGTGTGTGAGAAGTGACTGTGTGTAAGAGAGAGAGAGAAGTGAGCATGTGTGTGAGACAGAGGTGAGTGTGTGTGTGAGACAGTGAGGTGTGTGTATGTGTGAATCCATAGAATCTCTAAGGTGCAGGAGGAAGCCAGTTAGCCCATAGAGTCTGCACCAACACTCCGAAAGAGCATCTACACACACCCACTCTATCTCTGTAGCTCTTTACCATGGCTAATCCTGCACATCTTTGGACAGGGGAGGAAACTGAAACACCCAGAGGAAACCCACACAGAATTAGGGAGAATGTGCAGACTCCACACAGAAAATCACCTAAGGCTGGAATTGACGTGTGTGTGTGTGTTGTGTGTGTCAGCATAAGTCATATTGGTAGAAATTAAAAACCAAACATGAGCAATCACGTTGCTGGGAGTGGTCACTAGGCCCCCAAACAGTCCAAGGGACATAGACAAGCAGATACATTGGCAAATTTCAGAGAAGTGTGAAAGTAATAGGGTAATGATAGTGGGGGATTTCAACTTCCCCAGTATTAACTGGTGTAGTCATAGTACGAAAGTTTAGATGGAGCGGAATTCTTAAAATGCTTCCAGGAGAACTTTTTAAACCAGTACATAGAACATCCTACGAGAGAGGGGGTGATCCTGGACTTAATTTTAGGTAACAAAGCCAGGCAAGTGGTTTAAGTATCAGTGGGAGAACATTTTGCAGATAACAATAATAACTCTGTTAGATTCAAGATTGGAAAAGGACAAGATGAGTCAGAAATCAAAAGTACTAAACTGGGGAAAGGCTGATTTTAATAAAATCACATGATTTGGCTAGAGTAGACTGGGAGCAGACACTTTAAGGTAAAGGTGACAGACAGTGGGATGTTTTCAAGAAGCAAATACAAAGAGTACAGGGCCAAAGTGTTAAAGATAAAGGATGGCAGCAACAAATTCAGTGAACCCTGGATATCAAGGGATATGCAGCATTGGATAAAGAGATCAAGCGAGGCTTATTGTCGATATCGAGGGCTCAATACAGCAGAAGCCTAGAGGAACATGGAACGTGCAAGAGGGAACTTAAAGAAAATTGGGAGAAAAAGGAGAAATGAAAGGATATCGACAGGTAGAATAAAGGAAAATCCTAAGTTATTTTACAAGTACATTAAGGACAAAAGGATAACTAGGGAAAGAGTAAGACCCATTAAGGACCACAGTGATAATTTATGAGTGGAACCAAGGACATATGTAGGGTTCTAAATGAATACTTTGTGTTGGTGTTTACTCATCAGAAACGATGTGGATATGGAAATCAGGGAAAAGGATTGTGATACAGTTAAAGAGATTAACGTAGAGAGGCATTCCTAAGTCATCTGGCAGGCTTAAAAGTACATAATTCTCTCGGGCCAGAAAAACTGTATGCCAGGTTGTTGAGGGAGGCAAGGCAGGACATAATAGGAGCACTGGTAATAATTTTCAATTCCTTGCTGGCCACAGGAGAGATGCTGGAGGACAGCTGTGTATGTGAGAGAGAGGTGAGTATGTGCACATGATGGAGGTGTGTTTGTGCGTATGGAAGAGGTAGTGTGTGCGTGAGAGTGGTGAGCGTATGTGTGAAAGAGAGGTGTGAGGGAGAGGGCTGAGCGTGTGTGTGAAAGAGGGTTGAGTATGGGAGAGAGGAGTGTGTGAGAGAGGTGGGTGTCCATGAGAGAATGGTGAGTGTGTGTAAGAGATGTTTGTGTGAGAAAGACAGTGAGTTGTGTGTGTTTTAGAGGGGTGACTCTGCATGTAAGGGAATATGTATGTAAGAGAAAGAGGTGTGTATGAGTATAAAAGAGTGTGTATGAATGGAAGAGAGGTGAGTGTGTAAGAAAAGTATATGTGTGTGAGAGATGAATGTGAGAGGTGGGATGAGCGCGTATGTAAGAGATGAGAGTGTGAGTGAATGAATTGAGGGTGTAAGAACAAGAACATTGAACAGTACAGCCCTCGGTGTTGTGCTGAGCTTTGTCCAAAACCAAGATGAAGCTATCCCACTCCCCATCATTCTGGTGTGCTCCGTGTGCCTATCCAGTAACCGCTTGAAAGTTCCTAAAGTGTCCGACTCCATTATCACAGCAGGCAGTGCATTCCTCTGTGTGTGTGTGTGTGTGTGTGTGTGTGTGTGTGTGTGTGTGTGTGTGTGTGTGTGTGTGTGTGTGTGTGTGTGTGTGTGTGTGTGTGCACAAGAGAGAGAGAGGTAAGGGCATATGTGAGAGAATGTGTGTGAGATAGTGAACTGATTGTGAGTTGGGGAGAGTGAATGTGAGAGACTGGTAAGAATGGTGTATGTGTGTGTCTGAGAGAGAAAGTGTGTGCATATGTGTCTGATATGGGAATCCACCTCTGTAATGTGTGCTCACCTCAGTAAGCTACAGCTGGGTCTTGCAGTAACATCTCACAACGCAATGCAAGGCCCTGGTCTTCATCTTTCTTTCATTCAGGACAGGCTATTGGATAGCACAAATGGGTTTCAGTGCAGTCATGGACCTGCCATATCTATAACCATAATTTTAAATTAATTTGTGAACAAAAAGAGCAGCATCACTCCCCTCATTACAAATTACAGAAAAGTAAGACTTAAGTACTTTCATGAATAAGGACACTAATTATAATAAATGTATTAGAAATGATTTATAAATTAAATTTTTGTATATTTGTATCCATTGTGAAAAAACAATTTTTTTGTGGTTTAACTCTTCAAAACGCTAAGAACATTTTTCAGGGTTCTGTCTGTACTCTTCAGAGGTCGAAAGAGTTGCATGGCTGGAAAAGTTCAGGAAAATGATCTATCCTGTCTGGCTTTGTGGGAATTGCTCCTTGGCCACAGGAGCCACTTCTGCCATAGCTGCAGTCACAGACCATCCCGTGATTGGCAGTCGTGGCCACACATCATTTAGAGTTGCCCCCCTTCTGCGATATAAGTCTGCCACAAATGTGATGGACACCCTGTTTGTGCATGTATCAGAGCGTTTCTGCTGCTCTTCCTGTGGCGTTTACGACTGTGGGGTGGGATCAGCTCTGAAGCAAGTCCCAGTCTCTACACCATTCAATTGTTTTTATCTAGAGTGAGATAATTGCAGTGTGACACACATTGCACCATTTCAGTAATCACTGTTAAATATTATCAATGGTTTTATTGATAATAGCCACTGAGAGTAATCAATTCGGAGTTAATGCATACATCATTGTATTAGGAGAAATTCCACAAAGATCCAACTAAATGTGGAGCAGGATGAGGCCATTTGGCCCTTCAAGCCTGCTCCACCATTCATTGTGATCATGGCTGATCATCCAAGTCAATAGCCTAATCCCACCTTCCCCCCCCATATCCTATGGTCACCTCCACCCCAAAGTGCTATGTCTAACTTCTTCTTGAAAACATGTTATGGTGAGATCTATTTGATGGCTTTAGGACAATAAGACATTTATTGAAGTTCCACATCTGGGAGAAGAAAGCCCAGGCTTGTGGATAAATGACACATTAGTTAGTGTGATTTAAACAGCCTTGTCAATAGAAAGCATGAGACAATGGCAAATTAAGGTTTTGGGAAGGATTTGAAGAATATTGACACAAATAATCCCAGATTTAAATTTCTAACATTGTGAGGAAGGACTTAGAAACTTGTTTTCATTGAAAAGAAGATTGAAGGTTGCATGATCAAGGTGTTCAGAATGCCAAGAGACACAAATACTGATGAATGGAAGCCTGTAAACTACGAGCACAGAACGTAGGGGTTTGGATCTAAGTGGGATTATAGGTTGTACTGACAGAGTGAATAGGGTGGACTCAAAGATGTTTAGAGAAATTGAAATAAACTGCTTAGACACAATATAAAGGAAAATACACATTATTATTCGAGGTAACACATGGATATAATGGTACATTCCAATCCTATTTACAATAGCGAGACCGGTCCAAATTCTTATGCTGTGCGTTGTATGTCACTGTGGAGAAGCAGTTGGTTGCCTTACGGTCACATTCACAGATAAACATCTGACAGGGGTTATTTTTACCTGGAAGAGACAGGGGAAAATATCAGTGTTTCATTTGGAAACCACTTGAATGAATTGTCCTGGTTGGAGGGTGATGCTCCTGGGAGCTGGAACAGAAAGGAGTTTCCGCGCACAGTCCTTGCCGCTCCATGATGGATGCTTCCCCACAGGTGGAGTCGTCGCCCAGGGCACACCAGCTACAGGTACCAGTGACAGGCTCTGGCAGAAATCAATAAGCCTCTGATTTATCCCTTCTGCCTGATCCAGGTCCTTGCCCAAGGCTCCCCAACATCCCTCCTCTTAAGGAGGGACCTTTGCCTTGTTAGTCAACATAAAAAACAAAGGGGGGGGTGGGGGGAGTGCAAGCTCACCTCACTTCCCACTCACCCCCTGAGCTGGTCCCCATAACAGCGAGGGTGAATGGGGATTAAAATTGGCAGCCTGTCAGACATTCTGCCTACACCATAGAACAGCTGGCCTGGGTAGGTGGGCAAGGTTAGGAAGCCGGTTTTTGACAAACAAATTGAAGGAGGGAGAAGTAGCACACCATTTAGGTGGAGTTGTTTGCTCATCAAGGACACCTATCCCCACCAATATTAATACCTTATGTTCCTCCCCACCTGGTCTTCAAACCCCTCCCCTCCTCCTTCAGGCTGTCAGTCTGACCCCTGCCTAGAAGCCCGAGACTTTCCCAAGGTCAGGATCCATTGAGGTCCTTCATGGGTCTGCTTACAGTAAAAAGTCTGACAACACCAGAGATTACTGATTAGAACCTCTAAACTGTCTGTGCTTTATATGCTCTGTCTGAGGCCAGAACTCTCCATTCACCTGACGAAGGGGCTAACCCCGAAAGCTTGTGAGTATATTATCAAATAAATAGGTTGGACTAAAACCTGGTGTTGTCAGACTTTTTACTGTGTTTACGCCAGTCCAACGCCGGCATACCCACATCATGTCTGCTTACAGTCCCAGAAATGCCTGCCAGTGAGTTCAGGCATTCCTGGCACTGCAGGAGCTGCCAGCCAGTAAAGAAAGTTTTCTACAGATTAGAATTGACAGTACATTTGGAAGGCTCTGGCCTGTACTTACTGCTGCAGGTAATAGTGTTCTCAGAACAAGTATAACTGTAGCTTCTGGTGTAAGGATTGTCAAATATTGGCCAGCACGCCGACAGCTTCAGAGCATCGCCGTAACAGTTGTCATGGGTTTGACAGCACCTGTTAAGTCATGCAGAATGAGTCATTTAATCACTTCCGGTGTTTTAATGGGCAGATCACCTTAACAAAAAGCTGTCCCATCCAGCCATAGTGTAAGATTGGTCAGGTTATTTGAGTTAATGTGATTCACTAGGAGGGTTTCTGTATTTACACTGTACCTGTGTACAGTGTGGAGGTGGATTACAATGGGTTCTGTATTTACACTGTACCTGTGTACAGAGTGGAGGAGGATCACAGTGGGTTCTGTATTTACACTGTGTACAGAGTGGAGGAGGATCACAGTGGGTTCTGTATTTACACTGTACCTGTGTACAGAGTGGAGATGGATCACAGTGGGTTCTGTATTTACACTGTACCTGTGTACAGAATGGAGATGGATCACAGTGGGTTCTGTATTTACACTGTACCTGTGTACAGAGTGGAGGAGGATCACAGTGGGTTCTGTATTTACACTGTACCTGTGTACAGAGTGGCGATGGATCACAGTGGGTTCTGTATTTACACTGTGTACAGAGTGGAGGTGGATCACAGTGGGTTCTGTATTTACACTGTACCTGTGTACAGAGTGGAGATGGATCACAGTGGGTTCTGTATTTACACTGTACCTGTGTACAGAGTGGAGATGGATCACAGTGGGTTCTGTATTTACACTGTGTACAGAGTGGAGGTGGATCACAGTGGGTTCTGTATTTACACTGTGTACAGAGTGGAGATGGATCACGGTGGGTTCTGTATTTACACTGTACCTGTGTACAGAGTGGAGATGGATCACAGTGGGTTCTGTATTTACACTGTACCTGTGTACAGAGTGGAGATGGATCACAGTGGGTTCTGTATTTACACTGTGTACAGAGTGGAGGTGGATCACAGTGGGTTCTGTATTTACACTGTGTACAGAGTGGAGGTGGATCACAGTGGGTTCTGTATTTACACTGTACCTGTGTACAGAGTGGAGATGGATCACAGTGGGTTCTGTATTTACACTGTACCTGTGTACAGAGTGGAGATGGATCACAGTGGGTTCTGTGTTTACACTGTACCTGTGTACAGAGTGGAGATGGATCAAAGTGGGTTCTGTATTTACACTGTACCTGTGTACAGAGTGGAGATGGATCACAGTGGGTTCTGTATTTACACTGTACCTGTGTACAGAGTGGAGATGGATCACAGTGGGTTCTGTATTTACACTGTACCTGTGTACAGAGTGGAGATGGATCACAGTGGGTTCTGTATTTACACTGTACCTGTGTACAGAGTGGAGATGGATCACAGTGGGTTCTGTATTTACACTGTGTACAGAGTGGAGGTGGATCACAGTGGGTTCTGTATTTACACTGTGTACAGAGTGGAGATGGATCACGGTGGGTTCTGTATTTACACTGTACCTGTGTACAGAGTGGAGATGGATCACAGTGGGTTCTGTATTTACACTGTACCTGTGTACAGAGTGGAGATGGATCACAGTGGGTTCTGTATTTACACTGTGTACAGAGTGGAGGTGGATCACAGTGGGTTCTGTATTTACACTGTGTACAGAGTGGAGGTGGATCACAGTGGGTTCTGTATTTACACTGTACCTGTGTACAGAGTGGAGATGGATCACAGTGGGTTCTGTATTTACACTGTACCTGTGTACAGAGTGGAGATGGATCACAGTGGGTTCTGTGTTTACACTGTACCTGTGTACAGAGTGGAGATGGATCAAAGTGGGTTCTGTATTTACACTGTACCTGTGTACAGAGTGGAGATGGATCACAGTGGGTTCTGTATTTACACTGTACCTGTGTACAGAGTGGAGATGGATCACAGTGGGTTCTGTATTTACACTGTACCTGTGTACAGAGTGGAGATGGATCACAGTGGGTTCTGTATTTACATTGTACCTGTGTACAGAGTGGAGATGGATCACAGTGGGTTCTGTATTTACACTGTACCTGTGTACAGAGTGGAGATGGATCACAGTGGGTTCTGTATTTACACTGTACCTGTGTACAGATTGGAGGTGGATCACAGTGGGTTCTGTATTTACACTGTACCTGTGTACAGAGTGGAGATGGATCACAGTGAGTTCTGTATTTACACTGTGTACAGAGTGGAGATGGATCACAGTGGGTTCAGTATTTACACTGTACCTGTGTACAGAGTGGAGATGGATCACAGTGGGTTCAGTATTTACACTGTACCTGTGTACAGAGTGGAGATGGATCACAGTGGGTTCTGTATTTACACTGTACCTGTGTACAGAGTGGAGATGGATCACAGTGGGTTCAGTATTTGCACTGTACCTGTGTACAGAGTGGAGATGGATCACAGTGGTTTCTGTATTTACACTGTACCTGTGTACAGAGTGGAGGAAGATCACAGTGGGTTCTGTATTTACACTGTGTACAGAGTGGAGATGGATCACAGTGGGTTCTGTAGTTACACTGTGTACAGAGTGGAGGTGGATCACAGTGGGTTCAGTATTTACACTGTACCTGTGTACAGAGTGGAGATGGATCACAGTGGGTTCTGTATTTACACTGTACCTGTGTACAGAGTGGAGGTGGATCACAGTGGGTTCTGTATTTACACTGTACCTGTGTACAGAGTGGAGGTGGATCACAGTGGGTTCTGTATTTACACTGTACCTGTGTACAGAGTGGAGGTGGATCACAGTGGGTTCTGTATTTACACTGTGTACAGAGTGGAGATGGATCACAGTGGGTTCTGTATTTACACTGTACCTGTGTACAGAGTGGAGGAGGTTCACTGGGATGTTTTTTTTTGAGTCAAGATCTCCTGGAATTTTGGGGAGGATTGCTGAGGAATCTGCCACATTTTCCTGATAGTTGGTCCGTTTTATCTTTCCTGCTCTATCGGCAAGTCCCACTCCTTATTCTTGTATTTTTTTGCCACTCCCTGTAGAGTTCGTGTTGGTGTGTGTAGATGTAACTCACGCCAATATACAGCAGGATCAGTCGACTAACCCTTTCCTTGGGTGAGCGTTCTTGCTCAGGTCAGTGACTGGCTGAGAAATGTCATATCAAAAATATAGCTTCAAAATGTAGACAGTAGGCACCCCCCCCCCATTGCATTTTAAATCACCGGGTTTGTCTACATTTCAAGCTGGCGCTTGCTATAGTTTTGCTTGTCAGGGGGCTAAAGTTGCGACTCTGAACATTCTTGCTGTCGACCTACCTGTCCAGCTCATCCACCGGGTTCCCAGATCCCCCAAATCCACAGTAACAACCGTAATCACCGAAATCTAGCAAGGGATAACTGTTGGGAATGGTGCACAGAATCATCCCGTGGAACTGCCAGACAGCTTTGGCGAGCTGGGCACTGCTTGCAGTGACTAGACCAGAGGAGGGGAAAAAAAGAGTAGCAAAGTAGCAATTGAGTTCCAACGTGGTGAAATCGACAGCCAAAGCAAAACCTGCAGCATAAAGAACACCTCCTTACCTGCCATCAGA
The DNA here is from genome assembly GCF_965287045.1 of Carcharhinus amblyrhynchos. Classification (NCBI taxonomy): domain Eukaryota; kingdom Metazoa; phylum Chordata; class Chondrichthyes; order Carcharhiniformes; family Carcharhinidae; genus Carcharhinus; species Carcharhinus amblyrhynchos. Next base: position 41,395,157 of record NC_137343.1, on the reverse strand, counting down.
ACCACAACAAGCAGCGAGAACATCTTACAAAATTAAAAAGACCAGAGATGCTGCAAATTCTCGGCAGGTCAGGCAGCGGACGTGAAGAGAGAAAATAGGGTCGAAGTTTCAAGTCGATGCGGTCTTTCCTTAGAATATCTGAATTTCCTTCCTGGATATGATTCTTGTCCAAATGTTCACGGTGCTCTCTACGTGTGGTTAGCCTTGATAAGTGATGAATTTTAGTTCCTGGGTTTGCCATGCCAACAGATAAAAAGGAGCCGACAAAAGAGAAATTTCCCTGTAATATGAGCTCTTTTATTTGGCTGAGCCAGTTCACACTTCATTCCTTGGTCCCTTGCCGAGGACCTGGGTGGGTAATTGTGATTCGGGATGTGCGGGGCGGGTTGGAGAATGTTGCCGTAGGAACATTACAATCCCTGCAAATGCAGACAACCATAACTTTAGAAAGATATTCGGGTTTCCAGTGGGTGACTAGAAGGATCACGTTAAGATTTGATGTTTCAAGACTTTTACTGTTATAAACAAATTAAAAGCAGCATCGTCTAAACACTATTCAATAGATAACTTATACCCCAAGTTACAGAAAAGATATCCCACTTAACTCTTAAAATGACAGAACAGAACCCACTCCCCCCCATGGTTATACTTTATTCTCTGCCTAAAGTGGACACTTCATTCTCCAGAAACCTATTCTCAGCTCCTATTTTATTTTTCTAGCGTGATAACTTCTAATCCCTAAACTGATTTTCATAGTGAGGTATGAATTGAAGATTCTTCCCTCCAGCCAAGCTAGGCAAATTTTGCAATCTTGTTTAAATCCCCATGAACTCGGTTGGTTCAGTCTGAGCATGAACTCCCACCCACATTTCACATGGTGACCAAAAGAACCAACACTTTTCCTGCTCACGATGCAAAACTAGCTTCTTCTCGCTTTCTGCTCCTTCTGTCCCAGATTCTTGCAGACTGGCCTTAACAAAGCCCAAAGTGAACCACACTGGCCTTGTGTCCAGATAAAATGCTGATTAACTCGCTTCTAGACCCATAACTCCATTCTATCTTGGAATTATACAGAAAGTTCAAAGCATAATTGTTCACAAAATCTGACATTTCTAACACCTCCCTGTGATTTAGAGACTAATAGTAGGAAAGTGGTGTTGTCACTGGACTAGTAACCCAGAGGTCTTGGGCAATGCTCTGGGGACCCTGACTGGAATCCGACCCTGGCAGATGATGAAATTTGAATTCAATAAAAATCTGGAATTAAAAGTTGAATAATGACTTACCAAAGTTTGTAAAAGTCCATCTGATTCACTAACATCCTTTAGGGAAGGAATTTATCTACATGTGACTCCGGACCCACAGCAATGTGGTTGACTCTTAAATGGCCTCGCAAGCCATTCTGTTTTTTGAAAAATCTGTCCATGATCCTCATCACTCCTTCGTTTTACTTTGTATTTGTAGCAGTCGATCTCAGCTTGCCCGGGTTAAGCATCTGCTGCTGACCACCACAATGAATGAGGCCATGAGTGGATTTGACTGTCAGCCCACCCATCCCTACAACCTATGTCAACAGCCAAATCTCAGCCCTCAGTTCCCCATGTGCAGCTACAGGAGTTGACTGATGCATCAACTCCAAAGGGAAAGACAGGAACCGCAGGGGAGAATCAACGTTCCACATCACAACTTTAACAAAAATCCTTCATTCAGGAGCAACAACCCATTCCCACAGGAAAATGTCAGAATATTCCACTCATTTTACATTCTGGAATTTGAAGGTTCCCAGCTGTAAACGTGATATAATGCCAATACGTTTCTTGCACAATAATTCATTTTAGTTCACCTTCCATTAAAGTACACGGTTATAGTTCACATCATCAATATCATTCATCATATCCAGAAAGAAAGACATACATTTAATTATTTTCATGGTCACCAATCACTTAAAATAGCCAATGAAATATTTTGTGAGGTGTAATCACTGTCGTAGGAAATATGGCAACAAACATACAAGCAGCAATCCTCCACAAACAGCAATGTGACGGTGATCAAATAATGGGTTTTTGTGATGCTGTTTGAGGTATAAATGTTGTCCCGAATGCCCTGACCCATCCTTCAGATTAACATCAAGGGATTGACGAAAGACACAAGACAGTTAGACATGGACAGAGCATGTTGTTGGGATATTAAGGGTCAGCAGAATTGGCAGGGCTGGTAGTTGTGGTGACTGCAGCACGTGACAAATCTGGAATACACCATAATCTCAAACAAGCAAGCCCGCAGTAAAGCGTCTGCAGCTTCAGCTCCAAGCTGGAGTCCGCGTTGCAGACATACTGGGGAAATTGGGGACAGTGACTCAAACATTTTGTTCCAGGAGGGAGTCACTTTCCTTGGGTTCGGCATAACCTTTGAGTTGGTCAATTGCCAGGAATAAGAGGCTGTGACTGTGAATCAGGCAGGTATGGGGAACCAGCACGTCATGATGGAGAAGTTTCAACAGGCAGAAGGTGCAAGTCACCTATGTGCACGAGGAGGACTGCAAGGTGAATGAGCAAACTGGCCTGGGCACCATGGTGAATGCCATTCAAGTGGAAGGAGCAAAGGGGAATGTGGTAGTGATAGGAGACAGCGCAGTCGGGGGGCTGATGCTGTTCTCTGCAGCCGGAGACTCAGGTTCGAATCCCACCATAGCAGATGGTGACATTTGAATGCAATAAAAATCTGGAATTAAAAGCTTAATGGTGACCAAACTATTGTTGATTGTCATAAAAACCCTTTGGTTCACTAATGTCCTTTGAGGAAGTAAATCTGCTGTCCTTACCTTGTCTGATCTACATGTGACCCCAGAGCCACAGCGATGATTTTCAACTCAAAGTGGTTAGGAAACCACTCAGTCCAAGGGCAGTCAGGGATGGGAAATAAATGTTAGCCCTGCCAGTGACATGTATGTCTCATGAATGAGTAACAGCACAGCCACCACCAGCAGCATTGAAGATTGTGTTCCCTGCCCAGTGCCAGGGTTACACACATTTCCCCGTGGCTGGAGAGCATCTCGGAGAGGAGGAGGAGGAACCAATTGTCATGGTTCATCTGGGAACCAATGACACAGGCAGAACATCAGTCTAAGAATTGAGCACTAAATTGACAAGCAGAATTTCAAAGCTAATCATCTCTGGCTAGTGTCCTGAGCCATATGGCAATTGGCATAGGATCATGCAGAATGGAGAATTACAGGTGTGGTGTGGGAAGGAGGGATTGCAATTCAATGGGGCATTGGCATCAATATTCAGGGGAAAATGAGCTTTTCCTGTGGAACGGACTATGAGCCGGAACCAGAATCCTGGCCAAATGTATAACCAAGGTCTGTGGGCAGGGCTTTAAACTAATGGGGCGGGGTGGGGGGGCACTCAGGTGAAGGGAGACATAGAAATCCAACGAGAAAGGTCAAAGCATCAGAACACTATAATAATGTGGATAAACACAAGCAGAACGAGACAGGAAGGGACAGAGTTTTAACAAAAATTATACATCAGCAGATAGATATTGTAGGGAATAGAAGTTAAACAATGAAATCAAAGGTTCTTTATTTGGATGCATGAAGCGCCTACAATAAAATAGATAAACTAGTGGCACAAATAGAGATAAATTATTTAGATTTACTGGGGTTACAGAGACAAGGTTACAAGATGATCAAGGCAGGGATAAGAGGATGTGACTGCGAATCAGGGAGGTAGAATCAAGATAGGTGGAACTTAGGAATAGCAAGAGTCATGAAACACTGATGAGTAGTTTATAAGTCCCTAACAATAGATATATGGACAGAGCATTAAACAAGTATTGCAGCTTGTAATAAAGGAAGCATAAATAATTCTGTGTTGTGGGGAGGGCAGTTTTAATCTTCATTTAGACAGGGACAATGAAATTGGCAACAGTAATATAGAAAGTGAGATTGTAGAATGTTTGTGACAGTTTCTTGGAGCAGTGGCTTGTAGAACTGACTTAAGGATAAAATTATCTTCGATCTAGTGTCCTGTACTGAAGCAGGATTCAATTAATAATGTTATAAGTAAAAGATCCAGTGGGAAATAGTGATCATAATACCATACAAATCCATGTTAAATTTGAAAAGTCACATATTCCAATTGCAAACAAGAATCTTAAAGCCAATTACAGAGCCTAAGAGAGAGAGAACTGGCTATGGGTAATAAATCATTTTAAGGTATGGAGGTAAATGAACAACGGGAAACATTTAAAGAATCTGAAAATGTTCCACAAAAATACATCACAAAAAACAAAAACTGGTAGAGAAGAATCCATCCGTGGCTTAGGAAGTTAGATTGTCTGAGATTAAAAAGAGATTTACAATGTTGCTAAAAACAGGAGCAAGACAAAGTTTATAAACCAGCAGAGGGCCACGAAAAAAGTTGATACAAGCTTCATAACAGAAATATAAAGTAACCTAGTGGCTAAAAAAGTGAGGAAATTAAGGAGATTGCTATTAGCAGTGAACTCAAGAGGAGAAAGAACATGATAAATTAAGATAGGGCAGCCCAGTGGTACAGTGGTTAGCACTGCTGTCTCACAGCACCAGGGACCTGGATTCAATTCGCGATTTGGGTCACTGTCTGTGTGGAGTTTGCACATTGTCTGCATGGGATTCCTCCGGGTGCTTCAGTTTCCTCCCACAGTCCAAAAAACATGCTGGTTAAGTGCACTGACCATGCTAAATTCTCCCTCAGTGTATCCAAACAGGTGCTGGAGTGTGGCGACTAGGGGATTTTCACAGTAACTTCATTACAGCGTTAATGTAAGCCTACTTGATACACCAATAAATGAACTTTAAAAAATTAACTTTAAAACTTTAGAAGTTGAAATGACCGAGGATGGGGGAAGAAAGCAGCGCAGATATTTTGGTGAGAAATATTTGTGGTATTGGACAGGCAGTAGAAGACTAGGGATTTGAATGAGAAGTGAGGGGGTGGATAAAGATGAGATGCTGAGAGTTCTGGAGGAGTAAGGGGAGAGACCGGGTTGTGATCTCACAAGAGCCAGATTGGCAACGTGACAGTCTGGGAGGAAGACATAGCCAGGTGAGGAGATTTCATTTAGAGGGAAGGTGTCATTCCCACTCGTCGTCAAGACCACGATGGCATGTAATCATCCGCAGTAACCTAATGGATGGCAAGGGGCTTGTTCACAAGTTATTGAGCATTTTGGTGCAAGATGTGGAAAGGTGATCCACTGACAGAGTCCACCAGATCATCACTGGGGAGGGAAAGTTGGACACAGGAGATCAGTACCCCTCCTCCCCTTCCCCCCGCTCCACTCTGCAGCCAGCGTACTGGGCAGGAGAATCTATGAGAGAATAAGATGGGGAAAAAATGTTGCTGCTCGTAAGAAGGCAGCATTTGCTACCTTCAGCGAATGTGAACAGAGGCACAGAGGGAAACTGCAGACTGCCTGTCCAATATAGTAAACATTTCTCACCAAAACATCTGCACTGCTTTCTTCCCCCATCCTCAGTCGTGTCAACTTCTAAAGCTTAAAGTTTGAAAGTTAATTTTTAAGTTTATTTAATAGTGTCACAAGTAGGCTTATATTAACACTGCAATGAAGTTACTGTGAAAGTGCAGGCTCATTTCAGAGGCAGTCAAGCCTGGGATAGCAGAGAGAGGTCGCGAAGTAGTGAATGGATGAGGTAGAAATTTAGGAAGGCAGTGTACGCAACAGGGGAGAGAGGAAAGGAAAGAGCAACAGGAGAAATGAGTTTTGAAGAGGTAAAGTCAAAAGTTAAAAAAAGGAAATAAAGGGGGGGCAGTGGAAGGAATGGGCATTAGCTAAATGTGCAAATGAAGAGAGATGGAAAATTCCAGTTACATCGGCTTTCCTATGGAGTAAATATGAAAACATACGTCCTGTTGTAAATGGGGAATACAGGGAAGACAACAGGAGCACAAAACTGGAGTCATGAGATTCCAGGATGGGATAAAATTGATTGGTGAGTTTGGAAAGTTCAACAGGTGTGGCTGGCAAATAAAATCCAGAGGCTGTTTGAAGGGTAAGAGTATCAGATGGAGATATTTAGGTGGGAGCGGAGTTTCAGGAGTTGTGTAGAATCTATCACGGGGCAGAAAAATAGTGAGAAAGGATGGACGTAACCCTCAGACCCAGAAGCAGCAGGGAAAGGTTCAGCAGCAGGAATATCCAGCCAAATACTGATCTAGAGCGAATGAATCAGTGGCAAGAGTGGCCAATCCCAAGGTCAGCAGCAGTGGGGGAGGGGATGGCAACTGATCAAAGATCAGTTAGAAGCAACAAATCCACAGATTACAGACAGTAGCTGGGTGTGCCTTCAGTGCTATAATGTAATATTGAAATCCAGAAAAATACAGGAACTTGGAAACCAAATTTGAGAGAGGCATAGAGCAGGCATAGTTGTGGAATGGGTAATGATGGTTAACTTATAGTTAAAATACACCACCATTAGAGTGAGAGAACTTTAAATAGTGGAAGAGATTGGGGCACAAGGACAGAGGATGGTCAGAAAGGCAGACTGTAAGGAGCTTCATCAACAGCCATAGAATCATAGAACCCTACAATGCAGAAAGAGGCCCTTCGGCCCATTGAGTCTGCACCGAACACAATCCCACCCAGGTCCTACCCCCATATCCCTACATATTATACCCACTAATCTGTCTAAACTATGCATCCCTGGACACTAAGGGGCAATTTCTTAGCATGGCCAATCAACCTAACCTGCACATCTTTGAACTGTGGAAGGAAACCAGAGCAGCCGGAGGAAACCCACGCAGACACGAGGAGAACGTGCAAACTCCACACAGACAGTGACCCAAGCTGGGTATCAAACCCAGGGCCCTGGAGCTGTGAAGCAGCAGTGCTAACCACTGTGCTACCGTGCCACCCAGTTCTGCCACATCTAGTCTTAAATGATGGTGGACAATTAAACAATTCACTGGAGGAGAAGGTTCCACAAATAACCCCAGTGATGGAGGAGCCTAGTACATCAGCGCAAAGATAAGGCTGAAGCATTCACAGCAATCTTCAGCCAGAATTGCCAAGTGGATGATCCATCTCAGCCTCCTCCAGTGGTCCCCAGCATCTTAGATGTCAGTCTCCAGCCAATTCGATTCACTCCATATGATATCAAGAAGGCACTGGATCCTGCAAAGGCTATGAGTCCTGATAATATTCTTGCAATAGTACCTCAGCCTTGTGCTCCAGAACATGTCACATTCCTAGCCCAGGTGTTCCAGTACAAACTGGCATCTACCCATCAATGTGGAAAAATGCCCAGGTATGTCCTGTATACACAAAACAGGACAAATCCAATCTGGCCAATTACCACCCAATAAGTCGGCTCTCGGTCTTCAGTAAAATGATGGAAGAGGTCATCAACAGTGCTATCAAGCAGGAAAACCCTCCACTGGTTGGAGTCATATCTGGTACAAAGGAGAATGGTTGTGGTGGTTGGAGGGTCAGTCTCTCAGCTCCAGGACATCACTGCAGGAGTTCCTCAGGGTAGTGTCCTAGGCCCAACCATCTTCAGCTACTTCATCACAGACCTTCCTTCCATTATAAATTCAGAAGTGAGGATGTTCACTGATGACTGCACAAATGTTTAGTATCATTTGCAATTCCTCAGATACCGAAGGAGTCTATGTCCAAATGCAGCAAGACCTAGACAATATCCAAGCTTGGACTGACAAGTAGCAAGTAACATTTGCACCACACAGGTGCCAGGCAATGACCATCTCCAACAAGAGAATCTAACTATCACCCCTTGACATTCAATGCTGTTACCATTGCTGAATTCCCCACTATCAACAACCTGAAGGTTACCATTCACCAGGAGCTGAACTGGATCAGCCACAAATAGTATGGCTACCAGAGCAGGTCAACCCTAGGAATCCTGTGGCAAGTAACTCACATCCTGACCCCCTAAAACCTATCCACCAACTACAAGACACCAGTCAGGAGTGTGATGGAATACTCTCCAGTTGTCTGGATGAGTGCAGCTCCAACAACACTCGAAGCTCAACACCATCCAGGACAAAGCAGATGCTTGATTGTAAATCCTTCCCTTCATCTCTCTGATGAACAGTGGCAGCCAAGTATACTATCTACAAGGTTCACGGCAGGAACTCATCAAGGTTTTTTAAGGAGTACCAACCAAATCCATATCCACTACCATCTAGAAGGACAAGAGCAGCAGATACATGGAAACACCACCACCTGGAGGTTCCCCTCCAAGCCACTCACCACTTTAACTTGGCAAATGTATCACCATTCCTTCAGTCACTGGGTCAAAATCTTGGAACTCCCTCCCTAACAGCACTGTGAGTGTACCTACACCTCTGGGACAACAGTGGTTCAAGGCAGCTCACCATCACCATCCTCTCAAGGAATGGATAATAGAAATGCTCGACTAGCCAGCGACAGCCAAAATAAAAATGGCCATGGGTCAGAACAGGAGAGAGAACAGTAATGAGACAAGGGTTATGTGGGTGTTGGTGTGGGTGCTGTTTCTGAAAGAGGCTCCTGGAGTTTGGACACGGTGGTACAAGTACAACTCAAAACTATGTATAAACAGTAGAAGGATTAGAAATTCACATTTATAGAGCACATTTCACAACCTCAGGACATGCAGAAGTATTTCACAGCAAAGTGTAGTCACTTGTTAGAAAGATAAGCTCAAGAGACAATCACTCCCCCAAACAACAATCAGATAAACTGGAGGAGTTGGAGGCTTGAGGAGTGAATGCTGACTAGAAATCATGAGAACTCACCTGCTTTACAAAAACAGGAACTTCTCTTGACACCTGCCTGGATAGATCAGTTTAATACTTCATCTCAAAGATCTCTGTGCATCACTCCCCCAACACGTACCAGCCTCGATTGTTTTAACAAGCTCTGGAGGGGGTAGTCTGGTATTAGCTCCTATCATTGCAGATATCCTTAAAACTGCACCTGCCTTTTAGCTGTGAAATCAGCAGAATGCCCCGATTCACGGATTAGAAAGGGAGGTTGCTTTTGGGTGGGTGGGACCTTACTGGGAGGGTAGGGGGGGGAGCGAATTTAGTTTTGCACAGAATTTCCTTCAGAGGTCCCAGGAGAGCAATGACATGTCTGAACAGGTCAGAGGATTACAGAATCCCGACAGTGCAGAAGGAGGCCATTTGGCCCATCCAGTCTACACCGATTCTCCAAAAGAGCACTTTACCCAGGCTCACCACTTTACCCAGGCTCACCACTTTACCCTATCCTTGCAGTCCTACGCATTTAACACGGCCAATCCACCTAACCTGCACATCTTTGGAGCCTGAGAGGAATCCAGGGCACCCGGAGGAAACCCACACAGACACAGAGAGAAACTTCACACAGTCACCCAAGACCAGAAATGAACCCAGGTCACTGGCACTGGGAGGCAGCAATGCTAACCACTGTGCCACCCTTTCACTGCAGGTTGTCAAACTAACACACACTTGAATATGAAGAATAAGCTGAGGCAATATTCTGGAATATATTTTATTTAAAATGATTTTCAGGTGATTTGTATTTGTAACCTATGGTTATTAAGCTGTTAGTATTAAATCTACCCTGGGATAGGAGCAGCTTTCTACCAGAGTGTTAGGGCTTCTTTCAACATCACCATGAACTTGTTTTGCAGAAACATTCCTGAGAGTAGCCAGCAGTCTAAGGGTTAATGCTGAGATGCAAGGTCCCAGTCTTGAAGGGTGTCACATTGATTGACCCTGAAACAGGCCTCAGCAAGTCTGGAAATCCAGCCACTGCTAGGGTTTCAGAGTCAAATAAACAATTCACGGGGCCCAAACCCATCCAACACCACCAAACACTGGGGGAACACAAGGCTACTCACCTCACAGGCAACCTCTCCTAATAGGAGCATGAGTGAGGAGCTGGGGCTGCCATGGCTGCCTTCCCTTGCCAATCTCAAATACAGTCCACGGACTTCCTGTTTGTTAATGCGCACCTGAACACTGGGCAAAGACAGGGCCACACCTGGTATGGTTCAGTTGTGAAGGTCTCCATGGTCAGATAATCTGCCAGCTCCACCGGTGAATAATGACCAGTGAGATGAATTACTGTCCAAAGTGTGTACATCCAACCAAAATTCTGTTTGAAGCCTCAAAGATGACGCTACTGTCAAGAAGGACAAGGACCATAGACGCATGGGAACACCACCACCTGGAGTCACACACCATCCTGATTTGGAAATATATCGCTGTTCCTGGGTCAAAATCCTGGAAGTCCCTAACAGCACTGTGGGTGTACCTGCACCACAGGGAGGGTGGCACAGTGGTTAGCACTGCTTACCTCAGCGCCAGGGACCTGGATTTGATTCCCAGCTGTATGGAGTCTGCATGTTCTCCACGTGTCTGTGTGGGTTTCCTCTGGGTGCTCCAGTTTCCTTCCATTGTTTGAAAAACGTGTTGGTTAAGTGCATTGGCTATGCTAAATTCACCCTGTGTACCTGAACAGGCGCCAGTGTGCGATGACAAGGGAATTTTCACAGTAACTTCATTGCAGTGTTAGTGTTAGTCTACCTGTGACAATAATAAACAAAGTTTAAATCTTGGCAGTTCAAGAAGGCAGCTCACCAGCACCTTCGAGGGCACTTTGAGATGATATAAATGCAAACACAGCCAGCGACACACACATCCTGTGATAGAATATAAAAACCACAGAAGTGGAAGCAAAGGATCAGAAAGACAAAAGTAAATTTTTTTTCCACACCTCAGACTAACAACTGTTTAATTATAAATCAAGTGAAGTAACTCCACTGAGCTACTCCATTAAGTTGTCAGGATGGCCGAGTGGTCTGAGGTACCAGACTCAATGAGTGTGATTCCTTGCCTTGTGTAAGTTTGGTGAATTCTGGTCCCTTTCTAAGGGCGTGGGTTCAAATCCCACTCCTGACATTTCCATTTAGTGCGGGGCATGGTCACAGTGGTTCATACTGCTGGATCCAAGTTCAATTCTGGTCTCTAGTCACTGTCTATGTGGAGTTTGCACGTTCTCCCTGTGTCTGCATGGGTTTCCTCCCAGTGCTCCAGTTTCTTCCCATACTCCAAAGATGTGCGGGTTAGGTGGATTTGCCATGCTAAATTGCCCCTTAGTGATTGGGGGGATTAGCAACGTAAATATATCAAAGTTACGGGGTAGATATATGGAAGTTGTGGGGATAGGGCCTAGGTGGGATTGTGGTTGTTGTGGACTTGATGGGCTGAATGGCCTCCTTCTGCACTGTAGGGATTCTGTGCAGCCGTCTCAAACAATGAGATATTGCCAGGCTCTGGTTAATACAAACTCATAGCTCAGTCAAACGAAGATGAGATATTGTTCAAGCTCTGTGACAGTGGACATTAAGTACATTTGTGAGAGCTACAAATACTGCCATTCGCTGGGCTCTTGGCTCAGCTCCAGGAAGGGGAGCTGGCTGATGGGTCAATGGCTACCAGAAAATCCCAGCCTGCTCACTCTTCCAGGATGATCACACCAGAGACCAAAAGGGAGAGGGGGGAAGTCAACAAAATTGAGAACGAGACACATGTGGAAAGTTTCAAATAATTTATTAGGAATTTTAAATGAAATCTGAAAAAGGGTTACAGAGCCAGAGATGACATTTCTCAGATTGCAATAACTTACTGGCAAAAAAAAACAGAAATGTATAAAGGATTAAAAAGCAAAAACCTCTGCCTGGCAGTACAATGCACTGGGGGAGCAAGACATTATTTACCAAACACCGCCTCATTTAAAAAGGTACTGCATTTATATAGCGCTTTTATGACCACCGGACATCACAAAGCGCTTTACAGCCAATGAAGTACTTTCTTTGGAAGTAGTCATCGTTGTAATGTAGAAAACACGCCAATCAAGTTGGGCAGAGCCAGTTCCCACCAACAATGTGATAATGGCCAGATCATCTGTTCATTATAATGTTGACTGAGGGACAAGCATTGGCCAGGGCACCAGGAATAACTCCCCCGACTCTTCCTCGAATAGTGCCACGGGATCTTTTTACATCCACCAAGGAGGACGGACGGGGGCCCCGATTTAATGTCTTGTCCAAAAGACGGCACCTCCGTCAGTGCGGCACTCCCTCAGTGCTGCACCGGAATGCCAGCCTTGATCCTGGTGCTCAAGCCCCTGGAGTGGGACTCGAACCCAGGGCCCTTGTGACTTGAGAGGCGGGAGTGCTGCCAGCTGAGGCACGGCTGGCAGAGGAAGAAAAATAAAACAATTCAAACTAAAAAGTTGCTCCCCGAGATGCATTTTCACAAAATAGCGTTTATTGCTGTCACAAACAATAGTGTTTGTATTTCCAGTAGTTCTTTTAAAAAAAATCAAGAGCAAAGCTAGCAACTCTCCACAGATCTGTCAGTCTCTCCACTGACGTGGGACAAATAAATGTCCCTGGAATAAACTGACAGAGAATCGCAGCATTTAGTGCCCCAGAAAAAAATCTTTTTACTTTTTTTAAACAGTTTTCTGTTTTGCTATTTCCTTTTCACTGTAAGCGCTAAACTGGCCTTAATCTTTTCTTTTAAAAATTCAGTTCCTGGGTCTTTCTTTTCTTCCTCCGTCTAAAACACATTAATTAAAAAAGTATTTTACAATAATCCAACGCAACTCTTCCTGCCTGTGATTTATGCCGTATATTAAACGTGTCATTAAACCCACGGGCAGGCGAGGAGAAGCCTCTTCTCTTGGGTCATCTTTTAAAACAAAAGGTTCTGATGTTCGTGTACATGTTTGTTTGTTCACTCCAGCCCCCACCCACCACCCCCCCCCCCCCCGTCCCACATACCACCCTCCCCCTCCCCCCCCACCGGAGGCTCCTCCTCCATCTGGACCGGAAGGATGAAATGAATGGGTGGCTGGGGAATCCGTCTGCCAACATCACTTAACGCTGCCTCTCAGCAGCTGCTTGGGAAAAGCCTGGGCCTCCCGTTCTCCTGAAGCCCTCTCTCATTCCTAACACCCCAGCAGAAACATTTAGGTGAAGGAGGGGAGGATGGGGGTGGGGGGAGGGGTTTAAGCTGAGGAGGAGAAGGGGTGGTGGAACAGGGAGATTAAAAGAAAAACTTAAAAATGCAGTGAAGACTGCTCAACTACCCCACCCCCCCTTCCCAACAAGTCCTACCACCACACTCTTCCTCTCTCTCCCCCCACCCCACCCATCTCACCAATAACAACCCCAACGTGCAAGTTTGCCCCTCACGGTAAACAGTGGTATGACTTGACTTGGCTCGACTGCTCACGCTGTGAAATCCCTCTTCCTTCTCATGTTGACAGCCGAGAAGGCATCGGTTTCCACGTTACGCTAAGCGTGGTGGCGAGCAAGGTCAGTTATGATGCACATTTGCAACTAATTGGAAGTGCAGGCTGTTTACAAGAGTTTAAAATAAACAAAGACTAAGCATGTACGAGTACTACAGGTTAAAAAAAAAACCAGGAGAGTTGACAGCTTTGTGGAAGTGACCAGCTGAGGTAAAACAGTGGTGGCTATCGCAACAACCATTCCTTCTCAAACTAGGGTCAAAAATGGAGACCAGGCCTGGCCTACACAACCTTTATAGATATGTAGTGTGTGGATTTTATTATTATCTTGTTTTGTTTAGCAGCTTTATGACCTCTTGAGGTACCATTCATTTCTTAGCAATGTCCTTCATTTAAATCAGAAGTCAAAGAAAAAAAAAGACACAAATTCTACAGTAAAATTAGCCCCTTACGACATCAACTACAGAATCTCCTGGGAAGTCAAAGGTCATCTACAGTATTGCTAAGTCTCAGGCTGTGTAGGGGCTTTGGGCCTCCTTTTTTTTTTCTCAAAAAATACTACCGTACTCAAAAAAGAACCTTTTGTGCAGAAGGCAAATACAAATCCAGCTTGTTCTATTTACATATTTTACAGAAATGTTTTATCCAATTTCAGAAAAAAATACTTTTATGATTCATAGTGTTTTTTTTTACCAAAATATACATTTTTGTCCTGCAGATGTTGTTTTATTTTGTTCCATGATAACTGGAATTCAGTGTTAATAGATGACATTTACAAAGAATATCAAAATAAATTGTTTTTCTTTTAGACAAGATTCCGTTTTCTTCAGGAGTGTTTTACATTTACCCTCTTTAGCTCTTACTCATTTAAAAACAAGATCTGGCAAAAATAAAATGGTCAAAAAAAATGAAGAAACATGTCCTTAGCAACATTTTTCTAATACAATCACAAAACTCCCATTTTAAAAAGAATACATCTAAACACTTTCAAATAGGCAACAACAAAAAAAAAGACACGGCTTAAAACTGATCGATCGTTAAGCTAAAAAAAAATAAAATAAAATAAATTAAACAAAAAAAAAAATCAGGAAAAAACAAAAGCGTAAACTTTAAATGTTAGTGAAGGAGTGAGATGTTTTCGTCATGATGGGGTGGGGTGGTCGGAGTTGAGTTTAATGGTAGTAAGTCAGTGTGTGCAGTAAAATTATTAAAACATCGCCTGAGCTCCACCAAAACCCATGTGTCCCCCTCCTCTTGCTGATAGGCTGGGGCCCTGGAGGGAAGAGAAACAAAGATAGTTGCCATTATTGGATACAAACAATTATAAAATATGCCACACGGGAATAAATAGTCTTCAGAGCTCCGAGTCATCACGTGGACGCAAAATGTCCAACTCGCTCTCCACAGACGCTGCCTGACCTGTTGAGTTTACGCAGCAATTTCTGTTCTTATTTCAGCTTTCTAGCATCCGCAGTATTTTGCTACTACTGTATAAAATATGCCAATTCATTTCCAAAGTAACAAACTGCAAAGCCCGTGTTTTCCTGACCATTTGATTTCACAGCGGTGATTCAGCAACTGCCTGGGGGTGTACTTGCCTTCGGTAAGCATGGTTGCAAAAGCTCCTTTGTGTGCTACAGAGAAATGAACTCAAACTACTGCAGGACCTGTCAGTATCTCAGCTCTCTCTCTCTCTAAATTAGATCATTGCGCTTTTAAACATCGATTCACTTTGTAAGTGAGCAGGAAAAGAAATCTCAACGTGACTCGGGTCTGTAGCACACTCAGTTACCCAACCAGGAGTGCGGCTGGCCTGATCAGTGGGGAAAACTGGGAAAAAAAGTGCCCCTGGGACCCTAGATGCCAAAAGGTGAACCGCTGTCAGCCTTGGCTCAGTGATAACATTCTCACTTTAAAGTCAGAATGTCATATGTTCAAATCCCACTACATGCCAAACAATACTTTGCTGTCTAGAAAGCATTTTGGGATGTCACAAAAGGCACTATATTAATGCAAGTTCCCTCCATCAATAAGGGTACCAGGGAGGGAAATCAGAATGGTAAATATCCATGCTGAGATTGAGAGCTGGAAAAATGTGGCTCGCTCCCAGAACTCCAGAAATTAGAAGAGAATAACATTTACAAAAACAGGAAGATTGCCTGGAGGTTGCATTGATCAGACTGAGACACGGCTACACTGGGCCACAACAAGCTGTCACTGGTACATAACGAGCAGTCACAGGAAAGGGTGGTACCTGTTACCACTCCTCTCCTCACAACCTGGTGCACACAGCCTCTCGGCAGAGAGATGAGTGGCAGCCAGGACATACTAGAACACACTCTGGCCTCCTCCACTGTTTTTAAGGAATGAGCAGCCCCAAGAGATCAATCTGTTTTGTTTCTGAAGGATCCAATCTGAAATATACAGGAGATGGTTTTCCTTCTTCCACCATTCCCTACGGCGTGGGTTCCTTCTCTGGAGTCTGCTCCAATTAATGCTGAGCACTGTCCACACACTGACCCAGGTCGCTGTCCTACATTTGAGTGAATCTAGACAATGACTGCCATGGGGTGCATTGTGGCGAGACAAGCCCTCACCGACATTACACACTCGCCAATACCAGCACAGGAACAGGACAGACCACTGACAATTCCTTCAGCACGATCCACCATTCAACAAGATCACAGCTGATTTGTGACTGATCTCCATATCTTCGCCCCATATCCTTTACTACCTTTTCTTACCAAAAATCTATCAATGTCAGATGAAAACTAACAATTAACCCAGCAGCATCAATTATTTTTTGCAGAAAAGAGTTTCAAAGTCCTTCTATCTTTTACACAGAAGTGTTTCTTAAATTCGCTCTTGAAATATCTGGTTCTAATCTTTAGGCTGTGCCTCCCATTGGTGGAGATTGCTCTTTCTACTTCATCAGTTCCGCTTAACACCTTGAAACTTGGATCAAATCACCCATTAGCTCTCTAAACTTTGGCAAATAGAACCCTACACTAATCTCTCCTGATAATTTAAACCTTGGAGTGCAGGTATCATTCTGGTAAATCACTGCTGCCCCCTCTCCAAGACAAATACACCCTTCCTAAGATGTGATAGCATCACACCTGGAGTGCTGTGCGCTGTGCTAAGTTTACGTTTGTATAATCATAGTGGTTACAGCACAGGAGGCGGCCATTCAGCCCATCATCTTTGTGCCAACTTTCTGAAAAAGAGCAATTCACCTCACCCATTCTTTCCCCGTGGTCCTTTTTTTTAAGAATTTATTTGGAATGTTTTTGCTTTTCAGGATCTTGTGCAATTGTCTTTCGAAAGGTCCCACTGAATCAATCTCCACCACACTACACTGGATGTGTCCATGATTTAATTTATAAGTTGGGTTTGAATTGCTTTTTTTTTGTTGGCTTTTATTTCTTATTGGGGCTGAGATGATGCTGTGATGGTTAGTGACAGAGGGAAGGCAAGGCTTGTGGGGCTTTTGTCGAATAGGGAACTGAAGCTCAGGTTACTGATATCTCACTTGAGGTGGGGGCGGGAAGGTGGTGGTAAAGAATACCCCATAGCACCAGACTGGAGGGCAGGGTCTCACACACACACACAAAGCTCAGCTGCAGCAGACTTAGACTGAGGATCTTGATGGACCAGGATATAGGCTCTGTCACACTGTGTGGCAGTATTGCTCTCATTGCATGCATGCTGCATACATACACTGAGTTAAGGACCGCAGTCACCATAGCTACTTAACCCTTGGTTAATTAGCGACTCTTTCCTTTGCTGTGTTGGCTAAAATACAGCAGACACATGGACTGCCATTCGGGATACCTGCAAACATCACAAACTCTTGCACTGGCTCCACCGGCTTCCTTCTGGCAAGAGAGAAGAGTCTCAATGAGGCCCCCTGAAGCAACTGGTGGAAAACTGTCAGATGTTGCCAATACCTCCGGCATTAGCCAGACAACTAAAAGACCACTCTCACGGTCACCTTCACAGTCACTGACAATGCTGTCCTTGCCTTGATTGGAGGTTGCAGGAGGATTTGAGTGAGGATACCCTTACTAAGGGGGTCCTTTCCGCTGCTCAGTATGTTTGGTGCGGGAGGTGAAGAGAGGGAGTTGGTTGGAGCACAGCTTTCCAAATCGGCAGCGTCAGAATCATGTCAGTAGGCACGGCATGATGTCCATCCTGTATATTGCCTGCAGATGTTAAACGCGTGCATTTAACCTGCAAGTGTAGAATGTGGATAATTTGAGAGTGGGGGGATTCCCGGGTTCATGCGTGCAAACTCCCTTTGCCAAGTTGGGGGATAGCAGCTGTCACAACAGAAGTGTGCGCCTGTGCTGTGGGTGCGGCTGGATCCCAGTCAGAAATCTGTGACGCTACCGAGCGCAGTTTCTCACCCCTACTACTTCTAGCTTTTCACCAATTAGAAAGTCGCCTTTTCTCAAACCTTTGTCTACAGGGAAATCCATTTGCCACCGTTTAGTCCACTTGGATTTCGCACAGTAATTTTCAGCTGCTACCTACAGTGTTTACACCACTGCCCAGTTTTGTGCCTGTTCCTTCATAGCCTCCGAGTCCTGAAGGCAACTGGTGAGCTCCAACTAACATGAGCAGAGTCCCGATGGATAAAAGCCTGTCTCCTCCCACCACTTACTTGAATATTGCAGAGTGTTAAAATGGTAATGAAACATTAATCATTCATACAGGACAAGCAAGCAACATCTCGGCAGCACCTTCACTTAACAACTTACTTCCTTTTCAGATTTTCGTGCCTCTGCTTTAGTGGTAACCATTTGTGAAAGCTGTCGCAATCAAAGGTCCCTGAAACAAAAAAAAGAGAGAAGGGGCAGAGTGAGCAGAGACCCAAACAAGTTGGCAGCACAGCGGACGGCACTGCTGCCTCACAGCGCCAGGGACCCGGATTCAATTCCCGCCTTGGGTCACTGTCGGTGTGGAGTTTGCACATTCTCCCCATGTCTACATGGGTTTCCTCCGGGTGCTCTGGTTTTCTCCCACATTCTGAAAGACGTGCTGGTTAGGGTGCATTGGCCCAGACAGGTGCCGGACTGTGGCGACTGCAATGAAGTTACTGTGAAATTCCCCCAGTGTTAATGTAAGCCTGACTTGTGACTAATGGGTAAACTTGAAGTTTAAAAAGGTCCCAAGACCTGAGGTTAAACTGGGTCACTTTAATGCCTCGGGACACTGACTCATCCCGTCTCAGAGCCTTCGAACACTTGTTGAGGCAAAGTGATTGCTGGCAGCTGCCAATAGTTGAGAGTGGGCTGTTGGGATGAGGGCTGTGGGTTGCGGATTAGAAACTTACTGGATGAGGAAGGGGCCCATTTAAACCAACGTCCTTTAAACTCCAACAGTGACTGCACTTCACTGGCTGTGAAATGTTACGAGACGAGAAGAAGCTGTTAAAAGGTACTCTTCAATCTTTATCTTTCCCAAAGCGTCCCTCCATCGCCTCTCCCACAACAGGCAGTTTTTTAAAATCAGGGTCCAAGTGATTTCAAGAGGGAAGTTTTTATTGATCTAGTTCTCAGGGTGTGGGCATTGCTGCCAAGGCTTGCTTTGGTATTTCTCCTTAAACTGCTGGTGGTCTGGGGTGAGGGGGTCAGTCAGCAACTGGTCAGTGGTCTTGGGGTGGGGTGGGGGTGGGGTGATATTAATGGATTTCTAGTGGCCTGATGACTCGGGAGTGACCCCTGGTGGTGGCAGTGATGGTTTGCCTCTTGCTGTCCCAGTGAGGTCAGGTTGACACTTACCCCCAGACTGTGGCCGAATCCAGTGCTCGGGGCAGGGCTGGCCGCACTGATGTAACTGCTCACCCCGGAGTCCTGATTGGCCGCCCCATACAGGTCTGCCATGGGGCCTGGGCTGGTGGTGCCCAGGAAGCCTCCAGTGCGGGTTGGAGTCGAACCTGCCAAAAACAAAGAATAAATCAGCGTGCGCATCAACACAGGCCATACACACTGACCCATCCACACCACCACCGCCCCCCCCCCCACCCAGATCAGTCACTGACTGGCCAACACCCCCACACCACTGACCAGTAACTGACTGGCCAACATTCCCCCCCCCCCGCCCCCCACATCACTGACCTGTCACTGACTGACCCCACCCAGACCACTGACCTGTCACTGACTGACCCCACCCAGACCACTGACCTGTCACTGACTGACCCCACCCAGACCACTGACCTGTCACTGACTGACCCCACCCAGACCACTGACCGGTCACTGACTGACCCCACCCAGACCACTGACCGGTCACTGACTGACCCCACCCAGACCACTGACCGGTCACTGACTGACCCCACCCAGACCACTGACCTGTCACTGACTGACCCCACCCAGACCACTGACCTGTCACTGACTGACCCCACCCAGACCACTGACCTGTCACTGACTGACCCCACCCAGACCACTGACCTGTCACTGACTGACCCCACCCAGACCACTGACCGGTCACTGACTGACCCCACCCAGACCACTGACCTGTCACTGACTGACTCCTGCCCCATCCACACCAGTCACTTGAATGTGTGTGGTTTGGAGAGATTGTGGAGCAAGTGTAGAATGCAGGTAATTTTTTGGGGGAAGATTTTAGATGGGGACGTGGAGGGGGAAGATTCCCAGGTTGCAGGTAGGGAGGAGGGGGAGGGGGGGATTCCCAGCTTCGGGGTCTAGGGGGTGATTAAGGATGCAGTACAGTGCCAGTGTGAGTCTTTTAAGTGTCCGACTCTAACCCGTTTCCTTACCTGTTCCTCGAACCACTGCTGCTGCTGCTGCCGCCGCCATTGGTCCATATGCGGTGAGGGGGATTGCTGGGAGAGACAGAGAGAGAGATCAGCACCTCCTGACACCCATCATCAATAAACCATCTCTATCCTGGAGCAGGAGTCATGTATCACAGTCACTGCACTCCACTAAGTCAGCTCAGCAGAGAGCTGCCCTCCTCCAGCTGCTCCACAGAACCCAATCCCAACACTGAGCAACATCCATGGACACAGCCGGGGGGGGGGGGGGGGCACGGCCTCTTGACCCTCCACTCAGCGCCTCCCTGCTCCAGTTACATTCTGAGATTTACCCGTGACCGCAGATTGGGCCCACACACTGGCAATCTGACTGCAGAAACAGTCATACATCAACAGTGTCCCCCTGTGCCTTCTGGCAGCTCACACCAGGGGGTGGATCGGGGGCCATCCTGACCCGAGACACCACACACGTGCACCCCGGCGTATGTGCCGAGTTGTTGGTTTTAACGCATATCGGTAAGTGAGATTAACTTTGATACAATTGGCTCTGATGTGCCCGGGTTAGGGACAGAAAGCTGGGCCAGAATCCCTGCTTCCCAACTGCATTGGATACCGGCTGAACTCGGGTCTAGGCCCCATCGTGGCTCTCATGCAGTTAAATGTTGTGCCGATGCCCCCTGGCAAGAATAGAGCTGCACAGTTAACACTGTGATAATCAGAACATTTACCAAAAAGGGGTCGGGGGAGGGGGGGTGCGGACAGGACAATATCAGAACATTGAACTCTACAGTCTGCCAGTGAGACCTCCATGTAGAGGCTTATTGGCAAGTGTCTCTGCAACCAAGCACAATGGTCAGTCCCACCGAGGACACCAGTCTGAGGCTGGGACAGGGGTAAGGAGTCTCTGACACAGGAGGATGTGGAGATGCCGGCGTTGGACTGGGGTGGGCACAGTAACAAGTCTCACAAACACCAGCTTACAGTCCAACAGGTTTATGTGGAATCACGAGCTTTCAGAGCACTGCTCCTTCATCAAACCCTGACAATGAGGGCCTAGTTCATCGACTGTCACTTTTAGAGCTCTCAGATCTCAGGAGCCTTGCTGGGCCGCTGCACATTACAGGGTGGAACTGCAACGTGCACCTCGGGGAACAGAAAGCCATTCAGCTGGGTTTTTAAAAAAATACTCATTTACAAGCAGGCGTGTGGAAACTTGGGAACAGCACCAGCACAGATTTGTGTATAACACTGCCACCAAGTGGACACCCATTCACATTACAGCCAAAGTTGGTCAGGTTTTCAACACTTACACAATTCTGGGTTATAATCTGAGTTTCAGCCCAACTCACCATGATTCTCTCCAAACACCCTTTAGCCAATCAGTACAGCTTCAATTACAAAATGGTACCAACAGATGGGGAATTGTCAGGTATGGGAGGGGGCAAGGAAATGGAAAATATTAAATTTGTCCCCACTGACTTAGTTGTGTTGCCATTTTAACACTGTTGGGAAATATTTTGGTTCTGGGTGCCCTTGCCCTCACAGTGACTGTCTCCAGCACTCCGCACTTTTTCTGGGGGCATCACTCAACAGGGAACTCCACTGAGACTTAAACCTCCAGGTGCTCTGGTTTCCTCCCACAGTCCAAAGAGGTGCAGGTTAGATGCAACGGCCGTACTAAATTGCCCCGGGATGCGTAGGTTAGAGGAATTAGCGGGGTAAATGTGTGGGGTTATGGGGTTAGGGCCTGGGTAGGACTATCAGTGCAGGCTTGATGGGCCGAATGGCCTCCTCCTGTACGGTAGCGTTTCTAACCGAGGGGGCCCAAGCTGTTGGTACAAAATATTCTGAAACCATGTCATTATCCTGCCCTCTCTTCATTCCCATTCACCCCACCTGTAAATTTAGAAAATTATATCCAAAATATTTATCTTCAAAAGCCAAAAGAGTTTTTAGTAAGTTATTTACAGGATGTGGGTGTCACTGGTTGGGTCAGCATTTAATGCTCGTCCTCACTGCTCTCACGGTGGTGATGTAGGTACACCCACAGTGATGTTAGGGAGGGAGTTACTTTGCCGCAGTGTGATGCAACAGGGTCACTTGCGAGGTTTCAGAAGGCAGTTGAGAGTCAACCACATTTTGATGGTTCTGGAGTCACATGTAGGCCAGACCAGGTAAGGGTGGCCGATTTCCTTCCCTAAAGGGACATTAGTGAACCACATGGTGTTTTCCGACAATGGTCACTGCTCCTGAGACTAGCTTTACATTCCAGATTTTATACCAGGAATTTAAATTCCACTAGCGGCCGTGGTGGGATTTGAATCAGCGTCCCCAGATTCTGAGCCGAGGCCTCCGGATTACTAGTCCACTGCCAGCCCCACTATATAGTGAGAAGTCTCACAGCACCGGGTTAAAGTCCAACCAGTTTATTTGATAGTAAAGGGTGTTGTGAGACTTCTTACTGTGTTTACCCCAGTCCAATGCCGGCATCTCCACATCATGACTACCATCGATATGCCAGAGTCAGGGAGGCAGACCGAGAGTGGATACGTTCAAACACTGGGGCCCCAGTCCTGCCCCACAGCTCACCTCCTGTTGGCCAGTCCTGCAGCAGCATTGATGGGGGCCACTGTGATGTTTGCACCCCAGACTGTCCAGCTCTCCCAGCTGAAGATGGAAGTGTGGTGGCTGGAGGCAGCAGTAAGGGACCTAGAAAGAGGACAAAAAAAAAGGGAGGGAAGCAAAATAGAAAAGAGAGATGTTAAAACAAACGTTACACTCAATTAAGGAAAGTCCGCTGAAAATAGGGTGAGGTTTCAGTAATTAACTTGGTGAGGGGGAGGGGGGTGAGGGGGTGGGGGGTGAGGAGGTAAGTGAACTCTTGGCACAGACTGCCCTACATACCGGGAAACTGGTAGGTATAACCGGGGGCAAGTCCTGTGTAGCCACGACTCGCATACGAGGCAGCCTGGAAGCCTGGGTACCCTGCGAGAGAAACAACAACAGCAACAACAAAAAAAATCAGTAAATTCACAACCTAAAGTCACAGAAACATTGCGGCACATCTCCCCAGGGTGACTGACCCGCCCCACATGGCATTGTGATCATACGTGGAACACCCAGGCGAGGTGCCAGTGTTAATCCAGAACTTGTCAATCTGCGAATGGGCACCGGATTCACCACCAGAGCTTTGGGGGGGGGGGGCGGGGCAGAGATGGTGGAAGGGACAGGAGCCTGGAAGGGGAGAGATTTCAGGGGCCCAATTACAGGCGGTTGAATTGACCCACAATGCCGCTCTTACCCAGCATGCCGATCCCCAACATGAACGCGTCCATCCCATAGGGCATCACTCGAGAGCGCCCCCTGGCTGTTCCTGTTGGTGACATCACTTCCTTGGGCTGTGCCTTCTTACACTCCACCTAAAGCAGGTCAAAACGCACCATCCGTCACACACTCACAAATGAAGCAAACCAAGCCACAGGGGCGAGCGTCAGAGAGAGAGCATGCACACGCGGGGGCCCGAGGGGGAGGGGGGAGGGGTGCCCGAAGGGGAGGGGTAGGGGGATAAAAGGTCAGAGGTGGGGGGAGTGAGGGCCAAAGAGAAACACTGGCTGGAGCTTCCAGAGGGGATTAACAGTCTAACCGCAGCTTCTGACATGTTGCTACCCTGTGGTGGGCAAAACGTAACTCTCCAACACTGGGACCATGACATCCAATGGCCAGAATCCTCAGGCCCCATAGCGACCAAACACAGCTCGCTGGAGAAAGTAAATGTCAGCACTGGCAGAGGGGTACCCCAACCTTGAGATGACGCCTCTATTTCAGACATTTAAACAGGGAACTTGACTAAACAGCATGTCCTGGGACAGTGGCCAGATGGAAATGGGAAGACTCATAAACCCACTGAAAACCCTCCACTATGTTTTGCAAGGCCTGAGGGAGAGGTTGTGCTTTTTCTTGAGGCTCAAATTGGATGAAGAAGAATGTCTGGGCCCTAGCTCCTGGAATTCCTATGACTGAGCCATTGGGTGTTCGGACCTGCTGCAGTGAGGCTGGGAAACGAGGAGTAGGTTAATGGGCAACAACCAAGGAAAAGATTCTCTGAAATACAAAATTTCATGTCAAGAATGTCCTCTGGTTTACCTCAGAACCCATTCAACAAATGGAGGGGAATAAGTTAGACAGCCTCCATTCCCTGCCTCTGACCCAGCCCTTCCTCCCACAACACTGACCCAACCCTAGCACCCCCCACCCCACACTGACCCGGGCCCCGGCATCCCCCCCCCCCACCCCCACACTGACCCGCACCCCCCCCACCCCCACACTGACCCGTCCCTCCCCCCCCCCCCCAAAAACACTGACCTGGCCCTCCTCCTACCCCCCCCCCCCAAAACACTGACCCAGCGCACCCCCCCCCCCACAAACACTGACTCAGCCCTCCCCCCCGCCCCCCACACTGACTCAGGCCCCCCCCTTTACACACACACCCACACCCACACACAATATAACCCTCCTCCCACATCACAACAAATGGAGCGTGTAACCTCCAGAGGACCCCCAACCCACTCCCCCGCCCACACTCACCATTTTGTTGTTGATTTCGTGGAAGTGAATTTCGCAAACCTTCTCCACAATGTCTTCACTCTCAAATGTCACAAACCCAAACCCTAGAAACAGAATCAGAGACAAAGGAGGGGGTTTAGAAACAGTGACCCCTCCCCTCAGTCGCCTGCCAGCCAGAAGGAACAGAAATTGGAAAACTACCGTTTACAAAAACAACGCATCAAAACGGTGCCAAGGGTCCCACGTCACAACCCTCAGAATCCTTGTCCAGCTGATGAGTTTATCCATTCAGACTTATTGACTCCAGTAGTTGTTTTAAATACTGGGATAGGAAGGTGCAATTAGAGTCACAGTTCCAGCTGAGTTAATGGGAGTTCAGGGGCCCAGTCTTCTACTTCCTCAACTATACAAGACAAAAGGACGATCTACTGGAGGTGTTTTACATTAAAGGATTCGATAGGGAACTACTACTTCTGCTGGAGAGACCGGGACAAGGGGTCAGAACTTTAAATTTTCTTCGGCCTTCCAGGGGTTTTTATTGTATTATTTCATGGGACATGGGCGTCACTGACTGGACCAGCATTTATTACCCATCTGTAATTGCCCTTGAACTGAGTGGCTCGTTCTGCTATTTTGGAGAGCAAGTTAAGAGTCAACCACATTGCTGTAGGTCTGGAGTCACATGTAGGCCAGACCAGGTAAGGACGGCAGATTTCCTTCCCCATTAGTGAACCCCAGATGGGCTTTTACAACAATGATAGTTTCATGGCCACCGTTAATCGTTAGGTTCCAGATTTTATTTGTTTTAGATTCCCTTAGCTGCCATGGTGGATTCACAGTAAGAAGCCTCACAACACCAGGTTAAAGTCCAACAGGTTTATTTGAAAGTATTATTTATTTGACTCACCCGACAAAGGAATAGCATTTCGGAGAGCTTGTGGCGTTTACTTTCAAATAAACCTGTCGGACTTTAACCTGGTGTTGTGAGACTTCTTACCGTGTTTACCCCAGTCCAACACCGGCATCTCCACATCATGGTGGGATTCCCCAGAGCGTCAGCCTGGGTCTCAGTCCGATGACATTTGCACTGTACCCATCCCCCAAGGGGTGACGTGAAGCAGCAGGTCTTCAAGTGTAAGTAAAATTTGCAATTCCCTTCCCTCGGATAACTCGCCAATTAAAAATTCAAAGTAGTGACTGATAGGTGATTACAAAGGCATTATAGATGGAGATAATATACACATCAGCCCTGGTCTAATTGGAAGTGCAGGAGCCAGCCTGAGGAGTTGAATCCAATGTTCGCACTGTAGGTACTGAAATTCTAACAGGCCTTAGGGGTCTCACACTAGGAACAGAAAACAACTAGAGCAATAAATAGAAGATCATCATTAATTAATCCACCAGGAAATTCAGTTGCAATGCCTCTGCCTAGTGAGCGGTTTGAATGTGAAACTTGTTCCCACATGCGGTGATTGAAAGGATTAGCATGAATGCATTTAAGAGGAAGCCAGGAAGTACATGAGGGAGGAAGGAATGGGGCAGCACGGTGGCACAATGAGCTGTGAGGCAGCAGTGCTAACCAGGGACCTGGACTGAATTTCTGGCTTGGGTCTTTCCGTGTGGAGTTTGCACATTCTCCCCGTGTCTGTGTGGGTTTCCTCCGGGTGCTCCGGTTTCCCCTCACACTCCGAAGACGTGCGGATTAGGTTGATTGGCCGTGACAAATTGACCCTAGTGTCAGGGGAATTAGTGAGGCAACTATGTAGGGTGACGGGAATAGGGCTGGGTGGGATTGCAGTCGGTGCAGACTCGATGGGTCGAATGGCCTCCTTCTGCACTGTAGGGATTCTATGATTATGTAAATAAAACTCACCATGGCTGGCGAGCGACTGGACACAACTAACCAAGGTCCTGATAATTGGCTCCAGACACCGGTTTTGGTAGAGTTCAGGGGTAGAGATGGCCGGGGAGGTGGTTAGCAGCTGAATCCCTCCACTCTGTAGCCTTACTGATTGATAGCTGGCCACGGGGAAGGAGAGCGACAAGAGTGTGATGCACATTACAGGAACAGAGAGAAATGGGCCGTGTGAGAAGGTGCGTATCATTCTGCAAACCCTGCACTGGGCAGCAGGGGGCTCTCAATGACTGTACCGGCTGATCCCAGTGCCCTAGGCCCTCGCTCAGGAGGTCAGCACAAAGAGACAGGAACCTAAACATTTCCCCCCTCAGCTCAGCCAATGTTAAGTGAAAATATAAAACATTAGGAGGAAGGTTTGAATTTTGTGCTGTAGGGTCACTGTTGGGGAATAAGAATACTTTCTTGATTTGTTGTTGATTTCTCATTACTAATCCCCTTCTAACAAGGAACCCACTTGTTTGTTGCAGGTGCTGACTGGATAAGGAAAAGGTTTGGGTTTAAATGGTGATGCCTCCACAGCTGAATAGTGTATTAACAGTGACTGCGTATGCTCACACACAAAAATGAAGTTACTATGAAAATCCCCTAGTCGCCACAGTCTGGCGCCTGTTTGGGTACGCTGAGGGAGAATTTAGCATGGCCAACCAGCTCGTCTTTCGGACTGTGGGAGGAAACCCATGCAGACACGGGGAGAATGTGCAGATTCTGCACAGACAGTGACCCAAGCCGGGTCCCTGGCGAACCTGGGTCGTAGGCACTGTGAGGCAGCAGTGCTAAGCACCGTGAAGCCCCGGACTATTTGCTCAGCATAGTGGTGCTAATACATCACATGTGGGACTGTAAACCCAGCAAGGGACGCACAAGCAGAGGAAACCAACCATTCCATCACGCGATCCTGACAACAGGTTAAAGCTAAGACCTGGTGACGTGTTTGGAAACAGATCCCTCAGTTTTGCGGTGTGCTCGGTGCTTTCCAAAAACCAAGAGCAAAAAACTCCAGGGGAGAATTAGCAGGAATGGGACGCTCAGTTCCCATCATGGCCAAGTCCCTACAGGGCCCCACTGCTCTCTCACACACACACACACACATACTTCAACCCAACCTTTACCAGGTTTCCAGTCGCACTTTAAACCCCAGGGTTGCTGTAGCTTGGTGGTAAATGCTACTCAACTATCTATTGGGCTGGGGCAAATACTCTGTGAACACAAACTCAAATCCCGTCGGGGCAGCTGTGGAAGTTCAAACTCAATTCAGTAATAAATCTGGAATGAAATGCTGGTCTTGGAAATAATGATTATGGAATTACTGGATTGCGAAATCCTTTCTTACAAGGGAGGGAAATCTGCCATCCATCCCCGGTCTGGCCTACATGTGACTATGGGCAGCACAGTGGCTAGCACTGGGTAAGTTGCCCATGCAATTACCATGTATGCATGGTCTGCATGATTTACCATGCAGATGCTACGACAAAAGATGAATGAACATCGCTCAACAATCACCAGGCAAGACTGTTCCCTTCCTGTTGGCGAACACTTCAGTGATCACGGGCATTCGGCCTCTGATCTTCGGGTAAGCATTCTCCAAGGTGACCTTCACAACACACGACAGCGCAGAGTCGCTGAGCAGAGACTGACAGCCAAGTTCCACACACACGAGGACGGTCTCAACAGGGATCTTGGGTTCATGTCGCACTATCTGTAACCCCCCCATGACTTGCCTGGGTTTGCAAAACCTCACTCACTGTCTGGAGACAATACACATCTCTTTAACCTGTGCTCAGCGCTCCTTCCACTCACACTGTTGGCCTCTTTAAGACTTGAACAGCAGGTTAGGTGTAAAGACTCGCATTCTAATTAGTAATCTGTAAACTGAGCTGTTATATGCTCTGTCTGAGGCCAGAACTCGCCATTCACCTGACGAGGAGGCAAACCTCGAAAGCTTGTGAGTTTACTATCAAATAAATTGGTTGGACTTAAACCTGGTGTTGTCAGACTTCTTACTGTGTTTACCCCAGTCCAACGCCGGCACCTCCACATCATAAGTTGCTCTTTGGCAGCGTTGGTGTAGACTCGATGGGCCAAGTGGCTTCCTTCTGCACTGTAGGGATTCTATGATCTCCAAGCGCACACAGCTGAACTGCCCTCTGAAATGGCCCAGCCATTATAACTAACCTCTACAGAAATAATGTGGGGTGTGTGTGCCTACATTGTGGCTC
The DNA here is from genome assembly GCF_965287045.1 of Carcharhinus amblyrhynchos. Taxonomy (NCBI): domain Eukaryota; kingdom Metazoa; phylum Chordata; class Chondrichthyes; order Carcharhiniformes; family Carcharhinidae; genus Carcharhinus; species Carcharhinus amblyrhynchos. The sequence continues at coordinate 41,366,359 of NC_137343.1, read as the reverse complement.
AAGGCATCCATCAATATATTCTCGAGGAGAATTAAGAGATGGGCATTAAATGCTGGCCTTGCAGCAACACTCACATCCCACGAATGAATAAAGGAAATCTCCTGGGGTAACATGTTCGCAAACCCTCGGCAGATACTCGGTGAGGGATTAATGTGAGTTCCCTAATGTTTGCCTTCAGGAGGAACGGCTGCATCTTGAAAGCCGTGTGTAAAGTGTTGATGGTGATGTTCAGACACAGGCGGCGGGTGGACGGTCTCTGCTGTCAGGCTGTAATTGGAATCGCACTCTCACACCTGCTCAATCTCTGTCATTAATAATTCATTCACAACTCTGTTCACATGAATAATACAAAGTGTTGCAGGTTCGACCCCATTGTCCGAATCATTCCCCTCGCATTAAACAATGACCAGCTTTTATTTTTCCCAGCACCAAAATGCGTGCCACCACACAGGAATCATACGGAGTTACACAAGGCTGCCGGCCTCACACTCCTAGAATGGCATTTACTCCTGGTAAACAGGCAGTGTGGTGGCACAGTGGTTAGCACAGCTGCCTCTCAGCACCGGGGACCCGGGTTCAATTCCTGCCCGTGTGGAGTTTGAACATTCTCCCTGTGCCTGAGTTTCCTCCCGCACTCCAAAGATGTGCGAGTTAGGTTGATTGGCCATTGCTAAATTGACTCTAGTGCTAGGGGGATTAGCAGGTTAAATACATCACAAGAATTGGGCCTGTGGTCAGTGCAGTCTTGATGGGCCGAATGGCCTCCTCCTGATCTGTAGGGATTTTGTGATTCTATGAATTGGCGACACGGGGGCACAGGGAGTTTTTGAAAGCCCGCGTACCAAAGGTCAACTATTACTTACGTGGCGAAAAACTGCAGCAGGCGACGGTGCAGAAGGACCTCGGGGTCCTTGTGCATGAATCGCAAAAACCCAGCTTGCAGGTGCAGCAGGTGGTCAGGAAGGCGAATGGGATGCTGGCCTTCATAGCGAGGGGGATTGAATATAAAAGTAGGGAGGTCTTGCTGCAGCTGTATAGGGCATTGGTGAGGCCGCAGCTGGAGTACTGTGTGCAGTTTTGGGCACCGCACCTGCGCAAGGATATTTTGGCCCTGGAGGGAGTGCAGAGGAGGTTTACTAGGCTGATACCGGAGTTGAGGGGATTGAGCTATGAGGAGAGGCTGAATAAACTAGGCTTGTACTCGTTAGAGTTTAGAAGAATGAGGGGAGATCTCATTGAGACGTATAAGATGATGAATGGGATGGATAGGATAGAGGTGGAGAGACTCTTCCCGCTCAAAAAAGACAGTAGGACTAGGGGGCACAGCCTCAAGATAAAGGGGAGGCGGTTTAGAACGGAGTTGAGGAGGAACTTCTTCACTCAAAGGGTGGTGAATCTCTGGAATTCTCTGCCCGTTGAAGTGGTGGAGGCTGCCTCGCTAAATATTTTTAAGAAGCGGGTTGATGGGTTTTTGATAAGAGAAGGGATTAAGGGTTATGGGGAGAGGGCGGGAAAGTGGAACTGAGCCACGACAGATCAGCCATGATCTTATTGAATGGCGGGGCAGGCTCGAAGGGCTAGATGGCCTACTGCTGCTCCTATTTCTTATGTTCTTATGTTCTTAACAATGTTGTGGAGATATGGGACCTCAGGAAGAATAGCTGGGTCTTGGAGGGGCTGCAGTGCAGATGATACTGGAGTTAATGGGGTTAAAATACAAGAACACATTGGGAAGACTAGATTTGCATAACCCCGTACATGTAGGGCAAAGGTAGCAAAATGGAATGGCAGAACAGGCTCGAGGGGCTGAATGGCCTGCTCCCTTCCTCTACGTTGCAGGAACCGTCTCTGGCAGTCAGCGATGGTGCCATGGAACTGCTCTCACTGGCTGCTCTGTCGGCCCATCCGCACAATGCACATGTCAGCAGTGGATTACTGCCTCTAATTCTCACCTCTGCCAACACTAATCCGATAATTGTTCATTTAAATGGGTCACTTTAACATCTCATTATCCACTAAAGTACCAGAGCCCAGGCACCGGGAACCTCACTGAAAACCTTCAAACTATCCAGAAACTGCCCCTCTCTGAATGGCGGTTACACTGCACAAACCGCAGGTACACCAGGCACAGTCTGCAAACACCAACGTATATTTGCCAGAGTTTACTTGTGCCAGTTTTTGGCCACATTTATTTTCCCTTTGTTTCCGATCCTCAGAAGGAGCTTTTATTTTTAATTCATTCACAGGAAGAGGGCCGTCACTAACGAGGCTGACATTTGGTGTCCGTCCCTTGTTGCTCCCAGGGTGTGCGTTTTGGGTGTTCGTTTATCAGTGGGTTTGATGCATCTGCTTGGCCGCTTCAGAGGGCAGTTAAAGAGTCAACCACGATGGTTGTGGGACCAGAGTCACATACAGGACGAGGTGAGGACAGCAGGTTTCCATTTCTATCAGATATCAGCGCTGGGCTTTAATGACAATCTCATTGTTTCAAGGTCACCTTAACTGACACCAGCTCTTCATTATTTGCAGTTTGTTGAAACAGAGAACAGCAAACATCGATTTTGTTTGGGAGCTGGGGGAGAGAATTAGTGTCCACCCACAGTGCACCTCCGCAATTTGGAGGGGTAAAGAGTACACACATGCAGAACATTAGGTGAGCACAGAATTGGGTCAAACCACTTGTTGACATCACCTGGTCTTGAGAGAAAAATTGAGCTAACTGGGCAAATTGTGCTTAGCTAACTCTTTTGGGGTTTTTTTTTCACAAAGTAACAGAGTTGATGATGGTACTGTAATGGACACGGACTTCCAAAAGGTATTGGATAAAGTGCCACATAAAAGGCTCGTCAGCAAAGTCTGTGGAATAAAAGAAACAGTAGCAACATTGATGCAAACTTGGCTGAGTGACAGGAAACAGAGAGTAGCGATGGGCATGTTTTTGAAACTGGAGTAAGGTTTATATGGGGCTCCCCAGGGGTCAGTTTTCAGCTTCTTCTGATCTGTATTAACGACCCAAGCCTGGGTATAAAAAGAGAAAAACTTTAAATTTGGAAATGTGTGAACTGTGAGGAGGATAATGATAAACTCCAAGAGGACATAGGCAGGCTGGTAGGAAGGAGCAGACAAATGGTTGATTAAATTTAATTGATACAAATATGGAGCGATTCATTCTGGTAGGAAGAACAAAGAACAGCGATATAAAATAAACAGCACAAGGTGCAGCAGCACAGGGATCTGAGTGTAAGTGAATGCACATCATTGAATGTGGCAGGACAGGTTGAGAGCACAGCGAATAAAAGGAACAGGATCCTGAAATTTATAGACAGAGACAGAAATTACAAGGAAATCTGTGCTAAACATTCCTGGGATGTGAGCATTTATTGCTCATCCCTTAATTACCCTCAAGGAGGTGCTGGTGAGCTGCCTTCTTGAACCATTGCAGTCCATGTGGTGTAGGTATACCCACAGGATTTCACCCAGCAAGAGTGAAAGTACGGCATGGTATCGTTCCAAGTCATGATGCTGAATGACTTGGAGAGGAACTTGCAGATGGTGTTCCCATGTCTCTGCTGCCCACCCATGTTCTTCTAGATGATAGTAGGTGTGCATTTGGAAGCTGTCTAAGGAGCCTCAGTGGGTTCTAGAGTAATGTGTTCAATTCCATTCATCACACTAGGAAGGAGGAGCAGGCGGCATCAGAGAAGGTGCAGAAAAGATTCATGAGAATGATTCCAGAAATAAGGAACCTCTGGTACTTGGATAGATTGGAAGTGTTGGGGCAATTCGGCTTGGAGAAGAGCAGATCAAGAGATAGAGGCATTCAAACTCAAAGAACAAGGAAGTACAGCACAGAAACTACTGCTCTCCAAGCCTGCACCAATAAACTCACTGGAGACCAGGGCAAAATAGATAGAGAAATTGTTCTATAGGAAAAGGAGCAAGAATCAGAGGTCACCCATTTAAGGTGCCTGAGCATAAGAAGCATTGTTGACACGAGGAGGAACTTTTTACACAGCAAGTGGTTAGGACTGTGTGTGGAGGATGCCAGTTCGATTGTGGCTTACAAAAGAGAATTGAACGATGAGCAGAAGAGAAATACTTTGTAGGACCACAGAGAAAAGGTTGGCAGGGTGGGACCAGGACAGCCAGATTGGACATAATGGGACAAGTGACCTCCTGCTTTGCTGTAGCCATTCTATGATTCCATGCAAAACAAGTGGGTTTGAGACTAAATGGAATCGCTCTCTCAGAGACCTGGCATAGGTATGGCAGGAAAGGCCATTTGATTGAGGTACCAGGTGGCACCTGTAAATTGTCATCAGCTTCTGATCACGAGGAGGCAAGTCTTTAAGTGTCACATTTCAAACTATGGAAATACATAATCAATAACCAGACAGACAATCCAAACACCTGCCTTGACAGACTGCCAGGCAGCACAGCTCTGCAGTAATGTGAGGGGACAGGTGTAAGCTCACAGCTTACTTACACCCCACATCCTCTGCACCACCAGACAAAAAGTGACCGACTGATTACTTTTTGGTGTAACAATCTACTCACTTCGCATCTTGAGTTCTTTTTATGTTTATTAGTGTCACAAGTAGGCTTACCTTAACACTGCAATGAAGTTACTGTGGAAGTGCCCTAGTCACCACACTCTGGCGCCTGTTCAGGTACACTGAGGAAGAAATTAGCATGGCCAATGCATTTAACCAACACGTCTTACAGACTGTGAGAGGAAACCCACGCAGACACGGGGAGAATGAGCAATACTCTGCACAGACAGGGCACAGAGATGGTGGAAGATTGGGTGAGTAGGCATCCCGGTTTTGCCAGGACATTCCAGGCTTCCATTAAAGATCCTGGTGCCCTAACAGTTTCTCAAAAATAAACATCCTGGTTTTCAGCTTTTCCCCAAGTCACCTCCCCTCTAATCTGCTCCTCACTTTGCACTTACTGTTGGCAAAATTCCCAAAAACTACCCCCCCACCCCCTCTCCTCATGCTGCACTGCATTCTAGGAACCAAAATTCTGCATCACTTTCGGGACACTCCTGTATCCTTCTCACAGATATCCAGACTCAGGAGTCAAAGAATCGTACAGCACAGAAAAGGCCCAGCGAGGCTGCACCAAAAACAACTACCACTAAGGGTGGGTTAATTCCATTTTCCAGCACTCGTCCCATACCCTTGAATGTTATGATGTTTCACGTGCTCATCCAAATACGTTTTAAAGGTAGTAATGTTTCCAGCCTCCACTATCATCCCAAGCAGTGCATTCCAGATTCTCACCACCCTGAGTGAAAGTTGTTTTTAATCAAATCCCCTCAATCTCCTACTCTGTAACCTAAACCTATGCTCCCCTTGTGACTGATCCCTCACCAAGGAGACCAGCTGCTTCCTATTCACCCACCCAAACCCCCCTCGTAATCTCAAACACCTCAATCAGGTATCCCCTCAGCCTTCTCTGCGCTAGAGAGAACAATCCAAGCCTATCCAATCTCTCCTTGCAGCTCCAACATTCCATCCCTGGCAACGTCCTGGTGAACCTCCTCTGTACCCCCTCTAGTGCTATGACATCAGGGCAATCAGCCTCTGGCTTGGATTGACAGAGTGTCCGTCATCCACGAGCTGCCTTTGATGGGGTAGTCAGATCAGTGAACCACCAATCAGCCTCCTATCCATGGACATCCCAGACATTCTCTCTTCCACCTTCTTCCTTCAAGAAAAAGATACACAAGTCTGAGGTCACGTACCAACCAACTCAAGAACAGCTTCTTCCCTGCTGCCATCAGACTCTTGAATGGACCTACCTTGCATTAAGTTGATCTTTCTCTACACCCTAGCTATGACTGTAACACTACATTCTGCATTCTCTCGTTTCCTTCTCTATGAAGGGTATGTTTTTGTCCGTATAGTGCGCCGGAAACAATACTTTTCACTGTATGTTAATATACGTGACAATAATAAATCAAATCAATCAAAACTGAGCCAAAATGACAGACGAGTTTGGTTGAACCGTGGCATGTCTGACCAAGCTTCTTACTGAAAAGCTGTGTTTTGCTGCCTGTGGCTCTGGGTGCAGTACAATCTCCCACACTTGAAATACATTCACTCGTTTAAAATCCAGCTTCTGGCTGCAAACATCTAAAATGGTCAGAACCCAAAGTGCAAATGAAAACAATAGAGCAATCTCCCATTGAAATCTCTAAGCGGCATGGTGGCCCAGTAGTTAGCACTGCTGCCTCACAGGACCAGGGACCCAGGTTCGATTCCCAGCTTAGGTGACTGTTCTCCCCATGTCTGCATGGGTTTCCTCCGGGTGGTCCAGTTTCCTCCCACAGTTCAAACATGTGTGGATTGGCCATGCTAAACTGCCCCTTAGTGTTGGGGAATTAGTTAGGGTAAATGCGTGGGTTATGGAGATACGGTCCGGATGGGATTGTGGTTGGTGCAGACTCAATGGGCCGAATGGCCTCCTTCTGCACTGTAGGATTCTATGATTCATCATGCATAGTAAAGTTAGAGTGGAATCGAGGATTCTAGCTGGGATGGTCTGTGCTTTTTAACTCCTGTCTTCAATAATTAGGTGTCTTCAGATGGGTTGCCAACTCTGTCCACATATTTCAGGAGATGTCATCTTATGACCTCCTACTCTTCAGCTTCCCCTCCCCCAGGCTTCTGCCATTGGTTGCCCAACATATCAATTATCACTCCCTTTCTGAGGTTTGTCCAGTCACCCTGTCAAAAGGGCAAAAGGAGAGAGGAGGAGAAAAAGGGGCAAAAGGAAACAGGAGTACAGGCAAGAGGAGGCGGCGATGTAAGGAGAGAAGGAGGGGAGGAGATGGGAGTGGGAAATCTTGCCAGGCAGGCACCTGGTTTAAGGCACTATTTACCCTCTAATGTCCTGTCAATGGTCATTCCCAATCTGAGAGTCTTGGTATGGACCATTAGCAGCATCGTCAACCAACACCTTCAACAGGAGAAGACATTACAGCCAGGGCCTGAACCCTCTGACACAGAGAATCACTAGGCAGCTGGCACACTGGCTAATGTTCCTCCTCAGCCTAGGGGTGAGCTGGCCCTGCCAATCTGATCTAACCTCTGAAAACGGAATCCTTCCTGATGGGAGGCTGGTCACCACCCAAGATGGTGCCAGCTTGGCCCAAGTGGAGCATTCTCAATGCTGCATCAGAAACCTTGAAGGTTCAAATAGTGATAGTGACTTACCCGTATAATCTAGACAGACACCTCAGTTCAGGTAGCTGCTACAGCAAGGGGTTTTCCCCAATGATCTAGTCAATGTCACAACCTCCTCCATTAGAAGCAGAAATAGATGAACTAGTCATTTATTGTTTGTGGGACCTTGCTCTGCATGTTAAGGCTCCCCGACACCAGGAATTGGATTCAAAAGTAGTCCATTAGCTGTAAACTACTTGGGTTTGCAGAGTCTTCCTAACTTCACAAAAATCTGGCCTTTGATGAAAGGCACTATTTAATTTAAATGCAAGTTTGTGCTTTATTTTTACCCAGCGACAGAGAGGGGTTACTGAGAGAACTTCCTTGATCTACAATTTTGTGTCAACGTTCCATCAGAAGCCCTTTTTCTTTCAATTAGAAAGCATTTTCTTTAACATCTTCTATTGTTACAGAAAAATACTTGGCTTTTTAGCAATATGTGCGTGCGTGTGTGTCTCTTTCTACTTGTAGGTTTGAGAGTCTGTCCTGCCGTATTAACCTGATAATTGCAAAGTCCAGCCTGTACGAGAAAGCCTGGCCTGCTTGCCTGCTGTTAATATATTGTAATGACAGACAGCTCCGGTCAGGTTGCCATGGCTACGTGCCTCATTCCTAAATTACAGCGACAGATGTGGCGATGCTGGTTGGAGCTGTAATCTGCGTATTCAGGGGCAAGGGTTGAGTCGTTAGGAGGTCAGGGGTCAAAGAGGCCAGACTTCAAACATTGGGTGTCCACAAACTGGTCAATTAACAGAGATTCTTTTGTTAAGAAGTTAACGTTGGCGTTTTTTTGGGAACAAAAAAAAAGAGAAAAATTATCTTTTAATGTGAAAACTGGTCACTCTTCTTCGGAGTCTGAGATGCAGCAGCCAAACATCGACACCTCATAGCATGGACAGGGTTGCACTGAAGATCGTTCCCTAATGACTGAGTGGCTGCTAAGCGACCGCAGGGAGCACTTTTCACAACAGCCATTGTGTGGGGACTGGAGTCACCTGTAGGCCACGCCAGGTTGGAGTTTGTCTGGAGGACCGCGGCAAATCAGTCAGGCCCCTATTACAAGATACTAATCAGGAGCAGGAGTGGCCACTCCGCCCCACCATTCAATAGGATTGATAGAATCATGGGCTAATCTGATTGTAACCTCAACTTCATATTCCTGCCCACCCCCAATAACCTTTCACCACCTTACTTATCAAGAATCTTGATTCTGTCTATACTTCCCACTGCCATGGAAAAGCAGCCAGCATAATCAAGGACCCCACTCACCCCGGACATTCTCTCTTCCATCTTCTTCTGTCAGGAAAAAGATACAACATGTGCCAATCAATTCAAGAACAGCCACTTCCCTGCTGCCACCAGACTTTTGAATGGACCTACCTTATATTAAATTCATCTTTCTCTATACCCTTGCTACGACTGTAACACTACATCCTGCACTCTTTTATTTCCTTCTCTGCTATGTACTCTATGAACAGTACGTTTTGGCTGTATAGCGCAAGAAACAATGCTTTTCACTGTATCCCAATACATGTGACAATAAATCAATATCCAAGGACTCTGCCTCTACCTTTTGAAGGAAAGAATTCCAAAGACACTGACAAACCTCTGAGGATGAGGTTATTTTGGTGCCTTTCTGCATCCTAATGGCTAAATTCCAAGAGTCAAGACCATGTCACATTGGATCTGTAGATTGATTGTTGCTCCATGGCCCCAACTCCACACCCTCCTCCACTCAAACATGCCAGGATGATTACCAGGCACCTATTGCCCTTTGGTGATTTCACTCAGTGACCTTTGCTTCTGGGAGATCTTGCAGTGAAAGGAGAGGCATCTATCTCTGAGCCCGAGTCCGTTCTCATTCAATATCCACACACATTCATTGTCCAGCAGGAAAACTAACTGCAGAGCAGCCGGGAGCCTGAATCCTTGGCTGGTTCCCATTCACCCTTTAGCTCAAGGGGCTGGAGCCAAATGCAGACATCTGGCTAATTGAGATGCCAGATGTGGCTTGCTGCAATTTTTGAAGAGTAAATAAAGGATCTTTAGACATGTGACCTCCATGTTGAGATTTGCATGGCGCATGCACCAGAACTTTAACCTTGTTTTAGCCAAAATGGCAAAACAAAAAGCAGCATTTCTTAACTGATGTGCATGATACATACAAAAAGCATTTACCTTCACTGTAAGCAGTACTTTCCACTAAAATTAATGCGTGCGGCTAGACTGGTGTCACCATGGACACACCAATGGTTAGCTAAATCACTGTAAGAAGCAGGTTAAAGTTCATCAGGTTTATTGGAATCATGAGCTTTCAGGACACTGCTCCTTCATCAGACGAGTGGCACCTCTCACCTGATGAAGAACCAGTGCTCCAAAAGCTCGTGATTCCAAATAAACCTGTTGGACTTTCACCTGGTGTTGTGAGACTTCTCATCGTGCCCACCCTATTCAAACGCCAGCATCTCCACATCATAGCTTGTAATTGCCATTGGACAAGAATGGGCGAGTTAGACTGGATAGTTTCCCTCTTTGTTAATATGCAGTTTTTAAGGACTCCCCACCTCCTAGTACGGCCACCCCACTTCAGTCAGTCAGTCCATACACACATGCGCCCACACACACACACACACACACACACACACACACACACACACACACACACACACACACACAAAGTAAACCTCTGTATCAAACTCCAACTCCAAAGCTGACTGTCCACCATCCACCCACCAGCCTGCAACACTGCGTAGCACAACCACAAATTAACCTCTAATACACTTAGTTACATCGATTTTTAGGAGCACAGAAACAGGCCATTTGGCCCAACTGGTCTATACCATTGTCTAAGGCCCACAACAGCCTCCTCCCACCCTAATCAGGCACATTGCCAAGAGGTAGTTGCAACCTAATTTTATTTTCAAAAGCCAAAAATACATTGTTTGGCCCCCACGCCCTCCCCCAATCCTCTGACCTCAGGATCACTGGTCACGTGGAGAGACCCCTGAGGGAGGACCATGGTCAAATTTCCAAACGAGATGACTCGAAAAGGAATGCTGTCACTAACGTGAGCACCAGACATTTTAAAAACAGAGAAGAATCTCCTAGCCGTGTTGTTGTATGTGTAGAGAGAGTAAGCCACTCCCCAACCTCCCAGACCCAGTACAAAGGGTCTGGTGTCAGCAAGTCTGTGCTGGGCTTTACTCAGTCCGGATTTACTCTGAAGCCACTGGCTGTCACGAGCAATTCATCAGCCTCCGCAGACGAGGGGGCTTATGCTTTGAGCCAATTGCCTGTCTTTCTAATTAGAGAGGCCAGCTTTTGTAGCCTTGGCAGCTTACAGGGACCCAGTTAACACAGATCTCCCAACCAGCAGCATCGAGACCCTCCACGAGCAGCTGGAACCACAGTGTGTTACCTGCATCGGAGGCAGTGAGGGCAAGATGTAAAATTCACACTGGGGGGGAGCATTTGCTTTTACTGGAATGAACCAATAAACTTGCCTTGCGGTCTCTTAAGTTTAGAAGGACGATGGGTGATCTAATCGAGATGCTCAAAGCGATCAAAGGATTCGGGTGGAAACTTGGGGGGCGGCACCATTTGAAAAGTTAGAGCCAGGCCACTCAATGGGGAAAATTAAGAAGCGCCCCCCCACCACACACACACACACACACACACACACACACACACACACACACACACACACACACACACACACACACACGCACGAAGGATGGTGAGAATGTGGAATGTCCCAAGACACTGTGGGTTCAGGGAATCAATTAGAACCTGGCAGACTGAGATTATTGATGTCTGGTTAGGTGAAGCTTTCAGGGGATGCAGAGGAATAGCATTTCAGAAACTGAAAAGTTGGAGGTAAATTACTTGCTGTCAGTTTTGGCCGAATCCAAACACACAAATTTGCCCCCATTTCAAAGTGATTGGCAGTGGGGGGGTGGGGAGAGGTGCATGAAGTCAACTGAGCCGTTGCTGTAGAGACATCTGCCCAATGGTATGTGATCTATTGCTAACTTATATTTATACACATTTCAGGGGCCCACTGAGCACTTGCAGTCTGGGGAGCAATGGAGGCACTCACAGCAGATGCTAAGTGCTCTCTCCAAATACTTCCCCTCCCATTGTGTTGTTAAGCCGGACAGCACTGCTCCCCGCTCAGCTGATTCCCCCCTCAACACCGCACAGCATTCGCTCTGCCCCTCTCAGTCTCGCCCCTAACCCCCTCACTCCTTATGGTGCTCTATTCTCTCCCCTCAGTCCTTACAGCACTCTCTGCTCTGGCCTTAGTCTGTGTGGCACTCTCTCACCCACAATCCTTACTGTGTACTCTCTGCATTGCTCGTCTTTCAGTCATTCTGTCAGAATCTCTGATCTGATTTACTGTCCCTCATTGGCTTATTCTTCAGTAATATTACACCTGTATCACAAACAGCAACTGAAACAGCATGAAGTATTGCTAAAACAGTATTAACGGGCTAAGGTGTGCAAGTAGGGGATTGAGAGAGAATGGGGATGGGGGAGGGGGACACTAAGATGGATGACAAGAAAGGGAAGAGAGCACAATGTTGGGAATCAGAAAATCAGAGACTGTTCCTGTGTGAACGTGAGCAAGTGAAAAGAGAAGGAGAATGAACCAGGGCAGGGAAGTGCTGAGAGATTGGGTTGGGTTAAGGTTTACAAGATACAAATAAACCCGCAGAACCTCAGAGGCACAGAGCTGTAATACAGGCCAACTCGAGTCATTGAGTATCAGTAGCAGCAAAGGATTACATTAATACCGGGATCAAGGCTGCTGAAACCTGGGCTGAATACTGAAAACAATCAGTGTGCAGGTTAGGGGCTCACATGACAGCATTCAGTTGGGGCTTTTATCTCAGGCTTCTCTCAGAATCCGACGCTTCACCCTGACAATCTGCTCTTTGTTTGGACCCTGTAATCCATCCAGCTGTTTAGAAATCTATTTTTTCTTTCCCTTTCACTCGCAGACATCATGTCCCATCCAGTTGTTCCCAGCTCCTGCATAGAAATGACATTTAATTCTGCCAGGAAGCAATTTAGTCTCTTTCTCCAATCTCTTCACAGAGTACTTCCATGGCTCCAAAACACCAAGGAGGTACCGACCACAAGTTATTTACTCATAGGTGATTCGGTAGCTAGTACTTTCACTTCCACATCAAAAGGTTGTGCCTTCAGGTCCCACTCCAGGGATTTAAGCACCTAATCCTAGCATCACTACAGTGCAGAAGGAGGCCATTCAACCCATCGAGTCTGTACCAACTCTCCAGGCCCACACCCTCCCTCACCCAATTCCCATAACCCCAGGCATTTACCCCACTAATCCACCTAACCAACACATCTTGGGACGCCAAGGGGTAATTCACCTAACCTACACATATTTGGACTGCGGGAGGTAACCGGAGCACCCGGAGGAAACCCATGCAGACATGAGGAGAACGTGCAAACTCCACACAGGCAATCACCAAGGACCGGAACCAATCTCGGTCTCTGGTGCTGAGAGACAATAGTGCTAACCACTGTGCCATCCTCACTGACACTTTGATGCAGGGCTGAGAGAGTGCTGCACTGCCGTATGTCCACCTGAGAAGTTTAACATCTCATCTGAAAGACTATAGATACCTCCAAGTTGCCAACTGACTATTGGGAAGGGAGCAGGGGCAAATCTTCTCATCCTGGCCAATATGTATCTTTCAACCCACAGTAACAGAAAGACATTATCTGGGCATCATCACATTGTTGTTTGTAGCCGTGTGCGCATAAAATTAGTTTCCAACATAACATGATATAAGAGCAAGGAGCAGGAATAGGCCATTTGACCCCCTTCAGCCTGCTCAACCATTCACTAAGATGATGGCTGATGTGCTAATGGCCTGAACACCCACTCTCCTGTCTGCCCACATAACCCTGGATCCTATGTAGATCAAAAATCTGTCTAATTCAGCTTTGAATAAATTTAATGACCTATCCTCCACCAGAGCAAAGATTAATGGCCTCAAGAAGAGATTTCTCCCCATCTTTGGCTTAAAAGGGAGATCTATTATTTTGAAACCTGTCCCCAGTCCTAGATTCCCTAAAAACAGGAAACACCCTCTTAACAGCTATCCTGTCACCCCAAGAATCTTTTGGGTTTTGATAAGATTACCTCTCATTCTTATAAGCGCCAATGACTATTGGCCCACTCTGCTCAGCCTTTCCTCAAAAGTCAAATCCCTCAGCTAGGAATCAACCAGGTGAACCTTCTCTGAACTGCTTCCAATAATCACTCAGAGTCATAGAGGCTTACAGCATGGAAAGAGGCCCTTTGGCCCAATTTGTCCAGGCCACCCTTTTTCTTCAAAGACCATTAGCCTAATTGCCCGTGTATGGCCCATATCCCCCTATACCCATCTTACCCATGTAGCCATCTAAATGCTTTTCAAAAGACAAAATTGTACCCACCTCTACAACTACCTCTGCCTGGCAGCTTGTTCCGGACGCCATCCACTGCATCCAAGAATTGCCCCTTTTGTATCTCTCCCCTCTCACCTTAAACCTACGTCCACTAGTTTTAGACTCCTCTACCTTTGGGAAAAGATATTGACTATCTAGTTGATCTGCACCATTCATTATTTTATAGGCCTCTATAAGATCACCCCACAGCTTTCTACACTCCAGAGAGAAAGGTCCCAGTATATCCAACCTCTCCTTATAACTCAAACCATCAAGTCCCGGTAGCATGCTAGTAAATCTTTCCTGCACTTTCTGGTTTCAGAATATCCTTAAGCAAGGAGACTAAAACTGTACACAATATTCCGTGTGTGGTCACATTGAGGCATGGTACAACTATAGCAATACTTTCCTACTTTTATTTTCCATTCCCCTTGCAATAGTGGCCAACATTTTACTTACCTTGGTAATCACTTACTGTACCTGCATGTTATCTTTTTGTGATTCATGTACAAGGTCACCAGGACCCCTCTGCACCACAGCATTCTTTGACTCTGAATATATTGCTGTTCTTTTCTTCCTACCAAGGTGTACAGCCTCTCAATTTCCTACATTATGTTCCATCTGCCAAATTTTTCATTCACTTGCTTAATCTATCTTGCAGACTCTTCATAATTTGGCTACATTTCTAATTGGCTGTCAAGTGCTTCAGGATGCCTGCAGTTATGAAAACCCTTTGCAGGAATGCAAGTTTTTTTTTTCTTTTTTTCTCCACTGCAACCCTCCACTTTGACCCATGTGCTTCTTTCCGAGTCTTCTTATTGCAGGGGGCTTATTGAGTCCAAATGGGAAATCCACCTTCACCAGGCAGCCGGGGAAGGTGAAGCAAATACATAGCGTTGCTCCAAGTTTGCTCGGTCAGTGAGCGGGTCCTCCTGATTGGCCCCAAGTACTTCAGCAAAAGATCAGTGGAAAAGCCTCAACACCCAAAATTTCAGCCCATCCTTTGGTGGCTGATCAAAGAAAGACACAAGGGCGGCACGGCGGCACAGTGGGTTAGCAGTACTGCCTCACAGCACCAGGGACCCAGGTTCGATTCCCGGCTTGGGTGACTGTCTACATGGAGTTTCCACTTTCTCCCTGTGACTGCGGGGGTTTCCTCCAAGTGCTCCAGTTTCCTCCTAGACTCCAAAGGTGTGCTGGTTAGGTGGACTGACCGTGCCAAATTGCCTCTCAGTTCAGAGGGTAAGCACAGTAAATGCATGGAGTTGTAAGTTCACACGTTCTTAAGAAATAGGAGATAGGGTCTGGATGAGATTGTGGTCAGTGCAGACCCGATGGGCCAAATTGCCGCCTTCTGCATTGAAGGGATTCTATGATATGGAACCCCTTCTTCAGAAAGGGGTCTGGCTCCTCAATAAAAAACAACTGCTTTCGTCATTATTAGCCCAACAAAAATAACAGTTCAACGTCAAACCTGTAGCTGCTGGAGATACAATACCCATCTGCACATCTTTAATAAAACACTCGCTTCCTTCCTGAGCACTATTTGATTCTGGGTTCAATTCAACTTCCTTCTGGAACTGCCAATCAGTCCCAGCCTCTGTCTGGGAGCTTTGAGAACTTAATCAACCTCTGCCAGAATTCAGTCTCACCTACAGTAAGGCTCCAGGTGGTAACTACTGGATGAATCAAATCATTCAACAGAGATTCTGGAAACAAGACTCTCACTACATTGTGCATACACCGAGCCCAAGGCCAAACTGGCCAAGAAAATCCAGGTCCGCCTCTGGACCTCTACTGATTAAGTGGGTTTTAGTGGTAGTGATGTAGAACTGGTTTCAGCATCACTGGGTAGGCAAGAATAGAGAGAGGGTATGTGGGGAGAGAGGTGGTTGAGGCTAGGAGAATATATTTTAGCTCTCTGTCAGGGTTGTGTAGCTGACTGGTGATAAACAACTTTGAGTATTGTTGAAAAAAAAGAGACACACTGTCAAAGCTTTTTATCTTGCACTCATCAGGACAAATACAAGAATGCCAAATTTCAAAGGGAGCAACAATTTATACTGCAAGAGAAAAGGGTGCCAATTGGTTAACAAGTCAACTCTGGTCACGGCGTTACCATGGAGAATTTACCAGGGAACCACTTTCCCCCAGATTTTTGATTCAAAAAAGGCGCAATGCCTGGTCATGTACCTTTTGCCTGCAGCAGACAAGTCCTTGCAAATGGACAAATGTAGCTTCTAGCAAGTGTAAGTGAGCCATGTTGAGAGCCCAATAATTTTAAAAATGATTATTAGCGTAATTTCTAGCACATTTGGGACTGTTCAGTAAGTGCTGTACAATTGTGGAATCACATCCAATGTTAGAGATAAGTTCTGAGTCTGGCAAAGTCTGGTTGAGTACAGTTAATACGTTGCCTATTGCAAACAGCTGGATCGACATGGCAGCTTTAGATGGTCCGCCAGTCGTTGGGACATATGGTGAACAGACCTGTATTGCACCAGTACAGAAATTCAAACACATTACTCGTTAGTGTGATAGGCAGAATGTCCTTTTGGCTTGTCACCAGCATCCTGTTAGTGGGAAACACCACTACTGTCTCTTGTAGCAACATGAAACAGCTAGCTTCAACTGATGCTCAAATCTTTAAGATGCCTCCCCCTTCCAGGGCAATTTGGGGTGAATTAAATTGTTGCTCCCTTTGAAATTTGGCATTCCTGCATCTGTCCTGATGAGTACAAGATGAAAACCTTTGACAGCATGTCTCTTTCTTTAGCACTATATGTTTTTATTAATCATTCTTAGGATACGGATATCATTGACAAAGACACTTCACAGAGCTCATGAATAGCACTCTATAAATGTAAGCTTATTCCACTTGAGTCATCCTACCCCTATAACCACTGCCAGCCTAAGATGGCAATACCAGGTAACCAAGCTGGGACCATCTAACTGGCATGATTGTATTCTACCCAAAGTTTCATCAAGCATGTTGACACTATAGATTTCCAACCATCTGCCTAAAGGCTATGATGTCATGAGTTGTGGCAGACTTTAATTTGAGGTGTTCACTCTTTAGTATCAACAATGCAAGAGTGTCATCTTCCAATCAGTCGTGTTTTTTTTAAAACTGTGTTTGTATAATATTGGACTTGTACATTTTGATGAGGTGTTCAGAGTCACGGATGTTAATAAAGGCATCAGTCATGACAACACACCAGCCTCACTGTATCTGTATTAGTTAATAATACGCCTGTCACCAGTCATCTTTTTCTAATCATTAGATGGTGCATGCACCGCCAGAGGGAGCGGATAACACACTTTGGCTCACTCTGTTTTCCATCTACTCGAAAACTCTTATTTTCTGCCAACTTTCTCTCTCTCTCTTCCTCCATTAGCCATATTCTCTCTCTCCTGACTAAACAACCATGATGGGCAGTACGTTGCAAGGTGAATGAAACCTTCAGTCTCCTATACCCCTCACTGGGATGTACCATGAATGGGAATCAATGAGTGAATCTGATACGTGGGCTCAGGGAGAGTTGCCAATGTTGAGGGCTGGGGGACGGGACCAGAGGCAGTCAACAGCCTATTTGTGCCAATATCTTTGTACAAACAACAGATAGTATGGGACAGGCACGAGGCAGGTGCTTAGATCATGAAAATGTCCCAACAAAATAGCTGAGGCTCAGGCATAATTTTCAGTGTACAGAAACATGCACTGTGCAATAAAACAAATATAAACTGGATTGTATAGATAGGTGTGAATGTAACAACAGCCAAGTGAGAGATCCATGAGATTGCATTGGCTGTGCAAATCAATCTTCCCAAAACAGCACAAAACTCATCTCAAACCAGACACTGACCTCGATGTCGATTAGTTGTCTTGTCAAACATCAGCATGGCATCATCTACCTGTGGAAAAAAAAACAAGGCATCATTAATATTTCCCCTCCATTCTCCCAAACTGAGGCTGTCTACAGTTGGCAATGTGTCAAGTCAAAGAGCCAAGGGAGCCAATGGAGTGTGCAACTTGGGTAAACACTGGCATGGGCTAATTGGAAATAGCCTTTTAACTTCCATCCATTTCCCTGAAGTGTATTATAATAATGGGCCTGCCATGTCGAATCAGTTTACAGATACCTAGTGGTCTGTGTATTTCCAGCACTTACCATTTTTATTTCAGAAGTGTGCTATTTGCGATTTTCTTTCCCTCAATCTCACCCCAGTACTGGACCGGTGAAAGTGCACTGTGAATAACATCTCACATTGATACAGTACCTTGAATCTAGTAAAATGTTTCTGAGGGGACACACTCAAAACTAGATAGGAAGTGACTCAACTCATCAGCTGTATAACCTGTGACATCACTGACATCTAATCTCACAGGGATGGGCACCGTGGCACAGTTCAGGAGGGAACTGTGAGGGACGTCTCCAGCAAGAAGCCAATGCCTTTGGGGTAGGAGAAAGGAATAGCATAAACATGGTGCGGTGACATTGGAAAAAGAGGGGAAAGGAGCCATAGACACCTTTGTGTTTTAGGCATTTCTCACTAATCAGGTTCACCGATGCTTTGAAGGCTTTGACTATTTGGGTTCTTTTTCTGGTTCCCAATGTCTGACCTACGCTGGAAATGCCTTGTTAATGGTGCTATACAAATGAACATCCTTATTGTTGAGACTCAGATTTCCTCCAAAGTCACAAAGGTTGCCAAACACTGGGCTGACTGCGCAGTGCTGCTCTCAGCACAAAGAACAAAATCATTTTCTTGCAATAAGTTTGAAGCTGGGGCAGATCATGAGGGACAATCATGACACCAAACAACCATCAGTCTGCTTTTAATTTTCTATGGATGGAGCCAAATCACATCTTTTTTGAAGTAGAAAAGGAAGGGAAATGAGTGACACTAGATTCCTACAAATGACATGGCAATGGGTCTTCCCATTTGTGTGTTGGCAGGATGCAGCCTACTGTTACCGGCCTCTGGCGTTCCAAGAGATTGAACATTTGACAAGAGTCCCGCTGAGGGCAAAGAACGTTTAGTCTTCCTAAACAACTCCTACACACAACCTGAGCACCAATGTGGCAAAGCAAAGGTTTGAGAGCCTGGCACAGTGCACCTTCTGGGGTTTTAATCAGTGACTCTCATTATTGCTCTAGATTAGGACCATGTCCCTTTAAGAGGTTTAATACCACATTGCACTGCTTGGCATTTTTTACTTCCTCCCTTACTTTCCTTCTGCCAACGTCTTCTTGCTTGGAATCCGAGTCAATCCCTGCTTTTTAAGGCCGTAAGCTGTGCAAATAGACGTCATGTTACAGCCTAAGCTGCACCTTACCACGTGTGTCACTGGCTGACTCAGCCACAAAGAATGTCAGCGTGTAGCAGCATTAAGCTCTTTTTCAATTATAGAAGGATTTCCACACAAAGCAGCAGCTTTATAAACACTCGGGTTCCGCAGCTAACAAGAGTGCCCACATTCCTGGGCACTGCCACCACAGGGAGTGTACCTGACACTCCCTGGGCACTGCCAGTGCAGATACACTTGGTCTTAGACAAGGGGTTGACCATCAGCTTCACACTTCACCCCACTGGATTTGGGAGATAAAGAGGTGGGGGAGCGTGGGAGAGAGAGAGAGACAGACAGAGGGGCGCCAGCCATTTGGGAAGTGGGGGATACCATGGTGGGAGACAGAAGGGGAAGAGTGTGTAGATGGGGAAGGTCCCTCTCTGACAAATAATAAGGAAGGAGATAGACAACAAGGAGAGAAAACACATCGTATACAAGTGCAACGAAACCAAGAGATAGTGACTGAGGAACTGATTAAGATAACAAGAGACAAAGTACAGTATTGGCCTAGTTAGACACAAAAAGCAAGCCACAAAATTAGCCTCTGCCAAATCCTCTTCAAATTGGAGCATCACTAGATGTTGCTTTTGTAAAGAATAACATTGATCCTTAATATTAGAGAACATTGGAAGATACAGCAAGCAGGAGGAGGGCGGGATCATTCAGAGACTTGGTGGATCGGCAGAATGTCTTCTGTGCACCAACGTTCAGTGACTCTGGACAGACTAGGGATGCTCAATCCCTTGCAAATGCCCAGTCAAATGGAGGTGCGTTTGGGGGAAGGAAGAGGGAATTTATTGCGAGTGGCCTCGCCAACTATGGGTTAAATGAAATCTGTGCCTGGCACTCATTAAATGCCAACAGATTAACACACCTTCAATTTCATTACAGCTCTGCCCTCAATTACTGGACGTACTACAATCCACAATCTTTCAGATCTCACTTTGGAACAGCTTTGTGCCAGAAAATACCTCCTGCATGAATAATTCTGCAATCATTTACTACGTGAAAGGCTGAGATTGTTCCTCTGAGAAAGCATTTACATAGCTGTTTGTCCTCCCCAGTCCCCAAGGACTGATTTATTCTTCGGAGCTTACACTGCAGTGCAAAAGCACACACATCCACTTTACTCAAGAGGTCAGGCACAGAAAGCAGGGTTTTGTTAGCTGAGCTGGACTTTGGATGCTGGCGCCTGAGAATTGGGCGCTCTCTCTCTCTCCAACTCAAAAGAGTTTTTCAAAAGGGGAACCTTCCACTTTAACTCTCCAGTCTGAGAGAGTCATATCCACCACCTGCACTTGTATTTCAATACTCTGGGAATGGAGAGAGAGTTAGGGCTGAAGCCTCAACGGGGATAAACACGTAAAGGGAGTTCTAGTTAAGCAACGGCGCAACGGTTCCCCCTTGACTGTGTTTAATTTTGTTAACTCGGGCCCTGGGTTAGCTTGCTTCACTGCATTCAAGGGAATTAAAACTCGCGTCAACTCTTCTTTTAAACGAACAGCTGAGCCCAAGAGGCTCAGGAGTAGGGAACAATTTCGAGCTACAATGTCAAACCATACTGTTTAAACAGAAAGCCTGCCTCCTCCCACTCAGTCACACCCTGCCTTTGTACTCTGGGTTTTCCTTCACCAGCTTTAGGCCGATCACCTTCTATCCCACCATATGGTGACCGAGGGCAGGCAACATGCAGTAAGGTCATAAAACAGGCTTGGCCCAAACGTTAAGACATTTTGTCAGCTCTGGTAACTCTGCTGAGAAGGAAAGCTCACCGCCCAAGGGAAAGAGGTGGTATGGAGGAGCAGTGAGGGGCAGTGGGCAGGGTGGAAGAGGCTTGCTAAGTCGCGCCATGGTGGGGAGGGGAGGCTAGCTAGAGTAAATGCATGGGGTTATGGGGATAGGGCCTTGATGGGACTGTGGTCGGTGCAGACTCGATGGGCCAAATGGCCTCCTTCTGCACTGCAGGGATTCTATGTTCCCGAGGGCTCCTCTGGAAAGATATGACAACACCCAAGCAACAAGGTAGACAACCTCGGCGGGCGACAAAGCTGTCCAGGAAAATTATAACAACAAATCATCTGTCTATCTGTCAGAAGCACGACACAATCAATCAATCTGTTCAGGTTGCATAGACTTTTCAGATACACTCATTGGCGTTCAACCAAAAAGAAATGAGGCAGCTCCTAATGCAGCAGATTTCACAAACTAAAGCACCGTACAGAAATAGGTTCTCTCCCTCTCGAGTGACAACAAAAGCTGTGTCCCCTCTACCCTTTATCCAAGCACTCTGTACACATCAGCAACAATAACTGCGGGACAAAAATCCAACCCACAGGGTGGCAGTAAGGCAACAATTACTGCTCCAAACGGCTGTTGAGTTTAGGGTGTGATCTAAAGGCCTCAGAATTCATTCACTGAAAGTGATTCAGCAACAACAAGGAGGGAAAAAAAAAATTCCAATTTTGTCCCAAGATAAAAGAGGCGATACAGAATCAACCAGCAGCAATAATCTTATGTACGTACCAGACCATGGAACTGAAGACAGGCAGCTACATTAAAAAGGACTTGGCCCGTCGGCTTTGTCCTTTCACTCCACTGGCCTAACCTCCATCCCACGGCACAATACACGCAGGCCTTCATTCACTGCCGCTGCAGTGTAATATGCCCTTTTTAAAATGTCATCTTTAATTTTCCAGCCAAAAGGACGATGATAAAGAAAAAAAAAATTACAGCTGCATTATTAAACCCTACATCAGTCAATCAACCTTACAGGGAGTAAAGAGCACGACCCCTGGCCTCTGGTCCCCATGGCAACCAGTGAGGCTCCTTCGAGGACAATGAACCAGATCGGGCCTGCTCATTCATGCCAGCTCTGCCAGTAACATAATGGTCTGTTTTCTTTTCTACTCCTCAACTTCTCTACGGAAGGTGCTGACTTATGCTGGGCTATGGTTCCATGGTTGCCACGAGCTTCCACTAACTCTCACAATGAGCTATTAATTGCATTATAAGTTGGCACTGGCAACTCAGATCCTATCCTTCCCAACTTCCACATTTTTCACTCTGGGTCACTAGACAAGCAACCAACCCTGTCCAACTATTTCCCTCCCCTGGTCCAGGGACGCAGAGTCCAATCAGGATGTCTCTTTTTTTAAAAAACCTTACTAGTGTCACAAGTAGGCTTACACTAACACTGCAGTGAAGTTACTGTGAAAATCCCTTAGTCGTCACATTCCGGTGCCTGTTTGGGTAGACAGAGGGAGGACTTAGCATGGCCAATGCATTTAACCAGCACGTCTTTCGGACTGAGGGGGAAAACCGGAGCACCTGGAGGAAACCCACGGGGAGAACATGCAGACTCCACACAGACAGTGACCCAAGCCAGGAATCAAACCTGGGTCCCTGGCACCATGAGGCAGCAGTGCTAACCACTGTGCCATCCTCTTCAGTCCAGCCCTACAAGCCTCCCAGTCAAAAACCAGATAACTCTGCAGAGATAAAAGGATTGAAAAGCCTCATCATATTCTCCATTATTTTCTTTTTGGTTCTCTGACTTCTCTATTACTCTTCTCCAGGTGACACTGATAGTCCCAGTTCTACACCAGGCAACAAGAAGTTTGTAGAAACCACAGTTGGAGTGACCACAAAGACAACAGCAGGAGTTCTTTAAACAGGCCCAGGCCCAACAATATGCAGGAATGAGGAATAAATGTGGCCTTACCAACTTTGCCAAGGGCCTGGATTAAGCAAATCAGCCAACACATTCTTGACATGAAAGTTCCAGCCCACAATCCCATTATCACCTGGGTGACCACCAGCCAAACCAGGTACAGCAAGCTATGGTATTCAATGGAGGCTGGGATTCAAATTGTAAACAAATGACCTGGAGTCTATTTTTTCACCAAAGATCATGCAATGACAACCTACATTTATTTAGTGTTGTCAGTCCAGCAAAATGTCCCAAAAGGGATATCAGCCACAAAACTGACACAAAGCCAAAGAGCATAATCTTATGACAGTAAGAGATAGGTTTTAAGCTTTGCCTTAAAAAAAACAAGACAAAAAGGTGGAGAGCTTGGGAGATGATTTTCTAGAGATTGAGGTCTAGACAATTGAAGGCATGGTCTCCCTGAGAATTTGTCTGAAAGATGTGACTGTATGCTCTGTTCCAGAGTTAGAGAGTCATAGAGGTTTACAGCATGGAAACAGCCCTTTGGCCCAACTTGTCTATGCCACCCTTTTTTTAAACCCCTAAGTTAGTCCCAATTGCCCACATTGGGCCCATATCCCTCTTATACATGCAACTGTTTAAATACTTTTTTAAAGGCAAAATTGTACCCACCTCTACTATCACCTCTGGCAGCTCATTCTAGACACTCAACACCCTATTGCAGGTTATAAATGCGCCTAGTTTGGGGGCGTTTAAGAGATTGGTGGATAGGTTTATGGACGAAAAGGGATTGGTTTAGATTAGTGGGTCAATGTTTTTTTTTAAAAATAAGACTGGTCAGCGCAACATTGTGGGCCGAAGGGCCTGTTCCGCGCTGTAATGTTCTATGTAATGTTCTATGTTCTATGGTGAAAATAAATTGCCTCTCTGGACCCTTTTGTATCTCTCCCCTCTCACCTTAAACCTATGCCCTCTAGTTTTAGACTCCCCTACCTTTGGGAAAAGATATTGACTATCTAGCTGATCTATGCCTCTTATTATTTTATAAACTCTATAAGGTCACCCCTAAGTCTCCTACGCTCCAGGGGAAAGAGTCCCAGTCTATCTAGCCTCTCCTTATAACTCGAACCTTTTAAAACACCCAACCCCTGGTGAATAAACCAGCACACTGTTATAAAGGCACAGCAATCCTGCCAAAGCAGTGGTAGCAGAGCAGGGGTAAACACTGAGGAAGTTATCTGCACATAACTTCCCCCACTACCCCCCCAACCCACATCCCATCCCATGCATGGGTTGCCTGGTAAGTGTGCTCCCAGACCAGATTTGATCCTGGGCACGTGCCAAGCTCAGTGGCAGTGGAGTTGCTACAATCAGCCCAAGTGGTTCGCCAAACTTTTGAAGGGCTGGATTGTTAGCTGCACTAGTCAGCAGAGCAACGCCTTGCTGTACATATACCAGAGAGTGTACTACGAAAACGGACTTGGCTACAAATGCCCAAAACAGCCACACCATAGGGCAGCACAGTGGTTAGCACTGCTGCCTCACAGCACCAGGGACATGGGTTCAATTCCCAGCTTGGTGACTGACTGTGTGGAGTATGCACATTCTCCCCGTGTCTGCATGAGTTTCTTCCCAAAAGATGTGTGGGTTAGACTGATTGGCCATGCTAAATTTCCCCAACGTCAGGGGGGATTAGTAAGGTTATGGGGATAGGGCCTGGGTGGGATTGTTGTTGGTGCAGACTTGATGAGCCGAATGGCCTCCTTCTGCACTGCAGGGATTCTATGACTAGGTGGATTAGCCATTGTAAATGTGAGAGGTTACTGGGATATGTGGGGAAAAGGGCCTGTTGGTGCAGACCTTTTGAGCATAGGAGACTTAGGGGTGACCTTATAAAATAACGAGGCACATAGATCAGCTAGATAGTCAACATCTTTTCCCAAAGGTAGGGAAGTCTAAAACTAGACAGCATAGATTTAAGGTGAGTTGGTGCAGACTGGATGGGCCCAATGGCCTCCTTCTGCACAGTATGGGTTCTATCACTGTCACCTCCAGTAGCACAGCCATTGTGGGAAGAAAAGCTATCAAGTGACCAGGAGAAACATTGAGTACAAACACACTGAGGCATTCATGCGCTGGGCAAACCCTGTTTTGAAATGGTGATAAAAAGGCCCCAATTAGGGAACAAAGTGTCAATCTGCAGTGGTGTCAAAGCCTTTCAAACACCAGAACTCTCAATACTCGAGTTATTCTCTTGTGCTATTTTTGGTTGCCATGACAAGGGTTTAGGAGAATTCCTACTAACAGCCTCCATTCAAAGGCAGTCCCAAAATGGGGTGACAGACAAAGAGCCCCAGTTGCCTTCCTCAACACGAAGGAAATCTCTCTCAAAACAACATCTCAAAAACATTCAATGTTTTCTCATGCTCTCAGCTGATGCTCCAGATGAGGCCCTTCTGGCAGCAGCTACCACTGGTGTCACCATGACGTTACCAGCAAATTGCAGCCTCAAACAATTAACCCCATTGCTGCTGCCTCAAAATCTAATTCCGTGAGTCTGGAAGACCCACAAGTGGTGGAATTGAACCAAGCCGCTGCTATTAACTCAGGATCGGAATTCACAAAAAAGCTCGAGGTAGAATGTTTAATAGCAAATACAGAGTTGGTCAGTGAGGGTTTGGATACCCATGGGGGAGGGGGGGGCGGGGGGTATCAGCGAGAGGCCTCTGTACCATGGGGGATGGTCAGTGCCCACAGGGAGGTGCCATTGACAGTCTCTGCGCCCACAGGGAGGAGGGGGTCAGTGAGGGGGCTCTACGCCCACAGTGGGTGGTCAATGGGACTCAGTGCCACAGCTGGCAGCCACTGACCTGCACCAATTTATTTGCTGCACTCTCCTTGGCAGAGCAGAGGTCTGCACAAAGAAGGGTGGAGTAAGAATGCTGATCACAGGGATGACGCCCCCAAAAACAGGACAGGGTGTTTCCGAGTGACTGGAACAGCACTGAAGGGGAATCCGCCCCCACCTATCCTTCCTCCTCTTCCCCCAGTCAACAGCTTCACTTGGCATTTGCTGTTTGGCAGCGATGAGCAGGAAGCTACTCCTAAGCCAGGAATGTTGAATTCAATGCCTGTGCCCCTAACGCTACCCAGGCTGAGATCAAAGCCGGATATTGCTGCTCTGTTAAAACCTGCTTGACACTGGCAATGCTGAGCTGTGGAGAACCACATGGAGTTATTTCAGTGACTGAGGTGAACCATCGCTTCACGTTGACTTCAAAAGCTTTATTCAAACAGGAATCCAGAGACTAAGGATGAACCATGTACAAGCTCGATAACAAACTAATGTGTTTCGACTTCATGAGCGCACAGACGTAGAGACAGTGTGTGCCCCCTACATTCCCTGCCTGCTTCAGGCACCTTCACCCAGTCATTACATCATCAGTAAGTAGTCAATCCCATAGGCTCTCAAACAAATCTTTTCCCTAGTCAAATTCCAGTTTATTACCCAAATTTCTAAACAAAACCTCCTTAAAACCTTCATGTAGAGTCGTTACAAAATGGACAGAAATCGCTGCCTTCAACATTAGTATTTCATATGATGCTCCATGGTTTGTGATGGGTTTGCTTTGTGTCACACTAACCAGCCGAGAAAGCTGAACATAGAGCTATAGAAAAGTTACAGCACAGAGGCCATTCAGCCCATCTTGTCCATGCCAGTCCCCAGGTGCCCTTTCTAATCCATACACCCATCACCCTCTGCATAAAAAACTTCTTCCTCATGTCCCCTCTACCTCTACTGCCGCTTATCTTGAATCTATGGCCCCTGCTTCTGAAGTTCTCCACCAAGGAAAACTATCTTATCCTGTCCACTCTATCGCTTCCTCTCAATTTTGTACATCCCTCAGCCTCTTTGTTTCAAGGAAGATAACCCCCACCTATCCAATCTCTCCTCATAGCTACACTTTTCTGGCCTTGGCAACATTCTTGTAAATTTCAAGCTTCAAGGCTTGAAGCAATTCAATGTTAGGACTTGCTGCCTCTTCATTACAGCGAGCACAGCGTCCAAGGCAATGATCTCATCTCAGCTGTGCCTTTGTACCATCCGCCAATAACTCCCAATAAGAACATAAGAAATAGGAGCAGGTGTAGGACGCCGCTTAAACAACCTGACTGAGTCAATAGGGAGCCCAGCTTTAAGTCTGATGTGAAATTAATTTTCGTTGGGAATCCTGGCTTAGGATGCCCAATGGAAGCTCAAAGAACACCACCTCACTTTCAATCAGCACTTGACAGCCTTCTAAATTCAAGTGATAAACTCAGACCACAGCCAGTGCTCCCATTTGGATGGACCAAGACTATTTACAGCACCAGAGACTCCATTGCCAAATCCTGGCCAACAAACTGGGTGCAGTACTTAGGGAGTGCTGTAGCACCAGCGGTACTGCCTTTCCAATGGGGATGTTGAACTGAAGTTGTGTGTGTTGTCCCAGGAAATGTAAAATTATCCAACCATATTATTTCAAGTAAAGAACACAGGAATTCACACCAGAGTTCGAGAACAACATTCATCCCTCAAACAACGAGACCAGGAGCGATTAGTTGGTTGTTACCACAATGCTTTTTCTTTTGTATGTCAGTTGCCTGTTAGATTTCCTACACTATAACAATTATCACAGTCAGAAATACTTCAGAGACTCGAGAACAGCTTCTTCCCTGCTGCCAGCAGACTTTTGACCGGACCTACCATATATGAAGTTGATCTTTCCTTATACCCTATGACTGTAACACTACATTCTGCACCCTCTCCTTTCCTTCTCCCCTATGTACGGCACGGTAGCACAGTGGTTAGCACTGCTGCTTCACAGCTCCAGGGTCCCGGGTTTGATTCCCGGCTTGGGTCACTGTCTGTGTGGAGTTTGCACATTCTCCATGTGGCTGAGTGGGTTTCCTCCGGGTACTCCGGTTTCCTCCCACAGTCCAAAGATGTGCGGGGTTAGGTTGATTGGCCATGCTAAGAAGTTACCCCTTAGTGTCCAGGGATGCACAGGTTAGAGGGATTAGTGGGTATAATATGTAGGGATATGGGGGTAGGGCCTGGGTGGGATTGTGTTTGGTGCAGACTCAATGGGCCGAAGGGCCTCCTCATGCACTGTAGGGTTCTATGGTACTCTACGAACAGTATGCTTTGTCTGTTTAGCACACAAGAAACTATACTTTTCACTCTATCCCAATACACGTGACGATAGTAAATCAAATCACAGGTTGTGTAGGATGTTATATAAATGCAAGTTCTCTCTTTTACTGTAACAGTGGATTGAAAACGCACCACCTAGATCTCCTTTACTAATAACGCAGGCGCACAAATCCTTCGGCTTTCTTCAGCCGCTTTGTTGGGATGGCTCTCCCATACCACAGATGCTTTATTCGATGCAGGATTTCTCTGCCCCAGGACACCCAGGTACACCGTAACAGGATACTGAGGCTGTTAGGTGTGACTCATTAAACTTAGCTGGTTGGCAATTAGGCAGCAATGGCTGAGTGATCTTCACTTCCTGTCCTGTTGGAACATACAGTACCCTGGCACCAACATAAGACAAGAACGATGGCCAAAATTTACATGGGCATTTTTAGTGGCACCTGGGAGAGAGGAGGATTAGGAAAAATAGGGTGGTAGGCTCTGTCCTTTCATATCTCTCAACCTTACCCCTCATACATGTTTTCTCCCTCTTACTTCTGTAAGAAGGTGGCAACTTGCATTGTCCAGCGATTTTTCACCATTTTAACTCATAAACGAAGATGATTTCCAGCAGGTAACGGTGGGTAATTGAACCTGCCTCCAGCATAAAGCAGGGCCTTCAGAATGGGTGGGGGCAACAGCTCCAATCCCATAACTAAGGTCAACACGAAGGAACAAAAACAGGAGCTCTGGAAATGCTGGGTTGCGGGAGGAAAAGAGCGAGAAATTCAACTGCTCCTGCACTAACGGGTTTGTTGGGGAACACCAGTATTTTACCCACAAGGAGGCTGGGATGGGGAGTAGGCCCACGTCACCATGCTATGTGGAAAGCCCAGCAGCTTTAGGTGTTATAGGATGCTGTTGGGCAAGAGGAATTCCCCCCCCACCTCAAGGATTGCCTCAAAGCAATAAATACACCCCCCCCCCCACCCCACTAAGTTGCTCTGCCATCCAGATCATAGAAATCTACAATGCAGAAGGAGGCCATTCAGGCAATCGAGTCTGCATGACCACAATCCCACACATGCCCTATTGCCATAACACGGATCGCAACAGACACCTCCAGACACTGAAAGATGCCCTCATAAGAGCAACATATGGCACTCGACTCATCAACTGACAGTTCCGACACGCCACAGCGATAAACCGCACCGACCTCCTCAGAAGACAAACACAGGACACAGCAGGCAGAGTACCCTTCGTCATCCAGTACTGCCCCACAGCGGAAAAGCTACAACATCTTCTCCAGAGCCTTCAACACGTCATTGATGAAGACGAACACCTCGCCAGGGCCATCCCCACACCCCCACTTCTTGCCTTCAAACAACTGCACAACCTCAAACAGACCATTGTCCGCAGCAAACAATCCAGCCTTCAGGAGAACAGTGACCATGACACCACACAACCCTGCCACAGCAACCTCTGCAAGGCATGCTGGATCACTGACATGGATGCCATCACCTCATGTGAGAACACATCCACCAACTCAGCCAATGTGGCCTACCTGATATGGTGCAAGAAAGGATGTCCTGAGGCATGGTACATTGGGGAGGCCGTACAGACACTATGACAATGGATGAATGAACACCGTTTAACACATTCTCTTCCTGTTGGGGAACGCTTCAGCAGTCATGGGCATTCAGCCTCTGATCTTTGGGTAAGCGTTCTCCAAGGCAGCCTTCACGACACACAATGTAGAGTCGCTGAGCAGAGATTGATAGCCAAGTTCAGCACATGAGGACGGCCTCAGCTGGGATCTTGGGTTCATGTCACACTATCTGAAACCCCCACGACTTGCCTGGACTTGCAAAATCTCACTAACTGTCCAGTCTGGAGACAATACACATTTCTTTAACCTGTGCTCAACCCTCTCTCCACCCACACTGTGCCTTTAAGACTTGATTACCTGTAAAGACTCGCATTCCAACCATTATTTTGTAAATTGAGTTTGTGTCTTTATATGCCCCGTTTGTGAACAGAACTCCCACTTACCAGATGAAGGGGCAGCGCTCTGAAAACTATTGGCTTGTACTACCAAATAAACCTGTTGGACTTTAACCTGGTGTTGTAGATTTCTTACTACTGCCATAACAGCATGCATTTACCCTAGCTAGTCTCCCTGATACCAAGGGGCAAGTTAGCATGGCCAATCCACACAACCTGCACATCAATGTCACAAAAATTGTCCCTCGATGTCAGGGGTAAATAAATAGGGTTATGGGGGTAAGGCCTGGGAGGGATTGTGATCAGTGCAGACTCGATAGGCAAATGGCCCCTTTTCTGCACTGCAGGGATTCTATGAAATTTTGGACTGTGGGAAGAAACTGAAGCACCCGGAGGAAACCCACACAGACATGGGGAGAACATGCAAACCCCACACAGACAATGACCCAAGCTGGGAACCGAACCCAGGTCCCTGGCACTGGGAGGCCGCACTAGTAACCACTGTGTCATCGTGCCATTGTAAGTAGGCCTCCACCACCCCTCCCCACCTCAACTTCACTCCGGGTACAGGGGACCACCGTGTCTGGTAAGATGAAGCCCCTGATCTCCTCAAAGTCCAGGAGCAAAAGAAACGTTCTTACAACAACGAGCAGGATTTCTGGCTGCAGTGTTTATTTAAATACGAATTTTGTGCATGGCCATTCCTTTACAGTTCCAACGTGTGAGCAGTGGGCCCCACCTCTTCACTGGATTGCCGGGCAGATCAGTCCCTGCTTGAGTTAATATTTCTTATTCACTGATTCTTTTTCAGTTTAAATCTTGTGGCCCTGGAGGTTTGGAAAGGCTGCTGGATAATTCCTCAATAAGAACGCCAAGATCAGTTAGTATCAGCAGCCTGAGTGATATGCAAATTAATGGGAACATGGATTTAAACGCATTCGTAGCCCAAGGCTCGATGGAAATGCACCTATGAGACACATGAAGACAAAAGGCTGGAGGAAATGAGCCTTTCCCGACCCCTCCCCCAACCCATTCCTGCCTCTCATCCTCACAAGGTGCCCCCTCCCCCCAGTCTTTGAATGATGACGATAATTGCACAGCTATAACATACATACGCCACAGACAGACACACAGGACAGCAAGGTAGCACAGTGGTTAGCACTGCCGCTTCATATCACCAGGGTTCCAGGTTCAATTGCCAGCTTAGGTGACTGTTCTCCCCATGTCTGCATGGGTTTCCTCCAGGGGCTGCGGATTCCTCCCACAGTCTGAAAGACATGCTGGTTAGGTGGATTGGCCATCTTAAATTCTCCCTCAGCGTACCCGAACCTGGTGCCGGAGTGTTGCGACTAGGGGATTTTCACAGTAATTTCATTGCAGTGTTAATATAAGCCTACTTGTGACACTATTAAGTAAACTTAAAACACACACACACACACACACACACAGACCCATACGCGCAGACACACACAGACATGCAAGGAGGAACAGGATGTCCCATTTCACAACACCTTATCCTAATTTTATTAAACTATCTGCTCACTGTTCACATCACCACCTCCCAGATGGATGGTGAATATGGGAGAAATGGATTGCCCCAAGGCTCTGCACACATCAGAGGATTTGCACTGATTGAGATCGATGAGGGGTGTTGGCTTTGACCAGAGGAGCTGACAGCACTCAGCCCCTTGTCAGCAGCAGCTGTGGGTGAAATAAAGTGTTCCCTCCTGTCAGGTGCTGAAGCTCCCCAATCAAATAACAACAGCTTGTTCATTGGTAGTCAAGTGACCCTGCTTAAAATGGAGAGCAGATACGTGATCCCATCGCTGAGACAACGTACACGAGTGACTAGACCAAGTGACTCCAATGGCCATGTTTCAAAACACAAACCATTTTAAACACAGAGCGGTGAGCCAAATCAATTTCGCAAAGCAAAAATGGCCAACTAGTTCGAAATCACCCTGAAGAACATTCTCATCAAGGTGGAGGGAGTCAGTGCTGGGGAGCAAACACCTTCTGCAGCTACTGCCACCATTAACTGTCTGGGGTTGTACACAAAATGGGCTCCCTTCTGACAGGAACTCTCCAACAATCCCCCAAAACTGGCATCCTTACTATAGCAAAGATTATGCTGAACTGTACGGAAAAGGGAAATCCAGAACACTGCTTCGAGTTAAATCCTGACTGCAAGATATTTTTAGGGTGGGCGAGTGCTCTGCCCTTTCACCTCTGACCTGCGCTTGAACCTATCCTCACCTGATAAAGGGCTGAAGACAGACAGGGATAACAATGACGGCAGCCATTTGGCGCACTTTGGCAGATCTATTTAAATACAGAGCACTATAGTCACGCACAGCGGAGCATCTAACTGCCTGTTGATCCAGAGCAAGCACAAGTTCAAACTGATTAAAACATAGGACCCGTGGCAGAAAGTTGTTCCCAAAATGATCAACGTGGAAAATTAACTTCTGTAGAAGGGAAGTGGAGAGAAAAACTTTCAGATCTTTTAAAAGTTTCAAAAGAAAGAGGGAAGAGGATGATTGGACCTTTGTGAGGTAGACAAAACTAAGATACCCTTACACAAACACCACCCTTATCCCGCCCCTGCCACAGACACTCACACCACCCCTCCTCCCCCTCAAAACAGACCCTCCCCAGCCACACACCAACACCCCCCCCCCCCCAAACACAGCAACACAGACCCTCCCCAGCTATACACCAACACCCCCCCCCCACAAACACAGCAACACAGACCCTCCCCAGCTATACACCAACACCCCACCCCAACACAGCCACACAGATCTCTCCAGCCACACACCAATACCGCCCCCCCAAAACACAGCCGCATAGACCCTCCCCAGCCACACACCAACACCCCTCCATAAACACGGCCACACAGACTCTCTCCAGCCACACACCAATACCCCCTCACAAACACAGCAACACAGACCCTCCCCAGCTATACACCAACACCCCCTCACAAACACAGCAACACAGACTCTCTCCAGCCACACACCAATACCCCCTCACAAACACAGCAACACAGACCCTCCCCAGCTATACACCAACACCCCCCCACAAACACAGCCACACAGATCTCTCCAGCCACACACCAATACCCCCCCAAACACAGCCGCATAGACCCTCCCCAGCCACACACCAACATCCCCCCCACAAACACAGCTACATAGACCCTCCCCAGCCACACACCAACATCCACCCCCCCCCCCCAACAAACACAGTCAGACAGACCCTCCCTACTCACAAACACCCTCCTTCCCCACCCACAAACGCATCCTCATAGACGCGCAACACCCCCCCCCACATCTCCCCATACATGCACGTACATTACAGCGATGAAGGTTACAGAGGTGAAAGTGCATTGAGAGGGGCAGAACCAGCGAGACATGAACTCGTTCTCATTCCCGAGGATATTGACAAACCTGCATGATCTCAAATAGCAAAATGGGAATATGGCAATGCCAGTGCTCAGGAAGATTAGCGATCCTCAGTGATTGCTATAATTGTGTGATCCATGAGGCTGAGTCAGTATAAATTGGTCATTTTAGTGGAATCACAGAATCCCTACAGTGCAGGAGGAGGCCATTCGACCCATCGAGTCCGCACTGACCACGATCCCATCCAGTCCCTATCCCCATAACCCCTTACATTTAACCCTGCTAGTCTCCCTAACACTAAGGGGCAATTTAGCACGGCTAATCCACCTAACCCGCACATCTTTGGAAACCCACACAGACACAGGGAGAACTTTGTTTCTGTTCACTGTACGGAATTAAAAAGCTGGAAATCCCACCCCACCTACTAATCTCTGATTTTCAGCTTAAATGTTTCATCAGTGCCAAACACAACTGTCAATCCCAAGAGCTCTGGTTTAATTCGATATTGTGCTGGAAGTGACAGACAGCCCAGCTACACGTATGCTGCAATGTCTCTGCCTTCATTCAGACTTGTAAGGACTCTGAATTAATTCGGCTTCGTGGAACAGCATCTCTTCGGTTATGAAGAGTTTTACCAACAGTGGGGGCATGTTTGTAAAGTACCCAATCTCCACCATCCCCAATGCCCTCCCATTTCCCTCCCTTCCCTCTAGCCCAGGGTTACTGAAATTACAATCAAATAGCAACTTTGAATCAGAGTCAGCTAACAGCGCATACTCTCTTGAATGAGAGATTTTCCTGGGTTGTACTGCAGACCAAGATTTGGCCTCATGGACAGTCCATTTGGATTTCCTTCTCCCCACCACCTCCCCCCACCCCACTCCAGTGCTGTCCCATTCGGGTTAATGAGGCCTAAGCACATGATAAGACAGCTTCAGTCATTTCCACATCCCAAATACAAAGGGAGGTGGACCGAGCCTTGGGCGAAACCCAGACTAAAGGTACTGCGTTTGGCTTCAAGCATCCTAAGGCAGGAATGATATATTGTTCTTGGAGTAGCGTGCAGATTCACACAAATGATACTGGAGACTGAATGGTTACTTTGCGCAAACAGGTTGCATAAATTTGCCTCGATTTCCCTCCAGTATCAACGATGTCCTCCCTCATTGAGGTTTGTAAACTGTTGAAGGGGTTTGCTCAGGTAGGGATAAGTGAATCAAAATGGTGGGGACTTCAAAAGCAGGAAGACACTATCTTGGGGCAGTCAGGTGGCTAGCATTGCTGCCTCACAGTGCCAGGGACCCGGGTTCGATTCCCGGCTCGGGTGACTGTGTGGAGTTTGCACTTCCTTCCCATGTCTGCGTGGGTTTCTTCTGAGTGCTCCGGTTTCCTCCCACACTCCAAAGATGTGCGGGTTAGGTTGATTGGCCATGATAAATTGCCCTTTGTCAGGGGGATTAGGAAGGTAAATATATGGGGTTACGGGGACCGGACAGGACAGGACCTGGGTGGGACTGTTGGCTGGATGGGCCAAATAGAATCTACAGTGCAGGAGGAGGCTATCTTGAAATTGGAGCAAGGTTTTTCAGGAGCGATATCAGGATGCATTGCAAATCTGGAACAAAAGCTGTGGATGCCGTTTGGAGGGGCGGCGGGGGTGGGAATTCTGTGAAATTTTCAAGAATGCAACTGATACGAAGCAAATGGATAAGTAGGAGTTATGGTACGAATCAGCCACGATTGGTGGAGCAGGCTTGAGGGGACAAATGGCCTCTTGCTGTGCCCGTACTCCTCCACAACACAGGGCACTTTGGACTAACAGGAAGGACAATTCAGAACTGCACCCTGCCCCCAGTTGAACATACAATGCTTCCAACTCTGCAGAAGATTCCACCCCCCCACCCCTCACAATGCAGCCAGAACC
Source organism: Carcharhinus amblyrhynchos (assembly GCF_965287045.1). Taxonomy (NCBI): domain Eukaryota; kingdom Metazoa; phylum Chordata; class Chondrichthyes; order Carcharhiniformes; family Carcharhinidae; genus Carcharhinus; species Carcharhinus amblyrhynchos. The sequence continues at coordinate 41,331,131 of NC_137343.1, read as the reverse complement.
TTCAGGTCAGTGCTCCTTCCCCCTCTCCTGAGACTGAGTGGACCTGCACATTGAGACAATTGTGGGGTGCAGGAGGTTGAGTGGGGAAAGAGAGGGGAACCAATGGCTGGATGGTACTGGCTCCAAATACAAAAGGTACAAAGGCCCACGGTTGCGAAGTTGAAGGCCACAGATGCATGGAGAGGTCAGGGGAAAACATTGCGGGTATATTTTGTGTATATTTAGGGTGTGTATGTGTTTTTTTTTTTAAAAACCATGTTGCTGAGCCTAGCATCTCTCCGCTAATACACAAACGCTGATCTGTGTCCTTCACACTCGGTTCCAGTAACCCAATAACACTGCTAGCTTCGGGGAGCTGAGGGATACCATTAATTCTGTAGCATGTAACTGATCCGTCGGGAGGAAGCAGCCTCTTGTTTTTGATTAGCTGCAAAACCATTGCGGTTAGTGCCTGGTAATTGTGTACAACCCGGAGAGGTCATTACCACCAGATCATGTCACCCTCTTTCCAGTAACTTTAATTAAAAGCACATAACTAAGCAATTCAGCACTGGTGTTAATAATGAAACTAACAAAACTAACGATGCAGGAGTAAGTCCAAATCACCTCTTCAAGGGCATCAATGGGGCCTTTTAAAAACCCAAGCCCTGCAAATAACCGATTTTTGGGACATTAGTCAGTTGTTTCCCAGTAGGTTTTGTTTGGTTTAAGTGCTGAATATCGATGAGATGATTGTAATGACTCGAACCTCCTTCCCAGGGTCCAAAAACACAAGGGAGTTGGTTTTACACTTACACACAGATAGTGGGCACCCAGGATCAGAAAAACCTTTGCCATTAGGAACACAACTCGGCTTCTTCAGACTGCTGTTCGTCCATTACCCCTGCCCTCACCGACATACACTGACTCTCAGTCCAGCTATGCCTCAACCCACCCCATCTCTGCAGCCTCCAAGAACCCAATGACATATCAAGATCCTCGCATTCCTAAACTCCTGCGCATCCCCAGTTTTCTTCCGATTCCTCATAGGCAGCCATGCCGTTAGTTGTCGATGCCCTAAAGTCTGGGATTCCCTCCCTAATCCTGTATAGATCCTTAAATAGAGGCTCAGTCCCCTGTCCCAGTAACCACTCATGAGGGTCAATTAATAATGTTTGATGACACTCCTGTCAACTGTCCTGGGAGGTTTTATTATGTTAAAGGCACAATGTGCACACTCCCAGTGAATGCATAAAATCAGTCCTGTCAGAAGGTGAGTGGGTGTGGGTGGCAGGGAAGATATCAAATGAAGAACACATTGCCCTTACTTTGATTGGTAAAAGGTTGATGCTTTTGCCTTAAATGACATTGGGTGACAAATTGGGCTCATTCACGTCCATTTTCTTTTACTCGGGAGTAGGAATAGAAGCAGGAATAGGCGATCCAGATATGAAGCCTCTTCCAACATCAGAAACACTTTAACTCCAACTTCTTGAACCATGTCCAATACCCCTCAATCCCACAGTATACAAAAGCCTTGCCACATCCTCAAACACACTACGCAACTGAGCGTCCACAGTCCTCTAGGGAAGGAATTCCAAAGATTCATAACCCCCTCGAGCGAAGAAATTTCTCATCTCAGTCCTAAACCGCTAACCCCTTATTCTGAGACAGCGACATTGTGTTCTAGATTCTCCAGCCAGGGTAAACACCCTCCTATCAGTTACCCCATCGCGCATTTGATGGATTTTTGTGTGTTACAATGAGATCACAGCTCACCCTTCTAAACTCCAGGGAATATTGTCACGATATTGGAATAAACCCAGAGTTCCCAGAATAACAAAGGAAAGAGAGCGAATGGTAGCAGAAAAGAGGATATGTAACAGATGTCACATTGATAGTACAAGTGAGAATCAGGCTGAATATAGAAAGTTCAGAGGGGAAGCGAAAAAAAAACAAGATGAGAAAAAAACTGAAAAGTCTTCCATAGAAATTGAAGCAGTCAAAACACTGGAAAAGAAACAGGGGTGGGGGGGGGGGGGCTGCAAAGTGGATTTACAAATCATAGAATCCCTACAGTGCAGGAGACCATTCAGCCCATCAAGCCTGCATCAACAACAATTCCACCCAGACCCTATCCCCGTAACTCCACATATTTACCCAACTAGCCCATATGACACCAAGGGGCAATTTAGCACAGCAAATCAACCTAATCTGCATATCTTTGGAGAGTGGGAGGAAACCAGAGCACCCAGAAGAAACCCACAAGGACCCAGGGAGGAAGGACATGCAATCTCCACAGTCATCCAGGAATTGAACCCAGGTCCCTGGTGCTGTGAGGCAGCAGTGTTAACCACTGTGCCACCCAGGGGGCATGGCTGAGGGGCTGAATGAATACTTTGCCAAGGAAGAAAATGTCACCATACCAAAAGGGAAGTTAGTTGAGATATTGGGTGGACTAAACATTGATATTTAAGGAGATATTTGAAAGGTTGGCTGCACCAGATAAGTCACCAAGACTGGATCAGATGCTCCCGAGAATATGGAGGGAAGGAGGAGTGGAAATTGTGAATGGACTGCCCATTATCCTCTTTAGACACAGGGATGCTGCTAGAGTTCTGGAGAATTGCAGATGTCACGCCCTTCTTCAACAAAGGTACAAGGATAAGCCCAGTGACAATCGGCCAGAGAGGTTTAACCTCCGGTGGGAAGATCTTTTAGAAATTATAATTCAGGACAAAAATTAATAGACAGTTGGACAAATGTGAATTAATTAAGGAAAGCCAGCACAGATTTCTTAACTAATTCCATTGAATTTTATGATGAGATAACAGAGAGGGCAATAGTGTTTAGTGTTTACATAGACTTTCAAAATACATTCGATAAAGTGCCACACAACAGGTTCATCATCAAAGTCGAAGCCTATTGAATAAGAGGGGCAGTGACTGCATGGGTAAGAGGTTGAATGACAGGAAAGAGAGTAGTGGTGGACAGTTGTTTGAAAATCCAAATACACTGCATCCACTGGTTTCCCCTTTACCCATCCTGCTAGTTACAGCCTTAAAAGAACATCTCAACAGATTTGTCAAACACAATTTCCCTTTCACAAATCTTTGTTGATTCTGTGCTGTGTGATGATTTTCTAAGTGCCTGTTACAATGTCTCTGACAATAGATTTGAAGCAATTTTCCCTACTGCTGATGTCAGGTTAACAGGCCTATAATTCTGTCATCTCTCCCCATTCCTTTCTTGAACTAGGGTTAAATTTGCTACCTTCCAATCCACGGGCCATTCTGGAAGATCAAAACCAATATATCCACTACCTCTCTAACCACCACTTTTAAAAACCTAGGATGTAGGCAATAATATCCAGAAAATTTCTCTGCATTTAGTCACATTAATTCCCCCAGTATTATTTCTTTACGAATGATCATTTCTTCAGGCTCCTCATTTTCACTACACCGTGGTTTCCCAGTACTTCTGGAACGCTTTTTGTATTTAATGTCGGTCATTTAACGTCGGTCATTTTCTTATTATTATTTCTCCTGCCTCTAAGGAACTCAGGTTCCACATGTATGTGAAGAGAAAGAGAAATTAACTAGAGTGAGCCTGTTTTAAAATTAAGCTTATTTATTAGTCACAAGTAAGTCTTATGTTAACACTGCAATGAGGCTACTGTGAAATTCCCATAGCCACCACACTCCAGTGCCTGTTCGAGTCAATACACCTAACCAGCACATCTTTCAGACTGTGGGAAGAATCTGGAGCACCTGGAGGAAACCCACACAGACACGGGGAGAAGGTGCAAACTCCATACAGACAGCGACCCAAGCCGGGAATCGAACCTGGGTCCCTAGTACTCTGAGGCAGCAATGCTAACCACTGTGCCACCGCGTCACTTGCCAGATTATTTTTTCTTTGAAAACTCAATGTCATGATCCTCTTTTACAATTCTGACAAAGAGTCCCCAAATTTACTACCACCTTTGACAGTGCTATTTTTAAATATCTTGTTAGCCACAGTTGAACTACTTTTGCTCTGGAATTTTTTATTCCTATGGGACTATATATTCATCACGCATTATGTACATTAATTTTTAAAATGCTTATCTACATCTTTTAATCAAGTTTTTATTTTAACCAATGCACCCCTCATACCCTCAGTTTGCTTTGTTCAGAATTAAGCCTCAGGTTTCAGACTTAACTAATTCATTCTCAAACTCTGCATAACATTCTACCATTTCACAATTATTTTTCCCCAAAGACTTCTTTACTCATTATCACAAGAAACAATACTTTTCACAGTATGCCAATACATATGACAATAATAAATCAAATCAACTGGAGTGGTCATCCAACATCTCAAGCCAGTTTCAAATCTCAATTAGGTCATAGCTGACCTAATTCCTGAGTGGACGTCATCCCCCAACTATAAGATGACATCCCCTCAGGGTCAGGAGTTTCTGCCGTGGGCCTTCATGTGACTAGACAGGTGGATATTCAACCTGCAGATCTTTGGGCACATGATACAGGGATGTCCCACGAACTAGTGGGACCCGGAATGCAGGATTTGCCTCCTTTTCTTTCCTTCTCTGCCACTGCTCTGTCTCTTCGAAGCATGATGCAACTTGATGGGCAACTCGTCACCATTTTGAACAATTGCTTGAAAGGTTTCTCCTGGTCATTAATGTCCATGTCTCAAGGAGACCTTCAGAGTGTCTTTGAAGTGTTTTCTCGGCCTTCCCCTGGAACAGCTACCATTTGAGAATTGAAGGAAAAAACAAGACCTGGTGGGGTGGAAATGTTTTGGCCATCTGGACACAATCCAGTCCATCGAAGTTAAATGTGACTGAATGGATGTGGAGCAGGCTTCAAGAAGGACACTTGCATTTGTCTGGTGTCTTCCCATTGAATTGAGGGGTTGTGGTGGAGGCATTATTGATGGAATTTCACTAGTGTTCTTAGGTTCTGCTAATATTTAAGTACAGGAACGTGGTGATTACACTGTTCTATACACTAGAACTTTTGTTGATTTGCGGAAGTCTTTAATGTCAAACACTTGCTGGCATAGTTTGTAGAAGGCTGAGCTAGCACAGCTGAACAGTGATGCTCACCTAACAACAAGGCAGTGCAAGGCCCAAAGGTCCAAGAGAGAGAAATGATCAATGTCTCACCCCTAAAGCAGTTGAAAAGAATTCCAAGTTCCAATGAACACTCTGGAAAACCTTCGCACATCCAATTCCAAAACAGCAGGATCAAACAAAAGGCAGCAGGACCAGATTCCTGTGCCCAGGCCACTTGGTTCAAGCATCAGCAGGACTCATCTGACAGAAGTACTGCTGAAAATATGTGACCTCCTAGACCAAAAATGAGCAGGCTCCATTGGCTAACAGAACAATCCAAGATCGCAAGTCAAGAAGGTTCCATTCCAGCAGCTCAAGACTGACAGCCAAAGACGAATCTGGAGGACAAAGGCGGCAACAGAAAGCCTGAGAGAGTCAACTACATGCTGACCATCATGAAGCCACCAGGTCCATAAATTGACCAAAAGAGACAAAATCCCTTTCACTCACGGGATGGCGTTCCTCTTCTGAAGGATGACAATGTCATCAGTTATTGCTGGAAAGAACATCTTTGACAGCTCCTGAACCCATGGGTCCACAGTAGCAGCCGATGCTCTCTAAGTTTTCCAGTCCTGTGTTACGATCCATGGGTAATCATTCTTGATGCAAGAGCTGCAATGGATGAAAAGTACCAAAGCCTGTGGTGATGGTATTCCAGCAGAGATCGCCAAAGCTGACAGGGGTCTTTTGTTCACATCAAGAAGACACCATGAACCTTTCCTAGGGATCTGGGAACATTCCCCGCCAACTTCAGGAACGTAACAGTCTCAAGAAGAGAGATAAATCATATTGTGGAAACACCACCAGGAAGTCTTCACTATGTGCATTCTCCGAACCAAAGCATTTGACTAAGTTAATCCTGCAGGTCCATGGATTGTGCCCCAAGAAACCTCTGCACAATCCTGCAATTACAGCCATATCATCATTAAGCAACTGTCTCGAGTGGGAAATCAGAAGCAGGTGACTTCAAGTTCCAGACTAGTGTTGAGTAAGGCTGTGTGATAGCCCCCATGCTATTTACAATCCACCTGATGGTAGCTATTCACCTCAAAGATCAACTGCCCTCTTCTGTCAGCATTAAATACTGTTTAGAGGGAAAAATCTTTAACCTGAGTCACCTCCATGCCTAAACTAAGCTGGCCACCACAGACACACATGATCTATAGTGCCTTCAATGTAATTTCCCACTCCACACCAGATTTGCAAGCCACTCTCAGTCTCTTCAATTCTGCATACAGGAAACTCAGCCTATTCTAGAATGTGGCCAAAACAAAACTCAATCAAACCACATGTGCTAAGTCAAATATTCCACCTCCCACATATGTTGAAGGAGAATCGGGAATATGTTGAGCACTTTCCATCGCTTGGCAGCCACCTTTGAAACACAGATCCAACACCCAATTAGTCATAGCGTCATAGAGGTTTACAGTATGGAAACAGGCCCTTCAGCCCAACTTGTCCATGCTGCCCAGTTTTTACCACTAAGCTAGTCCCAATTGCCCATATCCCTCTACACCCAACTTATCCATGCAACCGACTAAATTGCTTTTTAAAGACAAAATTGTTCCAGGGCCTCTACTACTACCTCTGACAGCTTGTTCCAGAAACCCACCATCCTCAGTAAAAAAAGTGCCCCTCTGGACACTCTTGTATCTCTCCCTCTCTCCTTAAAGCTATGCCCTCTAGTTTTAGACTCCCTTACCTTCAGGAAAAGATGTTGACTACCTACCTAATCTATGCTCCTCATTATTTTATAGACCTTAGTAAGATCACTGCTAAGCTCCAGGGGAAAAAGCCCCAGTCTAGCCAGCCTCTCCTTCTAACTCAAACCATCAAGTCTCAGTAGCATCCTAGTAAATTTTTTTTGCATTCTTTCTAGTTTAATAAAATCCTTTCTATAATAGGGTGACCAGAACTGTACACAGTATTCCAAGTGTGGCCTTACTAATGTCTTGTACAACTTCAACAAGACATCCTAACTCCCGTATCATGTCATGCCAATTTCTTTACTACAAAGTTATTAATTAGGCTCATCCCACTGAACAATACTAATTGTACAATCACTTGCTCTCAACTGGTTTTTGACCCATTGATCTCTTTAACCTAAAGCTCCAAAATGACGTAAGTGACACATGCACACTCCTGTGGAGCAGATCATGACAGAAGTCATATTATCGTGGCATTGGCATGTGTAGCAAACATCGATCACAAGTATGTGGAGCAGATAGACCATGGCATCAATGTGCAATACTGATCCAATGCCAGCAGTGTCAAATAGGTGCTCAACAATGCAGTTAACACCTTCCCTTAACCTTACAACACTGAACATCTGAAGTAGAAAGGATGGCCAAATCACCAGCACTACTTATGGGCATCAATAACCAGTTAGTTGATTTCTTTTGATTATTGCAGCAACTGTACAAGTGTCTGGTGTTTTGCATAGTTAATTCAGGATGCGACCCACAGGGAGTGGTGTGGCAGGTGCTGAATGACTTTTGTTGACTTCAAAGTTTCTGCACAAATCAGTTGTTCCTGTTCCCTTTGGAATATAGCCACGACTTGGGAGAATGATCAAGGAACTTGCAGAGCAAAACATGCTGCTAAAAAAAAGAGGAGGCGACGGCAAAATGCTCCTCAGGAAGTGATACTCTCCTCGAGTGTTCAAGGAGCAATTCTCCAACCTGAACCTCAGTAAAGAGCAACATGTCTGACATCTGCACTTCAGTAACTTGCTGGCTCATTCTTCAGCACACTGAGGTAGAGAATATTTGAGGACCGCGCCTGAGATTAAGGTAGGGGTGGGGCGGGGGTGGCTCTGAGGGCATGCAAGCAGCATTTTCTACCATGAATGATAGCCAAGGTCTTTTACACCCTCAGGCATATCAGCTCCTATTGAGCCATTTCTCCGGACTAAGCTACTAAGGGGGTGGTTTACTAGCCAGCAGTAATCACCATGTTTCTATATACTTCAGCGACTTGAACAACTTACAGCAGACACCTCCAAGCCCTGGATAAATACCACCAGCAATACCTTCACAAGATTCTCCAAATTCAGCAACAAGGGAAGTGGTCCAACGGCAGCATCCACTCATGAGGCAACAGGCCCAGAGTCAAGGTGTTAATCACTCAAAACCAGCTCCACTCCACTGGGAGGGCATGTTGTTCATATGCCTGATACCAGACTCCCAAATAACTTCTCTGCTCAGAACACAGTCAGGGCAGGAAACTCCCAGGAGGACAGCAGAAATGCTTAGTGATATCCTCAAAGCATCCCTGAAGAGGTCAAATGTTCCCACCAATTCATGGGAGACCCTGGTTTGTTTGTGACTGACCGAAATAGAGAGGTTCATTCAGGAAGGCATCAAACGACAAACTTAATCAGGAACACGCAGAAGTGAAACTGACACACTGGATGGAGGGCGCAAACCATCAAAAAAAACTTTATCTACCTGAACTTCCAAACACCGCCTGCCCCACATGTGGCTGAGTCTACAGATCACGCACTGGTCAGTCATCTCAGAACCCAGAGACTCACAGTGGAAGCAAGTCAGCCTCGATCCCCAAGAATTGGCAAAAAAGAAGGGAATAAGAGCCACTTGCTACAACCACAAGTGCAAGGCAAGGGCTGCATTGCCAATGGCTGTCAAGGTGACTGCAGCAATGAACTTATATGCATACTGCCTTTTCCAGAGTGAAGCTGGAGCTGTTTGCAACATCTCATACTTTGCCATTACTGTTGAGGAGTTGCTGAGCCTGACAGAGCTGAGGACACAGTGGGTGGGTGGGTGGTGGCTCTGAGGGCGTGCAAGCAGCATATTCTACCATGAATGAGAGCCAAGGTCTTTTGGACCCTCAGGCACATCAGCTCCTATTGAGCCATTTCTCCGGACTAAGCTACTGACGCTCATGTTTAAAATGAAGCACCATCTCCCCATCCGCTGAACACCACAAGCAGTCTGTGACTGTTTTACAAAGCTCTCAGAATGAGTTGCCCCTTTCTCAGCTCAATACTAAACGTTTGCATTCAAACGCTGTCTGTTTAAATGAGATTTTAAACCGCATTTGGGAGAAATGAACTCTCTCCCCTCTTCCCACAATGGACTTCCGGAGTCGGTAGCAAATCTACATCAGAATGATGGTCTCTAAAGCACAGCAGAGACCCAAGGGGTGGGGGTGGAGAATCGTGTGCCCTTACCCCTGGTGGGTTTAATGTCCGGGGCTGTATTTAATCAAACCTTGCTGCCTTCCCAATTAAATCCATGGCAGGAAGGTCCTTGGAAGGCCTTCACACTGCCACCAATTGAGGCCTGTAAGTGGACAATTAATGCCACTGGCAGTAACCCAGCAGGGAGCAGAGGACTCAGTGGGCATACCCAGGTAAGGGTTGTACGCATGGGATGCAGTCCCTTGTTCATAGGCACTCAGTGCCTGATCAAGGGCTCAATATCAAGGGGGAGCATGGGGAGGAGGGGGAGGGCTGCTGGGAGCTGCCTCCTTGATCTTGCTGCCAGTCCCTTTTCTCTCCCTCCACTTCCACATATCTCGCACAGCCCTCACCATCATTCACCTCGGGCCTGGGACCCAGCAGATAATGTTGTACCAGCAGCTGCCACCACCTCTCCAGTGGTGGTGACATTTAATGGAGCTGCCGGCCTGTGGACGGAGTCCAAGAATTGAAAGCAATTTATTGACCTGGTTAAAATATTGGCTGTACAGAAAGAGAGAATTGATAATGGTAGATAATTCTGATTGGCGGGATGTGATGAGCAGAGTCCTGCAAGGACCTCTGGTGGGTTACAATTATTCACTACTATCTTTTAATGGCTTAGATGGTGTGATAGGGAGCCACATATCTAAGCTTGCTGATGACACAAAGATAGACAGTATTCATACTAGTGTAGGAGGAACATAATATTATTAAGGTATTTCAATAAATTAGGCGAATAAGCAAAACTGTACTAAAGGGATTTCAATTTGGCAAAGACCAGGCTGTCCATTTTAGACCAAGAACCAGACACTTTCTGAATGGTTGAAAGCTAGAAACAGTGGAGATCAAAATAGGCTCGGGGGATCCAGGTACACAGATTAAAATGTCATGAACAGGTACAGAAAATAATCAAAAAGATGACTGGAATGCTGGCTTTTACATTTAGATGAACAGAACATAAGGGGTCATACATCAGCTATACCAAGCCCTGGTTAGACCACGCTTGAAGAACTGTGAGTACTTCCTTGCACCCCTTAGAAAGGATAAACGCAGCTTTGATTTACCAGAATTATATCAGAACGACAAGAGTTTAACTGCAAGGACAGATGAGACCAGCTAGGGTTGTATTACCTGGAATTTTTATCGTTAATGGGCAATTTGATTGTTTCCCTTAATGTCTCAAAAACAGCAATGTAGATAGAGAAACTATTTCTGTTGGTTGGAGAGTCTAGGTGTGGATGTGGATTTGGATGCAGATGTGGCGGTGGGGGGGTGGGGTTACTCTGAAGGAAACACTTTGATAAAACAAGGAGTGGGAGAAGTTTGGAATTCTCTTCCACAAACTGTCTAGTTCAATTTCCAATCTATGATTGACAGATTTTTGCTAGCCAATGTTGTTGAAGAATATCAGACAAAGTTGAAGGGGGAGGGTTCGTGGAGTTAGATCTCGTTTCAGGGATGATCTAAAAATAACAAAACAGCTTTGAGGGGCTAAATGGCCTTATCATGCTCCTGTGTTTAAATCAAACATTTTATCACTCTTGTTATCCTACGCATCACTAAGTTTGCAAAAATAAATTCAACACTCTGTGACCAAAACTAAGACTTTAACTATCTCCCCAAAGTACTAATAACTTTTTAAATATATATGAGGCATATCCACAAATACCCTTTAGCTATAATTACACTATTATCTAACTTAGTGCTGGAGGAGCACTGCATGCAGATACACAGTATTACTTTGTTGTATACCAATACTGTTATTTCCTAATTCAATATTGCAATACTGCAGGAGTGCTATGCTATTATCTAACGCAAAGACTTGAGCGGCACTGCACAGATTCATGTTTGAGGAACTTCCCAAATTTTCTTCTTAATAATTTGAATCTGTGTCCCCTTGCCAAAAGTTAACAACTGTAAGAACTTGCATTTTGATCGTGGCTGTCATACTATCCTAAGAGTTGTCCCAAAGTTCTCTACAGCCAATTAATTCTTCAAATTGTAGACTGCTCTGCTTTCTAAGCAAATTAAACAATTATTTTTGCACAAGGTCTCTCGAACACCAAATGATAAACTTTGAGTTACTTTGTTTAAATATCAGCCAAAGTTACGTCTTCAGGTTCTAAAGTGGGGCTTGAACTTTCAACCTTCTACCAAGATTGCTTCTATACTTTAGTTTGATTCCATTAATTACCTGCAGAAATCTATGGAATGACTTCTGCCTTTGACATGGGTTCTATTGGCTTTGTTCATCTCCATTGATTCAATGTGTTGGCTGCTGTGTTCAGGTAGACCCAGAGTCCTGTACCATCCTCAAATTCACCAGGTTGCCAAAGAGTTTTGGACTCCAAACTATTGACGTAAATTAGAAACAGCAGCAATTACAACATCGTCCTACTCATTACTACCACCCCCACCTCATCTAACTGCTACCTGCTGCTTTCTGGCCAATTTCTTATTCATTCCCAAGGTTAATTCCCAATTCTCTCTGCTTTGAGTTCTAACTAGTGATCTTTTATTTGGAACTCTGTCAAACTACTGTTAGAAGCTGAAGTAGATCTTGTTGCAAGTCTTGAAGTCAGTTACTTCATCAGACGGATGAATCAACTAATCTACTGAAAATATTTTCACCTACAATTTTTTTCCCTAGGTTCTTCATTAAAGGCTCAATTAAAACATTACATAACATAAACCAACCCTTGACCCACCATCACAGCAAACTATTGCCCCATCTCCAACCTTCTTTTTCTCTCCAAAGCCTTCGAATAAGTTTGCCCCTGCCAAATCAGTGTCTGCCTTTCCTGAAACTGTTTACAGCCTCTCACTCGGGCAAGGCTGGAAATTTCTGTCCGAGGTCAACGGAAATTTCCATTGTCTGACCCTCGCCCGCACCAGTTCTGTGCCTGATGATGAGGTGATAAAGTTCCAGTGTCTGTCTGAATTGTTCCAATCATTGAAACAGCTCTCCACGGAGTCACCAACAGCTTACAATGTCGCTGTGATCAAGGCAAACTATCCCTCCTTGTCCTTTTTGATTTGTCTGCAGCCTTTCACACAACTGACTATCCCATTCTCCTGCAACACTGTTGTCCCAATGTTGCGCTCACCTAGTACTCTTAGCTAATCGTAGCCAGAGAATGACCTGCAAAATCACTTCTCTTGCATCCAATTACAACAAATCGATATACTTTCTTGAATATGTTTATTTGCAGGCCTTAGTGTCTCTATCTCTATGCTTGTCTTTGCAAATTTCCTTAGTCATTTCCCCTTCCAGTGTTGCAGAGGTGCAGTTGATGCAGATACATTATTCCCTAGCATCCTTCACTAGGATTTCTCCTCAAGGAATGAAACAATCCACATTTCTTTGAATTCATGACAGTCGACCACCACTTAAATTTTAGTTCAGCTAAGTTTTAAGTACAGCTCAGAGATATATCTAGAAAGAAATATCAGACATCCAGAGGCTATATGTGCGCATGCTTAACATCTAGATTGCTGAAGGAGCGCCACTGAAAAGACAGACAAAGAAAGTTTGAGAAAACAGATAAAGAAAAGATGGGGTGGCTGAGGGAGAGAAAAAGGGAGTCCGAGAGGCCATAACCCCCATCACCTGTGCTTTCCTTTGCCAAGACAATTACTGTTCACAGAATGTTTAGTTATTGTTTCCTCACTGCCCGTCACCAAAAGATTTCTCAGCTTCCCCTTCAAGTCATGTTGTGAAAGCTGTTCCTCTGAAGGTTTCACAGGATAGAAACTCATTACTGGTCGCTGGTCTTTGTTTATACTTCCATGGAAAACATTGTGATTAATGCAGCTGCAGCAGAAAGGGAATCAGAGCCTAATTTGTTTTTTTTAAGAAAGGTATTTCAGACAAAAAGTATTCTTGATCTTCAACAGCAAACCTCCCCCCCCCACCCACCCCCTTTCTCCCCCAACCCATGCAACTCCTGGACCACCCACCCACCCAGTGCTGCTCAAACATCCCACCCCCACGCCACCCACTTGACCTTTAGTTCTGTTCCCAGAGTTACAGAACACCGGGGCCCAGGGGCACTGAGGAATTTCTTCCAATCTCTCACTGGAACACGAGAGAGAAAAGAAAGAGAGGGACGAGCTGAGAACTCTGGAAGAAATGGGACACACAATAATTTACACCATTTCCCTCCAACTTCAGCAGGTGAACTGCTGAAATTCTCCCCTCGTGTCCACCTTCAGATCCAGTACATGTTTTCCATATGATCCTTTTTTAAAAGGAAACATAAAATCCAGTCTGTGCAGAAAATGAACACATGATCATCATCTACAACAGTGATTTAGTTTACATGGAAAAATATAGTTGAATTCCTCCAGCAAGAACGTCGGAAGAATAGGGTTGGATGAACTAGGGCGGGAGGAGGTTCATGTGGGCCATACACATTGGTTATAGACCAGTCGGGCTGAATGGCCCGTTTCTGGGCTGTAAATTCCACCTAATTCCAGAGTAAAACTAACGGCCAAAATATTATGACCATTCACGCTGGCGGGATTTTCCCATCCCGCTGCAGTGAACAGAGATTTGCCTTGTCGCACTGCAGCGGGGAAGCGTGTTGTGATCATGTGGTAAGATCGCGCCCAATGTGTTTTATCTGGGTCACTGCAAATTAGGCACCCCGATAATTCATCAACACATTGGTGCACTGCCCCTATTATAAATCTACTTAAGCTGTCAACACTGCTAAACATGAGTAAAAAAGTAAAAGTGTATTTATTAGTCACAAGTAGGTTTACATTAACACTGCAATGAAGTTACTATGAAAATTCCCTAGTTGCCACACTCTGACGCCTGTTCGGGTACACTGAGGGAGAATTTTAGCATGGCCAATTCACCTAAACCTTTTGGAATAAAGTATCAAAATTGGGAGATTTATTGGAAGACTTGGGGGGGGGGGGGGGGGGGGGGGTGGTTTCCCCCCATTTTTGCCAGGAAAGGACAGTAATGCAGAGGGTCCTCAGAGAACGAGAGATATAAACGATGCAGAAAAGAAGAATCTGGGTAACTATTCAAAACTAACCTGGACAAGAGGCCACTGGTTCAAAATGGACAAGGGCGAGTTTAGGATTTGACAGCAGAAACTTGCACTTCACACAAAAAGTGAACACACTGAATGTTTCTCGTACAGGTGATGTCAGAAAACTGTCGAAATCTGACTGGCTGCCTCTTTTATGGAACCTCCCAATGAACATCCATGGGGTGTGAAATAGGGGAATGGTCCAATGAAATTAAGTTTCCTTCCAGGCTGCTAAGTTAAAATGACTGGTGGCCTTTCTTGGCCGACCGTGTGACGGGCCTTCCTTGTCCATATTTCTGAAACCTGGGTCCTGTCTCAGTCCCAGGTTCAATGGGCATTTCCAGCAAGTGAACAAGACACAAGTTTCACCTCTTGGATTCTGTGCAAATTTAGTCTCAGCGCCTGCATCACTGATGCACAATTCCGCCTGCGGCAGCCAGTTCAGCACCATCCACCCAACAGCGCATCCAGGGCAAGGTACATGCCAAACATTGGCTGCTCCAAGTAAGCTATTACTGTAATCATAAACAGCCAATTTCTATTAACTAAACTGTAGCACACTTCATGTGGCCTCTTCATCTGCTGTCAAGGTGATCAGAGATGTCTCTTTGGGACTTTGTGGACTAATCAGAGGTGTTGGTGTGTGTCACATGTTAGGCAACTGGACTGCGCAGTTGATTACACTCTGTTCTTTCAACTCTAGAACCAGGACTTCAATCCAGACTAGGCAAACATCTCCTCTTTTAAGCCACTGCAAAAATCTCCAAGTTGAACAAGCTGAGCTACTGCAACAAGGCTTTAAAGGGCATACGTCTCCATGTAAAACGGCTTTTAATTCAGGATAAATTAATAAATGTTATTTGGTGCCCTTGTCACATAAAAATGTCTCAAAGCACTTCACACACAATTAATTTTCTTTGAAGTGGAATCGCCTCTAAGTAGGCAAATTGGCAGCCCCTGACTGGAAACTAAAAAAAAGGTTCACACTGATGCTGTGGAATGGAGTGTGCTTCTCACAGGCTCTAGTTTGGAGAGGGGCAGAAGCAGCTTTACATTGCATGTTGTGCCTGACTCAAGACTGGAAACCCTGCCCGATACCCAGGCAGTGCTGCATCTGACCCAAGAACCCCTGATGGGTACACTCGAGTAGATAATGCTTTGCTCTGCATCTGAAACGTGGGCTCTACCTGTTTAGCAGCCTGGTGCAGTTAAGGTGTTTTATCCTGCACCTGACCGATGTTGTGCTTGGCCCAGGAACACTTGGTGCCAACACAGGGCAAAAAAAATAGAAAGTGGACCAGCACTCGGCTCTCTAGCATCAACACCATGATAGCATAAAAAAACTGCTTCGTGAATGTAGATCGGGAAAGACAACGTATCCAGGCCCCAGTGCAAACTTTAACACATCAGATCCTCTCAATGCACATATTTTTGAAAGTGTTTTTAATTGGTTCAATCATGAGACAACAGGTCAGTCAGTACCTATTAAAAAAATACACAGTGGAGCACGAAACACATGTCACCCAAGATATTTAAATATTTGCTGTTGAGCTCGAAACTGGCTCTTAAATATACTACCCACTGCGCCACTGAGTCAAACTAAGTCCCAAAGAGCTAACCTCAAGAGAAATTGGAGATAGAGCTGATAGGATCACCCTTCAATCTCAAATTGGAGAAGGGAATCATCAATCCTCCTCCTGATTGCTATCTAATATTTTGGCTGGAAAGGGGAGGCATGCAATGACTGGGTAAGTAGAGGATTGGAAACTGCTGTGGTACATCTCTCTTGCAACACACTACCAACAATCACCATCAAGCCTCTTTTAAAGGTCAACCAAATAAGCCACAGATAGGAAGAATGGGTGTGTGTTCAAGGGCAACCATGGAATCCCTATAGTGCAGAAGGAGGCTATTTGGCCCATTGAGTCTGCACCAACCACAATCCCACCCAGACCCTATCCCCATAACCTCATTTTCCTAGCTGGTTCCCCTAACACCAAGGGGCAATTTAGCATGGCCAATCAAGCTAACCCGCACATCTTTAGACTGTGGGAAGAAACCCATGCAAACACAGGGAGAATGTGCAAACTTCACACAGACAGTGACTCAAGCCAGGAATCGAACCCAGGTCCTTGGCACTGTGAGGGAGCAGTGCTAACCACTGTGCCAATCTCATGGAACTGTCAACCCACAAAAATCCTCTGCTCTGAAGGTAGTGTTGGAGAAAATGGGGGGAACAAATTACACCACCCACTTGTCAACCTCTCTTTCCCCCGAAAGCATAGACAGTGTCAATTTAGGATTCCCTAGACACGAACGTATAGGTAAGATTGCAGATACCTTGTCAAGTATGGGTCCCATTGTCCAACCAACAGATTACCCCTCAGAATTAGAGCTTCTATCTGCCCTTCATCTCCTGTACCTCAGTCAAGTGAGCCTTCTTCCTCATGTGGAAGTGCTAGCTGTTATTTGACTGTAGGACGGGGAGGGCAGTACAGCCAATCCTGGCTTTTCATCTCCACTGGCATGCTTCTAGTTGGAGTCAGCAAAAAGCAAATCAGGAGCAGAGTTCCATGATTAATTTCCTCTAGGAGCAGAGGCCAGTGCAGGGTCTGAGGTGGAGGCCTTCCACATTTCTACAGCACAGACCTTCAGTGCAAAAATCCCAGTGAGCCATCAGCACAAAACCTAACAGGCGTCTTCTTTTATTAGAAAAGAAAGAGACAATTTCTAACCCTCTACTCGACACACTCTCCTCTAGCGCTAGAGTCCGGAAGGTGTAGAGAGCTGGCTCATATAGCTGTTTCTCTCGCGCCTGGAGGAAGAGCACAGTGGAACACTGTTTCTCCTTGTCTCACTTCCAAGGCATGGGATGAAGCAGCAAAGCTGAGCAGTCTCTCCCCACAGGTAGGTTGTGCTCTGGCACTGAATGCAGCCAGCTAATGGAGCACTGCTGGACGGCAGATGTCTGCCCACAGCTCTGCGCTCCTATAAGACGGGATGAAAGAACACTTGGCTTCAAAAGGTTGCTGAGCACAGCAATAAGAGTTGCCGGATCTTCACAGGCAGTCCTCAAGTACAGAACTTTTTTTTTTAAAAAGTGGCCTCTTTAAACGCCCATATTGAGAAGTTGATTTCAAAAATAATTATAATCTGGTTGAACTTCAACACACTCAGATATAGTGACAGAAGTTTACATCTTACCATGTCCTTGATCATTCCTGACTTAGCAAAGCAGATACAATGCAACCTCAAGAGTTAGAAACAGGTCACTTTTTCAGTCTGTTAAGAGATTTTTCCAGCCTAATTTCTGATGAAAAGGTCAGGTAATCAAAATTGTCCCTGCTGGCAAAACACAGCCATTTTCATCCACTATCTGCTGTCTTCATTGGAGATATGCAGCATCTACTGTTCTCAACAGTTGCTGACCCTCACTGGATGTATTCCTGGAGCTATCACATGACCCCTCACTTCCAACACCCCCCCAACCCTCATCACAGATCCATTCTACAGACCCAGCACCTTCTTGTAGCCAAGGGGCAAGTAAACAGGACACGTTGTTAGCCAACTGGATTCATCTTGACCATTCGTCAGTGTCCTTTCCCAACGCCAGAGAGTTTTCTAACTAATGAATGTTAGCCCAACGAAAATGAGATCTCTTCCATGTTGTGTCCAGAAGTATCCCAGATTAATCTTCAGTTCCTGGAGACTCCAAAACAAATTTGGCAATCCGAGCAGTTTTAGATTCTTACTGCAATGGAACAGCCGTCAACCTAACCTGAACTGCCCATCATAAAACTGATAGTCAACACTGCAACTGTTTCGCACCCCACCCACTGCAGTCAAGGAACATAAGAACATAAGGAATAGGAGCAGGAGTAGGCCATCTAGCCCTTCGAGCCTGCCCCGCCATTCAATAAGATCATGGCTGATCCGAAGTGGATCAGTTCCACTTTCCTGCTCTCTCCCCATAACCCTTAATTCCCTTGTCTATCAGAAACCTATCTACCCGTGACTTAAATATATTTAGCGAGGTAGCCTCCACCACTTCAACGGGCAGAAAATTCCAGAGATTCAACACCCTTTGAGTGAAGAAGTTCCTCCTCAACTCCAAAGTTCCACCCAATCACGTTGGAGTCACACTCAGAAAATTAGGTTAAAATTAGCCCCCTTCCCGTATGTAACAATTCAAGCTTTTCTCATGATTATTTCTCTCAGGTGGCTTTACTTCATATCAGAGTTTTAAAGAGTTAGGGCGGAATTTTATGCCAATGGGATTTAACGGTTCCTCCGAAGTCAATGAACTTTTGAGGGGCTTGCTGCACTTTTTGCCCCTCTCCCGCCCTGACAGGAGCCAATAAAATCCCACCTTTTGGAGTTTCAGGCAGAATTCACCTTTCCCCGAAGGTAAAAGCAAAATACTGCAGATGCTGGAATCTGAAACAAAAAAACAAAAAATGCTGGAAAACCTCAGCGGGTCTGACAGCATGCGTGGAGAGAGAATAGAGCCAATGTTTCAAGTCTGGATGACCCTTCGTCAGAGCTGTGATTTGAAATGTAGTATTTTCTGTTTTGGTGTCACCTTTCCCCTTTATAGATGCTAGCTGAACTGACGTGTATTCCCAATCTCTTCTGTTTTTAATTCAGGATTTCCACTCTCCAAGTTTATAGTTTTGTCTCTCCCGTACTAGCAATTTGCTCACGTCTAGACATTTACCATGTTTGACACAGGCACAAATGACTTTTCACCTGTTCAGTGCACACTGTCAGCAGCCCAGGGTATCCACGATTCACAACTTCTGCTGATCTGAGACTGGTGACTGTTTGTAGTTACGTTTTCTGATGGGAACGATGACAAGTCATCCATTTTAACATGGGTAATGCCCCATTCTTTCCTCTCTTCCAAATTCTGAAAGGGGCATCAGCCGTGGTTCAGTGGGTAGGACTCACGCCTTTGGAGTCAGAAGGTTCTGGGTTCAAGTCTTATTTTCCAGATACTGGCAAACAAAAAAGCTACGCTGACACACTCTGTGTAGTACTGAGAGGGTGCTGCCCCTATCAGAGGTGCCATCTTCCACGCGACATATTGGGCGGCACGGTGGCACAGTGGTGAGCACTGCTGCCTCACAGCTCCAGGGACTTGGGTTCGATTCCTGGCTTGGGCCACTGTCTGTGTGGAGTTTGCACATTCTCCCAGTGTTTCCTCCCACAGTCCAAATATGTGCTGGTTAAGTTGATTGGCCATGATAAATTACCCCTCAGTGTCCCAGAATGCATAGATTAGAGGGATTAGCGAGGTAAATATGTGGGCTTTATGGGGATAGCGGCTGGCTGGGAGTGTTGTCTGTGCAGACTTGGCCTCTTTCTGCACTGCAGGGGTTCTACGATGATATTAAATCAACCCAGTCAGATGGATCCAAAAGATCGATAATTACTATTGAGGAGGAGCAGAGATATTCTGGACAATATTTTACCCCTCAGCCACCAACATTACGACAGATTATTTGTTCATTATACCACTGCTGTTTGCAGGACAATAAGGAGAGCTTGTAGATAGATATTTCCAAATCCTCCTAGTTATCTCAAACCAAGTCAACTAGCATTTTGCAAGCTCGTTAACAAAACTTTAGAAAAGATTTTCAGGAAAATGGGAGCAGAGAAAACAGTGAACCAACAACTCATTGTGGTTTGAAGATTCAGCTATTGATCTTAATTACAGGGTGAGTGAGGCCAGTCAGAAGCAGCCATGTAACTAGGGGTTAGGGGTCAGCTAACAGAATTAAAATAGATTCTACAGTTCAGAAACAGGGAAATGCTGGTGTTCAGGCTCCGCACCAACCTTCTCCCAACCTACTACATCTCACCCAATTAGTATAACCTTCTATTCTTAGCTTAAACACATGGAGGATATGCTGACAGGGTGAGATGAAAGGCTCAGGAGGTGGTTCATGTGGGGCACAAACACTAATCTGAATGAGATAGGCTGACTGTACAGGATAGTGACAAACCATTCTGTGCAACTCCTTTCTCCCTAATACATTTAAGAGGAAGTTACTCAAGTGCATCTATGCTACTTGCTTCAACTGGTCCACGTAGGTATGAGTATGGACTTAATCTGGGTAAAGGAGCATTTCCTGAACTGCTTATTTTAATTTACCAGTGATATGGACCACTGAGCCCTATGTACCCCTCCTCCCTGAAGATGTCAGCTGTAGCAATGGCCCCCTCACCAAGGCTCCCAGGCTGAGATCAGAAAACAGTGAGCTTGAGTGACTGAGCTTTGGCCTTTTATCCTTGTAGCAGTGCAACCTGATTGAGCCCAAGGGAAGCCTACCATCCCTTTCCAACATAAAGCAACAACCACTTCAAACCAGTCACATCTCCTGAGAACGTTGTTGCATGGAAACTACCAAAAAACTCCCTGATTTGCATGATGTTAGCAAGTGAGGGATATTTTTGTGGAAACAACTTCACAGCAGGAGAGTCATTCTCCTCTGGTGCAACATGGAATCAACGGTGTAACAATCCTTCCTTATACCTACTTCTCCGGGTTTATTAGCATCCATTCAATTTGTGTGCAAATGTCAAGCAGACACAAGGTGCCATTTACATGTGGCCTTTCTACATGAGGGGGTTCCAGTGCCAGCCCCCAGCTCACCACACCTAACACTATAGCTTTCTAGCTCCAGATATCCAAATTATCCCCATTTAGAACATTTGTTTGCTGAAGTACCACTGGAAATATCCTGGCCAGACTTGTAATTCTGATGGACCACAGCACAATACTCCTGCCTTTCTGGGAATCAGATGGATCCAGTGGCAGTGGTAGGCCTGTAGCAGCTTCTCTCAGGCTTCAAACAATCTCACTTAACCTCAATGTGTAAACAGTCATAGAATTACTACAGTGTACAAAGAGGCCATTTGGTCCATCAAGCCTACACTGACCACAAACCCACCAAGGCTTCATCCCTGGAACACCATTTATTTACCCTAATAACCCCCGACATTAAGAGGCAATTTAGATGGCCAATCAACGTAACCTGCATATCTTCAAAACAAGCTTGCTATTCAAAGATTAATCTATGCATTGGTGCCATGTAGAGTAAATCATGCCACCATTTAATTTTGGTGTAACCCTTTGGCTAAGCGATTGCATTCCTGACCACATTAGTTGGCACAGAGTTTGAACCTCGCCCCAGGCAGTCCCAGTGGGTGGAAATTGGTGCTCCAGCTCAAAACAGTGAGTTGACATGACATCTAGGGAGAACACTCATATCTGCTGAGTGTGGGAGCCCGTAACATTTCCCCAATGCATAGAAATAACCAGCATTGGTTAGTTAAATTGGCCTGGTGGCTGTGCGAATCATAGAATCCCTACAGTGCAAAAGAAGGCCATTTGGCCCATCAAGCCTGCACCAACATTAATCCTACCCTATTCCCATAACCCCAAATATTTACCATGCTGCTAATCACCCTGACACTGAAGAGCAATTTGCCATGGCCAATCCACCTAACCCACACATCTTTGGACTGTGGGAGGAAACAGGAGCACCCGGGGGAAACCCACAGAGTCATGGGGGAGAATGTGCCAACAACACACAGTGAACCAAGGTTGGAACTGAACTTGGGTCCCTGGCACTGTGAGGCAGCAAAGCTAACCACTGTGCCATCCAACAGCATGGATTAAATTCCCGTTCCGACTGAGGTAGACTTGAGAACTGTCTCCTCACCCTACCCCACACTTTGATTTGGAGTGATGCCCCTTGAGATGTATAACCAATTGTCTCTCACTGTTGGGGAGATACCTTCAGTCCCTCTTAGACAATGACTAATTGCCTACCTATAGCACAAGCCACTCTATCGCCTGTTAAAAAAATAGTTACAGCCGTGGAAGGAGTGTTTATGTCAGAACGTTAATTAGGCTCTCCTACATCACACTATACTCCAGGGGGACTGTGAGAAACTATGAAAACAACAATCACCTTGGGCTTGGTAAACATCAAAATGCACAAGGAGCAAAGATGAAGGGGTTGAGTTGTCTTAAGTGACAGTAAGAAATGTCCATGAAGGGAGAGAAGGATAAATTAGGTAACTATTGACCAGTTAATCTAATCTCAATTGCAGACAAACTATCAGGTTCCATTAATCGGGGTAAAGTTAGGAGCATTTAGAAATGCGTGAGTTAGTCAGGAACAACTACTACAGATTTGTCAAAGGGGCATGGTGCTTTCACAAATTAGAAAGTGCTTTTTAGAAGGAGTAAATAAAGGGAATACAATAAATGTAGCGTGTGGATTTCCAAAAGTATCGAATAACTTATCTCAGGAGGTTTTATTTGAAAACAGCATTTCAAACCTATGGAGCAAGAGGAACCATAGCACCCGGACATAGAAACTTAGCAGACAGCAGAGTTAGGGCTCAAATTGGAGCAGGGTTGGATCCACTTTATTTTCTTGGTACGTGTAGAGATGATCCCTTAAATAGCTGAAGAGGAGACATTTACTGGGAAACGTGAAAAGGGAGAGGTGCTGCACTAATTGGATCACTCTTGCAAAGAACCATATGCATTGAATGGCCTCCTTCTGTGCTGCAAGATTCTCTGATATGGAAAGAGCAAAGTACTGAGGGCAGCTGTGGAATTGTGTCCCCAGTATCAATCAAGAAGAGACCAAGTGAGTGGAAAGGGATTAATAAACATCCTGCATCTGTAACATACTACACAGTAGTCTTGTTAGTCAATAACAGTTGACTTGGAGAACTACCTATGGGAACAGGTGTAGAGATCAACTTTGAACCTTCATGATGGCACCACTGCTTAAGCACTCAATTGAGAGGTAAAAGCAATAATATTTACGTTCAGTCAAACACTCAGAATCAACTGACCCCGGGGCTCTTTGTATACTTAGAACTGAAAACAACCAGCAGATCCCAGCACTGAACAATACTCCCACCAATAAACTAAACTAACAGTAGGGGGAGGAGACATAGGTGGGGGAAAGAGAATTAGTAAAGTTAATCACGGCATTCCTCAACTTGAGGAAAAGATAGAGAGCAATAAAATCAGGCACAGTTGTCAGAGCTGCACAGTTTGCCTGCGTGGGTACTTGGACAGCAAAAAAAAAATCAAACTTCAGCTGTGACGCACTCCACTGTTGAATACCTGACATGATGCTCAATTATAACAACCCAAATGAGACGCCCAAAGCGTCAGGCTCAGTTCCACTGGAGAAGAAGGGCAGCAGCAATTTCTACCTGTTGAGCGGAATTTTTCTTTTGCATTCAGCTAGGAAACAGAGACACTGCAGGGTAAAGCCATCCTCTGTATCAGATACCACGACCTTGGACCATAGCAAAAGAAGATGGCTTCACCTGCTGCCCAAGGAACAACCACATCACCCAAAACACTAAAGAATCTATTGCTAGAAGCAATGTGTCTACAGAATAGCCAGCTGTCTGGGGTCAGGTAACATGGCTCACGTTTACACAGCACACTTCCTAACCCCTCAGTGTCCCAAAGTATGTAGGAGTCAGTGAAGAACTTTGGAAATGTAGGAAACATTACACTCAAAGTATTGAACAATACTCCATCAGTGACATCAACTTAACCATCTCCCACATGTGCAAATGGCTTTATATAACTTTGGCTCCCAATCCACCTTGTACACAGCTGAGCTACAACGGACCGGTAAAATTGCAGCTGATCTGTGCTGTATGACCTGTCTTCGGCTGGGGTGGGTCACTACAACTGGTGTCTGAACACGACAGAACATAAAGACCCAGACACCCAGTAACTCCTGTTAAGACACTGGTGATGAACCAATCCGTCTCAGTATTGCATCCTACAGTTAAATATCAGACAGCATTCATACTTGAGTCACACATCAGGAATGATCTAATAATGATAATAATGAATAATCTAATCTAACGATCTGACTAATGTTTATCTTTCAAACACTATCAGTGAAAACAGATTATTTGGTCATTATCATTGCTACTTGAGAGTTTTGTCGTGTGCAAGTTGACTACCAGGTTTCCTATTTAAAGGATATGCGAATTAGGTGCATACCGGAGTTGAGCTATGAGGAGAGGCTGAATAAACTAGGCTTGTACTCGTTAGAGTTTAGAAGAATGAGGGGAGATCTCATTGAGACGTATAAGATGATGAATGGGATGGATACGATAGAGGTGGAGAGGCTCTTCCCGCTCAGAAAGGACAGTAGGACTAGAGGGCACAGCCTCAAGGTGGGGGGGGGTGCAGTTTAGAACCGAATTGAGGAGGAACTTCTTCACTCAGAGGGTGGAATTTTCTGCCCGTTGAAGTGGTGGAGGCTGCCTCGCAAAATATATTTAATACGTGGGTAGATAGGTTTTTGATAGGCAAGGGGATTAAGGGTTATGGGGAGAGGGCGGGAAAGTGGAACTGAGCAGCGACAGATCAGCCATGATCTTATTGAATGGCGGGGCAGGCTCGAAGGGCTAGATGGCCTACTCCTGCTCCTATTTCTTATGTTCTTATGAGTGGGCCACTCGGCCCCTCAAGCCTGCTCTTCCATTCAATGGCCGATTTAATTTTAACCTCAACTTCACATCCCTGCCTACTCCCGATAACCTTTCACCCCCTTGCTCATCATGAATCTATCTACTTCTGCCTTAAAAGACATTCAAAGGCTCCGCCTCAACCATCTTTTGAGGAAGAGAATTCCAAAGTGTCCAAATCCTCAGAGAAAAGATTTTCCCTCCTTTCAGTCTTAAGTGGCCGACATTGAAGAATACAGAACTTTCCACAGCTACCCAGTCAAGTCCCCTCAGGATCTTAAGTGTTTCATTCAAGTCACCTCTTACTCTTCTAAACTCCAGCCAATACAAGCCTAGACCCTCCAGCTTTTCTCATAAGACAACCTGCCCATCCCAGGTATTAATCCATTAAATTTTCTGAGCTGCTTCCAACGCATTTACACCTCTCCTTAAATAAGGAGACCAAAACTGTACACATTACTCCAGATGCCCTGAATAACTTAGTATAACCTCCTACTCTTGCATACAATTCCCTTTGTAATAAACGATAATATTCCACTGGTTTTGCTAATTACTTGGTGCACCTATTGCAATTTATACACTAAGATACCTAGAACTCTCTGCATTTCAGAGTTCTGCAATCTCTCATTTAGAATTTTTTTTTTATTCATCCTGTCAAAATGGACATTTTCCCACACTATACTCGTTTTTGCCAGATCTTTGTCCATTTACCTAACCTATCCACATCCTTTTGCACCTTCATGTGTTGTTCATAATTCACTTTCCTACTTATATTTGCATTATCAGCAAAGTTAGCAACTAAATATTTGATCCCTTCATTAAGCCATTTATACAAATGGTAAAAGTTGAGGCCCCAGCATTGACCCCTGTGGCATGCCACTTACTACATCCTGTATCCAATAAATGACCAATTCATGCCTACTGTTTACTGTTAGTGAGCCAATCTTCTATCCATGCCAATACATTACCCACTACACCAAAAGCTTCTATTTTCTGCAAAAGTCTTTGATGAGGCACCTTATCAAATGCCTTGAGAAAATCTGAGTACAGTATACCTACCAGATCCCTTTCATACACAGCACGTTACTTCTTGAAAGAACTCCAATAAATTGTTAAACATTATTTCCCTTTCACAAAACCATGTTGACGCTGCCTGATTACTTTGAATTTATTTAAATGTTCTGCTAGAACATCTTTAATAATAGCTTCTATAGCAGATGTTATGCTAACTGATCTAAAGTTTTCTGCTTTCAGGCTCCCTTCCTTTCTGAATAAAGTAATTACAGTTGCTACTTTCCAATCTAACAGAACCTTCCCCAGATCTAATGAATTTTGATAAATTAAAACCAACCAGTTATCTCACCAGCCAATTCTTTCAAAATGCAAGGATGAAATCCATCAGGACCTGGGGACTTGTCAATTCTCAGTTCCAACAATTTGCTATGTATCACTTCCCTGTAATTTTCTTGACTTCCTCCCTCCACCCCTCATTTCCTGATTTACACTCATTTTTGGGATGTAACTTGAATCCTCTACAGTGAAGACCAATGTACAATATCTGTTCAGTTCACCTCCAGACTCACTTTCTATAGCACTAATACTCATTTTAACTTTTTTTAAAGAACTATAGAAATTCTTATTTTCCATCTTTATATTTCCAGCTAACTTTCTCTCATGCTTCATTTTTCCTTCCTTAATCTTTCTGTCATTCTTTGCACATTTTTATTTTCTGTCCAACCTTCTAACCTGCTACCCATCTTTGCATAGTTACATGTTACTTCTTTAAGTTTAAGACCTAACATTTTTTAGTTAACCACAGTTGCTGGGTTCTCCCCTTGGAATTTATTTCACAGTGGAACCTACCTGTTCTGTGTATTCTGAAATATCCCCAAGTGTCTACCACTGCATCTCCAGTGATGATCTCTTAATCCAAGTTGTCAGTTCACTTTTGCAAGCTTTGCTTTTATACCCTCAAAATTATTGTATTTCAATTTAAAATATTAGTCTTAGATCCACTCTTCTGCCTCTCAAACTGAATGTAAAATTCAATCATATTATGATCACTGCTACTGAGGGGCATCTTCACTATGAGGATATTAATTAGTCACATCTCATTATACAATTCCAGGACTAATAAAGATTGACTCCAGAACATGCTGATCTAAGAAATTATCCTGAAAATATACAGAATTCAGTATTTATGCCCCTTCTGTCCATCTGATTATTCTAGTCTATGTGTAGATTAAAATCCCCCAGGATAATCATTGTATCTTTCTGACAAGCTCTCTCTAATTCTTTGATAACCTGACCTACCTCATCATTACTATTGGTTGGCCTATGCATGACTCCCGCAAATGATTTCTTGCCTACATCATTCTTCATCTCTACCCAAACTGCTTCTATATCCTGGTCCTGAACTTGCGTCATTTCTCTTTATTGTACTGTCATCCTAAATTAATGGAACCACCTTTTGCTAACTTCCTAACCTTTCTAAAAAAGTCACATGCCCTTCAATGCTCAGGTCCCAACCTACGCCATTCTGCAGCCATGTCAGTCATGACTACTGGATTGTACTTATTAACCTCTATTTGTACTATCAGTTCGTCGAGTTTACGTCAAAAGCTACAAACATTCAAATACAGAGTCTTAAGTTTTGTCCTTTTATTATTTTTGCAACCTCTAGACTCACCTGTTGATTTATTCTTAGGCTTGTACTCTCTGACCCTTCTTGTCACAATCTGGTTATCATTCCTCATGTTAATACCTTCCTCTCTTCCCTTGTACATAAAACACATCTACCCTCTCTACTGACCAAGGTAGGCAGTTCACAAGAACTGTGATCCTGGCACAGTTCAGGTGGTTAGAACAGTGGCCACATGCAAAAGCACCTCACTGGCAGTACAGCGCTTGGAGACATCTGGGGTCAAGAAAGACTCCAAAAGAAATCCGTGTTTTTGTTTCCTGCCAGGCCAGAGCGAACTAAAAGCTTCAGGAGAGAGACAGGCAGAAGACTGAACACTTAAAATATTCGATGAGTGAGCATTCAACCAGTTTATACCAGAATGCTTTATTCAGGATTGCAACATGAAAGTAGTTCGTCACTAAGATCAGTGATATCTTTTGCCACCACAGCTGGCAGCCTTGCTGCCAAAGAACATTCTGAAAATAATCCTAAACTCCATTGTACTCAGCTGGTGAAACTTGACCAATCCCTGAACCACTTTCTTTTTTAAGTTCTTTCACAGGGGTGTGGGCATCGCTGGCTGAGCCAGCATTTATTGCCCATCCCTAATTGCCCTCAAATACCTCCTTGAACCAGTGCAGTCCACGTGCTGTAGGTACACCCGCAGTGCTGTTAGGGAGGGAGTTCCAAGATTTTGACCCAGCGACGCTGATGTGACATTTAGAGGAGAAAAGTACTTTTTTAAAAAAACACGAAGTGAAATTTTAAAAGCTTTCTTCCAATAAAATACTCTAATCAATGTTCTTGTCCGCCTGCTGATTTTTGTCATTATTTCCCAGTACAATATTGCATTTTTACCATCAGAGGGCAGAAGGACTTTGCTGCACCCACACTACATTATTGCCACAGCAATTGACTTGTACCGTGAACTGCACCTATTCCCCAACACAGATGGGCACGCGGCTAACCGACGCAGTGTCATCTTACTCATGCCCCACTGCAGGGAGAAGTGTCCATCCCATCCAGGTTAACTGCTAAATGACAACTTAGAAAATTATCTCAGTGGTGACAGTACGTGTCATGGTTGCTACAGGGTTCCACTAGACCGGAGTTCTGGTCTGTATCACTGACCCTTCCTTGTCACACTAGGCCACAGTCTAGCTAACCCTATGATATCAATGCAACAGATGTTGGGAAGATGATACTATAACTGCCTCATTTTCATAGATGTTACACTCATTTTTTTTTCAAAAATCAATGCGTATAATAAGGACATTAATATTTAGCATGGATTGTGCTCAAAATCGGAACAAAATTAAACCTTTATTGCATTGATTGATCCGGTCAATGAGATACTCCAGCTGGTACAAATCTATAGTTCCAGACATAATGACAGACAGAGACATTTGGGACAGAATCCCTCAAGACCCCGAGAATACACCCTTGCTACCTATTTAAAAGCACACGTGCTCAAAAGGCCAAAGTGTGCAGCATGTTGAGCTTCTCACTCCCAACTGCTCATTTTATTTTCTCTAATTTCCTTTTTAGCAAATTCAGGATCTAAATTGATGAAACTTTTGCTTTGATGGATGTATTTGCAGAAAATCTGCCAAGACAGCATATAAGAACATAAGAACATAAGAAATAGGAGCAGGAGTAGGCCATCTAGCCCTTCGAGCCTGCCCCGCCATTCAATAAGATCATGGCTGATCTGAAGTGGCTCAGTTCCACTTTCCCGCTTTCTCCCCATAACCCTTAATCCCCTTGCCTATCAAAAACCTATCTACCCGTGTCTTAAATATATTTAGCGAGGTAGCCTCCACCACTTCAACGGGCAGAGAATTCCAGAGATTCACCACCCTTTGAGTGAAGAAGTTCCTCCTCAACTCTGTTCTAAACTGCACCCCCCCCCTTATCTTGAGGCTGTGCCCTCTAGTCCTGCTGTCCTTTCTGAGCAGGAAGAACCTCTCCACCTCTATCGTATCCATCCCCTTCATCATCTTATACGTCTCAATAAGACCCCCCCTCATCCTCCTAAACTCTAATGAGTACAAGCCCAGTTTATTCAGCCTCTCGTCATAGCTCAACCCCCTCAACTCCGGTATCAGCCTAGTGAACAACTCATTATTAGTCACCAACTCATGGGCCGCAGACCCAAGCAGTACTGACAGCGTCACTGGGTTTTTTCCTCAATGCCCCCATTACCAGCCATTCCGTTAATGGATGCCCGGCAGGTGGGAAATTCACTCCACAACTTTTGAACGAAGGACAACTTTGGCACAGGGATAAATAATTCCCTCAAAATAAAACAAACACTCACTGAAAACAGATCCAGGGTTCTCAGGTTTCTCAAATAGGTTCAAGGATCCCTCAACGGATGAGACCCAGTGTTGCAAACAGCACACTCCCCCCATGCATCTCCCATCAAATTAAATCTTCACTCAACAGCATCAAGGTGTGCAGCATTCTTGTGCCTTCCTGCCCACTGGGAAAGGCCATTTTGGTTTCAGACCACGTCTGAATTGCCAGGGAAATCCCCCCCCCCTCCCCCTCCCCCACCCAAATTTACACACGTTCCTTTTTTGTGACATCCCTTCAATGGACCGGTGAACATGTGCAGACCAGAAAAGCTCTCGCATTCGATCGGACTCTGTGCTGAGGTAGATGTCTTGGCAGTGGAGAGGGGTAGAGAGGGTTGCCTCTGGAGAATGATAACCAAGCAAGAGAGTGCGAGGAGGAAATTGGTCTTCAGCACTGGCACAACATGCTCAATGTGAAAAGCCTGTTCTTCTTGGGGAGGAAAGTCAGTGCAGTACAAACTGACCTGTCGACTGGTTCACAGCTGCTCTGCACGAGGTTGAAAGCTCAATGCCAATGCCTGGGAGAGTCCTCACTTCAGGGAAAATGAAAAGTGTGTGAAATCATCAAACACACCTCTAAAAGCAGCTCACAGCTCCTTCACTCTCCAACTGAAGTCCACAGTACGCAACGGCTTACCCCAAATAGACATTTCACAAACAACCCCTCCTTGTCCTTTCCACAGTGGACTCGCTTTTCTACACAGGCTCTCCAAATAGAGTTGCTTTAGGGACAAGATCCAAATTGCAATCCTTTAATAAGAGGCAAGCTCAAACAGCAGAATTATTTCTTATAAAATATATGGAAAGGCCAACCTTCAGGCCCAGGCTTGGAGCTCAGCCCAAGCTCTCTCCAAAAATAACTCAGGCTACACACTGCACATATGTAATCACACACACACCCGCCACCTGCGATCCTGCAACACACACACACAGACACACATCCCTGTCACAAACATACAACCCCACCCTGCAACACACACACACATCCCCGTCACAAACATACAACCCCACCCTGCAACACACACACACACATCCCCATCACAAACATACAACCCCACCCTGCAACACACACACACACATCCCCATCACAAACATACAACCCCACCCTGCAACACACACACACACATCCCCATCACAAACATACAACCCCACCCTGCAACACACACACACTTCCCTCCCCCACAATACACACTCCTTATGGAGGATCCTACAGCTGAACTATTCAGGGACTGTTGATGAATACAATGTGATGGTGAAGAGGAATTTATATTGACTAACAGAAATGCTCATTAAGAATTCAATTAAGTGAAGTCCAGCGTACTAAAATTTCAATCTCGTCTCCTCGCACTGCATAC
This sequence comes from Carcharhinus amblyrhynchos, assembly GCF_965287045.1. Taxonomy (NCBI): domain Eukaryota; kingdom Metazoa; phylum Chordata; class Chondrichthyes; order Carcharhiniformes; family Carcharhinidae; genus Carcharhinus; species Carcharhinus amblyrhynchos. The sequence goes on along the minus strand of NC_137343.1, from coordinate 41,299,841 downwards.
AGCGTGTGCTGACTCTCGATCCCCCTCCCCCATCCTCTACTCCCTGGTTTTTCAGACACCTGACTCAAACAGCGCCGATTGTGCAGCAACCTGAAACACACACAATGTCCCCTGTGTTGGTTTTCCTTCCCCTCCTGTCTCCTCTCCACTCACTGATCCCGTCTCAGGGTCGGTTTAAAGGGGTGGGAAGAAGAGGGACGTTACTCAACAGCAGCGCTCTGCATAGGAAAACTCTGTCCCGCTCAGCCTTCCCTCCCCCACCCGTGAGAGCCAAGCACAGGGGGGTTTTGAATGAGAAGGTCACAAGAGGCTCTTGTGTGTGGGGAAGAGTGTGCAACTAACATGCAACGCCACCACAAACACCAGACTGCCAGACTCGGATGTAACATCAGCTCCACTTGAACCCCAGCGAGAGCCTTTAATTAAAATCTCAAAAAAAAACTTTCTTTCAACACAAACATCATTTAAAAATACCTGGGCCTTTTCCAATGGGTTGCGAAGTATTTCCTAGTTAAAAGTTTGTTGGTCATGGGGAGGAGAGAGGGGGGGAGGGGGGGGGAGGAGAGAGGGGGGGAGGGGGGGGGAGGAGAGAGGGGGGGAGGGGGGGGGAGGAGAGAGGGGGGGAGGGGGGGGAGGAGAGAGGGGGGGAGGGGGGGGGAGGAGAGAGGGGGGTGGGGGCGGGAAGGGGGGGCGGGGAGAGAGGGGGGGTGGGGGGGAAGAGAGAGAGAGGGAGGGTGGGGGAGGAGAGAGGGAGAGGGAGGGTGGGGGAGGAGAGAGAGAGAGGGAGGGTGGGGGAGGAGAGAGAGAGGGAGGGTGGGGGAGGAGAGAGAGAGAGAGAGGGAGGGTGGGGAGGGGAAGAGAGAGAGAGGGGGTGGGGGGGGAAGAGAGAGGGGGGGTGGGGGAGGAGAGAGAGAGAGGGAGGGTGGGGGAGGAGAGAGAGAGAGGGAGGGTGGGGGAGGAGAGAGAGAGAGAGGGAGGGTGGGGGAGGAGAGAGAGAGAGGGAGGGTGGGGGAGAGAAGAGGGGGTCATGTTATTATTAAAGAGGCCCACATCAAATTTGTAAAATTTACAGCACAGAAACAGGCCCTTCGGCCCAACTGGTCTCTGCTGGCATTCTTCATGTTTCACACAAACCCTTTGCCACACTCTTATTTCACTTAACAGCATATCCTTCAACTACTTTTGGCCTCATGCGCTCATCTAGCTTAAATGCATCTCTTCAGTTCAACACCCTGTGTGGAAGTGAGTTATCTCACCACTCTGGGTAAGAATGTAACCCCCTCCCCTTGTCCTGATTGAGAACATTTTCAAACAGCGGTTAAGAATGCAAAGCTTACAATGCAACAAATTCTTGTCCTCATTACTTCAAGCCCAATGGCTCGGATGTTGATGAGCAGGAGGTCAAAGCAACAATGACAATTTTGTAAAGTTCTCTGTACACAAAGAGAAGCATTCAAGGTGACCCATATCCCGAGAGGGGGTCGGGGGAGGTGGTGGCGAAACCACTTCGGCAAAAGCAATTGGTGTTGCATTTTTTAAAAAAACACATTGCTTCCTTTCCCAACAATGTGGGTTTTAAGTTTTAAAAATGCTATCGCTGTCAAGTGTGTGGTGATTCAAGTCATTTCCCACCCTCGACAGCAGAGTGGTTAGCACTGCTGCTCCACAGCGCCAGGGACCCAGGTTCAATTCCCAGCCTTGGGTCACTGTCTGTGCGGAGTCTGCACGTTCTCCCCATCTCTGTGTGGGTTTCCTCCGGGTGCTCCAGTTTCCTCCCACACTCCAAATGACGTGTTGGTTAGGATCATAGAATCTTTTAGCACAGAAGGATTTGGCCCATCGAGTCCGCAACGACTACAATCCCAACCAGGCCCTATCCCCATAATTCCACGTGTTTACCCTAGCCAGTCCCCCTGACACTATGGGGCAATTTAGCATGGCCAATCCACCTAACCTGCACATCTTTGGATTGCGGAAGGCAACCGGAGGAAAATCCAAGCAGACACAGGGAGAACGTGCAGATTCCACACAAGACAGGGACCCAAACTGGGAATCGAACCCGGGTCCCAGGTGCTGTGAGGCAGCTCTGCTAACCAGGTGCACTGGCCAAGCTGAATTCTCCCTCAGGTGTACCCAAACAGGTGCCGGAGTGTGGCGACAAGGGGATGTTCACAGTAACTTCATTGCAGTTTTAACATAAGCCTACTTGCGACGCTAATAAACAAATTTTAAAAGGTCAGAGCAGGAAGACGTCTTGTTAAGTGATGAATGATGCAGAATGATTCAAAACACCTGAAAAGAGAAGGTTTTGTGTTTGAAAACAGAAGTGGGGTCACCCAAAATACACAAGCCAGAAAACCCACTTCAATTTAGAATGAAGAATTTAGACCAAAAACGGGTACTTTTCAAAGCGGGAAAAGCAACAAGTCCGTCCAGAAGTAAAACCCATTGAAGAGGCAACGGGCAGAGCAGAGTCAGCACGAAGTGTGTTTTTCTTTAACTGTTTTTGCTGTTGCGACGGTGGAGAAATCAAAAACAAAATGTAGACGTGGAAAGTTGGAGTATTCCACCAGGTGGGAGAAGCAGCAGGGAATAAATTAAGCAGCGGCTGCACAAGGTGACACGGGCACCCAGAGAGGGGAGGGGCTGCAGGCCCTCGGATACTCACTGGAGATGAACATCAGAACTAACATTGATATAGGGCCAACATGCCAAACTGCATGAAAACCAATTACTTTTCAAGTACACTCACTATTGTGCTTCTCCCCACCTCACCACCACCTCCACCACCCCCCGACACACACCCCTCCCCCACCATGCCCCCCCAAACCCCTCCCCACTGGCCCCAACCAAACCGCTTTCAGTCCAGACAAACCACCCCCACCACCCCCCCCTCCAAACTCCTAATAGGCGGCTGTGTCTCTTCACATGGAACTAAACTACTTTACGCTCCCATTGTTTTTGTTCAGCAGCTGGCAAGCACACAATCTGAAACAAACATCGAACATCTGAAGAGCTTTCTTCCCCCCACCTCGGAATTCTTGCTCATTGATTTCCACCTACATTCCCCCCCCTCCCCCACCAACCAACCCAACCCCCTCTCCATTCTTCTCATCTTTCACTCACTCTGGCGGCGATCATTATTTCAACCATTTTCTTTGTATCCCCTTAGCAGAGTCACTTCCAGATGCCACACTCTCTCTTCTCCCTCCATTGAGCAACATGAGGCCAGTTAGACATTGAGAAGTCGGAAGCCAGCGTCTTCTCAGCCCCTGACACTAGCTGTGGTCGCACGTCGAGCCAGACTCTCCATGACCTCAGAATTCTCTGACCACCCACCCCCCCACGCTCTGCTTACTGTCACCTACAATTGCCGCTGCCTCAGCCCATCTGCCACTGAAACTCGCATCCCTGTCTCTACCAACTTCAGCCTCACATCCTCCATACATTTCAACTCATCCAATACTCTGCCACCCATCACTCCTCCCCTTAATGGCCAACTTTGGTTCCAAATTTCCTCAATGCCTCCAACGTATCACAGAATCTCTACGGTGCAGAAAAGTCCATGCGGCCCATCGAGTTCGCGCTGATCCTCACAGTAGCGTACCCAAGCCTTCTCCAAAGCCCTATTCAGTTATCCCACACATTTACCATGGTTAACCCACTTAACCTCGATAGCCAAGGGGCAATTTAGCATGGCCAACGCACCTAAACTGCAAATCTTTGAGGAATGTGATATTTTCTTCCTTGTCTCTATTCCCTCCCTGCTACCCATGACGATGCAACCATCTCCAGGGCTGCAACTTTTCCAGAACTCTCATTTTCTCACTGTTCTCTCGTTCAACAGCCCCTCACTTCACCAACCAAGAGCTGCAGTGCCTTCTGTTAAGTGAATATTAATCATGTTTAACAGCATGGTGGGTGGTCGGCGTCACTTCTGGCCTTATAAAGAGGCACTGAGCAAAAACTGGGTGAGGAGCTGCATGGTTGGAACGTAAATAAATGCTGATAAAAGTACGTCAACAGTGGCTCCAGTTCTATCCTTCACGACTGGCCCTCTGGTGTACTACACCTGACTAGCCCCCACCATCAAAAATTCCTTCCCATCTTTCTTACAATCTACTGCTTTGACCAAGCTTTTGGCATCCCTCTGAATAGTCCCTGCTTTTGCTCAGCATCAAAGTTGGAGGGTCCCTCTGTATTTCAGTTCTGTAGGTGTACAGTAAGTGCACCCATTAAGAGCAGTTGATGACAGGATGAGCACATCCACCAAACTTGCGCCCTTCCCGATAACCCTCCGAGAACTGCAGCTCAGCACAACAGGTTGCCAGATGTTTGATTGTAATCCACAGCAGCATCACCTTGGCCAGGAAGTGAAAGCAAAACCTTTAGACTGATTCTATACCATGAAATATTCAACAGATTTTATGAATAAGTGGAGTGAATCAGAGCATCAAACCAGAGGAAATAGCAATGCCTAAAAATCAGATTTAAATCAGAGAACGATGATTAACTGGAATTACACGGCACTTTCACAGAACTTGCATTTCTTTCATATATAGAAAAAAATTCCACAGCCAGAGAAGAGCAGCATCTATGGATCTATAGTCAAATGCAACTCCATCCTGCTTTCCAAATCACAACCTACAATACAAGAAGTCTGGTTCCTTCTCTTCCCAATCCAACCCTCAGCCCATGTTTACCGTTCCAATAAGCACTGGTGAGAGGCACACAGAGAGAGAGAGAGAGAGAGAGAGAGAGAGGCACACACCACAGTGTGTGTGTGTGTGTGTGTGTGCGTGCGCGCGCCTCTCTCTCTCTCTCTGCATGTGCGTGCGTGCGTCTCAGAGAGAGAGGCGCACACACACACACACGGAGAGCAAGAGGTGCACACACACAGCGAGAGAGAGAGAGCGAGAGAGCGGGACACACGCGCACACACAGACACACGAGACAGAGGCACGCACACACATACACACAGCGAGAGAGAGAGGCGCACACACACAGACACAGCGACAGACAGAGAGAGAGAGAGAGAGAGAGAGAGAGGCACGCGCACACACACCCCGAGAGGCACACACAGACAGAGAGACAGAGAGAGAGAGAGAAAGAGACAGAGCGGGACACACACACAGCGAGAGAGAGAGAGAGCGGGAAACACACACACACACACACACACACACACACACACACACACACAGAGCGAGCGTGTGGGACACACACACCCCGAGAGAGAGAGAGAGAGAGAGAGAGAGAGAGAGAGAGAGAGAGAGAGAGAGAGAGCGGGACACACACACAGAGGGAGAGAGAGAGGCACACACACACACTCCCGCTCTGTGTGTGTGTGTGTGTACGCATGTGCGTGCCTCTTTTGTGTGTGTCCCTCAGAGACAGAGAGTGGCGTGTATACACACACACACACACACAGAGAGAGAGAGAGAGCGGGACGGACACACACGCACACAGAGAGAGAGCAGGACACACATGCACACGCGCGCACACACACACACACACACACACACACACAGAGAGGCACACGCACACAGCGAGAGAGAAAGAGCGGGACACACACACACGCGTACACGAGAGAGAGAGGGAGGCACACACACACGCACACAGAGAGAGAGAGAGCGGGACACACACACAGCGAGAGAGAGAGAGAGAGGCGCACACACACACACTGTCCCGCTCTCTCTCTCTCTGTGCGTGGGTGCATCTCTGTCGCTGTGTGTGCGCGCGTCTCTCTCTCTGCGTGTGTCACTCTGTGTGTGTGTGTGTGTGTGTGTGTGTGTGTGTGTCCCTCAGAGAGAGAGAGAGAGAGAGAGAGAGTGGCGCGCGCATGCGCGCACACACACACACACACACACACACACACACACACACACACACACACAGAGAGTGAGAGAGAGGCGTGCACACACACACACCGAGAGTGAGAGAGAGGCGTGCACACACACACACCGAGAGTGAGAGAGGCGTGCACACACACACACCGAGAGTGAGAGAGAGGCGTGCACACACACACACCGAGAGTGAGAGAGAGGCGTGCACACACACACACCGAGAGTGAGAGAGAGGCGTGCACACACACACACCGAGAGTGAGAGAGAGGCGTGCACACACACACACCGAGAGTGAGAGAGAGGCGTGCACACACACACACCGAGAGTAAGAAAGAGAGAGGGAGGCACAGAGAGAAAGAAAGAGAGAGGGAGGCACAGAGAGAAAGAAAGAGAGAGGGAGGCACAGAGAGAAAGAAAGAGAGAGGGAGGCACAGAGAGAAAGAAAGAGAGAGGGAGGCACAGAGAGAAAGAAAGAGAGAGGGAGGCACAGAGAGAAAGAAAGAGAGAGGGAGGCACAGAGAGAAAGAAAGAGAGAGGGAGGCACAGAGAGAAAGAAAGAGAGAGGGAGGCACAGAGAGAAAGAAAGAGAGAGGGAGGCACAGAGAGAAAGAAAGAGAGAGGGAGGCACAGAGAGAAAGAAAGAGAGAGGGAGGCACAGAGAGAAAGAAAGAGAGAGGGAGGCACAGAGAGAAAGAAAGAGAGAGGGAGGCACAGAGAGAAAGAAAGAGAGAGGGAGGCACAGAGAGAAAGAAAGAGAGAGGGAGGCACAGAGAGAAAGAAAGAGAGAGGGAGGCACAGAGAGAAAGAAAGAGAGAGGGAGGCACAGAGAGAAAGAAAGAGAGAGGGAGGCACAGAGAGAAAGAAAGAGAGAGGGAGGCACAGAGAGAAAGAAAGAGAGAGGGAGGCACAGAGAGAGACACAGACACAGACAGGCAGAGAGAGAGAGAGACACACACACAGAGACAGGCAGAGAGAGAGAGAGGGGCAGAGAGGTGGGGGGGGGGCACAGAGAGAGACATTGTGTCTGTACGTCTCTGTGTCTGAGAGAGATGTTCAGACACACAGAGATCTACTGCAGCTCAGCCCCTCATATTGAGCTCAAAAGGGATAAAAAGTGAAAAATCAACAAATGAGAAACAGAGAGCTTGTTTTTAGTAAAAATCATCCCAGCCCTGACTAAACATAGTACAACACTCATTACTCTGAAATATGAGAAGCGGACAAAGAACTTGTGCTTTTTGTTCCTCGATGTTTTGAGAGGAATTGCAGTAAATTGTTCCCCCAATGTTCCTATCCCGCTGCAATCTAAATACCACGGCATTGATCCTTTCTCTGGTACTTTACCAGACTCTGTCCTTGCGGCCACATAGCTCATCACTGACAGGCTCCTCACCAGGTCATCAGCAACCAAGGTGAAGATATGGTCATCGACCAAAATAAACTGGGCACCACATCTCGCACAAAGGTTAAAACTAAAAGATTGAAGATGGGGATTTAAATCATTTTAAGTTCTGTCCGGGGCTCTGAAGAATGGGTCAGCCTCCACAACCTTCAGAAAGGATGCTAAAAAACTGAGAACGGACAAACCATTTTCCGTCAATCACTACTTCTATTCAAATTGTAAATGCACATGTAAAGAATACACTTACGATTTTTCTACAAACAGCGGGAATCTTCCCCTTAGCTCTCATTCAAACCGCAGTTTGATTATCTCTCAGCTTTTCTTGTTCGTTGTGTGAGAAGTAAAAAATTTTTTTTTTGGAAACAGGAATTTTAAAACACTCCTGAAAAGACTAGAACGAGAATAAGGAAAGCAGCAAACAACATTTTTGAGTGAAATTCTAACCAAAACTAAAGCTAAAATGTCACTAGAGTCTGTGAACGAAAATTACTAGACTAGAACTAAGACTACAGTTTCTTCCAGAGAGTATGGAGACTAAAACTTGAGGCTCACAAACTATGGACTAAAACGTAAATGATTTCTAGGACTAAGACATTAACTGTCCTTCACTATCTCACCTAAATGGTCATTCTACCAGAGGCAGCTCTGCCAAGCTTTGCCAAGCTGCCTCTGGCTCCGGTTGCTGTGGAAACCATCCGGAGTGTTAGGGGAGGGGAGGCCAGTGGATTCCACAGCAGCCGAAAACAGGAACAACAACTGCACAGGGAGCCGCTGGCTATTGGGCATCCCCCCCACCCACCCCCACCCCCTTCCCCTCCTGGACGGAGTGAATTGGCCATGTGGTCAAGGCAGTTGGGACTAAAAAAAAAACTTACCCTGTCCTTTGGGGCGGCGGGGGGGGGAAAAATTCCAAACCCACGCTTGCTGCCTGTGTGGTGGGTGGGGGTGCTGGCTCAGCAGTGGCAGCACTGGGCAACTTCTCACTCCCCGGCAGAGATTGAGGCCAACTGCAGCCTCATTATTACTGGCTAACCACCCCCTTCCTGCTCTGCAATGGCTGCAAAACCTCACTGAAACCACCCCCCACCAACGTCAAGGGGGGCAACTGGGGAAGGTTGATCCCAATCCTTCGTCATTGGCTACAACTGCCTTCACTCCCATGGTGACTGACGGCCAGTACAGACCTGTACGAGTCTGACGGGTCATCTTGCCAATGGGTGGCTCACTGTTGACGTGCTGGCCACAATCATCTGTCCGCCAACACCAGAGGCATTAAATTGTTAAGTCACCCACTGAACTGCGAGGCCCAACTCAAACTGCAAAGAAACAAGGCCAGATGGGCGGCCCATTTCCCGTGTCCCGTTCACCCATCAGGCCTCGTGCATCACCTCCAGCACCACGTAAAAATTATCCAGTGTTTGAAATACTTTATTCAGGAGAGGTGAGGGCGCGTACAGGAGGGCACGCTGAAGGAGCCTCAGGCCACTGTGATTTAGTCAGTCACCAGCAGAGATCATACAGGAGGAGGAGGCGGCAGAGGATGCAGTTTCATCTCACTAATCACACAAACCCATGCTTTCCAAGCTGCTCCCGGCAAAATCGCCAAGATCCTCAACCCCACTTTCAAATCACCTTCGCGGCACTCAACCTTGGCAAGCTCCTCCAGCCACATGCTCCGGGCTACACGTGCTTTTGTTCTCTGCACCGCCCTCAATGAACAGTCAAGCCAATGATTGGGCCCCTTCCCTCGGGAACATTTTTTCACGAATCCCTGTGCTGCCCCATCCCTTCCAAATCCTGCTTCCTCCCACCCACACGACCTGCCCTCTCTCTCTTGACTGCATTTCCAACATCTGGCCTGTCCGAAGGCATCTCTACTTATGCTCGAGGGGGTGATTACAGAACTGAGAAGGACAGCTGATTTAAACTTGGGCTGTAAAAATAAAAAAAATTGTGGAAATCAGAAGGGTCCAGCCAAACACAAAAAAAATTTAGCTACGGCATCACTCAACGGAAGAAACTGGATTTTCAAGTGGTATGTGTTCCATTTATTGGCCTGGTGCAATTGACTTGAGCATTAAGTTTCTTTTTATAAACCTCCCTCAAATAAATGTCAGTCCAGCCCTACAGCAGGGTCTCGGAAGAAAGGGAGCCCTGAGACTTTAATCTGACAAAAGGATTTACTATTTCTTTTGTTGGTTCTCTGGAGCAACACAAAAGAGCCCAGCAATCCATTGTTAAACCTCATGATACCCACGTTCCCATTGGCCAACAGGCAAATGTTCACAGCTCCTAATTTGTATCCAAAAGCTGTCCGAGGCGCCATGGAAACCAAGGAGATTAGGAGTGGCTGACCAATCGGGACGGGACGGCGGCTGAGGGGTGGACAGTCATCCCAGACGGTTGAAGGTTAAGTCTGAGTGGCAGCAATTCTACTTGTGCCCATTGCTTTCGCATTCCCCTGGAGAGAGCGCAGGAGAGTTTGCCTATTCTCCTGTCACTTCTGGCCGGCTTGCGTGCCAGCGCTGAATTGAGCCCCGAACAAAAGAACCTGTCTGTGACTGCTCCTCTCGTCCTGTCACCATGGTGACTGTGGCACCAAACAGGGAAGGTTGGGCGGGACGGGAGGGGAGGGGGGGGTGGGGGAGAGAATTGGGGGTGGGTTGTGTGCGGTGGAAGTCGGGGGGGGGGGGGGTGCTGAGTTGGGTGGGGGAAGGGAGTGGCGGTAGCGGCTCTGAATGCAGCTGCTCAATACACAACACTAAAAAAAAACGACAAGCACCAAGACCCTTTCTTCTCACCTTATTCTGGGGGTGGGGAGGAGGGGGGCCCACTGCACAGAAACTTCATGCTTAACCTGGAAAAATCTGCAGCAAGAGAAAACGGCATGACCCAGATTCGAGGACGGATGTGAACAAAAAAAAAATAAATGAATGCAAGACGCAGCCAAGGCTCGCATTTCACTCACCTTTCCAAACTGGTCGAAATACTGCTTGACATCCTCCACTGTGGTATTTACAGATAATCCGCCCACAAAGATCTTCTTTGTTCTGGTCACCATCTATTGGGAAGCAAAATGGATTCTGGTTAAAGTGGCCATGCTTCTCACCGAACTGCCCAGAAAAATCAGCCCATACTACCCAACAGAGTAAAAGGCACACCAACAATCAAGACTGCAAACACACAGTTCTCTTGCCAGCAACCGTGCTGGTACAGCCAACAAGGAAAAGGAAGAACTTGCAGCTGTATGTTTTCATATACATATGTGTCAATTAAATACCTTTGAAATGTGGTCACTGTTGTAATGCAAGAACCTTGACAACCAATTTGCACAAAGCAAGGTCATACGAACAGCAATGAGATCATCTACTTCAGTGGCAACGCTGGTTGCAAGATAAATATTTCCTTTTGTGACCACCCGATGGGGGCAAGCGAGGCCTCAGTTTAATATCTCAGTCCAAAAGGTGCCCCCCTCTGACAGTGCAGCAAGAGGAGAGGGTCAGGCACAGGTAGTTACATCCCCTCGAGTAGCCACACAATATTACGGCTCCACCAGTATTAACTCGACAATGTCAGAAAACCCCAGGATAGCTCAATGGCCTGAAGGTAGGGATGGGGGGAAATGGAAGGAATAAAAACAGCACAGGCTCCTGTTGTGTGACCATTCCTGGCACATGCTTGTCCGGATGCTTGTTGGTGGGTGGCATGGCCATGAGGATCCCATTGACCAAATAGCTGTATAACGTGTCAAGACTGGCCACAGTACCTGACACACGCCGATAATCATAGAATCCCTATAGTGCAGAAAGCAGCCATTCAGCTCATTGAGTCTGCACTGACAACAATCCCACCCGGGGGCCCCCCCTTGACACCATGGGGCAATTTAGCATAACCAACCCACCTAACTGACACATCACAGTCCAAGGATGGATTGGCCATGCCAAATTGACCCTAGTGTCAGGGGATTAGCAGGATAAATAAGTGAGGTTACGGGAATAGGGCCTGGGTGGGATTGCGGTTGGTGCAGACTCGATGGGTCAAATGGCCTCCTTCTGCACTGTAGGGATATGATCAGGAAACCGGAGCACCTGGAGGAAACCCACACAGAAACAGGGAGAATGTGCAAACTCCACACAGACAGTGACCCGAGGTCGGAATCCAGCCCGGATCCCTTGCGCTTTGAGGCAACAGTGCTAACCACCATGACCCCGGGGTAGCCCGATAAGGAACCCCAATTTCGGCAGAGACGGCATGAGTTGATTTTCTTTCTGAAACCGCTAAGACAGCAGCAGCCCCAGATGCACAGATCCCTCTCTGAATCGCTCGCTCCGTAGTGAGGACACACAGGAGAGCCTCTCCCTTCCCCCGGTACACACTGTAACCTTTCATCGGTTATTAGATAAGAGAAACTGGGACTGGGGAACCAAATTCTGGCAAATTTCCTTTCATTTGAAAATAAATAAAATACAAAGCAGCATGATACAAGAGAATGCATCAAAAATTAACACAATCATCAATTAGCACATGAAAACTGTTCTCTTGCTGTGCAGAGATGAATCAGTAGACACTTTTCACTGAAAAGCTATTTAGATGGAAATTTATCATTTAGGAGGGCAAGTGCAGAGCCCTCTTTCTAACACAAGGCCACACCAAAGGCTTGTGCACATTTTGCTCCATTTTACTTCAGATTTCAGGAGAGTTAAGCCCAGGCACTGGCTGTGCGTGTTCTCAAAACGCATCACAGCCTTCTCCACCTCCATGGGACAGGACCGTGGGAGGGTGAGGGGCACCCAAATTAGCAGTGAAGATATGATTTGTTGCTTCCTCACACTCTGAACTAAATACCCAAAACAGGTAGCTCCCAAATTCTGATTTTGGGGTGGGGGGGGCGGTGGTGGTGGTGCACAGTCGCTGGTGTTGGGTGATGTTTCAGCAGAATGGGGACCAAAGCACCATGCGCAATGAGCACGCTCACCAGACTACCTGACAAGGAGACCACATGACAAGGCTCTAGGACTGGCTCCTCCTCCTCCTCCTCCTCCACAATCATGCACCTCCCTTCCCTCCCACCCCACGCAGCTCCAGTATACGTCGCTTCTCATTTGCTCTGCAATGCCACATTCGGCACAGGGGCTTGTCCTTGGCGCTGGGAGATGAATGGCAGCAAAACGGAGACTTGAACGAGGTGCAGGTTCGATCCCAAGTCCACCCCAAATTGGCCGATCTCCAAAAACACACTAGACCTCGGCACCTCAGGGTTATGGAAGTGGGGAGGCAAAAAATTAGCCAGGTATCCTCCTTCTGGTAACTCCTGCTATAGACAGATTTAGCTGATATTCTCAGATAAAAGCCTACACTCAGATAATGGGGCCTTAGTGTTGGTGGACAGCTGCCACCCCACTTGCCCTTGTACCTCAACAAAGAGGTAATGAGAGTTCAATTTCTTCAGGATGACTTTCAGGTTTAGATCACAAAGTCAGAGCGCCTCAAGTCTCACCGTCTTGACTGAACTTCAAGCCAATTTTTAAAAATCCAAATAAATTCATTTCAGACCGCATGCCTCATTGACTACAGCCCGAGGTCACGTCCGCAAGACAAGGGGGCAGAATGGGCAACACATTGTGGTGTCCGGGGAATGGGACAAGCAGTTCAGCTCCATCCAGCTCCACAGGAATTTTGTTGTACCATCTCTCAGCGTCAGTACTCGGCTCTGAGTCAGAGAATTGTGGTTCCAGTCCCACAGCCCAGACTGAGCAATAACACTGGCAGACACTTCACTGCAGCCCTGCGTGATAAGAGGAATTGTCTTTTGATTGAGACATTGTCCACTCAGGTGAACTTGAAATCATAGAATCCCTGCAGTGCAGGAGATCGTCACTGAGCCTACACTGACAACAATCCCACCCAGACCCGACCCCTGTAATCCCACACATTTATCCTGCTAATCCCCCTGACACTAAGGGGCAATTTATCATGGCCAATCCACCTAAATCACACATCTTTGGACTGTGGGAGGAAACCGGAGCATTTGGAGGAAACTCAGCACCGCAACGGGGAGAGCGTGCAGACTCTGCACAGACAGTGGCCCAAGCCAGGAATCGAACCCAGATCCCTGGCCTGGCACTGTGAGGCAGCAGTGCTAACTAACCACTGTGCCACCGTGTCACATTGCACTATTTTGGAGGAGATTAGGGTGGTTTGCCCTGGTGGTCAATAGTTATTTCTTAACTCAGCACCTAAAACAGAAAACCTGGGCTCCACATTACTGTGTTGAGACCTTGCTGGATGCAATTTAGCCACCACTTTTGTAGTCAGTCACTACAAAAACACATGATTTGCTGTAAACCACTTTGGATTAGCTGGAGGTCATGAAAAGCGCTTCACATGTGCAAATTCTTTCCTATATATTCAAAAGAGGAAGCAATCTTTCAGAGACACAGAATCAGCAGCAGGGTGGGCACAGAGCATTTACCAGTCCACACAATCCATTTGATAAACCAAAGCGACCTAACTTTGGGGCTGGCTTCTTTCACGCACCCTTGGACAGCAGGGTCTCCAAGACAGACATGGCAAGACTTAATTTATATTCCAATACCTCCATGAGACAATGCTAGGAAAAAAAAAATCGACAAGTGATCGAACTTGTTATCCCGCTAAGATCTGTGCCCAGTGTAATCTGGACCCGGTGAGCGGAGAGGATTTCATACTTGAAACCAAAAACCACACAGCCAAGGGTCAGTGTACAGGCACGCACACACTTGTGTTCATTGCAGAAGCGGTCTGTCCTTTAAGTCACGGGTAGATAGGTTTCTGATAGACAAGGGAATTAAAGGTTTTGGGGAGAAAGCGGGAAAGTGGAACTGATCACTTCAGATCAGCCATGATCTTATTGAATGGCGGGACAGGCTCGAAGGGCTAGATGGCCTACTCCTGCTCCTATTTCTTATGTTCTTATGCCCTGGTTTCCCATTTTCTTGCTGATATCAAGCAGTAGCTGCAGCTTTCAACTACATCATCATCATAGAACCCTACAGTGCAGAAAGAGACCATTCGACCCATCGTGTCTGCACCAACCACAATCCCACCCAGGCCCTACCCCCATATCCCCACATATCTTACCCGCTAATCCCTCTAACCTACACACCTCAGGACACTAAGGGGCAATTTCTTTTATAGCATGGCCAATCAACCCTAACCTGCACATCTTTAGACTCTGGGAGGAAACCAGAGCACCCGGAAGAAACCCACACAGACACGAGGAGAATGTGCAAACTCCACACAGACAGACAGTGACCCAAGCTGGGAATCGAACTCAGGTCCCTGGAACTGTGAAGCAGCAGTGCTAACCACTGTGCTACCAGTGCTCGCTTCAATACAAGGCAGCCCTATCGCAGGGAGTAGGTCAAAACAAAAATACAAAATAGGGAAAGCCAACACAAACTCGGGCTGTGAGCTGAAACATTCAAATTCCTGTCGTACGTGTAACTACATACATGGAGTGTGATGTTCTGGATGAAAGGGAGCACGACTACCAAGGAGGAAAGAACACAAACAGAAGACAGGAAGCTTCTTTTGAAATAATTCCCCTTTCAGGCCCAGAGAAACGTATGGCAGGAGAAGACTGTCAAAAGAAAGGATGGTGCTTGCTATTCTGGGACTGCGCACGGTGTTTATCAATGACACGTCCTGTCATGGTGTTCAGTCTCAACATCAGAATAGTGAACAGCCACTGCTCCTGTAGATCTACTGGGTCCGTGAGAGAAACACATTGATCTCTTGGACGGTCTGACTCATGTCAGGCACTGCCATACCTGGCCCAAGTTGCCCTTATCCAGGTGTTGCCCGAGATAGTGTTGCACCGTCTTTCAGATGTGGCAGCGAGCCATCTGCCCTCTCAGCCGAACATAAAAATCCCAACACGTGATTTAAGTTGGGGAGTTGTGTCCCAGCCAATATTTACCCTCAACCAATGGCTGTCATTCTGTCATTATCATAGAATCACAGAATCCCTACAATGTAGAAGGAGACCATTCGAGTCTGTACCCACCACAATCCCACCCAGACGCTATCCTTGTATCCTCACATATTTACTCTACTAGTCCCCCTGATACTAAAAGGGCAAATTTCTATGGCCAATCCACCTAACCCACACATCTGGGGAGGAAACCCACGCAGACATGGAGCAAACCTGCACGCTCCACACAGACAAGTCACCCGAGGCCAGAGTAGAACCCAGGTCTCTGGCGCTGTGAGGCAGTAGTGCTAACCCACCATGCCTCCATGTGGCTCTAAAATCATAGAATAGAATACCTACAGTGCAAAAGGAGGCCATTTGGCCCATCGAGTCTGTACCAAACACAATCCTACCCCCACAACCTCATGCATTCACTCTGCTAATATCCCGACATTAGGGTCCATTTAGTATTACCACGTGGCTTGTGGGATCGTGCTGTGCACAAACTCATTGGTATAATTCCTGCAGTCCAGCAGATGCTTTATTGGTTGCAAAGCACTCAGATATCCTGAGGTTGTGAATGGCTTCATGTAAATGCAAACCTCTCTCCTTACTGCATGGAAGATGTTGATGTTATATTGCAGGGGGAATGGCTGACATTCTCAGGAGCATCCTAGGCTATGGTGTAAACACAGATAGTAAGGTCGGCAGCCTCGCCTGGTAATTTTGATTCATGTTTAACCTCAGGTGACGATGAAGCAGGGTAGGTAAGGCAATAGGACACCGGCACAGGGGAGATGGGGTTAAGTGAACCCATGACAATTTTTAAACATCGGGGGAAGGGCATTGTCCTCAAGTCTTGACCTACGTTTCTTCCCAATTCGACCCCCATCACAGACAAATTAAGCAGCCTTTCATCTTGCGTACTGTTTCTGGGAACTCCAGTGCATGAAAAATGACTAAATGAACTTGCCTGCAAAACAGCAGTGAAAACCTTCAAAAAAATAAAGTTATTTGACAGCCGCTGCTGTCCATAAACTCTGGACTCCTGAAGGATCCAGGGGATGGGCTGTATACGGTGGGTGAGGTGGGAACAAGAAGATCGAAGGGCTTGCTGACCTTGGTTGGTGATGGAGTTATTAGTTTCATCAGTTTTGTAACAACCCTCACTCCTCAGTTCTGGTATTAAACAAATTGCTGTGGAACAAGAAATTAGTGCTCTTTGAGTGGCTTAGGGGCAAAGATCAAACGAACCTAGGAAAAAATCATCTCCCTCCAAGGAAGGATTGATTATGATTCACATAAGCTTTTTTTTCCGCTATTTCGCACCAATAATTTCCCTCTGTTCTACTCCTGCTACTATTGACTCCATGTTAATACATCACTTATTCATCATTTATGCATCAAGCTCGATATTTAGGGGCAGCAAGGCATTTGACTAGGGGCAGCATCCAATCCTATTCATATCTACCTAATAAGAAACACCACAAATGGTAATTATACCTCTTCCAAGCTCCTGCTTCAAAACAAATGTTTCACTTTTCTTTCCTATTTCAAGACTCAGCTATCCTCAGCCCACAAATTCCACACGATACAAACACCAACTCATCTAAACTTTTGGCCTCTATATCCTGTCCTTCTCACACTTGCTCACCCCAATTCGTTCCCTGCCACCAACGCATTGAAATTAGAGTTCCTATACTGACTGCAGAAGGTTCCTCCATATACACACTAACCATCCTGCACCTACAACCTCCATGCTTCCAACCTACGCTTCAACCTCTGGACCCTGGTGAATTCCCACCCCCACTCTCTCCTTTCTAACGGCAGAGCCTTCAGCCATTCAACCCTGTGTTCTGAAACTTCCTACCAAAATCCCACCTTGCTTCTCCCATAGATAGCTAGAGCCTGCTTTGGGCTTGCTGAACACAAGAAGCTAACAGAGAGGAAACGTTCATCTGATCCATCTAACTTGTCCAACATTGCTCAGAGTCCATTACTCCCTGATGAAACAGACATTCATGTTAAGGCACTCTATGTAGCTGGTGCCGGGTCTCCAAGCAAGTGGGGCTCAGGATGGTGACAACTTCACTGGAAAAGGGAGATGCAAATGGGAATGCCTCATCACAATCCAGCAAGAGGGCATTAGGTGAAGGTAGGATTAGATTCTGCTGCAACGGCCATCCATTCCTCTCTCCATCTCCCCCCACACCATTCAATCGCACCGCCCCCCAAATCCAAGAACTCTCTTGCCCCCAAATGGCAAAATATCCCAATAATGGTACGTTCTCAGCAAAGATGCGGGCATTTGCGTGAACTACCTGGTAATGGCCAGTAAAGCATTGGCACCTTCAGATGAAAGTTAGTGAAAAAGAAGGGGTGGGGGGGGGAATAAAAACAAAATTTAGGTTTTCTGTCCCTCCATCCACTCAACTGCACAATGGCATAGTCAGCTTTGCTGACCCACAGCGTCAGAGGCCAGGTTCAATTCCGGCCTTGGGTGACGGAGTTTGCACATTCTCCCCATGTCTGCGTGGGTTTACTCCGAGTAATCTAGCTTCCTCTCAGTCAAAAGGTGTGCTGGTTAGGTGGATTGGCCAAGCTAAATTGACCTTTAGCTTCCCACCATGTGCAGTTTGGATGGATTAGCCATGATAAATGTGTGGGCTTACAGGGATAGGGCAGGAGAGACCACCTGGGTAAGAAACTCTGTCAGAGAGTTGGTGCAGATTTGATGGGCCCAATGGCCTCTTCTGCACTGTAGAGATTCTATTCTATGATAAATGATACCAGTGTCATTACCAAAGTCCTACAGCATGTCGTGAGAACCCAAGAACAGGTTGCACAGTGAGAAGGTGAATTTTAAAAGAGCAGGAACATGGTACAAAAAGGATAAACTCATAAACTAGGTTTCATTCCCAGGTTTCAAGGCTTTATCCTAACAAGTTTATTTGACGTGTCAAGGAATGCCTAGGAGGGGTTGGAGCCTGTGGCCACTGAACAGATCTGCTGAAAGAGCGACATCCCTCGCTCTCAGGCCACAAGCGAAAAGGAGATTTATAGCAGGATGCAGTCTGATATAGCAGAAACAAGAGTCAACGAGAAAACAACAGCATTCTCTCAAGAGCAAAATAAATGCCTTTAAAACTGGAAGCAAGATAAACCAGAGTGCCAAAAATCCACTTTTCCAAGTAATCCTGCCTTTACTAATATAAACACTACATTATAACAAACACATGCTGACCCAGAAGGCAGGCAAAAACTGAACTAGTAACCCCTCTACCCCAAAAATAAAGCAGCTAACAACTCGGCCCAAAACACACTGAATGAAAAGGAGCAAGTGCGGCGGGACACAGGCTTGTTAATTAAGCTGCTTAGAATCCCACATTCTTTTACTTGCTTCAAAGGGGAGAAATTATCATTCGGTTCATGATAACCTACAAGGGAATACAGGGATTGAAGACGCAAGAATTATTTTCAAAAGGAGAGACCTGGCAGTTCGCAATGGTATTTCTGCTCTTTGCTACGCCATACCGCTCCCCCCCCCCCCGCCAACCCCATGCCACCCTGCTACATTCTGCGCGCCCCCCCCCCCCCCCCCACCGACCCCAAACATATCTTCCGAAGCCCAGCTAACACCAATGTTCATAGCAACAACCTTCTCACCATCTAGACTTTTTATCTTCTATTTTGGTGGCCACTACCGCACGTGACTAAATTTAGCTTGTGTTCTGTGGGTAAAATTCCTAATGCCCTCTCGGCATGGTGGCACAGTGGTTAGCACTGCTGCCTCATAGCGCCAGGGATCTGGGTTCAATTCCTAGCTTGGGGTTACTGTTTGTGCAAAGTTTGCACATTCTGCCCATGTCTGCGTAGGTTTTCTCCCACAGTGCGAAAGACAGGCCATCTAGGTGCAATGGCCGTGCTAAATTCTCCCTCAGTGTACCCAAACAGGCGCCGGAATGTGGCAACTAGGGGATTTCCACAGTGACTTCATTGCAGCGTTAACATAAGCTTACTTGTGACACAGATAAACAAACTTTAGCGTGCAGCAGCTTTTATGCAGTTACAGCAGGAGGAGGATATAGGCATCCTGGAGCACCTGGGGAGAGGGGGCAGCCCAACCATAGCCAATTCCAGCCACAACAAACAGAAACGTAGAAGAGAGGAGGCAGCCATTTGGCCCTTCGAGCCTGCTCCGCCATTCATCGCGATCAGGGCTGACTGTCCAATTCACTAGCCCAATCCTGCTTTCTCCCCATAATCCTTTGATCCCATTCGCCCCCAACAAAACACAGAGTAACTCAAAGCACCAATTGCTGATAGCAAACATCTGTCGAACATGCTACACCCTTTGTCTTGGTAGGGATGAGCAGGACTGGAGTGCAATTAAATCCTCGAATGAATGGCTCCGGCAGTGGCCACTCCAGCCCATCCTGCCTCTGCTGGTTCTAAGTAGGAGTTATCCATTTGGACAAACCCCCTTTGCTCTTTTCCCACGTTCCACATAAAGTTACCGGCCAAGCAGAGATAGTGTACGAGTTTTGCAGACCTTGCAATTTAAAAAGTGCACAGAATATCGCTTCAGATGGCACTTTAAACAGCTGGGAGCTTGTTACACGAGTGCAAGGGGGAGGACCTGCAATAGATCTAGGAATGGAGAGCTGTGTCGCTAAACCTGTTACCAACCAACATGGATTTGAAATTAGTGCAACTGGGATTTGAAAGTTCTGCTCGTGACTTTTGACAACAGATTCTGAATAACGTAGGTAGGTGCTAGTCGAGCCTGAATTACTTTGGGAGTGTCGGGTGTAAGTGTAAAGGAGAGGCTCCTTCCTGAATGAAGCAGGCTGACCTCTGCTCTCACCTTCCCCACCCCCTGTCAAACATCCTCCAAATGGACTCTCTCCCCCTCCCCCACTGCAACCCCTTTGACCACTTGGGAAAAGTCCCTCAGCTTTGCAATTTGCAGGGGGGAGGGTGGGGGTCCTGTTGTTCAATTAGAAATGCAATTACTCATGCATTGCGGCTGCAGTGCATGCCATTGGAGGAGATATATTTCACAATAGTTCAAAACAAGTTACTTACTCTACCTTTTCCTCCCCAGCAAGCTTTGTCACAAAAAAGGATAAGAACTGAAACGTCATGGGAGTGGCCATCACTCAATGCCCACACCATCCTCCCCGACTTGGGCATAACTCATACCAGGCTTTCATCCCCACCAAACACCATCAGACAAGCACCAACGTCAACCAGGACAACTGCGGGGGTGGTGGTGGTGGTGTTGCAATAACTGTGGCTGAGCCAACATTGCCCACATCCGGGGTGGAAGAGAGAGAGGGACGGACATTTGTTAAGAGAAAACAGGACAACCTCCTCGGTGGGTTGCAACACTCTCGCCTCTTGTCACAAAGTTGTGGATTCAAGCACCACTCCAAAGACCCAAGCCACAAAAAGTCCAGGCCGACACTACTGTGCTGAGGGAGGGACTGCTGGCATTTGGGTGAAACAGACTGCCCCTTCTGCCCTCACAGGTGGCTGTGAAAATTCCCATGGCTATTCAAAGGACGTCTTTCATCCTTCAGCCAGCATCATTCAAACAAACAAAAAAAAGCCAACTCACCACTGGTCTTATTAATGCTTGCGGTTGCCAAGTTTACCTCTAACACAATAATTGCTACACTCATAAAGCTATTTTATGAAGCTGTGAGGGGGTGTTCCACTGTATAAATACATATTTTTGCTGATAACCTTGCCCGCGGCTGGGATTCTCTGGTGCCACTGCAGTGAATGGAGTTCTGGCTGAGTGCCAGATTCTCCATTCTCACTGGCAGTGAGGCAGGAACGGATGAGATCAGAGAATCCCGTCCTTTTGTCGTTAGTGCGCGAAGCTGGAGAGTACTTCTTGAAAGGAGAAGCTAAACAAGCTATTTTTTTTTTGCTCACTGTCCCCTCTTACTGAAAAATACTCGCACCCAAATCAGGAGATAGCACCTTCCAAGTTTGCTGTTCAGTGCACAGCTGCCATTTTGGGTCTCCAAATGCAAGTTGCCCGCACTCAAGAGATTGGGTTACTTGGTAATCCTCCACTTAAAAAGGTAGTTGTTTGTTTTAAAATACTCCTTTTCTTTGAGAAAAAAAAAGAGAAAAGCTATTCACGCTTTGCTTTGTTTTGAGTTTCAAGTTCCTAGTGACTCACCAGTTTGCAAAGTTGCTGAGGAGCCTGATGGAATCAGACTAGCGAGTGTACGTTACAAGTCTTTGTGATGTAAGCAAATAGACCTCACCTGACTGACTGAGTGGAGGAGGACACTGCAAAATGGGTCGAGTTGACTTTTTAAGAGAAAAAAAAAATCACTAGACCCATAACAATTCTGTAAAATACTTGTTTTAACATCATAATCATTATTTTAAATTGAGTGCTTCAATCATCCCAATAGCTGACTTAATTCAAAGCTACTTCTGTGAGTGCACAACCACCGACTAGTGTCAGTGGGCAAATGCTATTTTTATTGCAGGAGATTTTAACCAAAGGTTTGGAAATCATGATTCCATCTGTTTTTCTGCCCAAAAAAAAAGAGCATTTGCTTCTGATATACAAAGGGCTGCTATTCCCTATATATTTAGGGTGTCTGAATAAGTCCATTTTTATTCAATTTTAAAAGCAGGGCTTTGGGGACTGCATTCTTCAATTCTGCTTTCCTATAGATACACATATACTCTACGAAAACCAGAAGCGTTTGCCACAAACCCACTCCATTTAGTTGACATTTCACTGGCACTTTTCTTTCAGTGAATCAATGCTTTATTGTGACAGGACAAACATTTATTTTCACCTTTAAGTCAAGTAGCGTGAAATAATATCAGGCTCAAAATATAGAGATGTAACAGTGAACTAACAGTCAGCCGATCATCCCCCAACCACAGGGTGGGGAAAAATAGAAGCAGTTCCATAACAGCATCTCACACACTTGTCACATTCTTTCACCAATACTGAAAGACCAAAAGCAACCATCACTGGCAAGGTGCATTAAACACTGAAGCTTTTGGAGGTCATTTCTACTCCATTTGTAAAGTACATTAGATACCTCTCTCTCATCATATTTGGCACACACTTTTCTGAAGCTATGTTATTCCTTCAGCGATACAACCAACCAGCCTCTGGTTTACTTTCCTGCTGTCCTTTTGAATCTGGTTTTAGTGGGACAATGGGCACATGGGGCGATTAATGTGTGATTTCTTAACCCACGGAACTACAGGGTTCAAAAGCAGCTCTAGAGAGCGATAAAATAAAAGCTTCCTCTATCTGCTGGCCGCACACAGGTCCCATGCAGAGTTCTGAACAGCCTCAAACCTACGTATTACATCCTGGAAAAAAAAACACACACACACAATTGAGAGTTAAGACAGTGAGGCAGAGTTTTATCCTGAGGCTGGTGGTGCCATGGGAGTCTCTCATACAAACGCTGGGTTGGACAAAATATTCTATTCCACAACCTGATGACAAAACAATCCACCAAAGAAAAGAGACCTGGTTTTACCAGCGTGGACAAAGGAGTGGGGAATTAAAACTGGTGGCACCATTGTTATGCAAATACGAGCCAGTTCAATTTTTAAGTGTGTGCAATAATCAGAGAAACACAAATCCCAGATGTTCTGAGCAGTTCAGATCACTAAGTGTCGCGATTTAATCGCCGGTCTGTGTTGTGTCAGCCGCTATCAGTGGGCCCTGCTGCCTCACCAAGAACAAAAGCCTGAATACCACCAGGGCCACCAGCATTTATGGAGCTGTACCCCAATGTGCCTGGCTGTCTTTGCTGCAGACAGGCCCAGAGCGGAAATGCTTGGGTGGGGATGGGGACATCACTAGCTTATGATCCAGAACCAGAAACAAATGGGCAATTTTTCCAAACCAAAACTGTCACTCCTTCCCTCCCAAGCTGAGTTTACCAGAAATAATCTTAGTATTACCCTGGTCTCCCCAGCCCAGTACAATAGGACTGGAGCAATAGGACCATGTTTCTGCCAACCGAGCATTTGTGGTGGTGGGGCAGAGAAACAACATAGGAGGATGGGGAGAGGAATAGCTAGCAGGTCAACACAACTTTCAGGACAGAACAAGGTTTCTGCTCACGTGCAGTGTCACACTTCAGCGCACTCGCTGCTATGGAATAGGACATCCTCCCATTCAATTCCTCCCCAAACCCCCCACTGCCCCACTGCCCCCCACACATTCCAACCTTCCACCATGCCTCTATCATACCCCTTAAGAGTAGGTTTCAAGG
Source organism: Carcharhinus amblyrhynchos (assembly GCF_965287045.1). Classification (NCBI taxonomy): domain Eukaryota; kingdom Metazoa; phylum Chordata; class Chondrichthyes; order Carcharhiniformes; family Carcharhinidae; genus Carcharhinus; species Carcharhinus amblyrhynchos. The sequence continues at coordinate 41,276,357 of NC_137343.1, read as the reverse complement.
TAGAATTCAGACCTCCCCCCAACAGAGACAAGGGAGAAACAAACCAACCAGCTGGACATATCAACATAGTTCCAAACACAGAGCAAAAGGAGCAGCATCGTTAGTGAAGCTCTGGAAACAAGTCAGAGAGCTCTCTCAGCACAGTGCTGTCAGGAGACCTAAAAAGGAAAGGAGCTAAGCAGCATGACTACATTGGAAGTATCCAATGGGGAGACCACTGCTTCCCTCAGCAAGCTCCCTGCCAACAAAATAACACTGCCCACATTAGCGACCTCCAGTGCTGTGCATGCCAGGAATGGGCAACAAATGCTGGCCCTGGCCAGCGATACCCACATTCTGAGAGAGAATAAACCAATGCTGCAGGGACCAATTCTTTCAGCATCACTATCTCGCCTATCTCAGTGAAAATCCCAGAATGGTCACCAGCTCTTTATTCTTGGCTGTGCCACTTGTATTTTGTGTGTGTGTGTGTGTGTGTGTGTGTGTGTGTGTGTGTGTGTGTGTGTGTGTGTGTGTGTGTGTGTGTGTGTGTGTGTGTGTGTGTGTGTGAAAAAGAGATGTCCAAAACAATAACAAATATTATTCAAATAAATGAATATTTTGTTGACAGAAGCAAAAATGTTGGAGGGCCCTTGACCCACTGATACAATGGGACCATTGATGAGGCACTCATGCACGTTTATGTACTAATCGTACTGAGGGCTGGTTCCTTGCCTATCATTTCTCCCTCTCCACAAATGAATTTCCTTCATTAAATTAAATTTTCACCATTCTTTTCTGTAGCTCCGTTCTTCATGTCTTCCTACATAGAGTATGAATGGGCTATTCAGCCACAAACAGCATCATATTTGAGTCTGATCCCCTCCTCACCCAAGGGCCACAAATGCCTCCCAACAACTGGAGACCCAAGCAGCACTGGTCCACCTGATGTGAATTCATAAACCAGGAGAGCAGGAACTTCCTTGTTGTGGTCCAGGAGGAAAAGAACCATCCACTGGACCTTGGCACATCAAATGAGCAAACAAAACAGCTACAGCGACACAAACACCAATCTAGGAGCAGATGACTGCACCTGAGAGCACCAGGGTGCAGAAAGCCACAAGGGAGAGGGAAAACGAAAGCACAGGTGAACACAAAGGGAGCCAAGACACAGGGACAAACAGGAAGGGAGAATAGTCCACTTATGCAAGCCTGACACAAACAGATGTCTTATCCACAGATTACCCCAGCTAACCTGCAAGGCACACCAAGGCAGCTGGGGAGACACAATCTGCTCCATCTAGGATCAACCACTGCTCTGTACTTAAAGGACATGGGTACGTCACCTAAAAATAGAATCTAAGGCACTTCCTGGTGCACTGTGCATTAAGTAAGCACAGTGCTTAGCGGTACGTTGATATCAAGCTGAATGACATTATGAATATTCAATGATCGTTTCAATAATTGATACAACTATTCTATTACAAACCTAATCAGCTACACAGTCAGCAGTGCCAGCCTTTTGACAACTCGTTCTTTGAAGTTCCCCAAACATGGAGATGAAAATTTTATCCCTGGTTTTCCGAGCAGCGGCTCAGTTCTGCTTTCCTCATCTCCACCTGCCCTAGCCTGACATCAGCCATACATACCGGCAGAGCCCACTTTAACCTCACACAGGTAGGTAGCTCTTCCTCATCCTCGACAATGCTACTGGAGGCTATTTGACCACGTGGGGCATCACTCATTGCTAGGCCAAATCAGGTCATCGATCTGATATTGTTATGTATATATACACATCCCAGCTGTGGTCACTGGATAACTACCAGAAAAGGGAAACAGCAGCTTTTATCTTACCGCTGCACTTCCCTCTGAAGCCTGAAAAATCGCAAAGTATTACATTTCAATCCAACTCAGAGATCTGTTTTCTTTATCACTGAGCAAGCAATCTCCTCCCAGGTTTCTTACCAACATCTTGGAGAACATTGTGTAGAATGTTAATAGTTGGTTGCCGTTAAAGACACACAGGAAATGGATATTGTTCGGCTAAGGACTGAGGACACAGAGTCTGTTATCCCTGTAACAGGAGACTTATATTTTTCATTTGTTTAGTTGTCGCTCTCGAGAGTATGAAGAGTGTCACTTGGAAGGCTGGGTCAGCAGTTAGGACACAGTAAGAAGTCTCACAACACCAGGTTAAAGTCCAACAAGTTTATTTGATAGTAAACCCACTAGCTTTTGGGGTTTGCCCCTTCGTCAGGTGAGGGACAAACCCCAAAAGCTACTGGCGTTTACTACCAAATAAACTGGTTGGACTTTAACCTGGTGTTGTGAGACTTCTTACTGTGTTCACCCCCCATCCATCGCCAGCATCTCCACATCACGATTAGCAGTTAGGAGGCAGAGATCTGTGAAGCTGGACCCTGTGAATAAGTCTACTAACAAGGATCCTGTGTGGCTTGGATCCACGGAAGAATGCCAGCAATTCCCCATTCAGACTTTCATCTCAATAAATCTTGTTCAGCCTTCCATCCAATGCAGTTGAGATTCCACCTCTAAACACTAGCATAGAGTACAAAATATAATTAAGATGGCTAATGGAATGTTGGCCTTTTCCTCAAGGGTCTAGAAAAGCAGGTGCTTTTTATGCCGCAGTTATATAAAGTTTGGGTTAAACCTCAGTTAAAGTTATTGAGTTTAGTTCTGGACACTGCATTTCAGGGATGACATATCTATTGGCCCCTGGGGGAAGGTATGCAGTAATTTTGTTTTTAATTCATTTGTGCGATATGGGGCATCACTGACTGGCCAGCATTTATTGCCCATGCCAGGTTGTCTTTGTTCAATGGGCAGTTGAGAGACAACCACATTGCTGTGGCTCTGGAGTCACATGGAGGCCAGACCAGGTAAGGATGGTAGATTTCCTTCCCTAAAAAGGACATTAGTGAACTAGATAGTTTTTTCTAACAATTGACAATGGTTTCATGGTCATCAGTAGATTCTTAATTCCAGATTGAATTCAAATTCCATCATCCACCACCTGAGTACCCAGAGCTTTAGCGGAGTTTCCGGATGAATAGTCTAGGCCATCATCTCCCCATCTGAAAGAGTTAAATTGTGAGGATGAGGTTTATAGACTAGGATTGTACTCCTTTTAATATAGACGATTAAGAGGTGATCCAGTTAAGGTATTGAAGATGATTATAAGAGTTGATAACGTATGTGAGAAGAAGTTATTCCTTTGGTGGGGGAAATCGAGAACAAGGAGACAAATCAGGGCCATGCCAGTCAGGGGTAATGCCAAGAAGCACAACTTCACACCAAGAGTTTTGGAAATTCAAGAAGCTGTGGAGACTGAGTCAATGGAAAAATTCAAAAGCAAGACTGATAGATTCATGTTTGCGAAGTCCATCAAAGGATTTAGAACAAAGAGAGGTAAAGAGATACAGGGAGGTACAACTATGATCTAATTAAATGGCAGAGCAGGCTCAAGAAGCTGAACTGTCCATACCTCCTCCCATATCCATTCCTATGATTGCATGGGGGAAACTATGGGCCCAGATCACATTCTCCACGATGCCCTATGTTTTCAGCATCCAATTCCAAATCACCAAAATACCAAAGCTATTAACCACCTGGAGCTTCTGCTTCATAGAATCATAGAAACCCTACAGTACAGAAAGAGGCCATTGGGCCCATCGAACCTGCACCGACCACAATCCCCCCCAGGCCCTACCCCCATATCCCTACATATTTACCCACTAATCCCTCTAACCTACGCATCTCAGGACACGAAGGGGCAATTTTAGCATGGCCAATCAACCTAACCTGCACATCTTTGGGCTGTGGGAAGAAACTGGAGCACCCAGAGGAAACCCACGCAGACACAGGGAGAACATGCAAACTCCACACACACAGTGACCCCAGCCGGGAATCGAACCCAGGTCCCTGGAGCTGTGAAGCAGCAGTGCTAACCACCGTGCTACCGTGCCGCCCAATTCACAACACAAATGTACTATTAAATTAACTGTACCCAGATAGCAGGATATTTGAAAATTAAAGACATCATACTGCACTTACAATGACTCTCTCCAAGCATAGCATTCTCACCACCAAGCCAGGAGGTCAAGGATTCAAGCTCCACTCAAAGTGCCTTCAAACTCCCCATCCCACTGCAGTGAGCGGAGATTTGGTTAGGCAACGGGAGTGGCGTGAACTGCCGGTAAGATCTCGCCCATTGTCTTTCAAATGAGACATTATAGCAAGACACCACCAGCCTTGTCCAGGGGATATACATCTTCCTCGGTGCTATTTTGAAGGCCAATGAGTTCTACCCCATCCTAGTCAATATACATCACCCAACAAAAATAATTTCATCTGAATGTTGCTTGTGGAATCTTGCTGTGCATAAACTGGCTGCTCTGTTTGTTACAACAGTGACCATACTTCAAAAGTACTTAACTGGCTGTAAAGCACTTTGAACGTTTTAAAGATTTGTGAAAAGTTCTCCATAAATCCAAGTCTTTCTTTTCTCTCATGATATACGATTATTGCAATAAGCATCTGAGGCAATGTCTTTTTTTGGGCTCTTTGCTCTCACTGAAGACACAGAATTTAAAGGCACAACTTTTATACTGTGTCTATTGCACTGCCAGTCTATGTGAACAGCCCAACAGTGTGGGAAACAGTGAAACAAGGCTGAGTGGAGGATGATGAGAAAGGAATGATTAATGGAATGCCACTGTTTATTTTACCTTGCTTCCCATGGCAACCAATATTGAGCTCAGCACGTCCATAAAGGTTAAGGATGTTGGAAGCACCATTAATCTCCCATTCAATCCTCTTGGATGTGACTAGACAATGAATTCTCCAAATGATTCAAACTCCCTTGCGCCCGACACCCACCTCAACAGTCTTTCCGCTCCCAAAGCCACCGTTTTCTTTCCCCTACAAAAGCGCCAATGTAGAAACTCAGGACCCTGTATCCACCAACTCCAATATGCCCCTTCAACAAGGCCACAATTGCCTCGACAAATCACAAAGTTACCCCGTGCTCAGCTAGAAAGGACTCAGACTCCTAGGCAGCCACGGTCAGCTTTCCCCAAATTTACTAGATTTTTGACAGTCCATTCTTACGGCTCCCTCTTGAGCTGTGAAGCAAAATGAACTGAAGCGCTGCCAAAATATAATTTTACAATCAGATACATTTCAAAATGTGGGAGGTTCCAAAGAAACCAAATGGAAGAAGCCAGCATTCCTCCCACCTTCCTTCCCCCCTGTCATTCCCTGGTTTCCAGTCTGTTGCCAGCAGCAGAGAGGATGTCATAATGTGTGCTTCACGTGTGCTGTAAATAGTCACAGATGTCACTGAGCCAGATTAAGCCATAGCGGCTTTTGATATGAATCAGCCCAGCCAACCACAAATCGATGCACTTAAAGACTCACAATCAGGGCAAACAGCAGCCAAACTCACACATGCAAGCCAAACGCGCACACGCAAGCCAAACAGCACGCTAAACACCACTGATTATTAAGATTTTATGAAATTTATCTCATTACCAGCACTATTTTTGAATGTAAAGTCACCATCACTGATCAGTGTCTACTGTTTGTGGAGATTTTAATTATGCCCCTATGCTCCATTCTCAAGAACTATACCTCAGTTTTCCCCCACAACTACCTCCCACTTCTGCCCCAGGTCTTCCCCCACTGTTACTTTATTAAACAGACACAGGAGGTAGAAACACACTTCACTGCCATCCAAGCTAACAGAATGGGCTGGGTGTGGGGGTTTATGTATAACCTTCCTTGTCTGCTGTACACCAGGCAGTATATTTACTCACTGAAAGAAGAGATACTCATCACTTTCACTCTGATTACCCTCAGTAATGACTCATTACTGCAAACTGACCTCACTCTTCGCTTTCCTACCAAGTACAGTAAGACTCACTGTCTCTTCAAATGAAACAGCCCAGGAAGAATTAATAGATACAGCCCCACAGGAAAGCACAGTTGCTGCAGTCATACAATGCGGCTGTCAAGGTGGTTTTACAGTGAAGAGCTGCTGACAGCAGACACACAGGTTACCCCCCACCCCCACCCCCACCCTGCTGTTGACAGCATATAAAAAGGGCCTGACCTGCAAAGATCCAATGCATAAAAGCCCTGTGAAAATACCTGTAGTTTAAGCTGAAAGCAAAGTGCAAGACTCCCTTCCTTTCAGCAAAAAGAATGTTCAGTCCTCCGGAGTGGGCAGCAAGGCAAATGGAGCAAAACATCTCTGTTTGAGCACTGCTCCTCAGCTAGAGGTTTTATTATAAAAGGAAAAGCATCACTCCAGGCGTAGTGGGAACATTGTCTCACTTGAGTCATGCGTTTAAGACCTATTCCAGAGATTTGAACAGTCTACATTGACACAGTGCACGGTCTCCACTTAACTCCTTTTCTTCTGTTGTGCTTTAAAAACTTAAGAGAAATAAGCAGAGTTAGAGAGAGACAAGAAAGAGAGAGAGAGAGAAGAGAGAGAGAGAGAGAGAGAGAAGAGAGAAGAGAGAAAGAAGAGAGAGAGGAGAGGAAGGTCGACGTTTTTACCACTCTGATTCGATTTCTTTAAAAGTGACTTGAATTTTGAAAGCAAACACACTCCCTCAAGGGTAGGCAGATGTGAAAGCAAGGCCAGGAAGGAAAGAGGGAAATTGGTTTAAGGGGTCTCAGGCTCTTTGCCATTGTCCCTGGGATGGGAGTAACGGTTCAAAGGTGAAAGCACTGATAGTGGAACAAAGGGAGAGAGGGGCACGTTTTCCCCACATCATTCTTTCTCCACCCTCACTCCCCCCCCCCCCACCCAAAATAAATGAGGGAGCACAGATTTATTGTCATTGGCCGAAGCAGCAAAAGCGACTCGTGGAAAAACTTCCTCGCAGCCTCTGACTGCACTGCCTGAGAGGGGGCAGCTTCAAATCGAGATGGTGAAAGGAAGTTAGACCATTATCTGAAAAGGAAGAACTTGCAGGGCTATGGGCAGAAGACAGGGGAACAGAGCTAAGTGAACTGCTCGTTGGGACAGCCAGTGCAGACACAATGGGTCGAGTGGCCTCCCCTACTTCTGCACTGTAACAATTCTGAGATTCTACGAATCCTGCAGTACAGGAGACTCAAAGGATAAGCACAAATGTAGTGTTACTGGACTAGCAATCCAGACGCGCACACACAAGCTCAAATCCCACCACGCCAGGTGGGGAGAATTTAAATTCTATTAACAAATCTAGAATTTAAAAAAGCAAGTCTCAATGACAGCAGCCATGAAACTAATGGATCGTCATCAAAAAGCTATCGGACTCCCTCACACCCTCCAGGATGGGAAATCTGCTAGCCTTACCTGGACTGGTACATACAGGACTCTGGACCCACAGTAATGGGGCTGACTCTTTCCTGCCTTCCAAAAACGGACTAGCAAAATTGTATCAAACAGCAACAAACTAAAGCACTGTAGGGTATACCTTTATCAAGCAAATTATGGCGGCTCACCACCACTTCTCAAAGAACTATTAGGGATGGGCAATAAACGCTCACATCCCACGTTTGTTTTAACAAGAAGCGAGTGCTCTTAAATTTTTTTTAATTCATTTGTGGGACATGGGCATCCCTGGCTGGGCCAGTGTTAATTGCCCGTCCCTAGCTGCCCCTGTTCAGGAGGGCAGTTGAGAGAGAACCACATTGCTGTGGCTCTGGAGTCACATGTAGACCAGGCCAGGTAAGGATGGCAGATTTCCTTCCCTAAAAAAGGACATTAGTGAACCAGATGGGTTTTTCCAACAGTCAACAACGATTTCACCGTCATCAGTAGATTCTTAATTCCAGAAATTTTTTATTGAACTCAAATTTCACCATCTGCCGTGGCAGGGTTCAAACCCGGGTCCTCAGAGCGTTAGCTGAGTTTCCAGATTAACGGTCTAGCAATAATACCACTCAGCCATCACCTCCCTCTAATTCATATGATCCCAATGCTTGTGGAATCTCCCTGCCAGGGACGAGGGTTTCTGACAGAAGCACATCAGCACAGCATGTATGACAGCTCATACAATAATGTAGACCGCGGGCATGCATATAATGCCAGTCACATCCATCAAGGTTCACATCTGGGCAAGACATGGGAGGGGGTGGGGTTGCTATGAAACCATCCCTCAGCAAGTGTCAGCACTTCAAGATGGGAAGGAGAGAAAATGAGGCAGCGACATATCAGCATTTTTAAAACATGCAGCCCCAGTTAAAAATGAGGGAAGCAGTGGACTGGGAACAACTTCAACAAAGGTCTGCAAATACAGACACAAAAGGAGCTAGCAATAATGAAGATCAAAGGGACGTGGGGCAGAAAAAGAGAGAGAGAGAGAGAGAGAGAAAGAAGAGAGAGAGGAAAAAGAGAGGAGAGGAAAAAGAGGGGGAGGAGAGGAGAGAGAAAGAGAAAGAGAAAAAAAGAGAAAGAAAGAGAAAGAGAGAGAGAGAGAGAGAGAGAAAGAAAGAGAAAGAGAGAGATGAACACTTTAGCATTATACACAGGCTGGTGGTTTGCTTTGTTTTCTATTTGAAAGCTCAGCCAAACAGTAACTTGCCCTGGGGCTAGTTGGCAAGTGGAAATTTCCATCCCGAGACATAGGTCCAGGACCCCAATTCCAAATCAGCACTCAGATGGTCTTTAAATTGAAGTATCTCATTCAGAGTGAGGGGGTGGGGGGGATGCCAGCCTCCACAGCTGGGCTCTGAATAGAACAGCACTCCGCAACATCAAAAGAAATAGAAGAACGCAGTAATCCTCATTTATGAATTCCAGAATCCAATTTCCTCTCTCGTCTTTCAAGTTTCCTCAAACAATAGCTGCCTTGGTCCAAGTAAAGCACAGCCTCATTCTCATCTGAAGTAAAGGCAGATCTGCATGCAGCCATTAAAAGTCTGCCCATGACCATCGTCAGTGAGCCAGACACACTTCACCCTCATTAAAACCCCAGGCCCTTCTCCACCTGTGCACAATGCCAACCTTCGCCAAACTATTGTCACTAACAGGATGACATCATGAACATCCACCCCCGCCCCCCTCCCAACTCACCCGTACACTCAGAACCGAAAGGTGGAACACTCCAAGGCACAGTCAAGAAAACGAAACCCAATTAATAAACTCAAAAAGCCAGCTGAGGTTTTGAAAAGATTAAACCCCACAAGTTGGGAGAGAGAACGGGGGAGGGGGGGGCGGCAAGTGCGTGCATGTGGGAACTTGACTGATACAAGAAGGAGGAGGCTCTTGTGGGTCAATAAAACACCAGCATGGACCAGTTGGACTGAATGGCCCGTTCCTGTGCTGGTAATTCTGTGTAAATGAGCTCATTCCCATCTTCACAACATCCGCTCAAGTACTCTCCAGCTTTCAATTGTAGTGAGACCCCAGCTGATCACCCCTCCCACCCCCATCTCACTGTAATCTTGCCTCAGAGTCATGAGGTTCTAGCTCCAAGTCAAAAATCAAAGTCCCAACACTCCAGTGCAGTACTGAAGGAGTTCTGCACTGTTGGTGGTGCTGTATTTTGGAAATGCTACTAAACAGAAGTTTCTCACACAGACACAGAGGATCCCACTCGTGTATTTTGAACAGTGTGGGCACTCCTTCCCCCAAGCCCAGTGCCCTAGCCAATTTTTTTTATTCCTCAATTTTCACCACAAGAAACACAATAGCTGGTCATCAGCATTTGCTGCTGGTGAGAGCCTGCAGTGTGTAAATTGGCTGCTGTACTTCCTGTATTACAGCAGCAACTACACTTCAAAGAGTTCAGCACTGACTGCACAACGCATCGAGGCATCCAGCGGTCGTGCAAAGCCAACTGCAGGCCTGGCCACGTCCAGATCATTCATCAGTGGGAAGGGGGCTCGTGTGGAGCATAAGCACCGGTCAAGGCTAGCTGGGTCAAGTGAGCTGTTTCTGTACAGCAGGCACTCTGTAATGCAGGCCAAGCTCTGACCTTTCCACTCTGTATGCAGCTTTGATTTGGTCTCGCTAGGTGTCAGCCACCATCATGATCCAAACACTGACCCGTAGCAAGAGAAGAGAAACGTAAACCCTTACACCAGCATAAGCCTATATATAGGACTGAGCCAAGAACAAACTGCATGCTATTAGCTTACCGATTGAGTGTGCCGTCATCAGGATTTCAGTAAAAGGTACAGTGATCAATAATAAATTTTCGTGCGTCATACCCAACCAATTGCAAAAACATTCACAACTCCAAGATTTTTGTCCTTCCAATCTTAGACAGTCTGAGGGGAGCACTTTGAACTACACAACACCACAATAGAAAACTGGCACTCTCAGGTTTGTGAACGGTTGTGGTGAGGTAGTTGGGAGCTAGTGAATTGAGCATCCCCTATGAAGGTTACAGACACAATATTTAAAGTTTGAGCAACTTTTCCCACACAGAAGAAAAGCAGTGACAACACTGGGTCCCACAGTATTACAGAATCCTACAGTGCAGAGTGAGGCCATTCAGACCATCGAGTCTTCATTGACTACCATCCCATCCAGGTCCTATCCCCATAACCCCACGCATTTACCCTAGCTAGTCCCCCTGACACTAAAAGGGACAATTTAACATGGCCAATCCACCCTACCCGCACATCTTTAGAATGTGGAAGGAAACCGGAGCATCCGGAGGAAACCCATGCAGACACAGGGAAAATGTGCAAACTCCACACAGGTAGTGACCCAAGCCAGGAATCGAACCCAGGTCTCTGGCGCTGTGAGGCAGCAGTGCTAACCATTGTGCCATTGTGCCACCCATCATCAGCCACGTTTACTCAGGTCACTGACCAGATTATCTAGTGTGGTATCTACTGTACCCCACTGTAAATCCCTTGAGAAACCTAATGTGTGGTGCACAACACTTCACGTGCCTCTTCAGTTTAAGGGCTGATGCCTCTCCACAAGCTTGCAATCCACTTCTGGATTTCACAGTGGACGATTTAATCTTGGATCTGAAGCCTCCGGGCTGGCCGCTTCCTCCTTTAACATTCCTCACTCCTTTGAAAGTTGAGGCACTTGCCCCAATCAGCCTCTCGTCAATCCAGTCCCTGTAGAGACTTGAAACTTGTGACAGAGGAGCCTGGGGCTGGAAACCAGTCTTTCCAATTTTATGGTTCAACTCACCATATGGGTAACAAGCAGGTCAGGGGGATTTTCATGACGGCACGTAAAGGAGAGAGTCATCTGAAACTCTCCACCGACGGTCAGTAAAAGTGCTTCATGGCTGCACCACATTCACCAAAGATGCAGGCTAAATCATACCCAACCTTAACCGAGGCCTTGGTGAGCACAGTGCCACTGGATTTCCGAGTTATTTTGAGACAGTGAAGCAAAAGCAAAAGGAATTCCTGCTGGACAGAGCATGCATAGATGCCAGGAGAAGGCCAATTAGGCCCCAGCTGTATTACAGACACCAAGGTGAAGCAGTCCCAATGACATTCATAGGGTCCACCCAGAAGAATGACCACGTTTGCAAGGGAACAGGAGTTGCCCATTATCCGTACAATGCTGGTAAAGGAGTCAGCATTCTTGGAGGAAGATTATTGTAAAAAAAGAGTAGAAAGGCAGAGCTGTTGTGATGGGTTGAGGTCAGGACTGGCCAAAGCATCAGAAAGGGAGAGATATGAAGCGTTGATGACTGAGTGACAGGAAGATGGGAGATAGGAGAGAAGGGCCTCAAAAGAAAGAAATGAGGAATTGAGGGTTTAGATCTGCAGTGCCATCAAAATGCACATCGACCTGACTGAGGGAATCTAGGTTACGCAAATACAAGAGATTCCAAAATCACAGTCTCGGGTCCTTTGGTCTGATGACGTCAACTTGTAGTCATCAACTCAAAGTCAGGGCGTCATGGTGATAGAATGGTTAGCACCTCAGCGCCAAGGACCCGGGGTTCGGTTTCTGGCTTGGGTCACTGTGTGGCGTTTGCATGTTCTCCCCATGCCTGCATGGGTTTTCTACGGATGCACCGGTTTCCTCCTACAGTCTGAAAGACATACTGGTCAGGCGTATTGGCCATGCTAAATTTTCCCTCAATGTACCTGAGCAGGCGTCAGAGTCTGGTGAATAGGCAATTTTCACAGTAACTTCATTGCAGTGTTAATGCAAGCCTACTTGTGACTAATAAATAAACTTTATTTATTGCTGATTCTGCCTGCTGCTAGTCGGCTGTGGAGGAGGATGTGGTGGGCTGGCACTATTCGAAGGACAAAGTATCAATTGGCACACAGCAAGTGAAGATCGTCCAGTGGAATCTGAAGGCTGAGGAGTAGTAGAGAGTCAACCATCAGCCAGAGGTTGATCCAAGGGCCCAGTGGAAGTGTGTAACGGCCAGCAGCATAGAGTAGTGAGCACCAGAGGAATGAAGACTGTGGACCAAGAGCAATGCAGCCAAGAGAACCAGGGGAGTGAAGGATATGTTCACGGAGTCCAAAAGAGTATCTAGAAGGAGGTACAGAGCAAGTGTAAGATCAGGCTGGTTTAACCCAGTCTAGCAAAAGCATTCTGAAGGACAAGTGGAGTAGAGTAGAGCAACATCACCAGCCATAGGCAGCATGCAGACAGCAGCAAAACAGAGGATGACAGGAGAAGGATCCAGCAGCAGGAATAGATTAGAAGCAATTCAGCGCAGAGTGAAAAGATGCAGCGTTGGAAGGGAAGTGCAGCCCGTAGGAGCAAACTAGGCAGCAGGCAAAAACCGGGCTATCAACAACTCAACCAATAATAATTTGGGGCAGTGGTGGTGGTGGTGATGGTGGTGGTGATGTGAGTGAGTCTTCTAAAAAAGTGTTCCATACAGATGCCAGACTCAGCCAAGTGACTGACACATCCAGGACTTCTTTAGCTCGACTGACAGCTGAGGTCATCAATTTATTCAGAAAAGTTCACAGATATACAGTGTGTTTTGGCACACAGAGGAGCCAAGTTAAACTGAATAGCTGATTACGCTGGCATGCAGAGGCTGAGGTGGGTGTTCAAGACACATTTTTATAAAAGAAAATCAGAGACCTGAGCACAAAGTCTAAGCTGCCATCCAGTGCAGTAGTCCAATGTTGGCCTGTTGCGTATCCCTGATTTTAAATCATTCCATCACTGGTGGTTGCGCCTCCAGCCAAGGAGAGCCAAAGCTTTGGAATTCGCTCCCTAACCTTTCTACCTCTTTGTCCTTTATGACACTACTTAAAACCAACCCCCTTGACCAAGCTTTTGGTCACCTGTCTTTAATATCTGCTGTAATGGCTCAGAGTCAAATATTTTTGTTAACACTCCTATGACACGTTAGGATGTTTTATTGCATTAAAAGACACTTTATAAATTGCAGGTTATTGCGCTGAGCAGGTGCTGCAGTGTCATAAGTGCTGTCTTTCAGAGTTACTGAACCAAGTATGAGCTCTCAGGTGAACGTTATCATAGAAAAAAGGGGTAGGCCATTCGGTCCTTCGAGCCTGCTCTGCCATTCATTCATTCATTGTTGATCATCAAATTCAATATCCTGAATATCTCCCCCCCTCCCAACTTCTTTTCCCCAAATCCCTTGATCCCTTTAGCCCCAAGAGCTATACCTAATTTCTTCCTGAAGACAGAAACAGTAAAGATCACATGGGACCATTCGAAAGAGGACACAGAAGTTATCTCCTGGCCAAATACCATGAGGCCTTATCTTCTGTAGTAAACTTTGAAGTGGCAACTTATTCAATGCCTTTTGCAAATCTAAATCCAAATACACCACAGCTACTGGTTCAACATCCTTAAAAGAATGTTGTTAAATTTGTCAAACATTATTTACCTTCCACAAAACCATGCTGACTCTCTGATGAAAGGTAAGATTAGGCTGGGTGGCTCTTCATCAACCGTCAAAGATGCAATGGGCTGAATGGCCTCCTTCTGCTGTCATAAATTTTCTATGATTTTGATGAAATATTTATCCCTCAGTCAAAAAAAAAATCACAAAACATGATCTGGTCATTACATTGCCATTTGAGAGATCACAGTGTGAAAGGTGACTGCTCCATTTCCTACCTCACACCAATGACTGCCCTTCAGAAGTATGTCGGTGGCTGTAAAGCACATTTGGGCGTCTCAAGATCCTGAAGGGTTCTATCTAAATGCAGGTACCTTGGGTGAAATTTTGTCAATAGCACACCGTTCCCAAAAGTGGAACTTGAAGTTGGCACTGCTTCTGCTCTCTTGTTTTTCTCTTTTCCCACACAAACACTATCAAAATTTAAAGTGCCAGCAATGTGCACAGGGGACATGTGATTCTGCGGTGGGGGAACATTTTCAGTGGTGAATCCTGCTATCGGCTGTCAACGCAGCAGTTACAGGTGGACTAGTCTCCTGGACAAACAGTGAGGTTCTGCATCATAACTGTACCTGCCCAACTCCAGTGCCATCAAAACAAGAATTAACAGTTACTTGTTTTAAAAAACAAATTTAAATCTCTCTCGTCAATATTTTGAACTTATTTGTGCGTGCATTATTGTTATTTGTTGAGGCCAGCTTAGATGGGGAGATTTAAAAGTAGTGGCACACTTTGCGGTTCACACACAATAATAGTTACAGGGGAATCAGGGGCATTTCCTTTATTGTGGAAAAAACAATGTTGTGTTTTTGTGTTCACTCTATGTTGACTGTTCATGTTGGTGTCGAGTGTTGTAGTTGCCAGTGTGTGGGATATTGCGGAGCTTGTAGGCGCAGCTAGCCCTCTCTCTTAATGCACTGTAAAGGAGGTTGTCCAAGATCACTCTAAGTCTCACAACACCAGTTAAAGTCCAACAGGTTTATTTGGTAGCAAAAGCCACTAGTTTTTGGGAGAGCTTGCTGCTCCTTTGTCAGGGAAGTGGGAATTCTATTCACAAACAGGGCATATAAAGACACAAACTCAATTTACAAAATAATGATTGGAATGCGAGTCTTTATATGTAATCAAGTCTTAAAGGTACAGACAATGTGAGTGGAGAGAGGGTTAAACCCAGGTTAAAGAGATGTGTATTGTCTCCAGACAGGGTAGTTAGTGAGATTTTGCAAGTCCTGGCAAGTTGTGGGGGTTACAGATAGTGTAACATGAACCCAAGATCCTGGTTGAGGCTGTCCTCATGTGTGCAGAACTTGGCTATCAGTTTCTGCTCAGCGACTCTGCACTGTCATGTTCATGAAGGCCGCCTTGGAGAACGCTTACCTGAACATCAACGCTGCCACAGCAACCTCTACAATACGTGCTGGATTACTGACACGGATGCTATCATCTCACGTGAGAACACCATCCACCAGGTGCACGGTACATACTCTTGCAACTCGGCCAACGTTGTCTACTTGACACGCTGCAGGAAAGGATGTCCTGAGGTTTGGTACATTGGGGAGACCAGGCAGACGTTACGACAACGGATGAATGAACATCGCTCGACAATCATCAGGGAAGAGAGTGTTCTCTTCCTGTCGGGGAACACTTCAGTGGTCATGGGCATTCGGCCTCTGATCTTTGGGTAAGCGTTCTCCAAGACAGCCTTCACGACACACGACAGCGCAGAGTCGCTGAGCAGAAGCTGATAGCCAAGTTCCGCACACGAGGATGGCCTCAAATCGGGATCTTGGGCTCATGTCACACTATCTGTAACCCCCATGACTTGTCTGGACTTGCAAAATCTCACTAACTGTCCTGTCTGGAGACAATACACATCTCTTTAACCTGTGCTTAACCCTCTCTCCACTCACATTGTCTGTACTTTTAAGAATCGATTACCTGTAAAGACTCACATTCCAATCATTACTTTGTAAATTGAGTTTGTGTCTTTATATGCCCTGTTTGTGAATAGAACTGCCACTCACCTGACGAAGGGGCAGCAAGTGCTCCGAAAGCTAGCAGGTTTTGCTACCAAATAAACCTGTTGGACTTCAACCTGGTGTTGCAAGACTTCTTACTGTGTTTACCTCAGTCCAACGCCAGCATCTCCACAACAAGATCACTCTCAGCAGGGATAACTAAAAACATTGTAGGTGGTGATCTCGGAACCGTGCAAGGACTCTGCCAGCCAACACCCCGAGAGGGACTCATGATTGAGCAGCAATGACACTGCTCTCTTGGGCTCTTCATTTTCTTACCTTGACTGACTGCAACCCCATCCCACTTCATTCCCCATGCCCATGAGGCAAGGGGATCAGACTATACACCACACAGAATGAAAAAACAACACTGGAAGCATTGAAGGTGTAATAAAGATTTACAAGGATGATATCAAAACAACAAGGTAATAAACATTAGCTCAGATTGAACAGGCTGAGGTTCTTGTCCCTGGAAAACAGACGGTGACCAAATGGGGTCTTTAAAGATAATGAAAAGCTTAACGGTGTAGATGCAAAGAAGATACTTCTGCTTGTGGGGTGACCCAAAAACCAGAGAGCATACTTAGAACTTGGTCACAAATTAATCCAATAAGAAATTCAACAGATATTTATTTACTGAAGCGTGCGGTTAAAATGTAGAACTTGCTACCAAAACTACTGGATGCAGAATGGTGGCTGACAGCAGGGTCAGATTCAGCAGTGATGTCCAAACACAAGTCCCCTCACCAGATCTACACGCTACGCATGAGCAGCTGTGCAGCAGCCTGCGAAAGCCCCCATCTACTACTGCTGAAGTACCTGTCTCACAACGTCCATCTGTCTGGAGGCCTTGATTAAATTTAGACGTCCTCACATCACATCACCTTCACATTGTGCAACTGGACTCAGGAGTCCTTGGCTTAACTGGTGAAAATTAACATCGGGGCTCCAGATTTCAGCCTAGTTCACAAACTTTTCTCTTTTCTCATCGACCTTCTTCTATCATATTTTGTATATGTCGGCCAATTTCAACTTTAGTCTGCAGGCAATAGGTTCATGCCCCATTCGAGAGACTTCAGCACAATCTCGTCCAACATTTAGTGCAGTACTGAGGGAGCAGCATGTGAAAGATCCCACGGAACTATTTCAAAATCAACACACGTATGTCCTGGACAACATTTATACTTCAACCAACACCATAAAGAAACAACATTTAAAGAAATGCAAAATACTGCGGATGCTGGAAATCTGAAATAAAAACAGAACACTTTGGATAAACTCAGCAGGTCTGAAGAGAGAAACAGAGGTAACGTTTTGAGTCCGTATGACTTTTCTTCAGAACTGAAGAGGGAAGAGACGTGATGGGAGTCACACGGACACAAAACATTAACTCTGATTTCTCTCCACAGCACGGTAGCACAGCGGTTAGCACTGCTGCTTCACGACTCCAGGGACCTGGGTTTGATTCCCAGCTTGGATCACTGTCTGTGTGGAGTTTGCACATTCTCCTCATGTCTGCGTGGGTTTCCTCCCACAATCCAACGATGTGTGGGATAGGTTGATTGGCCATGTCAAAAATTACCCTTAGTGCTCTGAGATGCGTAGGTTAGAGGGATTAGTGAGTAAATATGTAGGGATATGCGGGTAGGGCCTGGGTGGGATTGTGGTCGATGGGCTGAATGGCCTCTTTCTGGACAGTAGGGATTCTATGATTCTTTCCACAGACGCTGATGAACCTACTGAGTCTTTTCAGCATTTTCTGTTTTTATTACAACAGATCTCAGTGTTGTTTTTTTAAGCTGTGTACACATTGGCCACTGGGTTTGCCTGCGTGGAGGACAGATTTCTTATCTTTGAGATTTTCTGCCCCAGCAGGCTGCAGATGCAGTCAGTATTCAAAGCCTATTGGAGTCTTCAGGATACAGGGAATATGGGGATAGGAGGGGAAAGTGGAGTTAACGTAGAAGACTGGTGGAGCTGGCTCATAAGGTCATATGGCATATCCCTGGTGATTATATTACAAAACTAATTAATTGGTCGGAAGGCACTTCGAGATTTTGAGAATGTGAAAGATGTGTAAAAAAGTTCCCTTTCTTTCAGGACCACATCCCCTGTCCCACAATCAGATCAATGACAGGATACCTTGATTCAACAGTCATGCCAACCCCATCCCTCCCAAACCTAGCACTGGTTCACTGTTCAACCACAGGTGGCAAGAGGGCAGAGCTCCATCCAGTCTTCATGCAAGACCCATGAGCAGGGGCTGGGGAGCTAAAGCCTACAAGGAATCTGATTTCATGCTCAGCTCTCTAACCCAGGGATGTAGTGAGCAAAAGAAGCAGCAGCCCCAGCAGTCGCCTGGCTGAAGCCTGTGTTTTTGTATTTATATGGTCACATCCTTAAGATGCTAAAACACTCCCAACACCCTGAACAGGTTGCATGATCAAACAAAACTGGACACTGAGCCACAAAGATGTTGGGACGGATGACAAAAAAAAGGTTTAAACAAAGGCTTTAAAAAAAGTGCCTTAAAAAGGAGTAAAGATCGAGAAAAGGTAAAGACGTTTTAGGGGAGGAATTCTAGAGCATGTAAACTTTGGCAGCTAAATTTATAGCCAATGGAAAAAGGGGATACAATGCTTTTGGAGACATGATATCTAATCAACGTTTGTATGCAGGGTTACGCAACACACTAGCAGGCTGAGTTATTGCAGGAGTATCCATCAGATGTCAGCAAGCAGTAGCTTTTATGACAAAGTCTTTAGTAAACATGTAATTTTATTACCCATTGATGAAAAACTGCAAAGGAAAACTGTTTCTGGTGAAAAGTGTGGAGATCAGGGGCGCTATTGTCACCATTTACACCTTGAGCTATGATCTGAAATGCACTGTCTGACAAGACAATGGAAGCAGATTCAGTAACTTTCAAAACAGAATTTAATAAATACTTGAAACGGAAACATGTATAGGGCGATAGTGAAACAGTGCACAGGCGCAAGGGGCAAACTGGCTGCCCTCTCATTGTAGAGGTCCAGATAGTTATTGAAGTACAGAGAGGGAGCAAAATGGTAGGTACAGTTCCTCATGTCTTGTTATTGGTCTTCCTATTGAATTGATGGGCCTGAACCTTGAAGAGACTTCCCCATGCCCCTCCATCCCCGGATTACAAACTGTGACACATTGAAAACGTCCCTTTGTTACCTGGTGCGCAGCACAAGAATCAAGTGGCAAGTTCTTGGTGTTCAGCCATGCAGCTGTGGCAGCTAAGCCACACTTTAGTATGGGCGACATGTCAGAAGGAGCTTGTAAGCAGCTTCCGAAAACGCTTATCAGCAATTAGCCACCAGCGTATTAAGGTAGAGAGAGGGTCCCTACAGAGCAGCAGAGCAAACAAACTCAAATGCAATTTGACTGGAAACAAAATGAGAGAATTTAATTACGCAAGCCCCTTTCCAAGTCAGCGAGGTCTCAATGCAAGCAATGGTAACCAGTCTTACAATGAAACAGCACACAGTGCCAACTCTCACTGAGTACAATGCCAGGGGGCCTTTTAAAACCAACATCACGTTTCCATAACCTCAAATCTACAGCTTGCAAGTTTCACAAATTAGAATGTGCAAAAATCAATGGTGGGAAGGGGCCCTTTCTGGCAATTGAAGCTCATCCCTACTCAACTTTTGTCATCCATCCATCCAGCTTCATTTTGTCCAAAAAGGCAAAAATCAGGAGCAAGGCAAAGCCTGCTGCCAGCCTGTTATCACCCACCTAATACCGCCAAGATCAGCTCTCTACCAAATAGACCCAGCAGGTTGTTTCACATATTTATCATTCTTTGAAAGAGCAAACTTTTTTTTCTACAATATTGCCGTCCCATATTCCTCGCTGGCCTCTTCCACACTCCTGCCACAACTCCCCAGGGCACCAGCAGATGCAACAGGAAAATGGTCATGCTGCAAAGCCAGGTTTTACTGGCCGACCGCATACCCCTCTATTACATGTCACACAAAGTTAATGAACAGTTACTAAACTCAGGCTAGGGAAGAGGATATTTACTGGGGATTGCCAATAACTGTTTGTAATTAAATTAAGCTGTCAAATACTATGTTCTGCTGCATTGGTGAAGTGGGGAAAGGGGGCAGAACATATCCAATCGCATTAGTTACTCCTGAAGGTGTTGACTGATTCGGAGGAACATTTCCACAGACCGCCCACATCCTACTCGAGTGGCACTCTTCCTGGGCAGCCTTGGCCAGGGATTCTATCCTTTTGAAAAACACCATGAATTTCCCCGCCTACTGGGGGTTGTTAAATTTATGACATAAACCCTGGTCGCAGGGTTACATAGCGCCAGAGGAATCACAACAAACCTGTGCCCACATGGTATCTGTCCCCATGAACTGCCCACCAGAGCTTACTAGACAACAACCAGAAGCTCACATCATGTACCTTTTGAGCTGTAACTTAAAATCTGATGATCTTAACCATGAACTGTGTTTTTCTTATGCTTTGAGTGATTTCTACAAGTTACATAATGATCACGAACCATCCAGGCGACTCTAAGCGTTCAGGAAAGCAGACCATTTTTGACATACTAATTAATGTTGTAGCCTATACTATTTAGCCAAGGAGCACTCTAGTCAAAAAAGGTTCAGCACCTCACCGCGCAACGCATTCACCGATCGAGCCACTTGAACAAGCCAAGCAGTGGTTTTCAAACCAAGTAGCCATCAATGGACCAAGTAGCCATCAATGAACCAAGTATAGAAACTTCACCCAGGCTTACGGACATCACATTGAGTCAATTAATCATTGCATTCCTAACCTGCTAATTGGTATCAATTCTTTCTCTTTAGCATGGAGCCCAAGCTTGAGGATTCCCCTCCCTAACTCAATTTCTGCTGTAATAAGATAACAGAAGGTAACAACCTCTTTCTGTACTGGGGAAAGAATTGATCAATTATGTGCCAAAACACACTACACTGAAAACCAGGTTTGTTTAAACATTCAGCCAGGTCAAAGCAGAGGTCACGTTGGATTCCGTTTTCGGTCTTTCTTCCAACTAGCTGGGTGAAGCTAGTGATGCAACAGTACCGACCCGAAATGTTAACTTGGATTCTCACTCCACAGATGCCGCCAGATCTGCCGAGCACTTCCAACATTTTTTGTCTTTAATCACAGCGCAGCGTGCATCGCTCCTGCTTCAGTAGTTCCCTTGATGAAAGTTGTGGACAATTCAGAAAATGAAGACCCTATGGGGGTTCTGTTTTGGTAGCTGAGGTCAGGAACCCCAGACCTCAGGCATGAAGCCTCCCATGGTGATGGGCATTGAAGGCTCAGAGACAAGGAGTGACAATGGATGACATCTCAGAACAGAAAGAGAGAGAGAGAAGTGGAAGGGAGACGGGGGTTTGGGGGGGGGGGGGGGGGGGGGGGGGGGGGTGAAAAATCAGAGTTATACCCCCTGACAACCATGTTTCACCAGCTAGGTGCTCTGCAGCTGTTGTGTCAACACAATCTTTTGGTGGTGGGAAAACTGGGACACATGGAAATGCGATATTGCCCAGCCAATCCCTTCGTTATAGTCTCTAAACAAGGTCAGAAGAAAAAAAATACACATACACTAAGAAAGCAAGCCAGTGCTCATAAGGCTCTTACCTTTGGTTGCGCTCGACGTGGGAAAGCCACTTTAGGATCAATCTGTACGGGAGGAAAATACAACAAATATTAAACACGCTGTTGAGAGGTGCTGCAAGAATCACACTGCAAAACAAGAGGATGTGCAGAGAAGTTCCTTACTGTCAGCAAAATAAATGGAATCATGACCCCATTAAAAAGCTATTGCAAAACGGTTCCTGGCTAATGTAACCTGATGTCAGCTGAATGCAGCGTCCTCTAAAATGCAGAGCACAGAGAAGCTGATTTTCTCCCCCAATAGGTAATGTCACAAATGCACCCTCTGGTTTGTCACACGCGAGTGTTAATAGTGAAAACAGTGAGGTTATTATAAGGCTGAGGTAGTGAAGTCACCATCCTCACCTGACACCTACGGGCCAAGAATGTCATGAACCATGTAGAACAAGTCCTCCATCATCCATCGGGGGTGGAGTGGATGGGAAGAGACTATTAAATAGTCTTAAAATTAATCTTATATCTTGGCTTCCACGTCTGGAATTTTAATGTAGAAACCACAGAACCATACAAACCCAGAAGGCCTTTCAGCCCTTTAGGTTCTTTGGTAGGACACTCCAGAGCTAATCCCACAGACTCTCCAGTTTTCACAGTAAGTTCATTGCAGTGAGTGTGTAAGTCTGCTTGTGACTAATAAATGAACTTTAAACATCTTTCTCCGTTTCTAATAATTATGCACTATTCCCCAAATAAATGAAATGGTCTCTGCCTCAACTGCTCTCTGCAACAAAAAAATGTTCAATATTTTCAAGTTTTCTCTTTCTCAGCCACTTATATACATACTTTCCTCTCAATCACTTATATACATACACACTGCTTCTTAGTTGAGGATGTATAGAGGCTCCCACTGTTGCTGTGAGAGTGAGTGCATAATCCCGACTGGGACTGGGTTTGGATGATACAAAGAATGAAACATGAGTAATGATCGACACCAGCCACTGTCCACCCACCACTTCCCTCAGTCCATACAAAGTTCCAAAACTACATCAGCCAGAGAACTGGAATGAGTCACATCAGCTTTCATGGGATTGGCACATCAATCCATTTGAAAAGTTCCCAAGATGGGTGCGTACCCTTCATTCTTCAACAGTCTTGCTGCAAATTACATGCGTGCGGGAGCTCCATTCTCTCATTTTCACTCCCACAAATATTGCACTTACAGCCACGTCACGTGCACGGCAGGCATGCTCTCCTATCCAGATACATGCAGTAGATACCATAACCATACAGCCGCTGCTAATATAGCATGCCTTATTCACCACCCATCGATTCCTATTCACGGCCAAGCATTCAGCCATCTCAGCCCCAAGTTCTGAAATCCTCTCCCTTCACCTCTCCCATTTAAAAATCCTCCTTAAAATCTACCTCTTTAATAAAGATTTTAAGTTACCTGCCCTACTTTTCTGCAGTTTGGCTCAATGTCAAGTCTTATTCTGAGGCAGCTTGGGACACTGTACAAGATTAAGGCACTACATATTTGCAAGCTGTAATGACACTACTAAAGTCTTGCTTTTTGATGAGGGTTGGAATTGCAGAGGGCTTCAGTGGATGAAGAACACTCGACGCCAATGTCCAGTGTCCAACTGTTAGCATGGGATATCTCAGGAAGCCACCTCTGCATCACATGGCTTCCCGATCACAGTTTTGTTGATGTGAGGATACAGAGCATGGGGAGACAGGGGTTGGCAAATGAGGTGACATTGCAACTAAGTAATGACCCAATCAAAGCAATGTGGATGTCTAAATCACAGGGAGCTGATCCTGAAACAACCAGGAGAGAAGGGTCAAGGTTTTATTCTGAACTAGCAAAGAAAACTTGCAGCTGGATTTTCAAATCAGTACAATAAGTGCCCCTGCTTATAACACTATGTTGTGTAGCTAAACAACAAAAAGGACCCTGTGTTGTTATATAATACCACATACTGCCCTGTGATTCGGGCAATACAGGAAATCCACTGGTATTTTTAAATAGCTCCAAGGGCAAGAGGCCTATCTGATTTTATCCTGGCCTCTTATGAGCCAGAATTCAATACTCAGCAGCTGCCAGCTAGTTGAGGCACATCTACAGAATTTTACATCTTCCTATCAAGATTCTGCTTAGTCAAGAGGGGAAGGACAAGCCATGGATTATCTCAACTTTCTTTTCCATGAAACAACCTTCTATATTCACAACCAGCCCACACTCAGCTGCAGAGTGTAATAGTTGCCGGACAACCTATTTATTCAACTTGCTCCAAGTACCAGACAGAATGACTCAATGAACATATTTAATTCAAAAATAACCTGCCAAACAGTTTGTATGTACGTCAGCTCAAGGGTAAAAAAAAAACAGCATCTCACGATGTTCCCACAAGTCAAGCCATCGCACCAGAACGTTCAATGTGTAGACACGGGGCCCACCGTGTTCCCTGTCAAAAATCAGAGACACCTCCACACAGAGCCTGGTTCCTGCATTCCTCAAGTCTCCAGTCAGGAATTTCTTAGTCAGAAGTGAGAAATTCCTGACAAGACTTGAGCGCTTAAAAGGTCAGTATTTGAAGGGTTTGCAAGGAACACCCACTTTCAGTTTTGTCTACAGTGACTGGGAACATAAACCTGTCTCACTTTATTTTCCATAACTCAGCCCAACAGACCGAAAGGATGCACGTGTTCAAACCCCACTCTTGTAGCGAGTTAGCTGACCGCAGTGGGTCTAAGATGGGACACTACGGCTGGTCTCAGACACAAGAGCAGGCTATTCAGTCTCTCGAGCTTGTTCAAGAACCCCTAATCTAATGGGATTGGAGAATAAGGGTCCGTGGTCCCCCAGCTATTGTTTATGAGTTGGGCCAAGAATAACCACTAGAAACTCTAGTTTCATCTGTTCTTTCAAATTACTGTGCTTCTAACCAATAACCGCACACTGCCAAGTTGCGCATGGGCAATCTGGTTGGCACTTTGTACAGAGCCAAGCACAGTGACATAGGGTCAAATTAAAGGATGGCATCATGCTTCAGAACGTGGAGATGCCAACGTTGGACTGGGGTAAACACAGTAAGAAGTCTCCCAACACCAGGTTAAAATCCAACAAGTTTATTTGATAATAAACCCACAAGCTTTCGGAAACGCTGTTCCTTCCTCAGGTGAGCCACTCACCCGATGAAGGAAGAGCGTTACGAAAACTTGTGGGTTTATTATCAAATAAACTTGTTGGACTTTAACCTGGTGTTGGGAGACGTCTTATCATGCTTCAGACACAGTGAGGCAGGACGATCAGGGCAGAGAGAGGTACATTGGGAATGGGGGTTTACCGAAAGTATCACCAGCAGCCTCCAAAAGTTAGTAATTTTCTTAATTCACAGGCAGCACAGTAATTAACACTGCTGCCTCACAGCTCTAGGGACCTGGGTTCAATTCCCGACTTGGGTGACTGTCTGTTGTGGAGTTTGCACATTCTCCCCAAGTCTGCGCACAATTTTCCTCCAGGTACTTCGGTTTCCTCCCACAGTCCAAAGATGAGCAGGTTGATTGGCCATGCTAAATTGCCCCTTTAGTGTTCCAAAACCTGTTGGTTAGATGGATTAGCCATGGCAAAGCTGTGGGGGAGGATTAGTCCTGGAAAAGGAGTGGGTAAATAGGGCCTGGGTAAGATACTCTGTCAGAGTCGATGCACACTCGATGGGCCGAAAGGCCCTCTCCTGTAGGGATTCTATGATTCAATAAAGAACAGCAACCACTAATGAATAACCAACAGTAAAAATGGAGTCACCAAAGGAAAGCTTCCTCTTCACACCCACTCACTCCAGTGGGTTACCAGTAATATGGGGTTTAGGCCTGGTTCAGTTCACATCCTGTGTTAGTCTGTCTGACTTGATGATGGTTTAAAAAAAATATACGTCAAATTTCCAGTTATATAGATTATAGTGGGTGCATGATTAGATTTTAAATCTGTATAATAAATAAACTTAACTTTGCATATATTTGATTTCAACATTCAAAAATATAACTAAATATCACAAGCACTGCGAGATTCTTTCACACACGAAAATAATTTGTTGAATACCTTAACGCTTATGTATTATCTGAAGATTATTTCCTGAATTGCCAACTATCTTAGGTTAAGTGGGCCCTAAGGCATCGAAGTCTACAAAATTGACTCTGTAAAAGAGGAATATCTCTCAATGTTATAACACCAGTGTGTTCAATGGTGCAATATTGAGAAAGGCTTTTTAAATTAGTGAAGTTGGTCATTCACCTCTAACCTTGAGTTTCCAATCCTTCTCGATGCAGCGCTCCCTCAATACGGCACTGGAGATTATACAAACAACTATCCAGTCAATTTATGGGAATAAAGTAATAAATACCCATGTTTAATTATTGAACTAAATTTTGAGCAGCACGGTGGCACAACGGTTGGGCAGGGTTGAAGAGAAAGTTTAACAAGACTTCCCCAACGCTCGTGTGTGAAGAAGTGATGCCTAATTTCACTTCTGAACAGCCGGTTTCCAATTTTAAAAAGGTACACACCCCTACCCCCCAGCCAATAGCACTGCTGCTTCACAGCACCATTGACCCAGGTTCAAATCCAGCCTTGGGTGACTGTCTGCACGTTCTCCCCGTGTCTGCGTGGGTTTCCTCTGGATGGTCCGGTTTCCTTGCACAGTCTAAAGATGTGCAGTCTAGGTTGATTGGACACTAAGGGGCAGTTTACCATGGCCAAAGATGTGTATGTAGGGGGATTAGTGGGGTAAATAGGTGGAGCTACAGGGAGGGGGCCTGGGTAAGATGCCCTGTCAGAGTGTCGATGCAGACTCAAGGGCTTGAATGGCCTTCTTCTGCACTGTAGGAATTCTATCTTGCATAGAGAAAAAAAGTGTCGTATCCCAGGGGATTAGTAGGAATCGGTAGGGATTTCACAAAAGCAAAAAAAAAACTTGAGGCACCCTAAATGGGTTACTGGCTGATGCATACCTCAGCTCAATTTAACCAGCTTTGCTTCAAATCCATTGCCTAATAATGCTATCAATCTCAATGCTCCAACTGACACAGCGTCCTTTAGGACGGGCAGGGTTGAAGAGAAAGTTGAACAAGACTTCTCCAACGCTCGTGCGTGAAGAAGTGATGCCTAATTTCACTTCTGAATGGCCTGTCTCCAATTTTAAAAAGGTACACACCCCTCCCCCACCCCCCAGCCAAAAAGTAGTCAAGTATAAGTCAACCCGTGCTTCTGCTGCTGTCCACTCTCTGCTGACCACTGCACAAGTGTGGGCATTAAGTGAGAATACAGGGCAGGATGCGGCAGACACCTACTGCCTGGGCTCGCACACAAAGTGAAGTCACTTGGGCGAGTCAGCTCGTGTGCAAAGAAAGACAGCAGAGTGTTAAGAATCAGGATGTAAAGCAGGAAATTTTCCAAATATTAGATGTTTGTCCTGCTTGATGATCCCATAATGCAACCTTGACAGCACGTAGCGAGCCTTGGAATGATCAAGAGTTAAACGAAATGACACAATGGTGGCAGCAAAACATCTAAGAAAGTGCCGAAGCTAAACCAGTTTGCAAAACATTCAGTAATGGACATTTTTTTTAATCTCAAAATTAAATGAAAAGGTCTTTATGCCTCATCAGCAAAAAAAAAGCAATCTGCTATCTCAAACTTAGGTGGGAGGTCTCGCTGATTACTGTTAAGCTCAGCTTGTTAAAACCAACAGATTTTGAGCTCCTGGCATTTAAAATAGGATTTATTTTTTCTTTGGATGAAGAAACTGTTTACTAGCTTTCATTGTGTTACCAAAGGCACAAAGAACTGGTCAAAATACCCAGGAGAGCCATCGTCCCTGAAGCCATTTCACCTTAAAAACTAGGAAGTTGTGGTTGCCAGCATTGGCACTGTTCTGGTTTTACACTGGTGCCATGCCCGGTAGTTTGTGGACCGATAAAAGTCTGGCACTCAGGTCTACAAATTCTCAAAGAATCAATTGTTGGATAACTAGATAGATTTCTCCTGGAATCCTGAACTGTGCTGGTGAAAGCTTACAATTGTCTTTAAAGACAATTGTATGAAACAGAAATCTGGGTGTGTTGAAAAAGAACTGTTCAATAGAATGGTTTCAATGTAAAAAATAGCTTTTGTAGGTCAAACAGAAAGGAGATTAGATCCTATTAAAAGGGCAGAATCTGACTCAGATGAATCTACCAATTTTTAATCAATGGGAATCCTAATTGTATCTACGTTTCTCACAAACATGTAAGAATTGAATTTAAAAATACAATTAGGGTAATCCACTGAACATTCCCCCCACCCCAGTTTCCAAAATCTTTGAGTCTTTTACTGAAAGATGGTTCCATAGATGCTACTTTACCCAAGGCCATTATTTGTGTGCAAGCCTCAAAGATCCAAGGGATGGCACAAATCTTCCTAATCCTGTTCTCACCAAGTGTCCAGTAGAGGATGCAACAGAGCAAACAGAAGCCGATTGCTTCCCACCCACCCCCCAACCTAGGAATGCTGTGGCCGACTGTAGAATCTACAAGACTCTCCCCAAATCCTGAGATCTCCGAATTCAGCATTGACCTTGGATTGAACCAGGGACTTCACACAGCTGCAAGGCTACAGGACAGAGTCTTCGATTTGCCTCCATGATCTTAATTCAAACTGGATTGCCGTGCGCAACGGACTACAAACAGGTCTCTGGAAGGTTCAAAATGTTGATTTGATAAGATCTCAAGTGGAAGGAAAGGTCTGTATTGCAGCCTCCACCATTCAGGTGGAAGAGGAATAGAAGTGCAAGGTGTCTAAAGGCTCAATCTGCACTTCTCCTCTTAATCTAACCCCCAGTCATCACACAGCCTAGTCATTAAACTGGCTCTGGTATCAGACGGAGTGAATCAAATGAATGTTTATGTAACTTTTTTTTTAAATGCTAAACAATTTCAATACCCACCAGCCCACAGAAAATACAAACATACATCTACATTTTAAAATAATCGTGTAGAGATTTTCAAAACAATTCCACAGATCATTCCAGGTCACTTCATTATCAAGCAAACAAAGGCTCACGTCGAATTCTATTGATACACACTGCGCCATTTTTGTAGCCTCAGGTTTAGGTCAGCTGCAATACAATTTATCGATGCTCTATAAGTCATATGAAAATTAATCCAGATGCAACACACTGATGATCCTGACGCAGTGAAATACAACTCATGTTGGCACTTTATCCAAGGCGATGCATTATTTTTCACTTTGACTGGTTTTTCCACACATATCAGAAGGTGTGGAGGGCTGTCCCAAGTCTGCATTGAGTTCATGGTGGAATTATAAATGACAGGGAAGAGAGAGTTGAAGAGGGCTCCCCTGCTGCAAGGGAATGGCTGTGCGGACATTCAATGATGTGGAGGGACAGTGGTTTAGTGAGGTGGAAGTGGTTTCAGAACCACAGAAACCTCATGCTGATTCCCACCTACCCCACCTCTCAATCTGATGAATCAATATTCCTCCCTGTCAAATACCTCAATGTATCCTGAGCAGGGACTCCAATGCCCATCACTAAGAATGGCTCAACGGTCCCGCCACTGACCAAACAAGCTGAGCCCTGAAGGACAGGTGAGAGAAGCAACACAAGGAGAAAAATTGCTTGACCTCATCAGTCATCCAACTACCCCAGATCCATCTGTCAATGACTGCACTGATAAAAATGACCAGGACACAGTACTTATGGAGGCCCTGGATTCACATTAAAGATTCTCTATTGTGCAGTGTGGCAATACCACCTTACTAAATGTAATTAACAGACCACTCAATGAATACCTGTGAATCATTTTCGTTCTTGGGATGCGAATGCTGCCGGCAAGGCCAACATTTGTTTCCCAACCCAAGGTGCCCTTGAACTGAGAGGCTCACTAGGCCTTTTCAGAAGAGTCAACCACATTGCCCAGCCACATGTAGACCAGATCAGTTTAGGGCAGCAGATTTCCTCTCCTGAAGGACATCAGTGAAGCAGATGAGTTTTTACATCAATCCAGGAGTTTTTGTAACTATATAGTGAGACCGGCATTTCATTCTAGACGCATTAATCAATTGAAGTTAAATTTTTCCGGCTACCATGTTGAGATCTGAATTCATGTCTCAGGAGCATTTGTCCAAACCTCTAATACGGATTAGCAACATTACCACTGTGCTACCATAAATGCGTTCCTCCATTAAGCCAGAATTTGAACAAAGAGTAGAGAATCCATGTCAACGCAAGGCTAGCTGGTATTCAGTGCCCTTCCCTAATTGCCTTTGAACTGAGAGGCTTACTAGGCCATTTCAGAGGCTGTTAGCCACATTGTTGTGGGCGTGGAGCCTATTTTTTAGGTCAAACCAAGTAAACAAACTCAAATTACATTAGGACATTGTGGGTGTGGAGTCACATAGGAGCAGGAGGAGTAGTCGAGCCTGATTTGACATTCAAACAGGTTACAGCCAATCATCTACCTTTACACTATTTTTCCCACTATCTCCATTTGCCTTGATGTCAATGGTATCCAGAAATCTATCAATTTCGGTCTTGTACATGCTCAATGATTGAGCTTCCACACATAGGCCAGACCAGGTAAGGATGGCATGTTTCCTTCCCTAAAAAGGACATCAGAGAAGCAGATGGGTTTTGCAACAATTCACGATATCGTGGTCAGCAGTTTCGTTATTGCGTTATTAACTGAGTTCCATCAGCTATCATGGTGGGATTTGTCATAACCTTGCAAATTTTTTTTTTCAGATAATGATCCTCAGGAATTCTGAAGGGAATTGGTTCGTTGTCAGAGGAAAATTTGCAGGGCTATGGAAGCAAAAAAAAAAAGCAGGGGAGAACCTCTGGATGAATTGCTCTTGCAGGCAGCCAGCACAACACAACAGGCTGTGTGGCCTCTGTGGTTGTTGTAATCACTATAATTCTACGAACTCCTGTCCCCCAGGCCACTAGCCTGGGTTTCTGGATTATTAATCTAGTGACAATACCACTACACCATCATCTCCATAGATACAAAATACACCTGAACCCATCCAGGCTAACTAATTGGCAAGTAGCATTCACACCACAAAAGATGTCAGGCAGACAGCCCTGCCATCACTCTATTGACATTTTAGTATTACCATTGCCAATCACGCACCCCACCATCAAAAATACCTTGGGGTCAGCACAGATCAAAAACTCAACAGGATCACCAACATCAATATCATGGCTACTAGCAGGTGTGAGGCTGGATATTCTACTGTGCCTGACTCACCATCTCCCTGCCACCAAGGTGCCAGTCAGCAACGTTATGAAACACTCGCCACTTGCCAGAATGCGTACAGCTCCAAGACCACCATCCACAACAAAGTCCATTTCACTGGCAACCCACCCATTAGCTTAAATATCCACTTCCTCAACCACCAGCACATCAAGTCTGCCGAGTGCACCAGCGACAGGGAGCTCAGCAATAACTCACCAAGGTTTCTTTAATAATATCTCCCACACCCAGACGAATAACGACAAGCAGACAGATGGGAACACCATCTCCAAGTCACACATCACAGAACCAGTACGCTGCAGAAGGAGGCCATTTGGTCCATCACGTCTGCACCAGGCCTCCAAATGAACATTATGGCTTAGTGTCATTCCCCTGCCTTTTGTTTCTATTCAAGTAATCATCTAATGCCCTCTTGAATGTCTCAAGTGAATCTGCCTCAATCACACTTCCAGGCAGTGCACTCCAGACTCGAACCACTCGCTCAGAGAAAAAGTTTTTCTCGCATCACATTTGCCTCTTTTGCTTAAATCTGTGCCCTCTCACTCTTCATCCTTTTGAGTGGCAAATTTCTCCTGATCTACTCTGTCCAGCCCCTTCAAGACATTGAACATCTCTATCAAATCTGCTGTCAGCCTTCCTTCCAAGGAGAACAGTCCCAATCTCTTGAATCTATCCTCATAACTGAAGTTTCTCATCCCTAGAACCATGCTTATAAACATCCTCTGCACTCTCTCCAACACCTTCATGTCCTTCTTACAGTGTGACGCTCAGAGCTGTACACAAAATTCCAGCTGAGGTCTAACTAGTGTCTTGTGTAAATTCAGTAGAGCCTCCTTGCTCTTGTACTCTATGCCCCTATTAATAAAGCCCAGAATACTATATGCTTTATTAATTTCTCTCTCCACCTGCCCTGCCACCTTCAATGATATCTGCATATATACACCCAGGTCCCTCTGCTCCAGTACCCCATTCAGAATTTTATCCCATATTTAATATTGTTTCTCCATGTTCCTTCTACTAAAAGATGCATCACCTCACACTTCTCCACAGTGAACTTCCTCTACTACCCAGCTGCAACTCTATCTGTCTTTCTCTTTTTGAAGTTCTACACTGTCTGCCTCAGTTTGCACTGCTTCCAAGTTTCATCTTCAGCCCTGGAAGTATATCACCATCCCCTCAATGTTGCCAGGTCAAAATAGAATTATAGAAACCTTACAGTGCAGATATAGGCCATTTGGGCCATGAGTCTCCACCAACTCTCTGTCAGAGCATCCCACCCAAACCCTATCCCCATGTATTTACCTTGCTAATCCCCACTAATCTACACATCTTTGGCCATGCTAAAATTTCCCCTTCATGTCCTGTCATCTTACCCACCCATCTTTGCACTGTGGGAGGAAATCAGAGCACCCAGAGGAAACCCATGCAGACGTGGGGAGAACACACAGACTCCGCACAGTGACCGAAGGCTGGATTTGAACTCAGGTCCCTGGTGCTACGAGCAGCAGTGCTAACCACTGTGCCACCATGTAGCCCCTATGCCTTCCTACCTAATAGCACTGTGGGTGTACCTACACCACAGACTGCAAAATAGTACAAGGTAACAGATCACTACCATCTTCTCAAGGAAAATAAATACCGTTTTACCAGCAACACCCTCAGAAAGCACCTCATAGGCAACAAATCCACTTGCATGCACCTTCAGAAAATATGCATAACTATTCCCCATTGAATGAAGCATTGAAGGTCACCTAGTGATGGAGGAACCATATCCTAGTAAGCAGTCAGTGGAGGGGAAACTAAACACAAAGCATACAAAATTATTTTTCATTCCCTGGGTTTTCACACTAACTCCAGGCACAAGGCTGAGTCCAGGACCTTGTCACAGATTATGTCAGTTCTACCATGGTTCACTACCTTCTGGCACAACCCAGTAACTCATCACAAGTCCTCCTTAACAGTTAACTTTACACAAGCCTTTTTTTTTTCTGGCAACTTAGTAACTGCCATGCTCAAGTTGATTTTCTACCAGAACTAAAACTGGTTTATGCATGGATCCACCAAAGTGGTCACTGCTGAGTTAAACTGAACTCAGATTTGGTGGCCTAGCCCAAGTAACTTGATAGCAAACAATTAAAATCAAAAACCCAGGCCAGAAAGAGAAGATACCAGAAAGTCTCAAGATCCTAATGATTACCTTGGAAGCCCAGTTGGAAAGCACATGTCATAAAGATGTCATCTGTCATTCAACAAACTAGCTCACACATGAAGAATTGTTACTTGGGCAAAAAAACTTGATGATGGCTGGCATCTGCCTTGGCAGGGCAGGTCAGAGCGAGTAAACAAATGGCCTCAGTTGTGATTACTTGAAGCACACTGCCTGAAAGGCTGCTGGAAGCGGACAGAGAATTGAACTGATACTTGGAAAAGGAAATATTTATTGGGAAAACGGAAAAGGACAGGGTGTGGGAAAATACAAATAGCTCTTTCAAAGAGTGACGTAGACTTAGTGGGCCAAATGGCCTCCTTCTGCATTATATTATCTCATGGTCTATACACACTACACATACCAGTTTGACACTGCTATCCTATAGGCATTGTTCTACGCAATAGTCCACTCTGAAAGGCCAATGAATTCTCTGATCTTTATTAACACAGAAAAATGTGAGATGACTAGCCCAGAAACCATAATACTCAGGAAAAGGAAAACAGACGATAAAGGGATAGAATTTGTAATATCCTTCTTACCACTCCCCACCCCCTCCCAATCACCTCGATGGGTCATCCTCAATAAACTGAAAAAGCAGTGAACCGTTGAGCCGATTTAGAAGCAAGGCCGTCACTAAGTAGATTAGTGAATAAGAGTGTAAAACACGGTGTGAAAGAAAGGGGGGGGGGAGAACGTGACCTGGGGAAGAGAAAGACAGAAACTAAATCACAAATGCACTCCAAATCCACCCTATTGGGCATTCCGCACTGATCTACTTGCTGCCAGGAGACAATCTCCAGTCCCAGTTTAATCATCCCTACTACACACAGACCTTGCCCTGCATCCTGATAAAAAAAACCTGTACAACACAATAAAAATGAAATAAATCCCTGCGCTGGAGTAATGATAGCACTTCACAGATCCCTAACAAACAGGTCTTTTCAAAAGGAAACAGGTTTCCATTCCCCTCGCAGTCCAAGAAAATCGGTCATCTTGTTAATGTCACTAAGTACTGGTCTGATGAATGAATGCTGACCTATTTAAGATTCCCACTCCCCCCCCTCCCCCCAGCAGCCCCTGTTGCCTTGCCAACGATCGCCGTGGGAACGCTCAGGCACTCTTCTTTCTTTCCAATACCCCCCACTGCCCCCCCCCCCTTCCCCTCCCAATCCTAAGTTTCTCTCTCTCTCCCTTTCTGGATTTTACACACTGTACTATTTAACCAGCTGGATCTCTCAGTGTGGGAAACTTAGGACAAACATGCGTGGATTGTAAAGCAAACACATGACGTGGGGCTCAGTGTCTCTCGTCTTTGCAAGATTCAAGAATGAGAGAGGAGAAAAAGGAGATGGGGTGATGGGAGGGGGAGGGGAGAAGGGTGCTGTGTGAATCTCAGAAACCTGCCCTGTGTCTGTGGCCATCCCTGTTGTGTACCATACCAGCAATCTGTGCTACTATGCATCAATCTCACTTACACAACTATATGAAAATTACTTGCATTTCATCTGAGGATTGGGGGGGGGGGGGGGAGCGGAAGAGAAAGAATTGAAAACACAAAGTGACCTACCGTCTTAGAATCTAGCTCATGCCTCGGTTGTGCGAGAACTTTATCTACGCCCGTTTGGTCAACAAAAGTGACAAATCCGAATCCTCTGAAAAAAAAGCAGAGAGAAAACAAAATATAAATGGAGCAATCACAATTTTTTTTTAAAAAAAGTCTTCTACAGGGATCAATCCAAAAGATACATCGTGTAACAATCACCTATTTTAGAACACCAAAATTAAACATTCCCCGAAGTTTTGCGAAGAAACAGTGTTTCCCAAGTAGCAAGTAAGGCAAGATAGTCAGCTCACTTACCTTGACCGTTTTGTAACAGGATCCCGCATCACCATGCACTCCTTCACATCTCCAAATTTACAGAAATATTCCTTAAGACCTTCTGTTGGGGGGGGGGGGGGTGCGGAGGAGGTGGGAGGAAGAAGAATAGAGTAACAATAAATAAATAAGAGGAAATCAGACCTTGTGAGAACACCTCTCAAACAAAAACCATTTACAATTCAATTCAAAATTTAAAAATCTACGTACTGGGGATCCCCAGATTAAATTTTTAAAAATTGCTACAGATTGACACACACACACAACACCCGTCTGTCAAAGGCAGAGAGTGTGATTCCTGCTCATACTAAAAGCTACAAGGTTTCAGAATGCAATCACAACGATGTATATACGCACACCAAGAGAGAATCTTTTCGTTTTTAAAAAAAAATAATAATCGCACACAGTAAGTATTTGGATTGAATTTCAGCAGAAGTTTTTTTTTATATAAAAAAAAGTTGGGAGGTGTATCAGGACCTGCCTTACCTTGCGTGGTTTGCCAGCTCAGTCCCCCGACGAACATTTTGCTAAAAAAATATGAAGAGAGAGAGGGGAAAAAAAAGACAAAGACAGAACTCAGACATGGGATTCGGCCATGTTGGCACCTCACACACACATTTAAAAAGAAAAAAAAGTAAGTTGGGCCGTTAACCCAAAGCACCTTTTTTTCCCAGAAAGTCAACACTACAGTTTAAAATCTGAGGAGATTAGCTACATTTTTCCTTCTTTCCTCTCAACGTTAACAAGCAAATGTATTTTTTTCCGTATTTTTTCCCCTTTTCAGAAAGCTGAATTTATATTTTTTTTTAAAAGAGAATGAATTGGATTTGAGCTCCTGTACCAGGGATCGTGCTGAGAGTCTGCACTGAGCACCGAGTTGGCTTGGTTAGCGTCCGCCTCCATGAGCTTCCAGTCCCAGCCAAGGCGAGAAGGAAGGGCGGCCCGCTCAAGCAGAGGTGGGGGGATGCACACAGGGGAGGGGAGTCAGGGGAGGGGGGGGGAGGGTGAGGGGGGGGCGGGGGGGAAAAGAAAATAGAAGCGAGAGGATCGTCAGTGGCTAGCGGGCGGGCGGCAGGCAGGCAGGGAGAGAGGGAAGGGGCAGCCCGGCCGAGTGGCTCCTCATGACCCGGCCTGAACCCCCTCCCCCTTCTCCCCGCCTGGGCCCCGCCCCCTTTCTCCCCGCCGCCGGGAGGGGGCGTGGCCTCCGGGGAGGGGGGGGAGGGCAGGGGAGGAGAGGGGGCGGCGGGGGAGGAGAGGGGGGTGCGCCCCATAGCCCCGCCCCTTCCCCCCGTCTCCCGGGGCAACCTGTGATGTAACAATGGGCAAGAGCGCGCCCTCAAAGTTGCAACTTTTATTTTATTGTTGGATTTATTTTCCTCTCCACGTGGGTCGGATATAAGGCTCCTCTTTTTATAGAAATAGGATGTTTCTATATATATATCTCGCCCTCCTCTTTTAATAGAAAAAGGATGTTACTTTCTATATATAATCTCAGGAAATGGACAATATCCAGGTACAATGACATCGGTATCCAACAATAACTGTTACATTTACACATCAGCTACTCGAGATGTTACTCTTCCCGTACTGTGTGTGTGTCTAAGGTGGCCAGTGGTGGGGGGGGATGTTGCTTTCTTTTTGGGTTAATAAGTCAGACCCATCTCTGGGCATTTCTTTAATTGCTGGCGGTAAGGCTTATTCAAGTGTCGTCCTGTGGGTGGTCCATTGCTACTTGCAGATAGAGAGAGGAAGGGGTGGCATCTCCTGTATTGGTCAGTTAGAATGACCCTTCGCCACCCTCCCCCCATCCCATCCCATCTCGTCCCATCCCCCTGCCACCTCGCCTCCCCGCGAGAGAATTAGCCTCTAGACTTCTTCTCCCGGTCGATTCGGTAGGAGCTGGGTATTTTTGAAGTACAAAGACAAACTGGTCCCCCCCACCGCCCCCCCGGCAAAGATAATAACGTTTTACCGCAGCACAAGCATTGGTCACTCTCCTGTATTCATACTCGCCCGTATCCAAACCCTCCAGAACAAAGTCCGATTGATAGCCTGCCTCCACTGCCCCATGTTCACATCTATGTCACTGCTAGGGTTTATTTTTAAAAAGCAAACACGAGAATGGCTTTTATCTCCGTGTGATTGCGGAAGTGTGTTTTGAATGCTCAGGTACCCTGCTTGCCCGGGCGTCTTGTGAATTTTCCGTGTATCATGGTTGCAATTAAATTTCTACGGAATCTTTACACGTGGCATCTCACTCATTACACAGTAATGGGGAGAGTCGCTTTTGAAACCGTTCGCGATTTGAAAGGTGGAAGGGATGCTGTGTGCACTAAATTTCAAAACTGCAGCCACGACGATTCTAAGCCGTTAAGGACCGGCTTCGGATGAAACGACCTATAACACTCAAGAGTACATATATATATCTAAATTTCAACACACTTTCCTATCTGCGTTACGGATTATATTTAATCCAGGGCGTTGTATTATGGAAATGTCTCAGTTTTATGATCCCTGTGACCGGTGGTGTGTTCCCGGCAGTTCCCCAGGAAAAGCTTTTGTTTTGCAGGAAGGTTTAACTCCTGTTTATTTATTGTTAACAGAGCGAAACAGAATTTGACTTTCAGTCGGCGCAGTGTCATCCGAAGATATAAACCTTGCGAAAAGTTAAAGCAGTAGATATTCCGATCGGGCATCGCCTCAAAGATGTACAGCCGACCTCATTTTGTCATCTTCACTCTCAACAACAAAAACACAACTTAGAAAAACGATCTGGGTGTTTACACACACAAAAAAAGAGGCAATTTCGCTTTACACTAATCAATGGCACACGGTGGCCGATAAAACAAATCTCTGTCCCTGCCTAGCTCAGTTGGAAAGGTCACTCTTAGGAAGATAATCAGCTAAAAGTAGTTGTAAGGACCGGAGACTAAATAGGATTCACACCAGCGCTGGTCTCACCGGATATAAAGAAAGGATAGTCATGTAAATGATCCGATAGCGGTAGTTCCGGGTGCCCTTCACCTTTTTAATAGGTGACCATTTGGAGCATTCCACTCATTCAGCCTTTTGACAGAATGCGCACTATTGTTCAAACAAGGAGCGGTTTATTTATAATAAATTTACAGCCCCTGGGGTGGGGAGAGGGGTCGAAGACGGACACACACACACTAAGCTTTGGAACTTGTCAACGGCCGTTTTGTTAGAGAGGGGCAGAAATGCTTCCACATGCTTTGGCCAATCGTTTACAAAAGAGTGGAGAGAGAGAGAGAATACCAACAAGGCGGACGAAAGGACGGAGCAATTTAAAGTTTACACATGTGCAACAAAGAGGCAGAGGACAAACCATCAAAATATAACCTGGGGCTGTGCGCCACAGATGTGGGGAGAGAGAGGAGAGCAAGCGGCAGTTCAGAGAATGCTTCCCTCCCCTTACAGGCCATATGTCAAAATAATGTTTCGCCCCTCTGCAAGCTTAAAAGATTATTTAAATTTTGCACACCAGGGCAGTTTGTTTATTTATTTTTTTCAAATCAGTGCTGTGTCCTTCCGGATTCAGTTGTACCTGATTTGTGATTTTGATGGCAGGCTGCTGGCGGAGGTTCACTGGGGAGAGTGGAGTGGCTGAGAAGTGTTTTTTTTGTATTTTAACCGTGTAAGCCATTCCGCCCAGTTTGACCACATCGCTTCCCCAAACTGTGTTGGCGCACATTGAGGATTAAGGGTCACATGGCCAATGTAAAAGCGTGAAGCCACTGTATTGATAACACTTGCATAACTGCCTTCGGAAACACGAGGCCAAATCAGAATGAACTGCGAAGCCCAACGGTAATGAACTAACACCCGCTAAAATAGGTCTTCCTAGATGTTCTCAATTCTTTTCACCATATTCCAACACATCCTCAAGTACCTTCAATTTTTCAGAGGCAATAACTTGATGCATTCTAATCTGTGCTTCACTGAGAATGTGGAGGTTTACCCGAGCAGATGGAATTCACTTTGGTCCCATTGATACACACTGAATTTGATCTCCTTCCACTGTTTATATTCACCTTTGCCCCAAACACTGGACGGTGTCAGATTACAGGCAGATGTACGCATTGCGTGTGTG
The DNA here is from genome assembly GCF_965287045.1 of Carcharhinus amblyrhynchos. NCBI lineage: Eukaryota > Metazoa > Chordata > Chondrichthyes > Carcharhiniformes > Carcharhinidae > Carcharhinus > Carcharhinus amblyrhynchos. Next base: position 41,237,362 of record NC_137343.1, on the reverse strand, counting down.
AATGTGCAAGGGGGGGGTGTGGGTGAGGGGGTAGCATTCAGATCCAGGTGTTCACTTCTGTGAGGTATCATTTCGTCCCATCCTAGGTTTAACATCCGGTGGCATTCTTGAATATTTGCAGTTTCCCTCCTTTGCGGGATGCCATCTTGTCCTGTCTCATACCTGTCTATACCTTGTTCAAGTGACCACTGAAAGAAAGAACATGCATTTGCCTAGCGCCTTTTGCACCCCTCAGTGTGTCTCACAGACAACTAAGTACTTGTTGAAGGTACAGGAAACTCATAAAATTAACAGACAGGGAAAAGGACCGGCTGGACCCCAGCCTTTCCCCACATTCATCACTGGAGTATGATGATTGGACATGGCCTGCCGAGACACAACCATATAGCCTGATGGAGGTACAATATAAACACACAACAACTCTGAACCAGTGAGGGGAAAAGAACATCTGAAAAATCCAACGCAGGCAATTGAAAATTACCAGCACATCGCCAGAAAGGCGCAGTGACACAATGGTTAGCACTGCTGCCTCACAGCACCAGGGACCCAATTTGATTCCCGGCTTCAGTCACTGCTTGTGTGGAGTTTGCATGTTCTCCCTGTGTCTGTGTGGGTTTCCTCCAGGTGCTCTGGTTTCCTCCCAGAGCCCAAAGATGTGCAGGCCATGCTAAAGTTGCCCCTTACGTTAGAGTGGAATAGTTAGGTGAATACGTGGGGTTTACAGTGATGGGATCTGGGTGGGTTGCTCCATCAGAAAGTCAGTGCAGACTCGATGGGATGAATGGCCTCTTTCTGTGCTGTGGGGTTTCTACAATCTCTATCTGCTTTATGGTGTTGGTTGAGGGGTGAATGTTTTCCAGGACACCAGGGAGAATTCCCCTATTCCAATAGTGTCACGGGACAATCATCTGAGAGGGCAGTGAAGCCTCAATTTCGCACCTCATCTGAAGGCACCATCAGCAGTCACTCAGCACTGAACTCACTTACCAATCTGAACTATATATTCAAGTTTCAGGAGTTAGACTTGAAGCCACAGTCTTTGGATTCTAAAGTGAGAGCTCATGCTCCTAAACCAAGCGTAGAGGCATTCTGTACGGGCACACACAAGCTATCAGAGAATAGGGAGCATCACCGCCAATCATTATGCAAAATTGCAGAGACCACAGGCATCCATTTCCCCTCCTTACAGCAGGGCATTGACCTGATTCCTACTGCCATTCCTTTTGAGGTCAGTTAGCCCAGCACTCACAGAGATACGTACAAAATTATGAAGGACATAGATAGGAAGGTAACCAGGGAGCACAGATTTAAGATCAGGATCTGGAGATTGAGAGGGGATTTGAAGGAAAAGCCTTTTCAGTGGTGGGAACCTGGAACTCACTGCTTATCGGGGCAGGAATCCTCACAACATTGAAGAAGCATTTAGATGAGCACTTGAAACACCAGCGCATTCAAGGCCATGGACCCAGTGGGATTAGAATAGATAGGTGCTTTATGGCCAGCACAGACATGATGGGCTGAAAGGCCTGCACCGGGCAGCTCTGTTATGTACCAAGTCCCATGCAGGAAGAGGAGTAAGTGTAAAAATGTCAATTTTAGCATCTTAACATAGAAACTAGAAGCAGGAGTAGGCCATTTGACCCTTCAAACCTGCTTCGCCATTCATCTTGATCATGGCTGATCATCAAATTCATTATCCTGATCCTCCTTTCTTCCCATATCCCTTGATCCCTTTAACCCCAAGAGCTTTTGAATCTTGTTTTACTTTTGCTACATCTGAATCCAGGAAGTACATTTACTGTCTGTCATCACCAAGCCACACTCAGTGGTCATCCCAAATGAAACAACACCATTTGTATCGGTCATTTTAACATCCTTGGGAATGTGGTCTGTGCAATGATGATCAGAATGTTCCAGTTTACTGCAGGTTTCTCCTGTAACATTTTTACAATTTTGATTGTTTTTCACACATACGTGAGCAGATATTTTGATCCATGTTCTTAAAGAAAGAAAGACTTGAATTTATATAGCGCTGTTCCCAACCACAGGGCATCCTACAGTGTTTAATAGCCAAATGAATTACTTGATGAAACTTTCCTCCTTATCAGCAGTGACTCATAGGCACTGTCATTGTGGGTCTGCAGTCAGCCTACAGGACATCACTCACTAATTCTTACTGCCCATTACTCTCCTTGCTTTTCACTCACTTCACCCTGCACCCTTCTCCCAGTCTGCAGATGTTTCTCTTTCCCTCTCTGCTCCCAAATCCCTGGAAAATTAAGCGGGCTATATAACGAACAATCATAACTGTACAACAATCCACTGCAATCTCCCACACACAGAATGATAGAATCCCTGCAGTGCAGAAGGAGGCCGTTCAGTCCATTGAGTCTGCACCGACCACAATCCCACCCAGGCCCTATCTCCATAACCCCACGTATTTACCCTAGCTAGTCCCCCTGACACTAAGGGGCAATTTAGCATGGCCAATCAACCTAATCCGCACATCTTCTGATTGTGGAAGGAAACCAGAACACCCAGAGGAAACCCACACAGACACGGGGAGAACGTGCAGACTCCAAACAGACAGTCACCCAAGCCAGGAATCGAACCCATGTCCCTGGCGCTGTGAGGCAGCAGTGCTAACCACTGTGCCATCATGCTGCCTGAAGGTTGAAAGAGAATCAGAAAATCATGCAAGGAGGGCATTTATTCTATTGTGCTTGTACCAAAAGAGCTATCCAATGAGTCCCACACACTTGCACTTTCCTCATAGACCTGCAGTTTGTTTCCCTCTTCCAACATATTCCCAATTCCCTTTTGGAATATGCTATTGAATATATTCCCATCACGCCTTCAGACTGTACACTGAGTATATTTTAACTATTGGGGCAGTGAATCTGGGGAATGCCCTAAGTAGCTCTCTCTTCCTGCTATCTTTCCCTTATTTGAATAGAATCAGCGAGCGACCTACCCCAGATGAACACCCCAAGGCAGCTAGCTGGATATAACTTGTCGCAATTATCAGCCACGTTGGTGGCTGGCCTCACGGTGTGGTGGACAGCTCCAAATCCCGCAGAGAGCTCATTTAAAACTTACCTTTCCTGGGCCTCTGGGGCTGCACCTCAAATGAAACTGCTGAGAGAGAGAACACCATGCAGACTGTGGCCTTTACTGTCTCTAAACTGACGATTGAGATCTTGTGCTCATCATAGGATCTAATTTGTCTATTAATAGGAACCTACCACCAGGAACAATGAGAGCTGCCCAGTGACAGGCCTCATGTCAAAATAGCAACAGCCAGTGTCTCAACATTAACAACAGCTTATGTTTATACAGCACCTTCAACATAATGGAATGATCCAAAGTGCTTCACAGGAACATTATAAAGCAAAGTGTGATACCAAACCATATAAGGAGATATTCAGTCAGATGACCAAAAACTTGGTTAAAGAGGTAATTTTTAAGGAGTGTCCGAAAGGGGGAAAAATGAGGCACAGAGATGTAGGAAGGATATTCCAGAGCTTTGGGCCAAGACAAATGAAAGCACAGCCAGCAATGATGGAGTGTTGAAAACCAAGGATGCGAAAGAGGTCAAGATCAGAGGAGTGCAGATGCTTCAGAAAGTTTAGGGGAACTAGAGAGAGGAGAGGACATGGAGGGATTTGAAAACAAGGATGTGAATGAGAAACACGCAATCTCTAGTGCCCAGAAAGACAAAGGCAGCAGATGTTTGGGAACACAACTATAGAAAGGGCTGAAGGGCCTGTTCCTGTATCTGCCTATTGTGTCTGCGTCAGCTAATAAAAGGAAAAGGAAACTAGCTGCTCACCATCTGCAAGTCCCCCATCAAGCTAGTCATCTTCCTGACTTGGAAATGTTTCACCATTCCTTTCCTGTCACTGGGTCAAAATTCTGCAGCTCCCTTCCTAACAGCACTGTGGGTGTACCTACACCACATGGACAACAGCATTTCAAGAAGGCGGCTCACCACCACCTTCTCAAGGGCACTGAAGGATGGGTAATGAATGCTGGCCCAGCATTAAAAAATAATTTTAAAAAATCGAGACATTGCTCAACCGGGAGCCAACATAGGACAAAAAGCACAGGGGTGACAGAGGAATGGGCCTTGGTCGAGTTAAGACACAGAGGTTTGAATGACTTTAAGTTTATGGAGGCTAGAATGTGGGAGGCAATGCAAGAATGTGTTGGAAGGTAACAAAAACACGGATAAGGGTTTCTGCATAAAATGAGCTGAGAAGGGTGAAATCGGGCCTTGTTACAGAGGGAGAAAATGATAGTCCTGGTGCTGGAACAAATATGAGACGGGAAGCTCATTTTATGATGACCAAATGTAACACCAGGGCTGCGGATAGACTGGCTTAATGTCGGACAGTTGCCACGGAGAGGATTGGAGTTGGTAGTTAGGGAGTGGAATGTGGAATGTGGAGCAGGCTCCAAAAGCACTGGCGAGCAACAGGACAGTAAGCCTGTCAATCCAATCTTATGTCTGTAACTGCTCTGCTAGCACTAACAGTTAGAATTGTCTGCCGAACTCTCAGGTTTCCAGCGTTCATGTATCTCTCTTCCTCTTACTTTCACACACACTGTCTCTTTGTTATGTTCACCAGTCTCCTGCTTTTCCCAACCTCTTGAAGATGGCTGTTGATACTAAAACACTACACTTCACCTTTCTTATTACCATCAACAGCTATAGAGGAAATTACTGACAACACAAGAACTCTTACCTCAGTCACAATGCTTGTTTGTGTTTCATAGCACATGTTATCAGCTTCCATCCCACACTCAATTACATTGGTTGCTCCCCCAGCAGACCAGATTGTAGATGTGTTTCCTGGTGTGGCATCGAAACACACAGACCATAGGGCCACCAGTTTGATTCTTGGATACGCACTGAGAGAGGTAATCTCAGTGGGGTGGCGAGGGGAGAGGGGGTGATGTGGGGCGGGGGGGGGGGGAGTTTTGGAGGGAGGGGGGTTGTACTGACATGTCACATTAGAAGGAGAGATTGTGGTCGTCAGCCTGGGTCGGAGCTCCTGACTGGGGGATCTGGTGGCCTGGCTGGAAAACACACAGCTGAGGTTCTCGGCTCTGGTGAGGAGTGAGTTTGGATAGCGTTTCCATGACACCCGCCACTTCTCCCCCACCCACTACTGCCCCCCCCACCACCGGCACAGCCCTCACCCCGCAGAAATCGACAGCCTTTAACTGTGGCTCAGTGGTTAGCAGTGCTGCCTCACAGCTTCAGGGAGCCAGGTTTGATTCCCGGCTTGGTCACTGTCATAGAATCTTAGAATCCTACTGTGCAGAAAGAGGCCATTTGGCCCATTGGGTCTGCACCAACCACAATCCCACCCAGGCCTTATCCCCACTTCCCTACGTACTTACCCACCAATCCCTCTAACCTATGCATCCCAGGACACTACAGGGCAATTTAGAATGACCAATCAACCTAGCCTGCACATCTCTGGACTTTGGGAGGAAACCAGAGCACCCGGAGGAAACCCACACAGATGCGGGGAGAATGTGCAAACTCCACACAGACAGTGACCTGAGCCAGGATTCAAACCCAGATCCCTGGAGCTGTGAAGCAGTAGGGCTAACCACTGTGCTACCGTGCCACCCTGTCTGTGTGGAGTCTGCATGTTATCTCCATGTCTGTGTGAGTTTCCTCTGTGTGCACCAGCTTCCTGTCACAATCCGAAAGATGTGCTGGTTAGGTGCATTGGCCATGCTAAATTCTCCCTTGGTGTACCCGAACAGGCACCGGAGTGTGGCAACTGGGGGATTTTCACAGTGGCTTCACTGCAGTGTAAAAAAGCTACTTTGAACCAGAAGATGAGGAACACTTCACCACGTCTGAGTCTCTAACTAAAGCTACTGAAAGGTTTACTCATGTCGGGTACAGTTCCCTAAGTTCGCTACCTGCCGTTGGGTACAATTCCATGAGATCTTTAACTCATGTTCCAGGGGTTCTCTAACTTGTGTTCTGACTATTAAACACAGGGAGAACGAGTTTACTTGCTCCCCTGAAATGGAGATCATACGTTGCTCTTAGTGGAACATACTGCATGTAGTAAATCCACAGAGAGTAGGTGCATATTGGCAGTGCCAAGTTTAGGAGAGTGCGCACAACCTATTTTTGGAGTTGAACCAATGAAAATCACACAACCAGCACAGAGCATGATTAATAAATCTCCTGCTTATCATTCAACAGGGACCACTACACCCATGAAGTCCTCAGTCTAGATGATCCTGAGCTAGAATAGCAGCCCCAGCACATGGTTTAACCTGCAGGTGACTGGTTGATCATAGAAGCGTCCTGGCATACAATGAGCCTGTTTATTTCAAATATTGGATCACCAAGTTGGGTACAGAGGGTCAGAGCAGAATTAAGAATTCGTAGGACCCTTGCTACCAATCAACATTCTGCACCCTACCCAAAACCAACCTCCATCCTATGTCAATCCACTAAAATAGTTCATAAAACTTATTATTTATATATTTATTAAATACATTAAGATACAGGCCTGTAGAATATTTATATGTTGCATTAAGACAAACCAAATTACATGCTACAATTCATATTTGCAGGGTTCCCCAGTAGACCAAGTAGTATTCTGCTCCTGCTGAAAGTTGATGTAGATCTGAACTTCCATCACCCACTGTGACACTTTGGTACCGCCATGACAATGCTTGTTTCCACTACACCCCCCCGCCACCCCCACCCTGAGGGGGGTAGACCCATCTAAGGAATGGCCATTTGGTTTGAAACCCACAGAAATATACCCAAGATGAGGTAGAGAAAACATGCACCCAAAACAAGTTAAAAAACTCATGGAACTGTGTCTAAAAGAAGTTAAATAACTCATGGGACTGTACTTAACACAAGTTAATGATCTCATGAGATCGTACCAAACAGCAGATAGAGAACTCAGGGAACTGTACCCAACATGAGTTAAAAAAAACTCATGGCACTGTACCTATTCTGTTTTAAGGAAGGACAGACAGAAAGGAAATGGTGGTGAAGTTGCATTGTTGACTAAAGAAGGTATTGATACAATATTCAGGAAATGTATTAGCACAGACGATGCAGAATCTTTATAGGTTGAGTTAAGAAATACCAAGGGGCATAAAACATTTGTGGGGATGGTTTACAGACCACCAAACTGCAGTAGTAACGTTAGCAGTAGCATTAGAAAGGAAATCGGAGATGCATGTGTTAAAAGAACATCTGTGATTATAGGTGACTTTAATCTGCACATAGATTGGAGAATCAAATTAGTCACAACATAATAGAGGAGGAATTTCTGGAGTGTGTACGGGATTGTTTTCTGGATGAGTATGTTGAGGAACCAACAAGGGAACAGACCATCTTGGACTGTGTATTGTGCAATGAGAAAGGATTAGTTCACAGTCTAATTGTGAAAGAACTCTTAGGCATGAGTGACCATGGTATGATAGAATTTTTTGTCAAGGTGAATAGTTGGGTAATTGATTCTGAGACCTGGGTCCTGAATCTCAATAAAGGTAACTGTGATGGTGTGAGACATGAATTAGCCATGATGGACTGGGAAACATTACTGAAAGGAAGGACGGTGAACGGACAATGACAGGCATTCAAGGAACGAATAGGTGAACTCCAACAGTTGTTTATTTCCATTTGGCGCAAGAGTGGAAAGGGACCTGTGGCCAAACCATGGCTTACAGGGGAAATTAGAGATAGTAATAGATTCAAAGCAGAAGCATACAAATTGACAAGAAAAAGCAATAGACCCGAGGATTGGGAGCAGTTTAAATTCAGCAAAGGAGGACAAAAGGATTGATTAAGAATGGGAAAATAGAATATGAAAGTAAGCTAGTGGGGAACATAAAAAACTGACTGTAAAAGTTTCTATAGGTATGTAAAGAGAAAAAGATTGAAAAAAATGAATGTAGGCACCTTACACTCACAAACGGGAGAATTCATAACAGGGAACAAAGAAATGGCTGTGGAATTAAATTTGTACTTTGCTTCTCTCTTCACAAAGGAGGACATGAATAATGTACCATAAGTTCTGAGAGAAACAAGTTTTAGTGAAGAGCTGAAGGAAATCAGTATGAGTAGAGAAATGGTTTGGGGGAAAGTGATGGGATTGAAGGTGAATAAATCTACAGGTCCTGATAATTTTCATCCCAGAGTACCTAAGGATGTAGCCCTTGAAATGGTAGATCCATTGGTGATTATTTTCCAAAATTCATGGACTCTGGACTGGTTCCTGCAGATTGGTGGATAGCTAATGTAAGCCGGCTATTCAAAAAGGAAGGTAGAGAGAAAACAGGGAACTATAGACCAGTGAGTGAGCCTAACGTCGATACTGGGGAAGTTGCTAGAGTCCATTATCAAGATTTTCATAACTCAACATTTGGAAGGTAGTGGTATAATCAGACAAAGTCAGCATGGATTTACAAAGGGGAAATCACACTTGACGAATCTGTTAGAATTCATTAAGGATGTAATGAGTAAAGTTGACCAGGGAGAACCAGTGGATATGGTTTATTTAGACTTTCAGAGGTCTTTTGACAAGGTCTTACAAAGCAGAGGACGATGTAAAGTTAAAACACATGGGATTGCGGATGGTATCTTGAGATGGATGGGAAATTGTTTAGGAGATAGGAAATAAAGAGTTGGCATAAACGGGTCTTTTTCTGATTAGCAAGCAGACTAGTGGAGTACCACAGGGATCAGTGCTAGGAACCCAACTCTTCACATTACATATTAATGATTTAGAAGAGGGGACTACATGTATTGTCTACAAATTTGCAGATGATACTAAGTTGGGTGGGAGGTTGAGCTGTGAGGAGAATGCAAAGATGCTTCAGTGTGATTTGGACAGGCTGAGTGTGTGGGCATATGCATGGCAGATGCAGTATAGTGTGGATAAATGTGAGGTTACCCACTTTGGTAGCAATAATAGGAAGCAGGTTATTATTTGAAAGTGTGAGAGAGGTGGACACTCAGTGAGAACTTGATGTCCTTGTGCATCAGACATTGAAAGTAAGCGCACAGTAGCAGACAGTAAAGAAGGCAAATGTGTTTTGGCTTTCACAGCAAGAGGATTTGAGTATAGGGATAAGAATATTTTACTGCAATTGTGTAGGGAGTTAGACAAGGTAGATTCAGAAGTAATGTTCCCGATGGTGGGGGAATCCAGAACCAGAAATCATAGTTTGAGGATAAGGGGTAAACCTTTTCGGACTGAGGTGAGGAGAAATTTCTTCAGCCAGAGTTGGTGAATCTGTGGAATTCACTACCACAGAGAGTAGTTAAGGTCAAAACATTGTCTGATTTCAAAAAGAAATTAGACATAGCTTTTGGGGATAAAGGGATTAAAGGATATGTGGGGAAAGTGGGAACAGGATATTGAATTTGATGATCAGCCATGATAGAACTGTACCTAACACAAGTTAAAGAACTCAAGGAACTGAACCTAACATGGGGTAGAGAACTTATGGAATTGTACCCAATACAAGTTAAAGAACTCATGGGACTGTATCCGACACAAGTTAAAGAACTCAGGGAAAAGTATACATATTAGTATCTGCTGGGGAGTAAAATCAATGATGAATTATATGTAATAAATCCTTTTTGAATTTTATAACAACTGATAAATCGATATGTTTTTTCTAACTTGTTTGCACTATGATTTCAAACAACAAATGAAACGCTGCTGCATACAGAGGGAAAGTGATGCAGAGAGACAGTGATACCTCTCGTTGTTATCAGTTGGGGGAAGAACTCGGCATTGAGCTACGCCTCAGCGTGCCAGGAACACTGCTTTGTTTATGTCTCAGCAATCAGGCAAGTACAAACGCTTGCATTTCACACTTTGTCGGGTTGCTTATGGTTAATGAAGGCGTTTCCTTCTCTTATGCAAAGCTTTCTTTTGTTACCTTTCACTTGAGACTGCTTGCTTTGTTTCGAAGCCCTGATACACCCAAGCGAGCTGCACACTCAACAAGGACTTTGACATGGCATTGGGACCGTTCCATCTTGCAGAATGTTCAAACATCAACAGGCGAAATGCCGAAAAGGAAAGCAAAATATAATGTTTGAGTCTAATGTTAGTGCTCCGCCCTCCACAATGGGTTATTGGAAATGTTTTCATCAGGGCTCATTATGTACTCCTTAAAGCGATTTGTAGCCTACTTAGGTCTTCCAATCTGAAAGGCCATAAAGGAAGATACCAAACTGTTATCAGTGTTTCTGTTATCACTTATCAGGAAGCTTTGTTATCCTGTGTGGTCTTTAGAAGTGTTTGGCTATGGATTCCTATCATTGCTTTTACATTTTGAGTGGCTGAATGATAAAGATGAAGAGTTCAAGTTAGGTTCCTGTGCAGTGGGAGTTACTGCAAACAGGTATCAGCTCTGGCTGAGTGGTAACACTCTTTTTCTGCATCAAAAGACTGTTCCATTCAATTCCACTCCAGAGTTAATGTACTTCGCTGACACTCCACCACAGCACTGAGGGTGTTGTTGTTTGTAGGAGACATTAAGCTGAGGCATTGCCTCTCCTTTCAGATAGAAGATCGCATGAAGATAAGCAGGACTTCTCCCGACGCCCTGGCCAATATTCATCCCTCAACCAAAAAAGCACAGAATTATCAGCTATTTATGGCGACTCACTAATTGCTGCCCTTCGTTACAACAGTAACTACATTTCAAAAGACTTAGGGTGAGATTTTCCAGCCACATTCGCCCCCAGGCTGGAAAATCCTGCCCAAAATCAATGCACCTTTGCATGATCCATTCTCGCCTGCTACAATTCCAATGGCGGGCGGGATGGGAAAACTCCTCCCTTACTGTGGCGTGCCAGACTTTGGGACATGCTGAGCTCCTGAAAGTGGTTATATAAATGCAAGTTCTTTATTTCTTTCTTGATGTTGGTCGCAGCCAGGCAAGTCAGCCAGGCTTCCCATTCCTGATTATTATCCAGTGACCTCTGCTGGGAATGTAGGGGAATATGCTGGGGAGTGTAGGGCTATGTCCCCTAGTAAGGAGTCACCACCTTGTGAGGAGGAAGACTGGGGAGGCAATTGGCAAGAAAAATCATCGACAGTTTAAAAGAAAACATCATCCGCAGTGTAGAGTTTTACAGCTGAGTGGGTAATCCCACAATGTCTTATGGACCAAGATGATTGAAGGTTTTTTTAAAAATATTTGTTCACAGGGTGTGGGCATTGCTGGATGGGCCAGCATTTATTGGCCACCCCTAATTGCCCGTGAGAAGATGGTGATGAGATGCCTTCTTTAGCTGCTGCAGTCCACATGCTCTCAGTACTGGCTCACTATTGGGATGGTCTCCACAGGGGCGAAAGTGGGAACATTATAATGGTTCGACCTCCTGGTCTGAAAATTAGCCAGATTGGTTGCCCCTAATCTTGAAAAGTGCTATATAAATGCAAGCTCCCATCAATGACCCCTTGCTGTAAGCAAATAGATGGATATGATGAGAATAGGCCCTGGCTTAGCAGTGATATCTATTATGATCGAACAGCCTGCTAACAGCCTGAGATCAAAGAAAAAGTGTGGCCACAAAGAGCTGCCAATGCCTACATGGAGTCATACAGCACAGAAAAGGCCATTCGGCCCATCGAATCTGCACCGACAATAACTACCACTAAAGTTGCACTGATCCCATTTTCCAGCATTTGCCACGTATCCTTGAATGTCATGATGTTTCAAGTGTTCATCCAAATACTTTTTAAAGGCTGTGGGGTTTCCAGCCTCCACTACTTCCTCAGGCAGGGCATTCCAGATTCCCACCACCCTCTGAGTAAAAAAATGTTTTCTCAAATCCCCTGTGAATCTCCTGCCCCTCACCCTAAAATTATGCCCCTTCGTGACTGACCCCTCAACCAAAGCGAACAGCTGCTCCCTAATCACCCTCTCTATATCCCTCATAATCTTATCCACCTCCATCATGTTCCCCCCCTCAGCCTTCTCTGCTCTGGAGAAAACAATCCAAGCCTGTCCAGTCTCTCCTTGCAGCTCCAACACTCCAACCCTGGCAACATCCTGGTGAATCTCCTCTGTAACCTCCTCCAGTGTAATCACATCCTTCCTATAGTGAGGTGACCAGAACTGCACACAGTCCTCCAGCTGTGGCCTAGCCAACGTTATGTACAACTCCAACATGACCTCCTTACTCTTATGTCATAGCGAGGGGGATTGAATATAAAAGTAGAGAGGTCTTGCTACGGCTGTATAGGGCATTGGTGAGGCCGCAGCTGGAGTACTGTGTGCAGTTTTGGTCACCGCACTTACGCAAGGATATTTTGGCCTTGGAGGGAGTGCAGAGGAGGTTTACTAGGCTGATGCCGGAGTTGAGGGGGTTGAGCTATGCGGAGAGGCTGAATAAACTAGGCTTGTACTCGTTAGAGTTTAGAAGAATGAGGGGAGATCTCATTGAGACATATAAGATGATGAATGGGATGGATAGGATAGAGGTGGAGAGACTCTTCCCGCTCAGAAAGGACAGTAGGACGAGGGGGCACAGCCTCAAGATAAAGGGGGGGCAGTTTAGAACGGAGTTGAGGAGGAACTTCTTCACTCAAAGGGTGGTGAATCTCTGGAATTCTCTGCCCGTTGAAGTGGTGGAGGCTACCTTGCTAAATATTTTTAAGACGCGGGTTGATGGGTTTTTGATAAGAGAGGGGATTAAGGGTTATGGGGAGAGGGCGGGAATGTGGAACTGAGCCACGACAGATCAGCCATGATCTTATTGAATGGCGGGGCAGGCTCGAAGGGCTAGATGGCCTACTCCTGCTCCTATTTCTTATGTTCTTATGTTCTTATGTCTGTGCCATGGCTGATAAAAGCAAGTATCCCATATGCCTTCTTAACTATCTTATTCTCCTGTTCTGCCACATTCAGGGATCTGTGAATAACTACCCCAAGATCTAGCTGTTCCACTGGGCTTCCTAGTGTCCTGCCATTCATTAAATACAGGAGAGAGAGAAACAATGAGAAAAAGAAACACTTTTTAAAGTGAATAGGAAGAGAGGAAACCTTTAGTGAGAGGAAGCAGATCAGAGATTTGTGTGGGAAAGGCAGACTTGGGGAAAATAATTGTTGTTGGCAGTGTATTATCTCTTAGGTGCAGTGTCAAGAGTAAACAGTGTGTAGTGCTTTCCCTCGCCTACAACATCTGCTGTCAGGGACAGATGTAGTCTAAACAATCACTGGGTTACAGTGACTGACCCGACTGAAATAGGTCACTATCAGTCTTCTACTGTGAAGGAATCTACCACCTACAGTAATCGAGTTGTCAGGACAGACAGTGCTTCTCAGAGCAGAATAAGATCTTGGCAAGTTATTGTGGTAAAGTTGAATCTCACTGCAGTAGGTTAACGAGACTCCATTTGTAAATCTGAGATCATTGTGCCAAGAAAAGAAAGAAGCTGCTAAAATTTCCAGCTCAGTCGCCGAGTTGAGTTTTCAAGTTTGCTGATACTTTTTTAACCTTCCCGTCTTCTGTGTTTTTACTCACCTTTTCCCTTTTTTTGGTAGAGTTTCTGCATCCAGACTCCACTGCAGAATTCTCAGCTGAGGCAACCCCTCCCCACCACCATCCCACCCCCGACACCCCCACCATCACCTCTCGCCGCCTCACTTTAGATAATTCCAGTTTAAAGTTTATTTATTGGTGTCACAAGCAGGCTTACATTAACACCGCAATGAAGTTACTGTGAAAATTCCCTAATCGCCACAGTCCGGCACCTGTTCGGGTACACTGAGGGGGAATTTAGCATGGCCAATGCACCCTAACCAACACGTCTTTCGGACTGTGGGAGGAAACCGGAGTAAACCCAAACGGACACAGGGGGAACATGCAGACTCCACAAACACAAGCCGGGAATTGAACCCGGGTCCCTGGCACTGTGAGGCAGCAGTGCTGACTACCATGCCACCATGTTGTGATGCAGCTGTGTACCCCATAAAGGAGCCAAAAGTTCAACTCCCATTCTGTGTTGTTGGTGGATCAAAGCCAGAGTGGCTGAGTTATCTGTCCAGGGAGGGGGCTCCAGGACAATTCTTTGCTGGATATGTAAGGACGTTAGGTTACAATCAAATCAGGCTGGCCGCGATTCCTCCTCGACAGAAATGAAGGTGTTTGCACAGCGCTCAGTTCCACTCTCAGTTCCCCAGATAAAGAATCTGTCCATGCTCACTCAACTGCCATGGCCACTGGGGCAGGTCAGAATCTGGGTATTCAGCAGCAAGCAACTCACTTCCAGACTCCCCTAAACTTCCCAAACATCTACAAGGCCAAATGTCAGGAGAGTGATGGAATACTCTCCACTTGCCTGGAAGAGGAGACAAGGCCTCACCATGCCAGCTGGATAGTGAGGACAGCAGCTGCTGTAATGCATGGGGTGGATGTTGAGGCTTGGCCACCCTCCAGCCGCTGCTCCACACCGGGATGAGAGGGGACGTTAGAGTGCAAAGATGGGTAATATTGCGAACTCTCTCACTCTCTCTGCCTCTCTTTTCCTTGTCCTCACAGACTGAGAATGGATTTTGGACTGGAGTCATTTCCGGTGGCAACGTTCCTGATCACTGACTCCGAGGCAACTAAGCACCAAGGCCAAACCAGGCATGACCATACACCACAGGAGCCGGAACCCGAAGCTCCAGGGGGCTGCTGCAGAGGCTCAAAGGCTGAGGAGGGGGCAAGAAGGCAGCGAGACCAGAGACCCCAGGTCCACAGGGGACACTGGCATTTTGAGAAGCTGTCAGGCCTCATGTGGTACAGAAGACTACACAGCAACTATGCCAGGTTCTCAATCAACTGGCACCGAAAGGAGGAGGACACCCACTCCCAAGGTCACCATCACCCTCGGCTTCTTTGCCACTGAATCTTTCCAGGGCGCAAGGGGGACCTGTGCGGAATCTCACTCATTGTGCACAGCTGCATCCACCAGACTCAAGGGGCTGAATGGCCTACTCCTGCTCCTGAGTCCTATGTTCCTCAGGGTAGAAATATAGAAACAGAAAGATAGGAGCAGGAGGAGGACATTCAGCCCTTCGGGCCTGCTCCACCATTCATCACAATCCTTTTATGCTTATACATTAGCTTCAACCTGGACCAGGCCCATCAGGATGCCTGGGTTGCAGGATTCAGTGCCATCGCCGGGTTGTCCCTGGCACCCAGTGGCACACATATCACCCAGAAGCACCATCTCATCATGGAGTGCCCTACATTAACAAGAAGGTGGTGTGACCACCAGCTGAATATTATGCACGTCTGTGCACGTTACCCTGAGAATGTGCATGATCCCTTCATCCTGAACATTTGGAGGTACCTGACACCATTGAGGGTCTCTATCAGACAAGGGATTGGCTAGTAGAGGATAGGGTTACCCGCTGAGGTTGTGGCTAATCATGCCTGTGTGGAGACGATAGACCGAGGTGGAGAATCGTTACAATGAAGCGTAGTTTGCCACCAGGAATGTTATCGAGCAATGCATAGGCTCTCTAAAGATGTAGTTCAGAAGCTTGCTGTGCGCTCCACAACTGGCACAGCAGTGGAGCGACATGCTGGAGGAGGAGGAGAAGGAACAGGCAGTGTCAGAAACAAGGAAGACAGTTGGAGATAGGAGAGTCATCCACAGTGAATTAGTTTTAATTGTGAAAGTATACATTTGGTTCCCCTTTATCCATAACTAACACGTCTATACTTCACCTGTGCCAACTCAGTGCTCCTGCAACTTCTTAAATTTGAGGCCTCCCACTCCTTCTAGGTGTTCCCCACGTCTTGAATACATTCAATGTCTTGGCATCAGCTACTTTCTATGGTAATGAATTCCACAGGCTATCTACTCTTTGGGTGAAGAAATGTCTATTCATCTCTGTCTTAAATGGTCTACCCCGAATCCTCAGACTGTGACCTTTGGTTCTGGACACCCCTACCATCGGGAACATCCCTCCTGCAGCTAGTCTGACGTCACATACCAACCCACTCAAGAACAGCTTCTCCCCTGCTGCTGTCAGACTTTTGAATGGAGTTATCTCGCATTAAGTTGATCTTTCTCTACGCCCTAGCTATGAGTGTAACACTACATTCTGCACTCTCTCCTTTCCTTCTCTATAATCGATATGTTTTGTCTGTATAGTGCACAAGAAACAATAATTCTCGCTGTATGTTAATATATGTGACAATAATAAATCGAATCAAATCAAATCAAAATCAAATCTACCCTGTCTAATCCTGTTAGAATTTTATACGTTTCTATGAGACTTCCCCCTCATTCGTCTGAACTCTAGAGAAAACAATCCTAACATAGTCAATCAAGAGGCCATTTGGCCCATTGAATCTGTTTTGCAGTTTGATAAAATCGTGTTTTTTTTAATTTATTCATTCAAGGGATGTGAGCTTCACTGGCTGGGCCAGCATTTATTGTATGGAGATGCCAGCTTTGGACTGGGGTAAACACAGTAAGAAACCTCATAACACCAGGTTAAAGTCCAATAGGTTTATTTGGTAACACAAGCCACTAGCTTTTGGAGCGCTGCCCCTTCATCAGGTGAATAGGAATTCTATTCACAAACAGGGCATGTAAAGACACAAACTCAATTTACAAAATAAAGGTTGGAATGCAGGTCTTTACAGGTAATCAAGTCTTAAAGGTGCAGACAATGTGAGTGGAGAGAGGGTTAAGCACAGGTTAAAGAGATGTGTATTGTCTCCAGACAGGATAGTTAGTGAGGTTTTGTACACCCAGGCAAGTTGTGGGGGTTACAGATAGTGTGACATGAACCCAAGATCCCGACTGAGATCGTCCTCATGTGTGCGGAACTTGGCTATCAGTCTCTGCTCAGCGACTCTGCTTTGTCGTACGTCGTGAAGGCCGCCTTGGAGAACGCTTACCCGAAGATCAGAGGCCGAATGCCCACGACCGCTCAAGTGTTCCCCAACAGAAAGAGAACACTCTTGCCTGGTGATTGTCGAGCGGTGTTCATTCATCTGTCATCGTAGCGTCTGCATGGTCTCCCAATGTACTGTGCCTCGGGACATCCTTAGCTGCAGCGTATTAGGTAGATAGCGTTGACCGAGTTGCAAGTGTACGTAGCGTGTACCTGGTTCTCAGGTGAGATGATGACATCCATGTTGATGATCCGGCACATCTTGCAGAGGTTGCTGTGGCAGGGTTGTGTGGTGTCATGGTCACTGTTCTCCTGAAGGCTGGGTAGTTTGCTGCAGACAATGGTCTGTTTGAGGTTGTGCGGTTGTTTGAAAGCAAGAAGTGGGGATGTGGGGATGGCCTTGGCGAGATCTTCATCTTCGTCAATGAGAAGATGTCGTAGCTTCTCCGCTCTGCATTATTTTCCACCCTTCATTGCCCTCAAGAAGGTGGTGGAGAGCTGCCTTCTTGAACTGCAGTGGTGTAGGTACACCCATTGTGCTGAACAAGTTGTGGTCTCAACTCCACTTTCGCACCCCTCCCCCGCAACCCCTTCCCCATCCATAACTTTGACCCCCTTGTGAATCAAAAATCTGTCTAACTCAGCCTTGAATACATTCAATGACCCCATTCTCCATGTGCTCTGGGGTAGAGAATTCCACAGATTAACGCCCCCCTGAGAGGAGAAAGCTTCTCTTTATCTCAATCTTCAATGGGAGAGCCCAGACATTTAAATTGTGTGCCCTGGTTCCAGCCTCCCCCACCAGGGGAACCATCTTTCAGTATCCACCCTGACAAGTTCATTGATGATTTCATACGTTGCAACAAAATCACCTCTCATTCCTCTAAACTCCAGCCTGCTCAACTTAGCCTCCTAAGGAAACTCCTTCATCCCAAGAAGCAGTCAAGTGAACCTTCTCTGAACTTAATACAATTATATACTTTGTTAAGTAAGGGCACCAAAACTGTACACAATATTCCAGATGCGATCCCACCCATGCCCTGTGCAGCTGCGGTAAAACTTTCCAACCTTTATATTCCATTCCCCTTGCAATAAACAACAACATTCCATTTGCCTTCCAAATCACTCGCTGTACCTGCACGTTGACATTTTCAGATCCATATACCAGGATGTCCAGATCCCTCTGTTCCATCAAATTCTGCAATGTCCCTCCATTTAAATAGTATATTTTTCTATTCTTTCTGTGAAAGGTTCACATTTTCCCACATTAAACTCCATCTGCCAATTTTTTTTTGCCCACTCACGTAACTTGTCAGTGTCTCTCTGCAGAATGTCTTGACAACTTACTTTCCTACCTATCTTTGTGCTGTCCATCAGCTATTTTATCCACCGTACATTCAGTCCCTTATCCAAGTCATTGATATAGATTGCAAATAGTTGAGTACTGATCCCTGCAGCACTGGTAACATCTTGCCAACCCAAAAATGATCCATTTGTCCCTGCTCTGTGCTTTAGAGGAAGGGGAGATTTACCAGTGTAATATCAGGGAGAAGGAACTTCAGTCCTGTGATGAGATTAGCTAAGTTGGGATAGTTCACTTTCGAGCAGTGAAGGTTAAGGAAAGATTTAACAGAAGTGTTCAAAATGATGAAGGGTGGAGTATAATAAATAAGGAGGAAGTGTTTCCATTGACAGGAGGGTGCTGATTTAAGATCATTGTAAAACAACCAGAGGGAAAATGAGGCGCAAAACCTCTTACACAACAAGTCGGTGCGATCTGCCAACACCCGAAACTTTAAAAAAAGAGAATTAGATAAACGCTAAAAAGAAAAGTAATGGTACGAAATGGAGAAAGGGACAGGAGGACTAATTGGGATGGCTCTTTCAAAGAGCTGGCACTGACATGATGGGCCAAATGGCCTGCATCTGCTAGAACGGCATTTTTCAAAGTGGGGGGTCATGACCTGTGCTTGGGTAATGGGGATGTTGAAAATGGGTAACCGGATACCCTGTTTGTGAAAATGCAGAATGTTCCGTGATCCTGTTCAAAATGTGGCGGGATATTCTGTGATCCTGTTCAAAACACGATGAAATATTCCGTGATCCTGTTCAAAACTCGGAGGGATATTCCGTGATCCTGTTCAAAACACGGTGAGATATTCCGTGATCCTGTTCAAAACTCGGAGGGATATTCCGTGATCCTGTTCAAAACATGGTGGGATATTCCGTGATCCTGTTCAAAACACGGTGAGATATTCCGTGATCCTGTTCAAAACTCGGAGGGATATTCCGTGATCCTGTTCAAAACACGATGAGATATTCCGTGATCCTGTTCAAAACATGGTGGGATATTCCGTGATCCTGTTCAAAACACGGTGAGATATTCCATGATCCTGTTCAAAACTCGGAGGGATATTCCATGATCCTGTTCAAAACATGGTGGGATATTCCGTGATCCTGTTCAAAACACAGTGAGATATTCCGTGATCCTGTTCAAAACTCGGAGGGATATTCCGTGATCCTGTTCAAAACACGGTGAGATATTCCGTGATCCTGTTCAAAACACGGTGAGATATTCCGTGATCCTGTTCAAAACACGGTGAGATATTCCGTGATCCTGTTCAAGAGAAAAGTGGGATGTTGTGTTTACAGCGTGCATTTTGTAGAAGATGGAATGACAATGAGGATCTCTCAACTCAGTTGATGATGTAGTCAGCTTGAAGAGAAAAAGCTTCCTATTACTGATACAATTCAAGTTACGTGCGCTTTATGAAAGGAAGAGATACGAAGGCGAATTTTTAAATGTATAGTAAATCCCGTTTCCATTGCCACTGTAGCAGCAGTGGGCCAGGAGGGGCGGCCATTTTGTCAAAAGAGTTTGAAAACCCCTGTGCTAGAAGATTCTATGGGCAAGGGAGAAAATTGTAAAGAGTCAAAACAAGTTTGCACACCATCAGATAATCCCCAGGTAGGTGTTCAAATGTACGTTTCCAGTGTCAAGCTTCACCCCGTTGGGAGTATATATCGGGAATGCGCTTATCCATAAGTTTCCATCCACAATTTATGAAATTATCACTTCTTTGTAACTTCACAGAGCTGTGAACTTACATGCTATCTTGCTTGTGAGAGTCTAAAATAACACAGTACTACATCGTTCTGTAGGAGGAGACGGGACACTTGAGTTATGTACATGGGGTATAGTTCTTGTGGGGGTGGGGGGGGACTCTGCACAGTCTGGAGTGGCAGATCAGATCAGAATGGACTCCTCCCCACCCTATCCCTCCGCCGGGAGAGGCTGGGAGGAGTGGGGGGATGTGGTTGGTTTGCCGTTACGCTTTAAACAGGGCCCTCTCCAGGTCTGCTGTCACCGTCAGCCTCCATCCCAGCAGGCTCCAAGGCTGCCTGGCAACCCAGATGCTAGCAGGATGCAGTGTCAGCTGCAGCTGATGTCACCCTGTTGGCATCTGCTCATCTGTGCTAAGCCCAGCAAGCCAGTGGGCGCTGCCTTGTTATGAGGAGCAGCGTATTCAGTGGGTACGGTTGTGTGTGTGTGTGTGTGGGGGGGGGGGAGGAGCAGGGGTGCGGGGGCAGGGAGGGGGTGGAGGGTAGGGTTAGCAGGAGGAGGTGGGTGGGGGGGGGGGGGGGGGTGCGGAGATGGGATATGGAAGTACTACAAAGACCTGTCCTGCAGACACAGGTGCCAGGCCAATGCGGAGTGGGGGGAGGGGAGAGCTTCATTATTTCCATTGTTTGGAGGAATTAGGTCATTAACCCATAATTAATCGGCTGCTGCCGTCGTACTGATAGGTGACTGGCTGCAACCACCACTTCTCTCCCGAAGAAACACTCCTCGCTGACGTGGATTCTACAAACTGGTGACAGATTAAGAGTGCATTCCATTTCCAGCAAATCGCGGTAAGCTTTAAATTGATTGGGATTAAAGAGGCCGCTGTCCAAATATCCACCGCACCACCTAACAGACGGGGTGGGGGGGGGGGGGGAGGCGCTTTCACAGGCCTGAAGCTCCATCGATTAGAAACACTGTGTGCTCCTCCACCACAGCAACAACAACTGGCGTCTATAGAGTGCCTATAACATCCACAAGGATGTCACACACACACAGAGAGAGAGAGAGAAAGCTTAAAGGTCAATGTCTGAAGAAGGCCAAGACAACATGAGGAAGATTTCTCCCACGCAGCGAGTGGTGAGGATCTGGGACGTGCCGCCCAAGCGTGCGGCAGAGGCAGATCCAATCGTGACTCTCAAGAAAGGATTGGAGAATTATCGGCGGGAGAAGAACGGGCAAGAGAAGGAACGTGGTGAATTGCTCTTGCAGAGGGCCAGCACAGACACAAGGGGCCAAATGGCCTGCTTCCTGTGCTCTAACCATTCAATGACTTTCCTTTAGGTAGCACCTTGCACCAAATATCTCAATGCCCCTTTTACAGCCAATGAAATATTTCTGAAATGCAGCCACTAGCGGAATTTTCTGGCCCTTTCTGTGCAGGACTAGTGAACCATGTATTATCACAAAGACCACTCCCATTAGCTGCCTGCAGAATCCAAATCCATAGAACCAAACAATCCCATCAGCGCAGAAAGAGGCCATTCAGCCCACCAAGTCTGCATCGACTCTCCAAGTAAGAAGTCTCACGACACCAGGTTAAAGTCCAACCAGTCCAACGCCGGCATCCTTACATCATCGACTCTCCAAAACAGCAATCCATCCACCCACCTCCACACCCCCACCCTCCCCCAGCCCCACCCTATCCCCATAACCCTGCGCATTTCCCATGACCAATCCACTAAAATACCTATCCCTGGATACTAAGGGGCAGCTTACTGTGACCAATCTATCTAACCTGCACATCTTTGGAATCATGATGTGGAGCTGCCGGTGTTGGACTGGGGTGAGCACAGTAGGAAGCCTCACAACGCCAGGTTAAACTCCATCTTTGGGGTGTGGGAGGAAACCGGAGCACCCGGAGGAAACTCACACTGACATGGGGGATACGTGCAAAACTCCACACACAGACAGGAATCTCCCAGACCCACTGATGTCTACATGGTAATACATGGTTTGCCAGTCCCGCTGCCAGGGAAACTGTCCTGGGTGGTCGCCTTCAGCGGGACTGGAAGATCTTGCCAGCGAGAAAGACCAGAAAACCCACCCACTATCGTAATGTGGGAAAGGTAGCAGCCAAATGAGCGCACAGCAAGCTCCCACAATGTGATAATGACCAGATAATCTGTTTTGGTGATGTTGATTGAGGAATGAATACTAGGGAACAAGGCGGACACCAGTGATAACTCTCCCCTGCTTTTCTTCGGTACAGTGCCATGGGATCATTTACACCCCCTGTGAGGGTTATTGGGGTCTCAGTTTGATATCTCACCTGAAAGATGGGTATTTAACCATTCGAGAGAGAGACTTGATGATATATCGCTTGAGGGACACCATTCTGCAAGCATGGGGAAAGCCTCCATCAAGTAAAAGACAGCACCTCTGACAATGCAGTTCTCCCCCATTACTGCGTCTTCTCGGAATTTTCCCATCCTGCACACCACGGGAACCGGAGTGGGCGGGACACAGACTATGTAAGGGTCCATTGACCTCAGGTGGGATTTTCTAGCCTTGGGACAGACGCAGTGGGAAAATCCCGTCCTGTGGAGTTGGACTTGAACTCACAATCTTCTGACTCAAAAGGGTCTTCTGTTCTCGGCGGCTGTCTCACTTGTTGCCTGAGAAAGCGGTGAGGCTCCCTCTGATTCTGAGGAGGAAGACCCTGCTATATCTTCAGCCCATCAGGCAAGAGCTGCCAAACATTCAGAGGCCAGCAGCTCTTGCACTTGGTAATGCCATGGAAGAGGGCATGGATGATGCTTGGAAAACACTCTCCCACCCTCCCCCCCACAATGAGGTTTGGGGGTGGGGGGGGAGGAGGGGAGTTCATGGCATTGAGCCATGGGGAGGAATGGGAGGGTGGGCATCAGCAGCCATCTTCCTGCCCTGTGTCAAAGGCGTCTTTCATGCACAGATTACCGTGGATCGAGTGATCCCCATCCCTCCAGCCGGCACAGTTTTACCAGGCGTGCAGGCCACATGTTGGCAGGCCTGCCCTGGACCTGGGAGGATTGCAGTGGAAGCAGGGAGAGGCCCTTAATGGTCATTAGTTGGCCTCTTAGGGGACTGAAGTGGAGGTGAGGCAGGAAGGTCGACAATAGGCCTACCTGCCAGAACTTAGTTCCAGTGGAAGTGAGGTGTCAGATATTGGTCCTGACACCATCCTGCCAAGTTCCCAGGACCACCCGTCTCCTTTCTTGCCTCCCGCAGAGGCAGGACATTCCAGCAGAAGACGGGACTACTGATGACTGAGCTACAGCTGACACAAATCACTCCTAACACTGAGCCACAGAAGGAAATATTGCAATATTCCGAGAGGTGGCCAAAAGGCGGTCAGCACTGCTGCCTCACAGCGCCAGGGAGCCAGTTCGATTCCCAGCTTGGATCACTGTCTGTGTGGAGTTGGCCCATTGTCCCCATGTGGGTTTCCTCCCACAGTCCAAAGATGTGCGGGTTAGGTGAATTGGCCATATTAAATTGCCCCTTAGTGACCCAGAATGCATTGGTGAGAGGGATTAACGAGGTAAATATGTGGGGTTATGGGGATGGGGCCTGGCTGGGTTGCTTTCGGTACAGGCTTGATGGGCCGAATGGCCTCCTTCTGCGCTGTAGGGATTCTATGATTCTATGAAAGAGTTAGATTTTAAGTAAGGTCTTAAAGGAAGACCGAGAGGAGAGGTTGAGGGAGAAAATTCCAGAGGTTAGGAATTATATGGCTGAAGGTGAGACTGATGTGACAGTGTTGGCATTGGACTGGGATAAAACACAGTGTGAAGTCTCACAACACCAGGTTAACCACCTTCCTGTTGGGGAACATTTCAGCGTCACGGGCACTCGGCCTCTGATCTTCGGGTAAGCGTTCTCCAAGGCGGTCTTCACGACACACGACAGCACAGAGTCGCTGAGCAGAGACTGATAGCCAAGATCCGCACACATGAGGACAGCCTCAACCGGGATTTTGGGTTCATGTCACACTATCTATAACCCCCACAACCTGCCTGGACTTGCAAAATCTCACTAACTTTCCTGTCTGGAAACAATATACATCTTTTTAACCTGTGCTTAATGTTATCTCCACTCACATTGTCTGTAGCTTTAAGACTTGATTAGCTGTAAAGACTCATATTCCAATCATTATTCATATAAATTGAGTTTGTGTCTTTAAAT
Organism: Carcharhinus amblyrhynchos; assembly: GCF_965287045.1. Taxonomy (NCBI): domain Eukaryota; kingdom Metazoa; phylum Chordata; class Chondrichthyes; order Carcharhiniformes; family Carcharhinidae; genus Carcharhinus; species Carcharhinus amblyrhynchos. Next base: position 41,213,139 of record NC_137343.1, on the reverse strand, counting down.
GCCCTGTTTAAGATCAGAACTCCCACGCACCTGACAAAGGAACAGCCAGTTCTGAAAGCTAGTGGTGTTTGCTGCAAATAAACCTGCTGGACTTTAACCTGGTGTCGTAAGACTTCTTACTGAAGGTGTGACTGCCAATAATGAAGGAATCTAGAATTCTTTGAGTGTTGTAGGGGGAGATTGCAGAGATAGGGAGGCGTGGAGGCATACGAGGGATTTGAATGCAAAGAAGGGCATTTTTAAACTGAGGCTTGGATGTTATGTAAGAATTTGGTGCAGGTTCAGACACAGGCTTTGGATGAGCTCAAGTTTATGGAGGACACAAAACAGGAGGGCAGCTCAGAAAATCCTGAAATAGTCCTGTCTTTCTGGAGGTATAAAGGCTAAGGTGATAAATAAGGGTTTCAGCAGCAGATGGAAGGGGATGGAGATGGGCAGAGTTACAGAGGTGGAGGTAGGTGGTCTGTGTGATATTGGATCACAAGGGTGGCACAGTGGGGCAATGGCCTCACAGCGCCAGGGACCCGGGTTTGATTCTGACCTAGCGTTGCTATTTGTGCAGAGTTTACACATTCTCCTTGTGTCTGCGTGGGTTTCTTCCAGGTGCTCTGGTTTCCTCTGATATTCCAAAGATGTGCAGGTTAGGTGGATTAGCCATGCTAAATTGCCCCTTAGTGTCCAAAGGTTAGGAGAACTAGCCATGGGAAATGTGTGGGGTACGAGGATAGGGTGGGGAAGATGGCCTGGATAAGATACTCTCAGAGAGGTGCAGATTTGATGTTCCAATGGCCTCCATCTGCACTGTAGGGATTGTATGGATTCTATGGATAAGGTACATTACTTAATTGGAGGATGTTTTAGCTGTTTGACCAGTTATCTGATGATACAGGAGCAATGGAGGTTTTGAAGTAGGGCTAACTATGTCATCAGTATGCGGAACTTGGTCAAGTCTCCACGTGAGTCACCAAAGGTCAGCATGTAGATGTGAACTAGTATAGGGCCAAGGATAGATCCTTGGAAACTCCACTGGAAACTGTGTGGCTCTGGCTAGAGATGCTTTTGCAGGAGATTCTCTGGATCTGGCTGGTTAGGAAATGGTGAAGCCAGTGAGAGCAGCCCAACTCACCTGGACAACAGGGGTAATGCATTGGAGGAGGTTGGTGTGGTCAAAGACACATTCACATGGGATGTTGCTTTACGATTTTGATTAGGGTCACAGCAGTGCTATAGCAAAAAAGGGATTGGAGAAATTCAGACATAGAGTTGTGTAAAAGATGATACAGATATGCAAGATATGCAAGGGGTGGCATGGTAGCACGGTGATTAGCACTGCTGCTTCACAGCTCCAGGGACTTGGGTTTGATTCCCAGCTTGGGTCACTGTCTGTGTGGAGTTTGCACATTCTCCTCATGTCTGCGTGGGTTTCCTCCAGGTGCTCCGGTTTCCTCCCACAGTCCAAAGATGTGCGGGTTAGGTTGATTGGCCATGCTAAGAAATTGCCCCTTAGTGTCCAGGGACACATAGGTTAGAGGGATTAGTGGGTGTAATATGTAGGGATATGGGGGTAGGGCCTGGGTGGGATTGTGGTTGGTGCAGACCCAATGGGCCAAGTGGCCTCTTTCTGAACCGTACGGATTCTATGATATTCTATGATAAGATGACGATGTATTTAAGGACTTTGGAGTTGAAAGAGAGCTGAGAGAGGCTGGGAGGTTGGAGAATTGAGAAACTTGAGAAAGTTGTAACTTTAAAGTAAGCTTGAGATGTCTACAAAGGGGTGGGGGGGTGGAATTGGAGCCCATGTTAGCTGCCAACGTAAATGACAACACAGGCCCAATATCTTGCCGCAGTCGGGAAATGAGATTCTTGCTGGCAAGATCTCCTTTCCCGATTTTCCATACCCCTCACCCATAACACAACAAGGTTCAGAAAGGGCAGGAACGTAATTTCAATAAATGTTAATAAATTTACATTTTATTAGAGGGATTCCCTGCATTGTGGAAAGGGTCAAGAGCTTCAAGTCTTTAGGTTTTCAGATCACCAACAACCTGCCCTAGTCCCCCCATGCTAACACTATAGTTCAGAAAGCTCACCAACACCCCTACTTTCTCAGGAGTCTAAGGAAATTTGTCAGGTCAGCTACAACTCCCACCAACTTTTACAGATGCACCATGGAAAGCACTCTTTCTGGTTGTATCACAGCTTGGTATGGCTCCTGCTCTGCCCAAGACTGCAAGAAACTACAAAGACTGGTGAATGTAGCCCAATCCATCATGTAAACCAGCCTCCCATCCACTGACTCTGTCTACACTTCCCGCTGCCTCGACAGAGCAGCCAGCATAATTAAGGACCCCCTGCACCCTGGACATTCTCTGTTCCACCTTCTTCTCTCGGGAAAAAGATACAAAAGTCTGAGGTCACCAACCAACTCAAGAACAGTTTCTCCCCTGCTGCTGTCAGACTTTTAAATGGACTTACCTTGCATTAAATTGATCTTTCTATACACTCTAGCTATGACCGTAACTCTATATTCTGTACTGTCTCCTTTCCTTCTCTATGAACGGTGTGCTTTGTCTGTATGGTGCGCAAGAAACAATACCTTTCACCGTAACCTAATAAATGTGACAATAATAAATCAAATCAAATGTGTCCCACTCTCACTAAATAGCCATACCTCACTGATATGGCTTCACAACTTGAATCAGTCGAGGGGAACATGTGGGGGAGTGTGGTGGTTGACGCCAAGGTGAGTATAACCTCTGGGGTAGAGGGCCGTGTCCGGTCAGTTCACTGGCACCACTCCTTGGCACTGCCAACCTGGCAGTGTTAGTCTGGCACAACGCTGGCATAAAATGCTCTAAACCCGGGAGAGAAAACACAGCTGCGCAGCTGGAGAGCTTCCACCAGTTTCTTCACCTCAGCCAGAACTGTGTGCACTGAGGGGAAGATTCCGCCCAAGGTCTAAGTATCGGGAATATCGGCAGAGTGAATGAGCGGCGAGGGCCTCCCCTCTTTGTCAGCCATAAACATCCACAATGAAATGTGTTCAGGTCTGTCTCAACCCAGTTTCTGGTGTGCATGAAGCTTAAGTTTATTTATTAGCGTCACAAGTAGGCTTACATTAACACTGCAATGAAGTTAGTGTAAAAATCCCCTAGCCGCCACACTGCAACACATGTTCGGGTACCCCAGGGTCGGGTGCTCCGGTTTCCTCCCACAGTCCAAAGATGTGCGGGTTAGGTTGATTGGCCATGCTAAAATTGCCCCTTAGTGTACTAGGGTGGTTAGGTTAGAGGGATTAGCAGGTAAAATATGTAGGGATACGGAGGTAGGGCCGGGGTGGGATTGTGGTTCTGTGGTACACTGAGGGAGAATTTAGCATGGCCAATGCACCTAACCAGCACGTCTTTCAGACTGTGGGAGGAAGCCGGAGCACCCGGAGGAAACCCACACAGACACAGGGAGAACGTGCAGACTCCACACAGACAGTGACCCAAGCCAGGAATTGAACCCGGGTCCCTGGCGCTGTGAGGCAGCAGTGCTAATCACTGTGCCACCCTGCTGCCTTAATAATTGGGGCTTATTTGTATGATGCAGACAACCTCACCTCCAGAGCCAGTTTCGGGAATAGGAAGATCATGCTGATGGAATCTCAATTGGGTCAAGGCTCATCATTGAGAGATTAGAGGGAACTTCCTTCTTCAACTCTCTGCCCAATGACAGATCTGACCCATGGCACCGTGATCTCCATGATGGGTGCAACCCCATTTTTACAGGCATGTGGTGGCCTGGAGCTATGGGCAGTGACAGACGAGGTTATTTCCATCATGTAGCTGACCAGGGATCTAGAGGGAGCTTTACTCTGCGTTCAAACCCATGTTATGTCTGACCTGGAAATGCCTGAGATTGAAATGAGGCTTAAAAAAAAGTACGCCGGGAGAGAAGCTTGTACTTTGGATGCTGTGAAGGTCTGAACAAGTTAAACAGAGCATTGAATATCCAGAACTGTTCCGCTCATTACTGATGATGGGTTTCGAATAATATATCTTTACTGAATCTTAATTAATTTACTGAAAGTTGGCAACCCTCCACAGCAACATGCCAGCTCATGACTGGCCCGATTGTCTTTCTCTCTCCTTAACATTACAGCACTTTTACCAGTTACTCCATTGGCTGGAAGAGATTATTTCAACTTGGCATGCAGTCTATCAATGCTTCAACAATGCTTCCCATCCACTAAATCGCCTCAATTATCTCGTCCTTAATCTTGGTCATTTTCTGATGCCCGTTTCAAAACTTCTCTCAATGAATTTGCACCCCACCCCGCCTCATTTTCTCCCCTAAAACCTACCTTATACCAGGATACGTCTATCATGGGGGAGCTCCAGGGATCCCACGACAACACAAAATGGTGAAAAGTTTAAACATGCTGAACCTCCATCTTGTGACCATTAGGAGCTGGACGTTTCCCTGGCTCGATGGAGAGATATAGTTAGGCCAGAGTGGCAATAGCTACTTGACTACACTCTCAGAGAATAGCATGGAGGGAGTCACAGAACATAGAACACTACAGCACAAACAGGCCCTTCGGCCCACAGGTTGCGCCGATTATATCCATACCTACCAGGCCATAGAACTATCTATAACTCCCAATCCCATTAAATCCCATGTACTCCCATGTAGTCCTGGTGAATATTTCACTTACTAACTCAAGGCAGCCTTGGCAACTCTAGCGCCAACGTAACTTCCGGGCACAAATCAGGTTCAAGCACAATGATTGTGAGGTGAGTTAGAGGGCTATGGGTGGGAATGGTGAAGACAGGGAGAGGGGAAAGGCTGGGAAGCAAGAGAGAAGAATTGGGCAGGGAAGGTGTGAGGAAGTGGTGGGAAAGGTTAAAAGCCGGATGGGAAAAGGGGAGGAAGCACAACAGCAACATCTCATACTCCCATCTGCTCCCCTTCTTTGTGTTGTCCAATCCATTTCTTGCACCAACCCTTCCCGTAAAAATTTCCTAATCTCACATTTATAATGGAAACTTTTTATGTAAACATGTCATGCTGCAGTTACACCCTCCCGCCAGATGTGATGCAGTAGTTTTGTTTTGCAGAGTTGCAACGAGTTCTACTTTGCTAAACGCTATCAGACAATCACAACAGTGCAGAAGGAGGCCATTCGGCCCATCAAGTCTGCACCGACCACAATCCCACCCAGGCCCCACTCCCGTAATCCCCATGCATTTACCCTGCTAATCCCCCTGACAGCCAATCCACCTAACCTGCACATCTTTGGACTACGGGAGGAAACCCACGCAGACACGGGGGGAACGTGCAGACTCCACATGTACGGTGACGCAAGGTTGGAATTGAACCTTGAATCTCCTGCTTCCCAGCCTTTCCCCTCTCCCTGTCTTCACCATTCCCACCCCATCCATAGCCGTCTAACTCACCTGTGGCTGTGGTATTAGTGCTAACCACTGTGCCACCCATAGTCAGTTTAGTCAAAGAATGCTGCGAAAGTAAGGAGAGACTGTGCATGAAAGGGGGCTGAAAAATTTCTCTCCAATCAACCTTTGCCTTCTAAACCATCTTTCACCCAAAGGGCAGCTCAGGAAGATCTTTGTACTTGAAGCTGATTTGTACCCAGAAGTTATTTCATGACTATTGACGTTAGGGTTGCCATGGGTGGCTCAATAACCTTCCGTTAAACTGAAATATTCACCAGGACTACCCCCAGACTATTCGTTGTGAGTGTAGTAAGTAGTTGTTGCCATTCTGGTCTACCTGCACTTCTCCACTGTGCTAGGGAAAGGTCCAGTTCCTAATGGTCAGAGGAGAAGGATGTAACAGGAAGAGGATAGTAGAAGAGGGGAGATAGAAAGAGCAGGATAGGAAGAGAGCGAGGAGGTAGAAGAGGACAGGAGATGTGGAGAATGGAAATGGGGCATGAAAGGGATAAGAAGGCAGGAATGGGGAGACTCGAAAAAGTGTCAAAATTGTCAGAGATCCATCCAATTTCCCACTATCATCAAGTCAGGAGTGGGGATGTTCATTGATAGTTGCACAATGTTGCGCACCATTCACAATTGCTCAGATACTGAAGCAGTCTATCTCCATATGAAACAACACCTTGACAACATTCAGGCTTGGGCTGATAAGTGATAAGTAACATTCATGCCATAGACGTTCCCTCCTAAAAGAGAGAATCTAATCATCTTTCCTACGTATTCAATGGCGTTACCTACACTGAATTCCCAATACCCAGGGGTCACCATTGACTAGATACTAAACTAGTCCAGCCACCGTGGTTATAAGAGTACTTCAGAGGCTAGGAATTCTGCAGAGAGGAACGCATCTCCTGACTCCCCAGAACCACCAACAAGCACAAGTCAGGAATGTGGTGGATTACTTTCCATTTGCCTGGAAGATTCAAGCTCCAACAACACTCAAGATGCATGACACCATCATAAGGTGGCACAGTGGCACAGTGGTTAGCACTGCTGCCTCACAGCGCCAGGGACTTGGGCTCGATTCCCGGCTCGGTACACTATCTGTGCAGAGTCTGCACGTCCTCCCTATGTCTGCCTGGGTTTCCTCCAGGTGCTTTGGTTTCCTCCCACATTCCAAAAGACGTGCTGGTTAGGGTACATCAGCCATTCTAAATTCCCCTTCAGTGTACCTGAACAGATGCCGGTGACAAGGGGATTTCAGTGCAGTGTTAAGGTAAACCTACTTGTGACTAATAAATAAACTTTAAACTATCCAGGACAAAGCAGACTGATTAATCAGTAACGGCAGCACAATGCCAGGGACCCGGGTTCAATTCAAATCAATTCCTGCCTCGGGTGGTTATCTGTGTGGAGTCTGTACATTCTTACACAGTCCAAAAGACCTGCTGGTTAAGTGGATTGGTTGTACTAAATTGCCCTTTAGTGTCCCAAGATATGTAGGTTAGGCAGATTAGCCATGGTAAATGTGTGCGGTTTCAGTAATAAGTAAAATTAAAGTTTATTTATTAGTTGCAAGTAGGCTAACATTAACACTGCAATGAAGCCACTGTGAAAATCGCCTGGTTGCCACACTCTGACGCCTGTTCGGGTACACTGAGTGAGAACTTAGCGTGGCCAATGAACCTAACCAACACGTCTTTCAGACTGTGGGAGAAAACAGGAACGTCTGGACGAAACCCATGCAGACATGGAGGGAATGTGCAGACTCCACACAGACAGCAACCCAAGCCAGGAATTGAACTTGAGTTGCTGACGCTGTGAGGCAGCAGTGCTAACCACTGTGCCATCATGCCGCCCCAGGCCAGGGCAGGGGGAGAGAGCTTGGATAAGTTCCTCTTTTGCAGAGTCGGTGTTGATTCATCGGGATAAATGGTCTTGTTCTGCACTGTAGGCATTCTATGAAGTTAGACTATTAGGAAGACTTTTAAAGAGCATTTGACTTCTTTGGGGTGAAAAACATTAGTTTAGCCAAGCTGGTTAAGAAATACAGTAAAAGTAACCCCACCTCCACCTCCCCCCCCCCCCCCCCCCACCGCAACCATTCCCCTCCCTCTGCAACCATTAACCGTTTCCCCCCCACACCCATTCTCCATGATAAGGATGCAGGCTCTTTGAAAAAGCTACCCCTGGTGTCTCCAGCTCTGGAGAGATATTTTCAATGCTTCCCTCTTACGTTAATGCAAGAAGGTGAAGCCAAGGAATCAGCGGTACATTAAGTAACAACATCTCTGGATGTAGCCAGTGGAGCTTTACACTAGTTCCCAAGATGGTCTCTGTCCCTTGACTGGGTGGGAACAAATAGTGTTCAGCTACTGTTTTTTTCATTCATTCATGGGACTGGCTGGCTGGCCAGCATTTATTACCCATGTCTAGTTGCCCTTACTCAGTGGGCAGTTGAGAGTTAACCACATTGCCGTGGCTCTGGAGCCACATGTAGACCACTCCAGGTAAGGACACTTCCCTAAAGGACATTAATGAAATAGATGGGTTTTTCTGACAATCGACAATGGTTTCATGGTCATCAGTAGATTCTCAATTCCAGATATTTATTATCGGTTTCTTATGAGAGGTACTCAAGGATAAATTGTATGTGAATGGATGAAAGACATAAAATGAAGTCAAGTAATTTAGTGACAATCACTGTTTGGGGTCACATACATAGAATTACAAAGGCACAGTGGCACAGTGGTTAGCAATGTTAGCTCACGCCAGGGACCCAAGTTCAATTCCCAGCTTGGGTCACTGTCTGTGTGTAGTTTGCAAGTTCTCTCCGTGTCCGGATGCTCCGGCTTCCTCTCACAGTCTGAAAGACGTGCTGGTCAGGTGCATTGGCCATGCTAAATTCTCCCTCAGTGTACCCGAACAGGTGCCGGAGTGTGGCAACTAGGGGATTTTCACAGTATCTGCATTGCAGTGTTAATGTAAGCCTACTTGTAACACTGATAAATAATTTATAAAAATGTACAGCATAAAATAGGCCATTCGGCCCAACAGATCTTTACTGGTATTAATGATCCACACAAACCTCCAAGCAACGTATTTCAGTTTGCCCTATAAACAGATGCAATTATTTTGTCCCTCCTGTATATCCCCACCTGCCCTTCACATGTATTTATATTATTCACCCCAACCACTCCCTGAGCGAGTGAGTTCCAAATTCTTATCAACCTCTTGAGCAAAGAGGTTTCTTCTGAATAACATGTTGTGTTTATTACTGATTCTTTTAACTGATGCAATCTCTGGTTTTGGGCCCTGCCACAAGTGGAAGTGTCTTCTTTTGAATTCTTCCACAGGATGTGAGTGTTGTTGACAAGGCCGACATTTGTTGCTCATCACCATTGCCTTCGAAAAGATGGCAGAGGGTCATCCCACCTTGTCAATCTTTCTGACTAAAACAGTTAAACCCAATCAAGTCAACTGAGGGATAAATCGAAAAGAGGCAGCTCCCAAAAGGAGGGGAACCACCCGAAACAAAAAAAAACAAAGAGGAAAGGAAACTTAAAACATCAAATTAAAATGTGATTAAAGGGGTCAATAGTACACTCCAGTCTCCTGCGGTGCCCAGCGGGCACGGAAGGCACTAACAGTGCCCTCAGACACCGCATGCTTTACTCTGCAGGAGCACTCGGCTGCGAATGTAGCCATAATAGAGGGGTAGATAGTGGGTCAGGTGAACCCCTCAGTCTCCCGCTCTCTTGGACTTGTTAATGGTGAGGTTACACCTTGTCTACATCTAGATTGTCCAGGGCCAGTCTTGCGATATCTCTGCTTTTTCTTTAACGTAAAGAAAATGCTGTATCTGCACTTAGAGCAACACAATTCCTGTGCTCCGGACACACAGTCCAGCCTGTGAACGCACGTTTTAAATTCCCACTGTTGGCATCTCATTGGGCAAACTCCCGCTCGCTCAATACAGAAATTCGTACTTCACAATTCCACGGGAAGATCTATCAATAATCCCTGGTGTCCTTTGTAGCCACCGTAACATGCGCTATCAAAGCCTTTCATGATTTTGAAGGCCCACTAAGTCATGTTTAAGTCTTCTCTTCCATGGAGCCTGTCTCAGTCTGTCCAGCCTTCCCTGATTGTGGTGGCCTCTCAGTTCCTTGACATACCTCTAAATCTATCTGTGCAGGACGCACCCAAAGGTGAGGGTCCAAGACAGGTGCTGGCAGCTGACGAATTGTACTCCACAAACTCTGCCCCCTGCAGGAGGGGGGAAGAAGCCTCCAGTGAGAGATGTGGTCACTTTGAGCCCCAGCGTAGTCTCTAACATGGGATGTTGGACTCAGGGCCCATTCACACAGATTAGTCTGTGAACAAAACGCTCACTGTAGCCAGGGCTGTTTGTGAGGGGAGCGGTGACAGGCGTGTTTACTTACTCGCGCTGTTTGTTCGAGCTTCCGGAATCTGAGCCAAGCCACAGGAGCCAAAAACCACTCAGAGGCTGGGAACTGAGGCCTGTTATTTTGCATAAACCCACGGTCTCCTGCCCTTGAATTTTAATTTCTGCAGCAGTGCGGAAAGCGATGGCAGATTATTGCAGCTGAGTAGCTTCCCCAGCGCCTTCCAATCACCCGAATGCTGCTGTGGGTCGGACTTTAGGATGCAGATCTCTCAGGTTCCAATGTTTCCTCGACTGTAGTGGAAGTGCCAGACCCATGATGATAATTGGCCCAAATGGCCACATTCTTCGGGGCTCAATTTCTGGGAAAGTTCAGGAGGGGAGAGGACAGACAGTGGCTGAAGGCAATGGTCTCTTGTTATTTGACCTACCTAATTCCACCCCGGCACCACACCTCCCCCCCACCCCCCGCTCGGCACGGTAGCGCAGTGATTAGCACTGCTGCTTCTCAGCTCCAGCATCATGGGTTCGATTCCTGGCTCAGGTCACTGACTGTGTGGAGCTTGCACATTCTCCTCGTGTCTGCTTGGGTTTCCTCCGGGTGCTCCGGTTTCCTCCCACAGTCCAAAGATGTGCAGGTTAGGTTGATTGGCCATGCTAAGAAATTGTCCCTTTGTGTCCAGGGATGCATAGATTAGAGGGATTAGAGTATAATATGTAGGGATATGGGGATAGGGCCTGGGTGGGATTGTGTCTGGTTTAGACTTGATGGGCTGAAGGGCCTCTTTCTGCACTGTAGGGTTCTATGATACTTTTATGACACTCACTGCCCCCTCTCCAATTTAGAACAAGAAACTGGTGGGGGGGGGGAGTTGCTACATCCACTTGTTCATTCGATTCCCTCCTCGAGTTCAAATCTGAATCAATCTTCGTAACACAGAATCCATTGAATATTGATCACCAGTCAAAACCCTGGCTGATTTCTTTCTGGTCTGTAGGTGCTGAATGAAACACTGTTTTGAATAAAAGTCGGATCATATAGTACAAAGAGGCCTTGGTGGAAACTGGTAAAGGGCAAGTCAGTTCAGGACGGAGTCACACAAACAGTGTTTAATCCCTGGAATTGTTTTCTGGGGAGGACAATGGAGGCAAAACCTCGAGAGTTATTCCAGAGGCAGTGAACCGGCTCACGTGGATTTCTATGGAAAGAAGGATTGAATGTGCCTTCACCTGCCTTTGCGATTTAGTTTAGTTTATTTAGAACATAGAACCCTACAGTGCAGAAACAGGCCCTTCAGCCCTTCGAGTCTGCACCGACCACAATCCCACCCAGGCCCTATCCCCATATCCTGACACATTTACCCGCTAATCCCTCTAACCTACACATCCCATGACACTAAGGGGCAATTTTAGCATGGCCAATCAACCCAATCCGCACATCTTTTAGTCACAGGTAGGCTTACATTAACACTGCAATGAAGTTACTGTCAAAATCACCGAGTTGCCACACTCCGCTGCCTGTTCGGGTACACTGAGGGAGAATTTAGCATGGCCAACGCACCTAACCAGCACGTGTTTCAGATTGTGGAAGGAAACCAGAGCATCTGGAGGAAACCCACGCAGACCTGCGGAGAATGTGCAGACTCCGGACAGGCACTGACCCAAGCTGGGGATTGAATCCAGGTCCCTGGTGCTGTGAGGCAGCAGTGCTAACCACTGTGCCACCACGCTGTCCATTTGCATGGTTCGGCTCTGTACTTGGCTTGTGATGTATTGACTCTACTCATTCATGGGAAGTGGGCATTGCTGACTCAACCGGCATTTGTAGCCCTTGAGAAGGTGGTGGTGAGCTGCCTTTTCCATCTGCTGCAGTGCATGCGGTAGGTACACCCACAGTGCTGTTAGGGAGGGAGTTCCACTTTGGAATAAGTTGAACGTTGTGGTGTGCTCGAATGAGCGAGCCTCAAATTTAATTAGCTGCACTTCCTCCCGCAACGAGTTTATTCATGAAGTGACTAAGCGTTAGAAACAAAAAAGATCTCTGGCGCACAGTGCTGTCTCCAGGGTCAGCTAACCGCTCTCCGGCACGGCTGTAACTGTGAGGCCTCTTGGATTAAGCAGGGGGGAGGGGGGGGGGGGGGGGTGTGGAATATTGAGCGTGATCCTGTGTCATTCTTGCGTCGCTGAATGCCCTTCCAAAAATAACTTGCCAAGGGACCGGGCTCACACACGCAAGGAACCCCCTAACTCAGGTCAAGGTCTGGAGGGTGACCACCAGACAACTTGAAGAGGTCCGAAGAGGGGTGGGAAGAAAAGAAACATGGGTGCTGCAATCATCCTCCCAGTCCAGGACAGAACACACTGGAACATTCATTATTGGCACAGTACTGTACTGGTGTTAGTACATGATCCATTTGTACCTTGAAGTGAATTAGACTTGATCTGATCTGACAGTGCTCAGCCATGCTTAGTCAAAGTTGGTCTCTTATGATTTCCCACAGGCAGTCACATGATGAGCCAAGCCGGTGTTAGCACGTTACACAAACACAGGCACAGAAACAGGCTGCTTTCCCAAGGACTGACTTTTGCGATTGGTTTAATCCAGGAAAGCATCCTGAGTAAATCCAACCGCAGCTGGGTCTCTGGGTAGGAAAATTCCACTTCCAATTCAAATTCCACCTTTGATCATTCCAACCCCCCCCCCACCAAAAAAAAACGAAGCAAGTCGAAAGCGAGGTCTGCGTGATCATCTCTCCATTGTTCCAGCCCGCGTCTTATTGTCTGTGACCTGCTGGAGCTCTTTCCCAAGCCCCTACGGCTACTCGTTCCACCCACAGATAACCCTTTTTTCCAAATGCATTTATTTCCCCTCTTTAACCTCTTCCCAATTCACAACCTTCCCCCTCCTCTGTCAAAAGATTTTCTCAGGGTTTTTCTGTGCTCCCGTTCCTCGCCAGCCCCCTGATTAAAATGAACCGGTGGAAAATGGTGTGTTGGTGGGGACGGGCACCTCAGTGGGAGCCCCTGGCTCATTGCGCATGGGCTGGGGTGCAGAAGAGCCAGTTTTGAACCATAGTCTGGTACCTTGCTCGAGTAGACTGTTGGCACGTGTGTGCGACTCTGATCGATGGGCTGACTAGTTGACCTTGGTGGGTAATGAACTGGGTCTCTCCTCACCCCCGCTGCATTTTGAGATTTTTGATCGTTACAAGATTTGCGTTTCGCGCTGGATCACATTGGAAAGTGCTTCCTACTTTTAACTACTGGAGTTACGCAGCAAATGCAGCAGACGTTCTACACCACCAACACCTCAGTCACAACAGTGAGTAGAATGAACTGTTGCACGATGGCACAGTGGTTAGCACTGCTGCCTCACAGCCCCAGGGACTTGGGTTCAATACCAACCTTGGGTCACTGTCGTGTGGAGTTTGCACATTCTCCCCACATTTGCTTGGGTTTCTTCCCAAAAGATGTGCTGATTAGGTTGATTGGCCGTGGAAAATTGCTCCTTAATGTCAGGAGGATTAGCAGGTAGATATGTGAGGTTTCGGTGTTAGGGCCTGGAAGGGATTGTGGTTGGTGTAGACTCAATGGGCCAAATGGCCTCCTTCTGCACTGTAGGGATTCTATGAACTTGTTTTTTCATTCTGGGGAGCATTTTAGGCAAAGCCAGTTTTACTGACATCCCATAGAGAAGGTGACAGTCAGCCCCTTCTTTATTCTTGGCAGAGTGAAGACAGCGGTGCCGTTATTACAAGAGTTCCAGAATTTTTACCCCGTGCCAATGAAGGAATGACTATATTTATCCAAGTTGTCGAAGCGGTGCATGAATTATTGAAGTCTTACTAGAGTCACAAGTAGGCTTACATGAACACTGCAATGAAGTTTCTGTGAAAAACCCCTAGTCGCCCACACTCTGGCACCTGTTCAGGTACACTGAGGGAGAAGTTAGCATGGCCAGTGCATCTAACCAGTATGTCTTTCAGACTGTGGGAGGAAACCCATGCAGACATGGGGAGAACGTGCAGACTCCACACAGACAGTGACCCAAACCAGGAATCGAATCCGGGTCCCTGACGCTGTGTGGCAGCAGTGCTAACCACCGTGCCACCAATTGGAGGAGAAATATGAGGTGGTGGTGTCCCCCTTTACCCTTGTCCGTCTAGGTGGCGGAGATCACGGGATTGGTAGGTGCTGCAGAGTGTCCTCAGGGTACAATATATCCTTTGGGTACAGAATACCTGTGAGTATAGTATATACTGTAACCACCCAGGATTTCACAACCCAACCTATTCTGCAACATAACAACAACAACAATGGTAAAGCATCCCAAGATATTTCACAGAAGTGTTAATCAAACAAATATTTTACTTTGAGCCACATAAGAAGATAATCATAGAGATAACCAACAACTTGGTAGCATCAAGGAGCATCTTAAAGAAGAGGGAACCAGAAGGCCTAAACAGGGCAATGAAAACTGGAGACCTAGCTAAAGGTTCTCTTTCTATATCAATGGTTTGGAAGAGTGAACTCACTGTATTATCTCCAGATTTGCAGATGATATAAAGTTGAGTGGGAGGGTGAGCTGTGAGGAGGATGCAGAGGTGTTTCAGTATGATTTGGACAGGCTGAGTGTGTGGGTATCTGCATGGCAGATGCAGTATAATGTGGATAAATGTGAGGTTATCCACTTCAGTAGCAATAATAGGAAGGCAGATTATAATTTGAATAGGTGTAAATTGAGAGAGGTGGATCCTCAGCGAGAGCTTGGTGAATAAGTCACTAACAGTAAGTGCGCAGGAATGGCAGACAGTAAAGAAGACAAATGGTATGTTGGCCTTCATAGCGAGAGGATTTGAGTATAGAAATAGAGATGGTTTAATGCAGTTGTAGAGGGTGCTGGTGAGGCCACACCTGGAATACTGTGTGCAGGTTTGGTGTCCTTATCTGAGGGAGGATGTCCTTGCTATGGAGGGAGTACAGCGAAGGTTTACCAGGCTGATCCTGGGATGGCGGGTCTGTCATATGAGGAGGGACTAAGTTGTTCAGGACTATATTCACTGGAGCTTAGAAGAGTGAGAGGGGATCTCATAGAAACTTATAAAATTCAATCAAGGTTCAACAGGGCAGATTCTGAATGTTCCCGATAGTGGGGGAGTCCAGAACTAGGGGTCATAGTTTGAGAATAAAGGGTAAACCTTTTAGCACTGAGGTGAGGAGAAATTTGGCAGCAATATGGTGTCACGGTGGCACAATTGTTAATATTGCTGCCTCATAACGCCAGGGACCCAAGTTTGACTCCCAGCTTGGGTCACTGTCTGTGTGGAGTCTCCCCGTGTCTGCGTGGGTTTCCTCCGGGTGCTCCGGTTTCCTCCCACAGTCCAAAAGACGTGCTATTTTCTCCCTCGGTGTACCCGAACAGGCGCCAGAGTGTGGCGACTCGGGAATTTTCACAGTAACTTCATTGCAGCATTAACTTCTTGCCTACTGTGACGCTAATAAATAAATTTAAACTTAATTCCAGTTGTACATTCCACAGCGTCACAACTGTCTGGGCCCGATTTTACCATCAAGTTGCGCCCGTTTGTGAAAACTTGGTAAAATCGGGCGTGAGGCGAGTAGCGTGATCCGCGCCCACCTCCATGCCAGTTCCCCCTTTCCCAAGGCCCGCAAATGGCTGCGATCAGGACCGTGCCCAAAATGGGCGTGACAGCCATTTAAATGCCCAACCTTACCGGCACTTCCCCCTTTATCACCGTGTTCGCCCATCCAGAATCGGCGCAAAACAGACAAGCTCCACAAAAGTCTGATTCGGGCACTCCAGTTAGTGAGGAGGTAGGTGCTGAACGTCTCTGCTTGGGATCGGTGTGCGGGGGTCGGGGGCGGTGGGGGGCGCTACCACTCTGCCTGAGATCAGTGAGGGGGATGGGGGAGCGGCCTACTATTGGTCTGGGTGACGGAGGGGGTGGGGGATAAGGGGATCAGTAATGTTGTAGGGGGGGGGGGGAGGAACAATGTCTGTGGGGTCCAGGGGTAGCATCATCCAGCCTGGGTGCGATGTGGCAGGGGAAAGGCATTTTATCCTTTTGTCTGCGCATGTGCAGTTGTAGGCTCCAATCAGCGCAGCAGGATTTTGGGCACATTCAGCCCCGCCCACAGGCTTGTGATGCACGATTCGAAATCATTGATATTCTTTCAGGCAGAGAGCATATGGAGGACGGGGGGGGAGGGGGGCGGGGGGGGGGTGCGCCTGAGAATGGGTCTAAAAATCGGATCTGAAACAATCCCAGTTTCAAGCCCGCCAGCATTTAGTATCAAAATGGTAAAATATTGCCCTCTATGTCAAAAAGCTTTCCTGCTCTTGATCTATGTTAAATCATTAGCTCTTTTTAATCCAACATGGTGCATTTTCTTACTTTCAGGAATACTTTCATGGCATGGGAGCATCTTTCTCTTCCAGCTTGGCTAGACCAATATTTGATGCCCATCCCTAATTGCCCTTGAAAAGGAGGTGGTAAGCAGCCCACTTGAACCAGTCTCCTGTACCGTACTTTATCAAAGGCTTCCTGGAAGTCCATGTACTCCACATCCACTGCATTTTCCTCATCCACCATAATGGTCATCCACTCAATCCTCTCAGGATTGTCCAGAATGATCATCTTCTCTGAAATTTGTACTGGCTGCTTCCAATTATTTCCTCTTCATCCAGATAATTAGTAATTCTATCTTTAACAAAGAGTTCAAAATGTTTCTTGCACAGATGTTAAGCTAACTGGCCTGTAATTACCCCTTCATAAAAATGGTTCTTCCATCGACCACTTTCCAGTTTTCTGGCACACATCCACTCTGGATACATTCTTAAAATATAATTCTGAGGGCATCTGCTATTCCTTCGTCCCCTGATTCCCTCAGGATCATCCTTGGAATATCTTGGAATGTATCCCACCAGTCCTGGCACTCCATTCCTCCTTCAACTGAACTAATATCTTCCTCTTATTAGGTCTTGTTTTTAAACAATTTGCGATTTCCCTCTAATTCAGTCTTCTTCTCGTTTGTAAACTCATGTTAAGCAATGCTGTCAATCCTCACTTATGATGTGGAGATGCCGGCGTTGGACTGGGGTAAACACAGTCAGAAATCTCAGAAGACCATGTTAAAGTCCAACAGGTTTATTTGATGGTAAACCCACTAGCTTTCGGGGTTTGCCCCTTCATCAGGCGAGTGGAGAGTTCTGGTCACAAACAGAGCATGTAAAGGCACACACAGTTTACAGAATACTGACTAGAATGCGAGTCTTTATAGCTAATCAATTCTTAAAGGTGCAGACAGTGTGAGTGGAGATAGCATTAAGCATAGGTTAAAGAGATGTGTATTGTCTCCAGACAGGACAGTTAGTGAGATGTTGCAAGTTCAGGCAAGTCATGGGGGTTACAGATAGTGTGACACGAACCCGAGATCCTGGTTGAGACCGTCCTCGTACGTGCGGAACTTGGCTATCAGTCTCTGCTCAGCGACTCTGCGCTGTCGTATGTCATGAAGGCTGCCTTGGAGAACGTTTACCCGAAGATCAGAGGCCGAATGCCCGTGACCACTGAAGTGCTCGCCACCAGGAAGGGAAAGGTCTTGCCTGGTGAATCCTCACTTAGCCTCTGCTGACTCATAATTCTCTCCTTTAGGAGGTCACAGTGCGTTTACCGACTGCTTTTACTATTGTAGACAAACCAAATTACTATCGGACGGAATGTCACTTTGCTGAATGTTTGGACAACATTTTTCTAGTTCATTCATTCACAAGGTGCCATGGGCAGGTGCGAGAAGTGGGCAAGATTAGACATGGATGGAACATGCCCACAGTTGGAAATCTTGCCAGCCCTCCCCTGTCAAGGTGCGTGCATCACTAATGGATTCCTGGCCACAGAATATGTCATGATGTGGATATGCCGGAGAAGAGGGAATCCCCTCGAAAGCTAGTGAGTTTACTATCAAATAAATTGGTTGGACTAAAACCTGATGTTGTCAGACTTTTTACACAGAATATGTATCAGAGAATTGGTGCCAAATTGTTCAAGAGGTGAGATGATGCGAATGGGGTAGAAAATGAAGCATGAAATAAGCTCTGGATGGATTAATTACTATGATATGTACTGGGACATTATCAGTGTGATCTGGAAATATGTGTCAGAGTAGAACAATTCTCTGCAGTGGACTTTTTGTTGTAAAGTGGTTATCAAGGAATGAACCATTGCAGTGTAAGGAATATAATCAAGGGTTTTCCAACAAAGGAATAGATTTTCTTCCCTTTCTCCTTTCATGGGTCATTGCCCATCCCTAATTGCCCTTTGAACTGAGTGTCTTGCTTGGCCATTTTCAGAGGGCATTTAAGAGTCAACCACATTGCTGTGGGTATGGAGTCATATGTAGGCCAGACCAGGTAAGGATGGCAGATTAATGCGGTGGCATGGTGGCAAAGACGTTAGCGCTGCTGTCTCACAGTGCCAGAGACCCAGCCTCGAGTCTGTGTGGAGTTTGCACATTCTCCCCGTGTCTGCATGGGCTTCCTCCAGGTGCTCTGGTTTCCTCCCACAATCCAAAAATGTGATTGGCCATGCTAAATTGGCCCTAGTGTCAGGGGAGTAGCAGGGTAAATGTGTGAGGTTGTAGGAGTGCAGCCTGGGAGGGATTGTGTCAGTGCAGACTCGATGGGCCAAATGGCCTCATTCTGCACTGTAGGGATTCAGTTCCTTCCCTAAAGGACATTAGTGAACCAGGTGGGTTTTTACAATAATCCATGGTAGCAGTCATGGTCACCATTACTGAGGCTGGTTTGATACAGCAGATTTTATTTTTAATTAATTGAATTTGAGCTTTACCAACTGCCGTGTTGAGATTTGAACCCATGTCCCTGCCTGGGGCTCTGGATTATGAACTCAATGGCATGACAGCAGAAGGATCTCTTTTATGTGCTGTAAAAATCTCTGAGTGGGATTCTCTGATCTCATCCAAGGCCACTCCACTGCCAGCAAGAATGCAGAGTTTGGCACTGAGCCAAAGCTTCATTCACTGCAGCGAGAATCCCAGCAATGGATGAAGTCTGAGGTTTCAACAAATGACTTTATAACTCTGTTACCACAAAGTGATCCTCTTCCCCGAGATGGAAAATTCCCTTAAGGAACAGTAAAAAGATACTGAAGGTTTTGTCATTTACAAAATGTCTTATTTTGCATCCTGCGGTAGCACTGTTGGTAAATGCATATCCTGATGTAGAAGGTTCTTGGTTTGGATTCCTGGCAGATGCTGAATGCTACAAACTGGCTTCAGTCAGGCTAGGGTTAGCGGCGATGCTGCCACAGTTGTGTAACCTGGTAGGAGGCAATGCCTGGTCTAATGCATACGGCCAATAACGTGCAGCGGGTTGGTCAACACCCTGTGAAACGGCGCCTCAGCTCAAATCAAAGGAGAAAAGTCAGGGCCAATAACACAAATTGTTCACACAAGACTGGACTGGGGAACTGGTTCCTGAAGATAAGCTTTCACCTTTGACACCTGGGTTCAGATCCAGCTCCAAAGGACACCTTTCCTAAATAAGCTGGAGTGGTCCCAACGTCTGTCCACAAGAGGCATGGTCATTGGGGAGGCTCTGTCCATAGGGGGCGTGATCCCACCTCTGTCCACAGGGGGTGTGGTCCCACTTCTGCCCACAGGGGGCGTGGTCCCACCTCTGCCCACAGGTGTGATCCTACCTCTGCCCACAGGGGGCATGTTCCTACCTCCGCCCATAGAGGGTGTGGTCCCATCTCTGTCCACAGGGGGCATGGTCTCACCTCTGCCCACAGGGGGTGTGATCCTACCTCTGCCCTCAGGGGGTGTGGTCCTACCTCTGCCCACAGGGGGCATGGTCCCACCTCTGCCCCCAGGGGGCGTGATCCTACCTCTGCCCACAGGGGGTGTGATCCCCCCCTCTGTCCACAGGGGGTGCGGTCCCACCTCTGTCCACAGGGGGCGTTGTCCCACCTCTGCCCACAGGGGGGGCGTGATCCCACCTCTGCCCACAAGGGGGCGTGGTCCCAACTCTGTCTACAGGGGGCGTGATCCCACCTCTGCCCACAGGGGGCGTGATCCCACCTCTGCCCACAGGGGGCATGATCCTACCTCTGCCCACAGGGGGCATGGTCCCACCTCTGCCCACAGCGGGTGTGATCCCACCTCAGGGGGCATGGTCCCACCTCTGACCCCAGGGGGCTTGATCTCACCTCTGCCCACAGGGGGCTTGATCCCACCTCTGCCCACAGGGGGCGTGGTCCCACCTCTGCCCACAGTGGGTGTGATCCCACCTCTGTCTACAGGGGGCGTGGTCCCACCTCTGCCCACAGGGGGCGTTGTCCCACCTCTGCCCACAGGGGGTGTGGTCCCACCTCTGTCTACAGGGGTTGTGGTCCCACAGCACAAAACCATTACAATTCTGCATAAACTGGAAATCTTGCACATGATGGTGAGACTGGGGTGGAAATTAAAAGTGCCATAATAATACTGAAATTGAGGATGACCAACAGAAGTGGGATCAGAGTAGCCAGAGGTTTATTTGTCACCTCTCTGGCCTGTACTTGGCCTTTGACACACTGTGTGGTCCGAGGGTCTATGATTTCTGTGCTATTGTTCACAATTTATGATGCCATTGCTTGTGAAAATAATTTCAGCTTTGAAGAAGGGACTGCTACAGTTTGTGGGGTCCCTAAAGATTGGCAAGACTGAAATATAAAGTTGGCAATCAGCAAACTCATTGCAAACCACACTTCAGAAAGTCAACTGGCAAGATTCAGAAAGCGGGCTGATGTCAAGTTTTTGGCTGCCTGACAGTCGAATGTGGGTTTGCACCGGTGGAGGTTGGGTTGGGGAGAACTCTGCTATCTTTACTCAGAGGGTAGTAAGGGTGTGGAATGCCCTGCCTGCAGCAGTTGTGGACTCGCCAACTTTAAGGGCGTTCAAATGGTCAGTGGATAGGCATATGGATAACATTGGAATAGTTTAGGTTAGAGGGTCATTAGATTGGTTCCACTGGTCGGTGCAACATTGAGGGCTGAAGGGCCCGTACTGCGCTTTAATGTTCTATGTTCTATCTCTAATTGCCCATCATGAATCGGGGCAGGTGATCCAGTTCCTCCTCAACATATGTAAACAAAACTCTTGCATTTATTAACACCTCTGAGAACAAGCTCCCAAACCCATTAACCTCCAACACCTAGGAAAACAAAGGCCACAGCTGCAGGAAAACACCAACATCTCCATGTTCCCTTTCCAATTCACACACCATCCCGATCTGGAAATACTTTGCTCTTCGTACAGCGACACTGGGTCAGAATCTGGGAACTCCCTTTTGAACAGCACCGTGGGAGATGCTGTATCACACAGATGGGGGAGGTTCACTTCTATCCTCTTAAGGGATGACTAGAGATAGCCGGTAAATGTCAGCAACACCCACAACCCCAGAGTGAATATATATTTGGGATGGTGTGATGGTACAGCGGTTAGCACTGCTGCTTCACAGCTCCAGGGTCCTGGGTTCAATTCCCAGCTCGGGTCACTGTTTGTGTGGAGTTTGCACATTCTCCTTGTGTCTGTGTGGGTTTCCTCCAGTTACTCCAGTTTCCTCCCACAGTCCAAAGATGTGCGGGTTAGGTTGATTGGCCATGCTAAGAAATTGTCCCTTTGTGTCCAGGGATGCGTAGATTAGAGGGATTAGTGAGTATAATATGTAGGGATATGGGAGTAGGGCCTGGGTGGGAATGTGTTCAGTGCAGACTCGATGGGCCGAAGGGCCTTTTTCTGCGCTGTAGGGTTCTATGATTCTATGTGCACATTAGGTGGATTGGCCATGCTAAATTGCCTCTTAGTGTCAGGGGGATTAGCAGGATAAATAAAAATAAAGTTTATTTATTAGGCACAACTAGACTTACATTACCACCGCAATGAAGTTACGGTGAAAATCCCCTCGTCACCCCGTTCAGCTACACGGAGGAAGAATTTATATGTGGGGCTACAGAGATAGGGCCTGAGTGGGATTGCAGTCGGTGCAGACTCGATGGGCCAAATAGCCTCCTTCTGCACTGTAGGGATTCTACAATACTGAAATATCTCAAAGTGTTTCATACAATTAATTATCTTATGCACATTTGAAGGTTATTGTGAAACTGAGGCAAACTGCTGAATTAAGTTTCCACAACTTCATGGATTCTGCCCAGATCAATCTGGAATGTTAAATTTCCGAAAGGACAGTGAACAGCACACTTGTGTCGACAGTCTTTTATTTATTCTACCCAATTTAACAGAGCCTTATTTTAGTGTGGGAATTCGTCTGCGTGGAAGCTTTCCATTGGCCCCCCACGGTCTCATGTGGCTTACACCAGAGAATTGATGTTTTTCAGAGTCTGGAGGAGTCACCTGGGAGCCGCGCTCTGCCCAGACCCCAGTAGGCCCGAATCCCAAATGTGTGACACAATTTTAGATCGGGCTTTGAGGCTGCTCTGTGGGACACTGCGATCTGTTTTTTAATGAGTAGAATCATCATACACAGTCCCACGAGCTCCCAAACATCGCCAGTTATCTCTATCACTTGTTTGATTGGGCAATTTTGCCATTGTTGACAAAATGAGATGCCTCGTTGGCACCAGTGGAGACAGATCAGTAATGGAAGAACTCGCTGACACTCCCCGTGTTGCTCCGAATTCTTGTGCTTTGCACAATTCCAGTGAGAACTGGTGCTGCCCCCACCCCTGTTGATACCAGTTACCTACTGATCTCTCAGGGGGCATTGTCCATCAACAACAGCGCTGTTGAGTGAGATCAGCCAGGATCTCATTGGATGGCGGGACGCAACAGGCTCGAGGGGCTAAATGGTTGACTGAATGGCAACGTCACAAGTTGTTGTTGTAACATCCCGTGGTCACAAGTTGCTGTGGTATTACCACCCCGCTGCAAGTTGTTTTTGCGTAGAATCTTAGAAGGAGGCCATTCAGCCCATCGAGTCTGCACCAAGTCCCCGACAAAGCATCTTACCCAGACATCACCTCCTAACCTATCCCCATAAACCCGCACATTTAACCTGCTAATCTCCCTAACCTAGACATTCCCTAACACCCAGGGTCAATTTAGCATGGCCAATTCTCCCTAACTGGCACATCCAGCGCGATCACGTCCTGAGGGAGAAATTAGCCTGGCCAGTGCACCTACTCAGCATGTCTCTTGTGGGAGGAAACTGGAGCACCCAGAGGAAACCCACGCAGACGTGGGGAGAATGCGCAAACTCCGCACAGACAGTGACCTGAGGCCGGAATTGAACCTGAGTCCCTGGCGCTGTGAGGTAGCGGTGCCGACCACTGTGCCACTGCGTTGTAACATCACACTGTTACAAGTTGTTGTTGTAATGCTGTGCTCCTGTCCCGATGGCCAAACTCCATCAGCCAAAGAGGCTCAATCCTCGGTCTGTTCCTGACTCAGTTGGCCTTGGTCAGAGCTGGAGGTGGGGAGAAGATCAGCAAAGGGTTCTTGCTGCCGACTGCTGGATCGCAGCCCCCAGCTGGAGTGTCAGCTCTGGGTCTATCAGCTGAGGGTGGAATCCAGCTCCACAATGTCTGTCTCTCAATTACCTCTGCTGACACTGAAATCTCAAGACGTGTGCTTGGAAAATAGTCACCTGGATGGGGTATCAGAGGCAGCTGGTGGCAATTGATCCTCACGCTGAAGAGGTTTTTGCTTTCCTTGCCCTCTTGTTCCTTGTCCCTCTTTGATTCCATTGGCAGACAGTGAGCCGAATGTACAGCATTGGCTGAAACCATTCCACAAAGCTGCAATACCCTAACCAAGGAGGCATTAACATTTAGAAAGAGAATAGTAATGGCTACAGCCATGCTCAGTAATAAATCACAGTGCACTGTTAAAAAAGAGTAAAACTTTATTTATTAGTGTCAAAAGTAGATTTACATTAACACTGCAAAGAAGTTACTGTGAAAATCCCCCAGTCGCCACACTCCGGTGCCTGTTTGGGTACACTGAGGGAGAATTTAGCCTGGCCAATGCACCTAACCAGCACGTCTTTCAGACTGTGGGAGGAAACCGCAGCACCTGGACGAAACCCACGCAGACATGGGGAGAATGTGCAGACTCCGCACAGACAATGACCCACGCCGGGAATCAAATCCTGATCTGTGAGGCAGCAGTGCTAACCACCGTGACACCGTGCCACAGATATTCATTCCTAGGCTGAGTTGAGTTCACTTATCACCCAGGATCAGCAGCAGGAACAGAGAGTGAATCTCAGTTCCCACCCCCCACAAACCCCTTTCCCTGTGCCAGCTCCCCCAATCAGGCAGTAAGTGCCTTTGAATGAGAAGCCCTCTTTAGGAGCCTGCAAGCAACACCAACAAAGATTGATTGTCCAATTGGGAACTTCAGTAGGTGGACAGGACTGGATGGTCGTACATGAGGCCATTCGGCCCAACTTGTCCATGTCATCCAGTTATTACCATTAAACAAGCCCCAATTTCCTCCGTTTGGCCCATATCCCTCTATACCAAACTTACCCACGTAACTGTCTGAATGCTTTTAAAAAGACAAAATTGTACCCATCTCTCCTACTCCCTCGTTCCAGACACACTGTGTGAAAAAATTTCCCCTCTGGACCCTTTTGTATCTCTCCTCTCTCACCTTGAACCTATGCCCTCTAGTTTTAGACTTTTGGGAAAAGATGTTGAATATCCACCTTTGATGTTGACTATCTATGCCCCTCATTATTTTATAGACTTCTATAAGATCATCCCTAAACCTATATCCCTAGATCTCTTCTGTAACTCTCCCCAGCGCCCTACCATTAACTGAGTAAGTCTTGCCCTGGTTCGATCTACCAAAATGCATCACTAAAATTTATCTAAATTAAACTCCATCTGCCATTCATCAGCCCACTGGCCCAAATGATCAAGATTCCGTTGCAATAGGAGATAACCTTTAATGTCCACTATGCCACCAATCTTGGTGTCATCTGCAAACTTACTAACCATGCCTCCTATATTCTCATCCAAATCATTAATATAAATGACAAATAACAGTTGACCCAGCACCAATTCCTGAGGGATACCACTGGTCACAGGCGTCCAGTTTGAAAAACAACTCTCTACGACCTCTTACTTCTGTCATCAGTCAATTTTGTATCCATTTAGACACCTCACCCTGGATCCTGTGAGATTTAACATTATGCAACAACAGACTTAATTAATTCATTAGCCCACCTGCCCAATGAAATGCCCATCCACCACCAAACTCACCATGGGAATATTAAATATTACCCCAGGACTGGAACAGTGTCTGACCCTATGCCCAACTATGGTCTGAGGATTGGAGCTGAGAAGTGTTTGTGGCTCAGTGGCTCACTGCTTCCATTTATCACACAACAAAACTTTCAGGAGTGTGAGTGTGACAGAGTGTGTGCGTGCGAGAGAGACAGTGTGTGTGAGAGAATGTGTGTGTGAGTATGTGAGAGAGAGTGTATCTGTGTGAGAGTGCGTGTGAGAGTGTGTGTGTGTGTGTGTGTGTATGAGAGAGTGTGTGTGAGAGAGAGAGTGTTTATGCGTGTGCGTGTGTCTGTCTGACAGTGTGTGCGTGTGTGAGAAAATGTGTGCGTGTGTGTGTGTGTGAGGGAATGTGTGTGAGAGAGTGTGTGTGTGTGTGTGAGAGAGAGAGTGTGTGTGTGTGTGTGTGAGATAGTGTGTATGTGTATCTATGAGAGTGTGTGTGAGAATGTGTGTGATTGTGTGAGAGTGTATCTGTGTGAGTGTGCGTGTGAGAGTGTGCGTGTATGAGTGTGTGTGAGAGTGTTTATGCGTGTGAGAGTGTGCATGTGTGTGTGAGTGCGTGCGTGTGTGTGTGTGTGTGTGTGTGAGTGCGTGTGTGTGTGTGAGGGAATGTGTGTGTGAGAGAGAGAGTGTGTGTGTGTGACAGTGTGTATGTAAATGTATGAGGGTGTGTGTGACAGGATGTGTGTGTGTGTGTGTGAGAGAGAGTGTATCTGTGTGAGAGAGTGTGCGTGTGTGTGTATGAGAGAGTGTTTATGCGTGTGAGAGTGTGCATGTGCGTGTGTGTGTGAGAGAATGTGTGTGTGAGTGCGTGTGTGTACGTGTGAGGGAATGTGTGCGTGAGAGAGTGTGTGCATGTGAGAGAGTATGTGCGTGTGTGTGGGATGTGTCTGTGAGTGTGAGACAGTGTGTGTGAGTGTGAGAGAGAGTGTGTGTGAGATGTGTGTGTGAGTGTGAGGGAGTGTGTGTGAGAAAGATTGTGAGTGGATTGAGAGAGTGTGTGTGTGAGATGTGTAAATGTGAGGGAGTGTGTGTGTGAGAAAGAATGTGAGTGGGTGTGAGAGTGTGTGTGTGAGCGTGTGTGTGAGATAATGTGTGTATGTGGGAGAGAAAGTGTGTGTATGAGTGTGTGTGTGTGTATACATGTCAGGAAAAGGTTTCACCCTCTAATGATCTCGCTTCCATCTCCAATCCAATAGCCGAGACTCTCACATGAAGAATAAACGTGTCCTATTGAAGAGTAAACTTCACTCATGGAACTAACAAGAGTTAGCTGAGACAAGAGAAATGGGGATGAAATAAGGGCACATTGTTAGAGGGTTGACCTGAAGTAAGGAGAGATTGGTCACAGCTGGAGAGGAGATTTGCGTTCTGGAGATGGGATGAAACTGAAAACCATGTTTCTTTCTATTTTAACAGAAGCAATGCCACACCTGTGACACATTGGAGCCATTCCAGAATCACCAAACATCATTTCAATCTGGTTTAATCAAGTGTGCAAGGAGACCAGACAATGCCTAAAACATTCACTTTCTTTATCAACACTTTGCTAATTAAAACTGGCTGTCTTAGCGAGTACATGCTTTGAATACACTTTTGTCCTTTCCGATAAATCTGCAATTACGCCAAAAAGAACTGGGTGGATAATATGCCGCCTTTCACTTGAGTTTTGTCACCGATTAATTATTCAGAACCCAGGTAAAGTGAGAGGGGCTGCATCTGGTTTAATTCGGAAGAGTTCAGAGGAAGCTCCAGGTTGGCTGCCTTCAGAGAGAAAGCACAAGAACAGAGGCTCAAGTGGATTAGCAAACAAGTCAGGGCAGAAGGTAAAGTGCTGCTGCTGCCATCGGCTTCTTTGGTTTTGTTGTTTCCCCTCCAGTTTTCCCTTCCATTGCTTCCCTTCACCCTGTAAATCACCTGAGTATCTTACCCAGATCGGAGGGGCACCACACAGCAGCAGGTTGTTGTTGTAGCACACCACAACAAGTTGTTGTAGTCACACCACATCATTACAAGGTGTTGCAATTCTACACCACCCTCAAGGTGTTGTTGTGACACCACTCCAAGTTGTTGTTGTAATGCCAGACCACTCCAAGTTGTTGTTGTAACACCACACCACTCCAAGTTGTTGTTGTAACACCACACCACTCCACGTTGTTGTTGTAACGCCACACCACTCCAAGTTGTTGTTGTAACGCCACACCACTCCAAGTTGTTGTTGTAACACCACACCACTCCAAGTTGTTGTTGTAACGCCACGCCACTCCAAGTTGTTGTTGTAACGCCACACCACTCCAAGTTGTTGTTGTAACGCCACACCACTCCAAGTTGTTGTTGTAACGCCACACCACTCCAAGTTGTTGTTGTAACACCACACCACTCCAAGTTGTTGTTGTAACCCTGCTGCCTCACAGGACCCGGGTTCGATTCCCAGCTTGAGTCACCGTCTGTGCGGAGTTTGCACATTCTCCCCGTGTCTGCGTGGGTTTCCTCCAGGTGCTCCGGTTTCCTCCCACAGTCCAAGAGACGTGCTGGTTAGGTGCGCTGGCCATGCTAATTTCTCCCTCAGGATGTGATCGCACTGGAGGGCGTGCGGAAGAGATTCACCAGGATGCAGCCTGGGATGGAACATTTAAGCTACGAAGAGAGGTTGGATAGGCTTGGGTTGTTTTCTCTGGAGCAGAGAAGACTGAGGGGTGACCTGATGGTCGGTGCAGACTCGATGGGCCGAAGGGCCTCCTTCTTCACTGTAGGGTTCTATGGTTCTATGGTTGATTGAGGTGTTCAAGAGTGTGAGGGGCATGGACAGGGTGGATACGGAACAGTTGTTCCCCTTAGTTGAAGGGTCAGTTACAAGAGGACACAAGTTAAAGTGAGGGTGGGAGGTTTAGGGGGGATTTGAGGAGGAACTTTTTTACCCAGAGGGTGATGACGGGATGCACTGCTGGGAGGGTGGTGGAGGTGGGATGCCTCACATCCTTTAAAAAGTATCTGGTTGAGTACTTGGCACACCATAACATTCAAGGCAATGGGCCAAGTGCTGGCAAGTGGGATTAGCTGGGCAGCTCAGGGCCTATCATACATAGTTGCAGATTCAATGGGCCGAAGGGCCTCTTCTCCACTGTAGTATTCTGTGTTTTTGTGATTCTGATTCTGTGATCCCGAACAGGTGCCTGATTGTGGCGACTAGGGGGATTTTCACAGTAACTTCATTACAGTGTGAATGTAAGCCTACTTGTGACACTAATAAACTTTGATACTGCACCACCACAAGTTGTTGTTGTAACACCACTCTGCTACAGGTTGTTGTTGTAACACCACATCATCCCAGTTGTTGTAAAGACAGGCTGCACAGACAATGGTCCCCCTGGTCTGTACTGAGAAATTTTAATTCGATTTGATTTATTATTTTCACATGTATCAGCATACAGTGAAACGTATCGTTTCCTGCACGCTATGCGGAGAAAGCACACCATTCATAGAGAAGGAAAAGAGAGGGTGCAGAATGTAGTGTTCCAGTCATAGCTAGGGTGTCGAGAAAGATCAACTTAGTGCGAGGTAGATCCATTCAAATGTCCGGTGGCAGCGGGGAAGAAGCAGCTCTTGTGTCGGATGGTATGTGACCTCTGACTTGTGTGTCCTTTTCCCGACAGAAGAAGATGGAAGAAAGAATGCCCAGGGTGCGTGGGGTCCTTAAGCATGCTGTTTTGCTGAGGCAGCAGGAAGTGTGGACACAGTCAACGGATGGGAGGTTGGTCTGCATGAGGAATTGGGCTACATTCACGACCTTTTGTAGTTTCATGAAGTTTTGGGCAGAGCAGGAGCCATACCAAGCTGTGATACAACCAGAAAGAATGCTTTCTATGGTGCATCTGTTAAAGTTGGTGAGAGTCATAGCTGACATGTCAAATTTCCTTAGTCTTCTGAGAAAGTAGAGGCATTGGTGGGCTTTCTTAACAATAGAGGGGGTACGAGCAGACCAGGACAGGTTGTTGGTGGTCTGGACACCTAGAAACCTAAAGCTCTCGAATGGTGCGCCTCAGTACCTCTAATGTAGGGAGGGAAAAATATCAGGCAGGGATGCTTGCTCCTGATCAGGAACTGGCCCCTTCCGCTGGGAAGTGTGTCTCAGTGGTTAAGGATAGGATAGGACTGGACAGTAATGGCCTCCACAGTTGAACTGTGTGCTGACTCTCCCTGTCAGGCACTTGGTGAGACACCAGGAGGTATTGTCTGTTTGGTGGGACCTTGTTTTGGGCACACTGGCTGCCATGTTACTTACAATACTGTCTGCACGTCACAAAATATTCATCAGTTATTGAGCACCAATGGACATCCTAAGGTCACAAAACGTCAGCAAAGCACTCTTCTCCAGCCTTGGTGCCACTTATATGTCCCTAATGCATAAAGTGCTCAAAGTCTAGGTGTTTTTGCGCTCTGTATTTCTCAGTACGCCAGTCTAGGGAGTAGAGTTCTACCTCTAACTGAGGTACAGGACTGTGCAGTGAAACGCTGGGAGCTAACGTGCTGCACGGCACCTTACATTAGCACCAGGTAAAAATGGACCATGTTCATCATCAAAGTGCTGCTTTTCACACAGGTACAACCCCGCACAATCTTAGCCGCCCTTTGATAATTCCTGCAGCTTGAACAGAGACCCAGCTCCTCACAGACGCTTCCCTCTGAACCTCGAGGGAGAAAGCCAAACCGTCGCAGAGACAAATGTTTTCAGAGTAATCACATCTTTTTTTGTTGTGTGAAGGCTTATTATTTTCCTTTGCGAGATAATCTCAGCAATTCATCCAGTCTGGCTTGCGGAACAAGTAATCCAGGCCGACCAGGCCGAGGCTGGGTGGAGCTCTGTGTGCAGCTGCTGTGGGCCCGCTGCCATGTTGGAACCTGCGAGATTCAACATTACAGGCAAGCTCGCCTGAAGGGAAGAAATTGGCAAAGAAAGAAAAGATTGTGAATAAAACCCTCACCATCTGCTTCAAGGCACCTTGGCCAAAGGCCATCTTTCAAATAATTCTTCTTTTTTAAACACTAATTAACAAGAATCTTTGAAACTTAGCAAGCAACAAGTAGCACCTGCTGTGTAAACTCAAAGTGTCCAGTTCAGTGCAGTCCTCTCTGCCTCAGCACCCTGTTCCCATTCATCCTTAATGTCAGGTAAGGACCAACAGTTTTACTTTGAAGCTATTTTCCCCTCAGCTACCTTTGCCCCTCCCAGTTCTCCATTTAAAAGAGACAAGCCTTCAGTGATTGAGTATCTGGCATTAACACCGTCCCGATGGCATTAATGCATGTTTTGGGGGTGCTGACAGCTCCCTGTTACCTCCCACAAGTGACCAGTGATTCTTATGTTAGACACCGAGGCCGGAAAATCTTCCTCTTTAAAGGGGTAGCCCAGTGGAGTGCGACTCCGACCCCCCCCCCCCACCCAGTTCATCGTAACCCACTTCCCCACCCTGGGGTAATTTGCATTGCACAGCAGTCGCCCAGACCCGTCCAGTTGCAACACGCCACTCACTCACCAGGAGGGGCTAGGAGGGCCTTAAAGGGCAAGCCAGGCTCCTAGTGAAAACCTCAGCTGGGCAGCACGATGGCACAATGGTTAGCACTGCTGCCTCATGGCATCAGGGACCCAAATTTGATTACGGGCTTGGGTCACTGTCTGTGCAGAGTTTGCTCGTTCTCCCCATGTCTGCATGGGTTTCCTTCGGGTTCTCCAGTTTTCCCCCACAATCCGAAAGACGTGCTGGGTAGGCACACTGGCTGTGCTAAATTCTCCCTCAGTGTACCCGAACAGGAGGCAGAGTGTGGCGTCAAGGGGATTTTCACAATAACTTCATTGCAGTGTAAATGTAAGCCTACTTGTGACACCAATAAATATATTTAAAACTCAGTGAGGTGGGGACCTTCAGGAGGTAGGTGCCAGCCCTGGACTGGAGAGAGTAGAGGCATATATACTTCCTATGTTGAGGAAGCTGGAAGCATTGGCAACCACATCCCATGACCTATCGCCACGCTCAACTTGGCATCCCCAGGAAGCAACGGCAAATGGGCTGTGATGATGTTTCCTCTTGCTGAGTCACTTTGAGTTCCCCATATTGGGTTGATGAGAATATGCAACATCAAAGGCCAGTTAGATACTGAGTATGAATTGAAAGATTAACATCTTAAGGTAAGTAAACTCTGTCCATTTACATAGAGTCCTGTAAAATATATAATCAGAAAAAAAGCAAAAATTAACAGCAGTCACTTCTCTTGCATTTATTTATTAATTCGTGGGACATGGCTGTCACTGGCTGGCCAGCATTTATTGCCCATCTCTAGTTACCCGCATGCAGTTGAGAGTCAACCACATTGCTGTGGCTCTGGAGTCACATGTAGGCCAGACCAGGAAAGGATGGCAGATTTCCCTTCCCTAAAGGACATTAGTGAACCAGATGGGTTTTTCTGACAATCAGCAATGGTTTCATGGTCATCAGTAGATTCTTAATTCCAGATATTTTTTATTAAATTCAAATTTTACCATCTGCCGTGGCGAGATTCGAACCCGGGTCCCCAGAGCATTAGCTGAGTTTCTGGATTAATGGACTAGTGATAATACCACTGGGCCACCTCCCCAAGGAAGCGTAGATAGTGGCATTCACAATCTCCAGATTTCCCAAAGGGCTTTATAGCCAATGACGTGCCTTCTGATTTACATTCAGAGTTGAAATATAGGAAATGCAACACTCAATTTGCGTGCAGCAAGCTCCTGGAAATATAATGGAGCTAAATAATCATCTATCTTAGGTGTTGGTTGAGGGATAAATGTTGGCAGGACACAGGACAGAAGTTCCCTTTGTCTCTGTTGAAGCAGTACCATGGTATTTCTTTATGAGGAAGAATAGGGTCAGGCTAAGCTGTGAGGTCTTTACCCTTCTGAAGACCTGACACAGGGCCAATCATTTTGCAACATTCACAGGCTAGGCTTCCCATTGGATCTTTGGGAGAGGCACTAAAGTACCATCAGCCAGGATGAACAAGTGTTTTGGAGAGAAGAATAGAAAAAGCTGGGTGATGGGGGTTAGGAACACTAATATAAGTTGCCTTTGTATCTGCCTACTTCCCCCCGTTCTAGGTGCTTCCTCTGGTTTCCGTTGGCCAATAGCAGTCAGTAAAAGAGGAGATTGGAAAATTGGAAATAAATCAGAAGGCCGGGCTGTGGAGAGGTGGACATCACTCAATTGGTCAACATCTTTGGCCCTTCCTCTGGGCTGAGGTGAATAGCAGAACCACTCCAGTCAGCTTCTGGGTGGGAGCAGCTGTAAGCTTATTGCTCCAGCTCCAAAACCAAATCCGACTAGATAAATGCCTCAGACATGCTCCTGAGAAATCCGCCCCTGGAAGCTGACTGAGAAAGCAGCCTTATATAAAAGGGCGGTTAAATTGGACAACAATGACTTTGCTGTCCTGCTGCCTCCCACGTTAGTGAACTGCAGTCACAAAACTACCTGAATGAGGCAAGGGCCAACTTACAAATGGTGAGAATGAGCTGATATGACAACTTCCACAGGACGCATATGGGAGTTTCCTAATGCGGTTAACCAATAAAGGCCACTTTGTTCTTGCTCACTCAAGCACCCTAGAGCTGGATTGAGTAACCTGCATCTGACATACGTTCTAATTACAGAGCAATTTCACAGTGGGCTGTGTGCACAGTTCTCCTGCTACAAGGGTTCTAAATGAGCTGGACTACCTTGGTGGAGACCCAGCAGTTCTGATCTCATCTCTCATCTCCAGCACTGCCTTCAGTTCTTAAATGGCATGGAGTCCAATGAGTGCGTACAATGACTGTTCAAATTGGAAACTAGACCCTGAGGGGATGGGTTTGAGTAAAGGTGGGAGAATGGGGAGCTGGGAGTTAAATGCCCCAAAATTGCTGTTGGGCAGGAAGGTGTTGGAAACCTGATATGAAACTGATTGACTGGTGCAGACATGATGGGCTAAATAGACTCCTTTTCTTCTGAAAGACATGCTGGTTAGGTGCATTGGCCATGCTAAATTCTCTGGTAGCACAGTGGTTAGCACTGCTGCCTCACAGCACCAGGGGCCTGGGTTCGATTCCCAGCTTGGGTAGTATACTGTCTGTGCAGAGTCTGCGCATTCTCCTTATGTCTGTGTGAGTTTCCTCCCACAGCCCAAAAGACGTGCTGGTTAGGTGCATTGGCCATGCTAAATTATCCCTCAGTGTACCTGAACAGGTGTCAGAGTGTGGCGACTAAGAGATTTTCACAGTAACTTCAGTACAGTGTTAATGCAAGCCCACTTGTGACACTAATAAATAAACTTAAGAAAAATCACTACTAACAGTTCTGTGACCGCTGGCTTTTACCAGGTTTTACAACAAACCCCCACTGAAGAAGCCAGGTCTGTAATTTAACATGCTAAGAACCAATTAATGTAGATATTGACCCAGGATTCTGGCTTCAGCAGCTGGATCTCCCATACTGTGTGAAACTGGGCAGGGTCAGCATGGTGAGAACAGGCTGAGGAGTGAAAGTGATGAGTGAAATGCATAGCTGCTTCCTCACCCAAGTGAAAGAGTTGTGCTCACAGGATGAGTTTTGAGAAGATGAAATTTCCAACTTGTTGGAGGTCATTTCACCTGTCGTGGATTTTGCTGACCTGGGTCTGCACATCGCGGCTGTCAGCTCTCACTGCAGCGTGGGGACAGCTCTACCTCAGATGTCAGATAAGGATCAGGGGGAGCAGTTACATAGGTGCCTAAACCAACTGCATCATCCACAACTACATCAGGAGCAGCAACAGCTGCCGTCTCACCAGATGCCTGCCACTCAACAGGACAGAGGGAATAGACAAAATCATAGAAACCCTACAGTGAAGAAAGAGGCCATTCTGCCTATTGAGTCTGCACTGACTCTCCAACAGAGCATCTAACCCAGGACCACACACCCCACACAGTTACCCCCCTAATCCCCTAACCTACACGTCTTTGGGACAATTTAGCATGGCCAATCCATTTAACTTATACATTTTTGGCTATGGGGGGAAACCGGAGCACCCTGAGGAAACCCGTGCAGACACGGGAAGAATGTGCAGACTTCGCACAGATGGTGACCCAATCTGGGAATCAAATGCAGGTCCCTGGCGCTGTGAGGCAGCAGTGCTAACCACTGTGCACCTTGCTGCCATTCAATGATCCAGCTTGAAGGAGGAAGTTCAGGAGCCAGATTGTTGTTGACATCTGCAGCCTCCTGGAACACGACCTGCTGCCAAGTGAGCAGGTGGTTACCTATTGCCAGCGGTGGTCAAGAACATCACAGGCTTTATTTCTCACTGCCAGCTGCTACCAGGTGCCTGCTGCTGTCAGCTCCAGAACTTCACAATCTACTGCTTATAGGGGCACCTCCTAGCTGCCCAACGCCTAGTTGTCCAGGGCTGGCAATTACAGACATTTTGCTACAGATAAAGGCAGCAAGATCCATGGGCTCTCACAACTTGAAAATTCCACCCAGTCCTCTTTCATTGCTGCTAACAAGGTTGTTAATGAACCCTGTCATAGTATTGAAGACTTGTGCTCCAGAACTTGCCGCTCCCCTTGCCAAGCTGTCCCAATACAGCTACAACACTGGCATCTACCCGGCAATGTGGAAAATTGCCCAGGTATGTCCTGTACACACAAAAAAACAGGACAAATAGAACCTGGCCAATTACCACTCCATCAGTCCACTCTCCATCATCAGTAAAGTGACACAAGGGCCATCGACAGTGCTACCAAGCAGCACCTGCTCAGCAGTAACCTGCTCACAGATGTTCAGTTTGAGTTCTGCCAAGGCCATTCAGTTCATAATCTCATTACAGCCTTGGTTCAAACCTGGACAAAAGAGCTGAATTCCAGAGGCGAGCTGAGACTGACAGCCTTTGACATCAAGCCAGCATTTGACAGTGTATCATCAAGGAGCCCGAGCAAAACTGGAGTCAATGGGAATCAGGGGGAAACCCAGTGCTGGCTGGAGTCACACTGAGCACCCTAGGAAGATGTTTGGACGGTTGGAGGCAATTCCAGGACATTACTGCAGGAGTTCCTACGCCCAAACGTCTTCAGTTGCAGTGTTTAATACTGCTGCCTCACTGTGCCAGGAACCTGGGTTCGATTCCTGGTTTGGGTCACTGTCTGTGCGGAGTCTGCACATTCTCCTCTGTGTCTTCGTGGGTTTACTCCGGGTGCTCCGGTTTCCTCCCACAGTCTGAGAGATTTGCTGGTTGGGTGCATTGGCCGTGCTAAATTCTCCTTCAGTGTACCTGAACAGGCGCCAGAGTGTGGCAACTAGGGAATAACTTCACTGCAGTGTTAATGTAAGTCTAATTTATGACACTAATAAACAAACTTAAACTTAAAAATGACCTTCTTTCCACTATAAAGTCAGAAGTGGGGATGTTCGCTGATGAATGTTCAGCACCATTTGTGATTGTGGACTGAAGCAGTCCATATCCAAATGCAGCAAGACCTGGACCATATCCAGTCTTGGGCTGACAAGTGGCAAGTAACATTCGTGCCACACAAGTGCCAGGCAATGACCATCTACAGCAAGAGAGGATCTAACCATCGCCCCATGATAGTCAATAGCATCACCAAGTGGGGTTACCATTGACTAGAAACTGAACTGGACTCACCAAGTAAACTCTGTGGCTTCAGGAGCTGATCAGAGGCTAGGAATTCTGTAAACCACCTCCTGACTCCACAATGCCAATGTTGTAGCTGAACAGGAAGAGCTTGGCTCGGGGTGCAGCAACTTGTGGAACACAAGTCTTCAGTACTATTGCTGGAATATTGTCAGGGTCCAAAGCCTTTACAATATCCAGAGTCTTCAGCTGTTTCTTGATATCATCTGGAGCGAATCATATTGGATGAAGACTAGATAGAGTGGGGAAATGCCAGGCTATGAGATTACATTAGTGGTTGAGTCCAATTCTGCTGCCACTGCTGATGGCCCACAATATGGATGCCCAGTCTTGAGTTGATAGGTCTGATTTCCCATTTAGCCCAGTGGTAGTGCCACCCAACACAATGGAGGGTATACTCAATGTGATGGAAGTGGGGGCGGGCAGCCAACCCGCTCTCAGGAAGCAATTTAAATATTATAATGAGGCTGCCTATTTCGTTCACCATTACTAATTTAATACTCACTGGCTGGGTTTACTGAGCCTCAGGAAACCTGGCAGCTACAGAAAGGCAGAGACTGCTGCATCCAGGAAGCAAGTTGCTTTCCAACTACCTGCTACTGGGGGTCACCACCCTCACTCCGCCCCACAAACCTTTCCAATCTCCCTACCATCCAACATCTTCAATCTCCTTTCCACCCAACTCCTACCTCCATCCTCACTTTTTAATATGAATCCTTTTCTTCCTCTAGGCATCCAACTATTCCCTATGAGTCTGTGTCCCCACAGAGGAGTGCCCTGACGACCATTACATTCTACACCCTCTCCTTACCTTCTCTATGAACGGTATGCTTTGTCTGTATAGCGCACAGGAAACAACACTTTTCACTGTGTAACAATACTTCTCATTAGGAGTAAGTTTGCTAATGACACAAAGATTGGCCGGGTGGTTAACAGTGAGGTTGTGTGCCTTGGGTTACAGGAAGATATAGATGAGATGGTCAAATGGGCGGATAAGTGACAGTGGAGATTTAACCCTGAAAAGTGTGAGTGATGCACTTTGGAAGGAGTAATTTGACAAGTATACTATGAAAGGTCTGACACTGGGAAGTTCCGAAGAACAAAGGGTGTTTATCCATAGATCTCTGAAGGCGGAAAGGCAGGTTAATAGGGTAGTGAGAAAGGCACATGGCACACTCGCCTTTATCAATCGGGGTATAGATTTACAAAGAACCTTCCACACACCTGACGAAGGAACACCGTTTCCGAAAGCTTGTGGGATCACTATCAAACAAACTGTTTGGAATTAACCTGGTGTTGTGAGACTTCTTACATAGATTACAAAAGCAGAGAGGTCATGATGGAGTTATATCGAACTTTGGTGAGGCCACAGCTGGAGTACGGTGTGCAGTTCCGATTGCCA
Source organism: Carcharhinus amblyrhynchos (assembly GCF_965287045.1). Classification (NCBI taxonomy): domain Eukaryota; kingdom Metazoa; phylum Chordata; class Chondrichthyes; order Carcharhiniformes; family Carcharhinidae; genus Carcharhinus; species Carcharhinus amblyrhynchos. The sequence continues at coordinate 41,175,852 of NC_137343.1, read as the reverse complement.
CATTAGAGGAAGGATGTGAACACACTGGAGGGGGTGCAGAGGAGATTCACCAGGATGTTGCCTGGGATGGAACATTTAAGTTATGAAGAGAGGTTGGATAGGCTTGGATTGTTTTCTCTGGAGCAGAGAAGACTGAGGGATGACCTGATTGAGGTGTTCAAGATTATGAGGGGCATGGACAGGGTGGATAGGGAGCAGTTATCCCCTTAGTTGAAGGGTCAGTTACAAGGCGATACGAGTTAAAAGTGAGGGGTGGGAGGTTTAGGGAGGATTTGAGGAAAAACCTTTCTACTCAGATGGTAGTGATGGTCTGGAATGCACTGCCTGGGAGGGTGGTGGAGATGGGATGCCTCACATCCTTTAAAAAGTACCTGGATGAGTACTTGGCACGTCATAACATTCAAGGCTTTGGGCCAAGTACTGGCAAGTAGAATTAGATGGGCAGGTTAGGGCATTTAATGTGTCGGTGCAGACTCGATGGGCTGAAGGGCCTCTTCTGCATTGTAGGATTCTGTGTACTAATACATGTGACAATAATAAATCAAATCAAACTGCATTATTTGGTCTTACTTATTCTTTTGATGGTTCTTTCAGCTGGGAAAGCCTGATCAGGGGGGTAACTAAAGTAACAAAAACAGAAAAATGCTGGAAAATCTCAGCAGGTCTGAGCATCGATAGAGGGAGAATAGAGCCAACGTTTCAAGGCTAGATGACCTCTTGTCAAAGCTCTCTGAAAGCAATCACTAAAATGGTCTGGAATGCAAGTCTTTCTGTACAACCCAGTCTGCTCTTGTAGTTCCTCTCCCGAAATCTACACAGCCTCACTCCCGAGTAGCCGCCTACTTCCAGTGGGATGGTGAGATTGACCATCACAACCCTGTCACTGCTCTAAGCTGGCATCAACAAATTCAGCAGCAACCTCATTGCAGTGTTAATGTAAGCCTACTTGTAATAAATAAACTACAAGACTGGGCATCAAACTTGGCACAAACTCTGGGTCTGTGCCATTTGGTTAGATACCATACATCGGCACTGCTGCCTCACAGCACCAGGGACCCAGGTTCGATCCCCGGCTCTGGTCACTGCCTGTGTGGAGTTTACACATTCTCCCCGTGTCTGCGTGGGTTTCCTCTGGGTGCTCCGGTTTCCTCTCACATTTCAAAGATGTGCGGGTTAGGTTGATTGAGAATGTTAAAATTGACAATGTAAAATTTTAACATTGTCAGGGGGATTTTAGTGTCAGGGGGATTAGTGGGGTAAATACATGGGGTTATGGGAATAGGGCCTAGGTGGGATTGTGATCAGTATAGACTCAATGGGCCGGATGGCCTTTTTCTGCACTGTAAGGATGCTATTAATTTTTTATGATTAATATCTTATGACAATCTTCCAATTAAATATTGGCAAGCATTGTTTTTCAGGCACGCATCAAATTCCATCCTCTAGCTGCCGACTCCATCCCTCTCCCTGGCAACCATCAGATGAAGTCAATCTGATCAGCACCCTGGTGTCAGTAAATTTGATCCCGGGATAAGCTTTCCCACCTCATGTTTATGCCTGAATCCAGGTCTGTAACATCACTCAGCTCCATCCCAGCCTCAGCTCATCTGCTGCTCAAACCCTCATTCACACAAAGAAGAAAGAACAACACAGCATGGGAAACGAGCCCGCGCCGCCATTTCAACATTATGAGTGCCCTCCTCTACCCACACCTTGGCTTTCTCTAGATTCAACTGTTTCCGACGCACTCCAGGCTGCTCTCCCACATTCTATTCTTTGTAAATTTGACGTCATCCAAAACATCCATCCTAATTTGCGGGAAATCCAGTTCCCCAAGACCGCTGACCATCACTGATGCTCGATCAAGCAATGTTGAACATTCTACCTCGCCCCACCCTATCTCTGCAATTCCTTCAGGCCCACACTCCTCCGAGATGTCTACATTCCTCTAATTAGAAAAATAGGAAATAGGTGTAGGAGTAGGCCATTCAGCCCTTCGAGTCTGCTCCACCATTCATTTTGATCACGGCCGATCATCGAATTCAATATTCTGATATCCCCCCCTTCCCCCCACCACCCCCCCCCCCCCCCCCCCCCCCGCCGCCCACCCCCCATATCCCTTGATCCCTTTAGCCCCAAGATTTATATCTAATTTCTTCTTCAAATCACATAAATCTTGCACTTTTTGGCCTCAACCTCTTCTTCAAATCACACAAAACACTTTTTGGCCTCAACTATTTTCTATGGCAGTGAATTCCACACATTCACCATCCTCTGGGCGAAGAAACTTCTCCTCACCTCAGTCCTAAAAGGTTTACCCTTTATCCTCAAACTATGAGCCCTAGTTCTGGACTGCCCCACCATTGGGAACTTTCTTTCTGAATTCACCCTGTCGAACCCTGTTAGATAAGTTTCTATGAGAGATCCCCTCTCACTCTTCTAAATTCCAATGAATATAATCCTAACCAGTTTAGTCTCTCCTCATATGACAGACCTGCCATCCCAGGAATCAGCCTGGTAAACCTTTGCTGCACTCCCTCCAAAGCAAGGACATCCTTCCTCAGGTGAGGACACCTAAACTGTGCACAATATCCCACGTATGGCCTCATCAACGTCCTATACAAGACACCCCTATCCCTATACTCAAATCCTCTCACCCTGAAAGGAAAATTCCAGTATTTTATGAATTCCTAATTATAATTCCTCCACCAATGGCAGCTGTGCCTTCAGATAGCTCAGCCTTAAGTTCTGAAATACCCTCCCTACACCTCCATGCCTCTCTACCTCACTTTAATCCTCTAAGACACTCCTTAAAACCCACCTCTTTGGGCAAGCATTTAGTCATCTGACCTAATTGCTGGAATTCTACCTTGCCTGCCCGAGGCTTGTAAGACCAGAACTAGAGGGCACAGCCTCAAAGTAGGGGGGGCGCAGTTTAGAACGGAGTTGAGGAGGAACTTCTTCACTCAAAGCGTGGTGAATCTCTGGAATTTTCTGCCCATTGATGTGGTGGAGGCTACCTCGTTGAATACATTTAAGTCACGGGTAGATAGGTTTCTGAAAGACGAGGGAATTAAGGGTTATGGGGAGAAAACGGGAAAGTGGAACTGATCCACTTCAGATCAGCCACGATCTTATTGAATGGCAGGGCAGGCTCGAAGGGCTAGATGGCCTACTCCTGCTCCTATTTCTTATGTCCTTATGATACCCCTGAAGCCAACGGAGAATGGTGTTGAGTGAGCCTCGCCCGCTCCAACTCGGGGGCCGGCGAGGCAGTAAAATTCCGGCTAATATCTCCTCAGTGTTATATAATACTCGAGGTGAGGTGCCTTGTGAGGGGGAGGGATTTCATTACGTTAAAGATCCTATTTAAATGTAAGTTGCTGCTACTATTAGCGCGGCTTTACTTAGATTAACTGGGACTCAAAGGCTTCTCTCAAAATGATAGAAGAAGCGGTCACTTGACCTCTGAAGGCCAGGGGAAAAAGAACGTCATTGACAACATGGCCCCAGTAAATTAAACTCCATCACCAGAACCTCCCCCCACTGCCAGACCTTCACTCTCTGCGCTGACACATCCCCAGTGGAGTTACCACGGGCAACAAAAAGGCAATTGGAGCAGAGGCCATAAAGGCCAGCCTCCCTTCCCCTCTCGAAGCTCTGCAAGGGGTCAGGCAGGATATTCCCTGGATAAACAATTCCGTTCAGGATGGCTGCTGCTCTTTCACACCACTCTGGACAATGTAACTCAGGGTGCGTTTGACAATGAGACGTGTCATTCACACCTGACGGTGTTTCTATGCTGAGTGCTGCGCGGTTTGTTCCAAACAGGACAAGGCGCATTCATCTTTCGGAGCTGCTCCTTGCTTTTCCCTCCGTAAACGTCCCTCAGTAAGCGACGGGGATCATTCTAAATCAGTGGGACCACTGTTGAGGGAGGGGGCTTCTCTTGCAGTTTCTCCCGGGTGTTTTTGCCCCTCCTGGCGTTAGAATGGATTTTCGCTGGACTTGGTGACAGCTCTTTATAAAAACCAGCAGGGTGGGTGGGGGTGAGCGGCTGAGCAACTCATGCCTGGGCAACAAGTTGAAAATGAACCCCGCCCGTGTACAACACTCTGCCCCACACTCGTGTCAGCTGTGCTTCCATTGGTAGCACGCTCGTATCTAAGTCAAAAGGTTGTGGGATCAAATCTCCCTCTGGAGACTTTGGTGTGTAATCTATACTGACGCTCTAGTACAGTGCGAGGAGGGTGCTGCATTGTTGGAGGTGCTGTCTTTCACGAACGGAAGGGAAGAGTGAGAGAAAAGTGACAGCAATAGAAATCAAATTATTGTCTAAGGGTGAAAATGCTATCGCATAAGAAGCAGGAGCAGCACTAGGCCATTCGGCCCTTTGAACCTGATCTGTCATTTAATAAGATCATGATTGATCCAATTGTGGCCTTAACTCTATTTTCTTGCCTGAGCCCTCATAACCCTTGTGGATCAAAAATCAGTTTAACTGAGCCTTGAATATATTCAGCCTCCAATTCTCCCCGGGGAAGAGAATTCTAAACACTAATGACCCTTGGAGAGGAAAAATTTCTCTTCATCTCTGCATTAACTCCTTATATTGAAACTGTGCTTCCCAGGTCTTGATTTTCCAATGAAGGGAAACATCCTGTCTGCGTCTATCCTGACAAACATCCCCCGAATCTTTCAATATAATCCCCTCTCATTCTCCCAATCTCCAGTGAGTATAGGCCTAACCTGCTCAACCTTTCCTCATAAGACAAACCCCTCATCCCAGGAATTGGCTGAACAAGCCTTCTCTGAATTGGGCAGCACAGTGGCACAGTGGTTAGCACCACTGCCCCACAGCGCCAGGGATCTGGGTTCGATTCCTAGCTTGGGTCACTGTCTGTGTGGAGACTGCACACTCTCCCCGTGTCTGTGTGGGTTTCCTCTGGACACTCCGATTTCCTCCCAAAATCCAAAGATGTGCAGGTTAGGTGCACTGGCCATGTTAAATTGCCCCTTAGTGTCGAGGGGCTAGCTAGGGTAAATGCATGGGATTGTGGGGATGGGGCCTGGGTAGGATTGTGGTTGGTGCAGACTCAGCAGGCCAAATGGCCTCCTTCTGCACTGTAGGGATTCTATGATTTGTTTTCAATGCAAGTATGGAGATCAAATCTATACATTTCTGGTTGGTTTAAAAATTATTTAATCAAGTGTGGTTCACTCAATGAAGGTGATAACACAGGGATCAGCTCACTGTTGGCTGTGCAATCCTGACATCAAAGGAATTACTGCATGAGCTGGTGTCAGGACCCCACAGAAAAGTAAAAGGTAGAGCTAGATTCCCAGTAGTTATTAACAGGTGCTACGATGGCACAGTGGTTAGCACTGCTGCCTCGATTCCGGCCTTAGATCACTGCCTGTGCGGAGTTTACACATTCTCCCAGTGTCTGCGTGGGTTTCCTCTCACAGACCAAAAGACGTGTAGGTCAGGTGGATTGGCCATGCTAAATTGCCCCTTAGTGTCCCAAGATGTGTAGATTAGGGGGATTAGCCATGGGAAATGCATGGGGTTACAGGGTTAGGAATGGGGAGAGAGCGGATGAGGTTCTCTTTCGGAGAGTCGGTGCAGACTCGATGGGCCGGATGGCCTCTTTCTAAACTAGAGGGATTCTATGGAACCCCAGGTCCCCAGCCTAGAAATCTGAACTTGAACTTCCTCTCCAATTCTGAGGGAGTGCTGCACTGCCAGAGATGCTGTCTTCCGAGTGAGATGTTAAAGCCAGGCCCTGTATGTTGTCACCAGTGGACGTAAAAGGTTGGACGGGGCGGGCGGGAATTTAGCATGTGGGATTTTTGGACTGTGGGAGGAAACCGGAGCACCTCTACTCAGACCCGGGGGAGAAGGAGCAAACTCCACCCAAGCTGGAATCGAACCCAGGTCCCTGGCGCCCTGAGGCAGCGGTGCTAACCGCTGTGCCACCGCGCCAGCCCGCGTTTCGTGAGAGAATTTGTGCGCCTGCCACCGCTGAGACTTGTGAAAGATGTTCAAAGTGTCCCACATTCCACAGACCATTTACCTCACCTCCTCTCCCTTGGTGCAGCGGTGAATCCAATTACCGGGGTTGCTAGGCTGGGAACATAACGGCCTGTCTGCCAGCTAACACGCACAGGGGAGAGGTGAGAGGGGGCGGTTTTGAAAAGGAGGGGAGACCTCGTGGTGGCCCGACAAAGATTAGGTGGATTGTGTAGCTCCGAGGCCCCTTTAAACCTGCTTTTTTTTTTGCAGAATGAAAACAGAGGTGTTTTGTCAAAACTTACAAACTCGTTCTCTTCAGCCTCCTTGAGGCCCAGGCTGTGCGTGTGTGTTTTTTTTTAAGACAGATTTTTAATGAGATTCCGCTCCCTCTTTTTCTTTCTGCCTTTGACATAATTAAGCACAAAGTACTCCTCTGGATGACCTTTGACCCACGAGTCCCACCTCATTTACACATGAAATAAGAGATGGGGACCTCTTCTCTTTCTCTCTCTCAGGACGAGTCCGGCCCCTCCAATCGCACAATGAAGAAAGGAGCAGAGCCTTTGTGAACAGCGGCCCTTTGAAAGAGGCCGTCCGCGGCTCACAAAGAATTATCCTTTTCACTTAATTCCAGCCCATCTGCACCCGCGACTTTGAACTGGATCGAATCAGAATCGAGAAATAATCGGGCGTGGAATGAAAGGGAATGACCACGCAGCCTTGCGCTCTGCCCAGGTTTCGGGCTTGTTTCTCCTCCGTCTGTTTGCTCGGCCTGTTTTATGGTTTAGCCTCTCTTTGGCCTGTGTGTCTCCTCCCAGGCCCTGGCCTATCCCTGGCACTTCTCCACCCTCCACCTCCCTCCCAAGGGACAGTAAGTGGTGACCCACAACCCAGCTGCTGCTCTCTCTTACCTTCCTTTTGGCCGTTTCCAGGCCATAACTCGTGGCCGGCAGACATTAAGTGAATAAAGTGAGCTTCGCGTGTTTAGATTTCCGTCCGTCTTTCGGATGAGATGTTAATCTGAGGCCTCCACCTGCCCCCCTCAGCTTAGGGTCGCCAACTGCGATTAAAGGTATCTCTGGAGGTTTCATCAGGTTTGGGGGCGGAATGATGGGATAGTGGTTAAGTCTGCTGCCCGGGACCCGGGTTCGATTCCCGGCTTGGGTCACTGTCTGTGCAGAATCTGCACATTCTCCCCGTGTCTGCGTGGGTTTCGTCTGGGTGCTCCGGTTTCCTCCCGCACTACAAAGATGTGCAGGTTAGGTAGATTGGCCATGCTAAATGGACCCTTAGTGTCAAGGGGACTATATAGGATGGGGTTGTGGGGATAGGGTCTGGGTGGGATTGTGTTTGGTGCAGACTTGATGGGCTGAATGGCCCCCTGCCGTGATTCTACGATCACATGATTGCCACTCCCATCCCCAATTGGCCGGCTAACGCATCCGTCCTTGTGATGCACGGCCTTCCAATGTCAATTGGAAAGCAAAAAGACCCATTACCCAAATGCATGATTGTTGATTGTCAGCCATAACAACCTTTTCTTCCCTAATTCTGATACTTTTATACCTGGTAAAGAGAAATGTTCAAAGAAAATGACAAAAAGAGGCAATCTTTTTTAAACGTCTGACGGTTTTTCTCCAGTGTCGCACGCAGCACTGTCCTGGAGATTGATCTTGGATTCATGGGGAATCCAGGTCAATCTTGAAGGGTTGGCAACCCTTGAGTTGGAAGAGTAGGCCTGGAGAAGAATTGGCTTTTTAGAATGGTTCCATTTGAAGTGCAGATACAGGTATTTGCACAGCTAGGCCTCTATCATCGGTCACCACAAAGGTGATTTCCTCCCCTATCGATGTTCCAATGACCAAGGTCCAGCCTGGAGCTCACATCAGACAACAATAATGGAGTCATTAACTAATCGGAATAATCATTTCTATCAGCGAGTCCAGAATGATCCCCTCCGTCAGCCCCCCCCCCCGCCCACCCAACAATGGGTAAAAGAGATCAGCCTCAACGAGACGTTTTTGCCTTTTAAGTGACAATGGAAGACAAAAAGAAATATTTGCATTTATATGGGAGATGTCAGGGGTAAGTTTTTCAACCAGAGGGTGGGGAGTGAGTGGAATCGGCTGCTGTCAGTGGGGTGGTGGAGGCAAACTCGCTGGGGTCTTTTAAAAGACTTCTGGATGAGTACATGGGATTTAATGGGATTGGGAGTTACAGATAGTTCTATGGCCTGGTAGGTATGGATATGATCGGCGCAACTTGTGGGCCGAAGGGCCTGTTTGTGCTGTAGTGTTCCATGTTCTCTATAGCACCTTTCACATCCTCAGGACGTCTAAAAATGCAGTTTCTGGACTTGGTTTGGTGCAATCACTGGAGTGGGAATCAGTTAATTGTGGGAGGGGGCCCAGAATCAGTCTCCCCATGACAACAAAACCTCCCTGTCAAAGGGCAAAAGGGACTGATGCGGGGGTTCCACAGAAACCCTACAGCGAGTAGAAGGCCATTTGGCCCATCTGGTCTCCACTGACAACCTTCCTGGCTGCTGGAGGCAGCATGTCACTCATTCATGATCCAATGGACACTCATTATCTCTCAGCCCATCACAGGTTAATGATGGCTCAGAGAATAAATGGAGGCTCCATAATTCTCCCACGCCCTCAGAAAACCACCCAGTGACCTCCCAGAGCGGAGGCGGAGTCCCTTGCTATCTAGCCCTCTGTGTTCAATTCAGGAGCCCAGGACTGGGGAGCCATGCCTCTGACACCCCTCCCTCCTACAACACCCATCCCCGAGACCCCCCTCTCTCATTCAGCCTTCACTCAATCTCACTGACATTGGTGTCATTAGTCCTAAGGTCACTCAATTGCAAGGAAGGCCCCACTGTGTCCAATTAAGTCCCTGAAGATAACTTGGTTCCAATGGGTCAAGCCCATGCAACTGATGGGGATTCCACATGAGGGAGGTGACATGAGACCTACCCCCTCAGCCTGACAGAATTCCAGCTACCATAGTTACACAGGCAAAAACAGCACTGATCTTTCACAAGCAGTATCCCTTAACACAGCAAGGCCCAGCCCACAGCGAAACTCCAACCACAATGAGACCCCACCCACAATAAGGCCCCACGCACGCAGCAAGACCTGACCCATAGTCAGATCCTATCCACAGTGAGACCCAATCTGCATGAAGTCCTGTGAAACTCAAACCCTTCTGCACTAACTCATACTCTTCAGTAAAAATCCATACAGTCAGTACTAATTCACACCCTTCAGTACTCAGTGCATCACTCTCAGTGCTGCAGCCTCTCAGTACTGCATTCTCTAATGCAGTACTCTCTCAGTGCAGCGCTCTCAAAGTGCGACACTCCCACAGTATTGCACTCTCTCAGTACAGAACTCTTAGTACGGCACTCTCAGTACAACATTCTCTCAGTACATCAATCTCTCAGTGAAGCACCCTTTCAGGACTGCACTCTCTTAGTACTGCATTCTTTCAATACATCACTCTCTCAGTGCAGCACTCTCTTAGTACTGCACTCTCTCAGTGCATCACTCTCTCAGTACTGCAGTTCTCAGGGCAGCACTATCTCAGTACTGCACTCTCTCAGTGTAGCCCTCTCCCAATGCAGCACTCTCCCAATATTGCATTCCCTCTGTATAGCACTTTCTCAGCGCAACACCCTCTCAGTACAGAACTCTCTCAGTGCAACACTCTCTCAGTATATCACTCTCTCAGTGCAACATTCTCTTAGTGCATCATTCTCTCAGTGCAGCACTCAATGCAGCATTCCCTCAGTACAGCACTTTCTCAGTACTACACTCTCTCAGTGCATCACTCTCTCAGTACTGCACTCTTAGTGCAGCAGCACTCTCTCATTGCAGCACTCTCCCATATTACACTCTGTCAGTACAACACTTTCTCAGTGTCACATTCTCTCAGTACTGCACTCTTTCAGTACAGCATTCTCTCAGTATAGCACTCTCTCAATGCATCACTTCCTCAGTATTGCACCATGTCAATACAGCACTCCTTCAATACTGCACTCTCAGTACTGAATTCTCTCATTGCAGCACTCTCCTGTATTACATTCTGTCAGTACAGCACTCTCTCAGTGCAGCACTTTCTCAGTACTGCACTCGCTCAGTGCAATACCCTCTCAGTGCAGCACTCTCTCAGTACTGCACTCTCTCAGATCAGCATTCCCTCAGAACAGCACTCTCTCAGTAGTGCACTCTCTCAGTGCAGCAACTCTCAGTGCAACACTCTCTAATGTAGCACTCTCTCAGTGCATCACTCCCTCAGTACAGCACTCCCTCAGTACAGCATTCTCTCAGTGCAGCACTCTCTCAGTACTGCTCTCTCTCAGTGCAGTATTCTCTCAGTGCAGCATTCTCGCAGTGCATCACTCAGTGCAGCACTCTCTCAGTGCAGCACTCTCTCAGTGCAGCACTCTCTCAGTACTGCTCTCTCTCAGTGCAGTGTTCTCTCAGTGCAGCATTCTCTCAGTGCATCACTCAGTGCAGCACTCTCTCAGTGCAGCACTCTCACAGTACAGCACTCTCACAGTACAGCACTCTCAGTACAGCACTCTCTCAGTACAGCACTCTCTCAGTGAAGCATTCTCTCAGTGCAGCATTCTCAGTACAGCAGTCTCACAGTGTAGCATTCTCTCATTGCAACACTCTCTCAGTACAGCACTCTCTCAGTGAAGCATTCTCTCAAAGCAGCATTCTCAGTACAGCAGTCTCACAGTGTAGCATTCTCTCATTGCAACACTCTCTCGGTGCAGCGCTCTCTTGGTGCAGCACTCTCTCAGTACAGCACTCTCTCAGTGCAACCTCACCCTCATTATGTGTTCAGATCTTGCCCTCCTGCGTGTCTACATAAGAGGAAGTGGACGCGACAAATTCCCAAGTAACGCACTGTTGCCTCAAGTGCTTTGAAACAGGATAAGATAGTGTTAAAAATGCAAATTATTCGTCCTTCTCTAATGTAGAGCCTGATTTCTCAGACAGGAAGTGCAGTTTTCACACGTAGAAAGTCTCCCGTCAACATTCTGGTGACAATTTGGGTGTGACTCATGGAATTTCTACTGCATGTCTAGCTGCTGGGGACAGCAATGACTCACTGAAACTTTGGAATTTTACGATCTGCCTCAAAGCTTTCGAGGGCCAGAGAGATAAAACAATGAGTGATCACTCAAGGGATTGTGAATCGCTGGAATTCGCCCTCCCGCAGAGCTGTGAATGCTCAGTTGTTGAGTATACACTGGGCAGAAGTCAGTGGATATTTGGGTGCTCATGGATATGGGGACAATGCAAGAAGGTGAAATGAAGATGGAGGAGCACTTTCCTCTTAACTTTTTGAATGGGGGTCGGTTTAGCTCAGTTGGCTGGACGACAGGTTTGTGATGCAGATGAGACACCAATAGCATGGGTTCAATTCCCGTACCGTCTAAAGGTTCTTCGTGAAGACCTCACCTTCTAAACCTTGCCCCTCATCTGAGGTGTGGTGATCCTCAGGTTAAATCAGCACCAGTCAGCTCTGCCCTTCAAAGAGGGAGTGCAGCCTATGGTCATCTGGGACGATGGTGACTTGCTCTGTTGAATGGGTCTGCAGTCTCAATGGCCTACTCCAACTCCTATTGTGACATTGAGTATTTCTGCCTCCCAATACATTGATGTGGCATCCTAATCCAGCTGGCTGTCTCAGTTGATGTACACATTAGTATGGCATTGCTCTCATAGAGACTGCTGCACAGTTTAGTGCATGCCTACCCTTGCATTAGATGGCAGTTTCTTGTGTTGTGGGTTAATACCTCTGTTGGAGAGCTGTGCTCTATAATTCAGGAGGATACCAGGACCAACTGTTAAATACAGAGCACTGTTGCAAATCCACGTGTGGTGGTTGTCAGACAGGGACAAGATTGGGCTCAATTTGCCCATGCACCTCACCAAACCTCTTTGTCATCTCAAAACACCATCTCCAAGCTCAAACTGGGGTGGCACAGTGGCACAGTGGTTAGCACTGCTGCCTCCGCAGCACCAGAGACCCAGGTTCAATTCCGGCCTCGGGTCACTGTCTGTCTGGAGTTTGCACATCCTCCTCGTGTCTGCGTGGGCTTCCTCTGGGTGCTCCAGTTTCCTCCCACATTCCAAAGATGTGCAGGTTAGGTAGATTGGCCATGCTAAATTGTCCCTTAGTGACCTAAGATGGTAAGGAGGGGGTTGCAGGATAAATATGTGGGGCTACAGTGATAGGGCTTGGGTGAGATGCAGGGAGTCGGTGCAGACTCGATGGGCTGAATGGACTCCTGCACTGTAGCTATTCAATGATTCTAGATCAGCAACTTAATGATGAAATATTCTTCAACCTGGAACATCTGACGTTTATCGTACTGAGTATTTATTGCAGCTTCTGCGTCTATTTCAATAGTTTAATGGAATATTTTTCAGTTCACCTACTCTCTAAAAGTTCAACATTATCCAGGATAAAGCAGCCTGCTTGATTAGTGACTCTGCCATTGGATTCAATACTAAATCCACACCGTTGAGGACCAGCTCACACTCTGCCTGCAGGTTGCCCGATCCATCGATGGCATTGCCAAAGCTCACTCTAATTCCTCCAACTGCATCTCCCAGACACGTGACTCCCACCATCAAGAATGGCAACAGCAGCAGCGGTGCAAGTAGGAGCTCACCGTCACCTTCTCGAGGGCAATTAGGGGTGGACAATAAACGCTGGCCTGGCCAGCAACACCCACATCCTGTAAATAAATATACAACTAGGAGCAGGAGTAGGCCTCGCAGCCCCTTGAATCTGCTCCACCTTTTGACAAAATTATGGCTGATCTGATTGTAACCTCGGCTCCCTGTTGATATTTTATCATTAAGTTGCTGATCTAGAATCATTGAATCGCTACAGTGCAGAAGGAGTCCATTCAGCCCATCGAGTCTGCACTGACTCCCTGATATCGAGTCTGTGCCGACTCCCTGCATCTTACCCAAGCCCTATCCCTTAGGCCCCACATATTTATCCTGCTAACCACCCCCCCCAACCTACACATCTTAGGTCACTAAGGGGCAACTTAGCATGGCCAATCTACCTAACCTGCACATCTTTGGAGTGTGGGAGGAAACTGGAGCACCCAGAGGAAGCCCACGCAGACACGAGGAGAATGTGCAAACTCAATACAGACAGTGACCCCAGGCCGGAACTGAACCCGGGTCTCTGGTGCTGCGAGGCAGCGGTGCTAACCATTGTGCCACTGTGCCACCCAGTTTGAGTTTGGAGATGGTGCTTTGAGATGTCAAAGAGGTTTAGTGAGGTGCATAGGCGAATTGAGGTATGAGCCCCCTGTCTATCCCCCAATACCCTTTGACTCCCTTGTCAATCGAAAATCTATCTACCTCGGCCTTAAAAATATTCAATGGCCCAGCCTGCATGGCCATCCAGGGAAGTGAATTTCAGAGCCTAATGGTCCTTGGGTGAAAGGAAATTCTCCTCAACTCCTTTATAATTATTTTTAAAACTTGTCCCCTAGTTCTAACCTCTCTCAAAAGGCGAAACGTCCTTTCAGCATCTACCTGTTTCAATAAGATCACCTCTCATTCTTCTAATCTCCAATGGATACAAGCGCAGTTTCTTCAACCTCTCCTCAAAAGGAGCATAGAAAACAGGAGCTGTAGACCATCTAACCCCACGAGCCTGTTCTGCAATTGAATATGATCATGGCTAATCTTCTATCACAACGCCACACTCCCGCTCTCTCCCCATATACCTCGATGCCTTTAGTGTTTACAAGTCTATCTATTTCCTTCTGAAATATATCCAATGACCTGGGGATGAATCTTTCTGTCACGCTCCCTATGGGAATCATAGCGGGCGGAGGTGGGGGGAATCATGGAAAGGTCTGTTGACCTCGGGTGGGATTTTCCAGTTTTGGGATGAATGCAGCTAGAGAATCCTCCCTTAGGTCTCCACTGCCTCCTGTAGTAGAGAATTCCACCACAGGTTCACCACCCTCTGAGTGAAGAGGTTTCTCCTCATCTCAGCCCAAAATGACAAATGCTTCCTCCGAGTAATCCATCAACCATTCTCTGCACTGCATCTAATCAAATTATACCCTTTCTTTAATAAGACCAAAACTGTACATGGCACCCCTGATGTTCTCTCACCAACACCCTGTGCAATTGTAGTAAAACTTCTCGACTTTTATATTGCATTGTTCTCACAATAAACACCAAGATTCCATACCCTGCCTCACAATGCCAGGGTCCCAGGTTCAATTACGGCCTCGGGTCACTGTTTCTGTGGACTTTGCACATTCTCCCCGTGTCTGCGTGGGTTTTCTCCGGGTGCTCCGGTTTCCTTCCGCAGTCTAAAGATGTGCAGGTTATGCACCCTCTCCCTCTGAACCTCTCTCCCCCGTGCCTCTCTCCCTCTGAACCTCTCTCCCCGGGGCCTCTCTCCCTCTGAACCTTTCTCCCCTGTGGCTGTCTCCCTCTGGACCTCTCTCCCCATGCACCCTCCCCCTCTGCACCTCTCTCCCCATGCACCCTCTCCCTCTGAATCTCTCTCCCCTGTGCCCCTCTCCCTCTGAACCTCTCTCCCCATGCACCCTCTCCCTCTGAACCTCCCTCCCTCTGAACCTCTCTCCCCATGCACCCTCTCCCCCGTGCCTCTCTCCCCATGCACCCTCTCCCTCTGAACCTCTCTCCCCATGCTACCTCTCCCTCTGTATCTTTCTCCCCGCGCATTCTCTCCCTGTGCTCTCCGTGCACCTTCTCCCCCTGCGCCTCTCTCCTCTTGCACCCCCTCCCGCTAAACCTCTTGCCCCGGTGCACGTGTTGATCCCACCCCATCCCGCAGCCTCCTTGCCATATGGTTGGGGAGGAATGATTACGGGGACGGTGACAGTCGTCCTCTCCTGCTGTGTTGTCAAACTGGCCCAGCCTGCCTCCCATCGCTCTTGTCATTTTCAAAGCCTCCAGAGTGTGGAAAACAATCTGTTCCAGCAGACACACTCTTGGTCAAACATTTGCCAGAAGGAACTGAGACACCAGCTGTAATAATGGAGCTTTTATTCAGCTGGAGCAATGACAACTCCAAATACCCACATCAGCTGCTGCTCAAACTCACCTTTGTTTCTCTGGTAAGATTCGGTATCTCTGGGAAAGTTGTGCTGGAGACATTAAATTGAAACATAAGTTATAGCAGTGAGAAAGCAGCCGAGGGTGCTGGCAGCAGCGATCACTCCCTGCTTCCCTGTACTAATGGATGTCCCAATTTCAGTCAGTAGATTACCCCAAAGGCACCTCTGTGAATTCAGCCTGGGGCTGGGTTACAGTCACTGATATCGAATTCAATTCAAATTCAAGAACTGTTTTTAGGGTTGGCACAGTGGGTTAGCACTGCTGCCCCACAGCTCCAGGGACCCAGGTTTAATTCCCGGCTTGGTCACTGTCTGTGCATAGTCTGCACGTTCTCCCCGTGTCTGCGTGGGTTTTCGTCCGGGTGCTCCGATTTCCGCCCACACTCCAAACAGGTTAGGTGGATTGGCCAAGGGGACTTGGTAGGGTAAATGTATGGGGATAGGGCCTAGGTGGTGCAGAATCGATGGGCCAAATGGCCTCCTTCTGCACTGTAGTATTCTATTCAATTATTTTAACGACACAGCCAGTCCTAACCCACCCATGCTTGAAGATTAACATTGCTCCTCACTGTCTAAACTGAACAAAAGTAGTTTGGGCCCCAGAGTGGGTCCATATTAGTTGATATTGTTAACAGTTCTCCACCTTCAGGTCCTGCCATCTTCCATCCAAACCTGCCCTCATCACCTCTTTGCACGAAAAAAACCCCAATCCCAACATTCCTGTAAACTACCACCCATCTCCAACCTCCCTTTATCTTTATCACGGTGTGACACAGTGGCACAGTGGTTAGCACTGCTGTCCCACAGCTCCAGGTTCAATTCCTGGCTTGGGTCACTGTCTGTGTGGAGTTTGCACATTCTCCCCATGTCTGCGTGGGTTTCCTCCGGGTGCTCCAGTTTACTCCCACAGTCCAAAAGATGCGCGGGTTAGGTTGATTGGCCATGCTAAATTGCCCCTTAATGTCAGGAGGGCTGACGAGATAAATACAGGGATAGGGCCTGGGTGGGATTGTTGGCTCGATGGGCCAAATGGCCTCCTGCTACACTGTAGGGATTCTGTAAATCTAGGGTCGGTCTGTGACCCCCCCCTCCTCTTTCTCATCCACACCCTTGGAGATATCATCCATCAGAACATGTACACGGTCGACCCCCAGCTCTCCCCGCTCTCAAAACCCCCACTGGCTCCGAATGATCAGACTGCTTATCCTATCCGACATCCAGTCCCGGAAAAGCAGAAATTTCCAACAATCGAACACTGGGAGGAGGGGAGCCATTGCCTTCTGTCTCTGTGACAAATCCCCTCACTAACTCCATTGCTGGTCGGTCTCTGAGGGTGAAACCAGACTGTTTGCAGCCTTGGTCTTACACTTACCCTGAGATGGGCTCTTGACCACATCTTCACTTTGAACTAAGACCACCTACCTGCTCCTCTGTAACCCAGGCCCAACATCGCCTCTGCTGTTGCAAACCTCAGGCTTCTGGACTTGACTCCTCCAAGCCTGCCCGACAGCTCTCCCGCTTTCCACCCTTTAGAAACATGAAGCCACCCAGAGGCCTGTTGCTCATGTCCTAACTCGCATCGAGTACCTGCTCACCCTTCACCCCTGTGCTTGCTGATCCCCAGTAAGAAGTCTCGCAACACCAGGTTAAAGTCCAACAGGTTTATTTGGTAGCAAACGCTTTCTACCAAATAAACCTGTTGGACTTTAACCTGGTGTTGTGAGACTTCTGACTATGGTTACCCCATCCAACGCCGGCATCTCCACATCTTGCTGGCCTACATCAGCTCCAGGTCAGGCAATGCCTCGAGTTTTAGATTCCCAATTTCAGATCGCAGGCTGGCTCCTGCCCATCTCTGTAATCTCCTCGATTCTCTAAATCTGCCCTTCTGTGCATTTGTGATTTTTACTTTCTCCATCACCAGTGGGCAGCTTTTCAGCTGCGTGGGCTGACAGTCTGGAATTCCCTCCCTCCACCTCTCAAGCTTTGATTTTTCTCCTTGAAGATGCTCCTTAAACCACCTTTTGACCAGGACTCTCTGGCCATCTCCCCTCACATTGGTGGCTGAGTGCCACATTTTGCTTCATAATGTTCCAGTGAAGTCCCTCGGAGAGTTTTCTCACTATTATGTTTAAAAATGCTACATAAATAGGAATTGTTGTTGTTGCTTTCAGGGAGAGGGGGAAGTTTGCCTGAGCTAAACACATCAGTCAGCAAGGAGCCAACGTCGCCAGGACAGGAGGTTTTATTTATCAGTGTCACAAGTAGGCTTACATTAACACTGCAATGAAGTTACTGTGAAAATCCCCTAGTCACCACACTCTAGTGCCTATTCGGGTACACCGAGGGAGAATTTAGCCTGGCCAAATCACGTCTTTCAGTGGTTGGCACTGCTGCCTCACAGCACCAGGGACCTGGGTTTGATTCCCGGCTTGGGTATCTGTTTGTGTGGAGTCTGCACGTTCTCCCCGTGTCTGCGTGGGTTTCCCCCGGGTGTTCTGGTTTCCTCCCACAGATGTGCTGGTTAGGTTGACTGGCCATGCTAAATTGCTCCTTAGTGTCAGGTGGAGTGGCTAGGGTAAATATGTGGGGTTATGGGGATAGGGCCTGGGTGGGATCGAGATCGATGCAGACTCGATGGGCCAAATGGCCTCCTTCTGCACTGCAGGGATTCTATGAACTTGTTTTTTCATTCTGGGGGGCATCTTAGGCAAAGTTAGTTTTACTGACATCCCATAGAGAAGGTGACAGTCAGCCCCTTCTTAACTGTCGGCAGAGTGAAGGCAGCAGTGCCGTTATAACAAGAGCTCCAGGATTTTTACCCTGCGCCAATGAAGGGATGACAATATTTATCCAAGTTGTCGGAACGGTGCATGAATTATTAAAGTTTAGGTTTCTTTATTATTGTCGCAAGTAGGTTTACATTAACACTGCAATGAAGTTACTGTGGAAAATCCCCTAATGGCCTGTTCGGGTAACACTGAGGGAGAATTTAGCACGGCTAAAGCACCTAACCGGCACGTCTTTCAGAGTGTGGGAGGAAACTGGAGCACCCGGAGGGAACCCACGCGCAAACAGTGACCCGAGCCTGGAATCGATCCCTGGTGCTGCGAGGCAGCAATGCTAACCACTGTGCCATCGTGCCACCCAAGATAGGGTTGCGTGTGTGTCTGTGTGTGTGTGTGTGAAAGGCTCCACCCCCTGCCCTCTAAGCCCAGTCGATAAATATACAGTGTGTTCCTGGGCCACACTCACCATATGGCTCGGGATTTCAATCCATTGGTTTGCCCCCACAGTGCAGGGCCCACGTTTCCATTCACAGAGAGCGGCTCCATCCAGTGGCCCTGCCTGGAACTGCCGGAGCTTCAACATCAGGCTGGCGAGGGGAGATACTCTGCACCGGCCATTTTTATTTTGCTGATGACAGTGATCTCTAGATTAACCGCCGTCGCGCAAAACCACCTGACACTGACTGACAGCAGCTGCTGCCAGAAACAAGAGTAGCGGCAGTTTAAATAAACATTGGGATCAGCATGGCAGGTTTTTTACCCTTACCTTCCATGGGAGCACCTTTGCCTCGCTATGGCAACAGCGCGCAGTTGCCTTATTGTGGGAGATGCCCCCAAAGTCCTTTACAAAGGTGGATTAGGCGTTAAGCAGGGCTCCAGGGCAGAGAAACACAGATCAAAGGGTTTGGTATTGAACAGACTGGCATTTATACTGAGCTTACACAACCTCAGGACGTCCCTTTCAAGGCTCCAAAATGTTGAGACACAGGAAATGAGGCAGCCAGTTTGTGCACAGCAAGGTTCCACACTCAGCAACAATGCGATAATGGCCAGAGAATTTGATTTTAACGATGATCTTTAATGGGTCAATATTGGCAATAGCATTTCAAGTGTTATTGCCAATATTTACGCATTAAAAATCACAGCGCCAGGGATCCGGGGTTTGATTCCCGGATTGGGTCACCATCAGTGCGGAGTCTGCACATTCTCCCCGTGCGTCCCCAATGGCATGGGCTTCCTCCGGTTTCCTCCCACAGTCTGAGAGGCGTGCTAGTTAAGTGCAGTAGCCATGCTACATTCTCCCTCTGTGTGCCCGAACAGGCGCCAAAGTGTGGCAACTACTACTAACTTCATTGCGGTGTTAATGTGCGCCTACTTGTGACACTAATAAATACACTTAAACTCTTGCTCTTTTTCCTCAATAATGCTCCCCCCCACCCCTACACCCACAGCATGGGTGGTGGCACGGTGGCACAGTGGTTAGCACTGCTGTCTCACAGCACCAGGGACCCAGGTTCAAAACTCACCTACCCTTCTTCGAATGGTGGCTCTGATCTTTCATTGTGTGCAGTTTTGGTGTCCTTATCTGGGGAAGGATGTCCTTGCTTTTGAGGGAGTACAGCCAAGGTTTATTAGGCTGATTCCTGGCACACCAGGTCTGTCAAATGAGGAGAGACTAAATCGGTTGGGATTATATTCATTGGAGTTCAGAAGAGTGAGAGGGGATCTCATAAAAACTTATAAAATTCTAACAGGATTTGACAGGGTAGATCAGAAGGAATGTTCCCGGTGGTGGGTGAGTCCAGAACATTGTTTGAAGATAAGGGGTAAAGCTTTTAGAACTGAGGTGAGGAGAAATTTCTTCACCCAGGGAGTGGTGAATGTGCGAAATTCACGACCACAGAAAATAGTTGAGGTCAAAGCATGGTCTGATTTGAAGAAGAAATGAGATATAGTTTTTGGGGCTGAAGGGATCGAGGGATATGCGGTGAAGGGGGATCAGGATATTGAATTTGATGATCAGCAATGATCAAAATGAATAGTGGAGTAGGCTCGAAGGGCTGAATGGCCTACTCCTGTTTCCAGTTTCTATGTAGTGCCATCTACCAGGGCAGAAGAGGTCTCAGTTTAATGTCTTGACTGATAACAGTGCCTCCGATAGTGCAGTGTTCCCTCAGCACTGCACTATATGTTGTGTAGCAGAACGCAGAGGCTGGAGTTCAAACACTGAGCTACAGCTGAATGGTAATGGAGGTGGCAGTGGACTCCTCTGCAGCTGCTGTCAAACCTCACGAGGTGCTCGGTCTGTATCCTGTGTCGACTCGAGAAAACATGGGCCATGATCATTCAAATGCTCGGACCATGAGCTTCTGATCCCAGGGCCTTGCCAGCCAAGTGGAAAGTGTGCTGTCCCAGCCCTTCCAACAGTGTCCTGCTACTCCACTGGCACCTGAACCTGCTTCTGCACTTTCTATCTCCCCAAAGCCCGTGCTGATGTCATTTTCTTTGATGCTCCTTGGGCTGGGCACTTCTTAAGGGGGACAAGAGTAGCCTGATAGCCCTTTGGTTGTAGAACACTGTGGTTATAGGATCATAGTGTCCCTACAGTGCAGGACAGGCCACTTGGCCCATCAAGTCTTCACCAACTCTCTGACAAAATATCTTGCCCAGGCCCTCTCCCCCACCCTATCCCTGCAACCTCACACATTTACCACGGTTAATCTCTTTAACCTACACATTTCAACACTAAGGGGAAATTTAACGTGGCCAACCCACTCCACCTGCTCATCTTTGGACTGTGGGAGGAAACCGGAGCACCCGGAGGAAACCCACGCAGACACAGGGAGAACGTGCAAACTCCACACAGATAGTGGCCCAAGGCTGGAATTGAACCGGGTCCCTGGTGCTGTGAGGCAGCAGTGCCAACCACTTGTGATCCAGTTCAACACAGTGGGTTCAGTTCTGGACACCGCACTTCAGGAACATCGTACTAACCTTAGAGGGGGTGTAGTACAGATTCATCAGAATAGTATCCGGGATAAAAGGGGTCACAGTTTGACGGCATAGAGTCATAGGGGTTTAAAGCATGGAAACAGGCCCTTAGGCCCAACTTGTCCATGCCACCCCTTTTTTTAACCACTAAGCTAGTCTCAATTGCCCACATTTGGCCCATATCCCTCTATACCCATCTTACCCATGTAACTGTCTAAATGCTTTTTAAAAGACAAAATTGTACCAACCTCTAGTACTACCTCTGGCAGTTTGTTCCAGACACTCACCACCCTCTGAGTGAAAAAATTGACCCTCTGGACCCTTTTGTATCTCCTCCCTCTCACTTTAAACCTATGCCCTCTAGTTTTAGACTCCTCTACCTTTGGGAAAAGATATTAACTATCTGGCTGACCTGTGTCCTTCATTATTTTATAAACCTCCATAAGGTCATCCCTCAACCTTCTACGCTGTAGGGGAAAATGTCCCAGTCTATCCAGCCTCTCCTTGTAACTCAAACCATCAAGTCCCAGTAGCATACCAGTAAATCTATGCATATAAAAGCTTGAGAGGTGATCTAATGGAGGTATATAAGACAATTTAAAGAATGTTGTGCGGTAAATCTAATGCAACGCGAGTGCTGGGAGTGAATCCAAAACAAGAGGTCATAATTTTAAAAATGACAGCTCAGCTCGTTCTGGGGGACATCAGGATCCATGTGTTTTCACACAAAGCGGGGGTAAAAAAATTGGACCTCTCTTTCACAAAGAGGCTGCAAGTGGCGGGATAACTCCAGCTATCGAGACCAAGATAAATTGAGGTATTTTGTTGGATACGAGTATCCAAGGACACAGGAAAATGGAAGGCCAATCATCGAATTAAATGTTGGAAGAGGGCTGAGGGGCTACGTGGATTATGTAGTTATGAAGTGGATAGCATGCTTAGAGAGGTGGTCAAACGGCAGCTCAAGGGACTAGAGGAAAGAAGAGAATGGGTGACCACTGGACAGTCCAGAAAGAACGGGCAGATAGTTAGAACGGGAGTCCCCTGGGATCCCGCTCACTAACCGGTATTCCATTATTACGGTGCTGGCATTTTCGAGCAGTGCAGTCAGAGCCAAGCTTCTGGCACTACAAGGAGCTTGACTGTACAAAGAATCCTAAAAGGGGAGGGTGATGGGTTAGAGGTCATGGTATGTGTTGGTACCAAAGACATAGGTAGAAAAAGCGATGAGGTCCTGCAGAATGAATATAAGGAGGAAGTTCAAAAGTAGGGTCTCACTGGCAGTATTCTCTGGATTACTCATGCTAGTGAGAGTAGGAAGAGGAGGATAGGACAGATGAATGCGTGACTGAGGAGCTGTGCAGGGGGTAGGGATGCAGATATTTGGAGCATTGGGCAGAGGTGACCTGTACAAGAGGGGTAGGTTGCACCTGAACTGGAGCTATAGCTATTCTGGAGGGTTTAAATTAGCCTGAAAAGGGGGTGCGACACTAAAGAGTAGTGAGACAAAAGGGAACATTGAGGCTAATACAGAATTTAAAGAGAGCAAGTTAAATAGACAAGGCAGATTTAAGCATGGCAGGGAACGAGGGAAGACTGATGAAGTGAAGTGCATTTATTTCAATGCAAGAGGCCTGATAGGTAAGGCAGATGAATTCAGGGCATGGATGGGTATATGGGACTGGGATATTATAACTATTACAGTGACTGGCTGAGGAAGGGGCAGGACTCACAGCTCAATGTTCTGGGGTACAGATGCTATAGGAAGGAAAGAAGGGGAGGCAAGAGAGGAGGAGGAGTTGCATTTTGGGATATTCCTGAGGGATCATCTAGTGAGGCCGAATGGGTGGAACTGAAAAATAAGAAGGGACTATCACTTTTATAGGATTGTACTGTAGACCCCTCCAAAAGTTATGGGAAATTGAAGAGCAAATATGTAGGGAGATCGCAGATAGCTGCAAGAATAATAGGGTCGTAATCGTGGAGGATTTTAATTTTCCAAACATAGACTGGAACTGCCATCGTGTTAAGGGCTTGGATGGGGAGGAATTTGTTAAGTGTATTCAGGAAAAATTTCTCAATCAATATGTAGATGGCCTTACTGGAGAAGGGGCAAAACTCAACCTCCTCTTGGGAAATAAGGCAGGGCAAGTGACTGAAGTGTTAGTGGGGGAGTTGAGGAGGAACTTCTTCACTCAAAGGGTGGTGAATCTCTGGAATTCTCTGCCCGTTGAAGTGGTGGAGGCTGCCTCGCTAAATATTTTTAAGAAGCGGGTTGATGGGTTTTTGATAAGAGAGGGGATTAAGGGTTATGGGGAGAGGGCGGGAAAGTGGAACTGAGCCACGACAGATCAGCCATGATCTTATTGAATGGCGGGGCAGGCTCGAAGGGCTGGATGGCCTACTCCTGCTCCTATTTCTTATGTTCTTATGACCTGGTTGGATCCTAGGCCTTTGTGCTCCAGGAAACTTAGCTTCACCCTAGACAGTGACTCAAGAGACAGTACAGTGGTGCAGTGGTTAGCACTGCTGCTTCACAGTGCCAGGGACCCAGGTTCAACTCCTGGCTTTGGTCATTTTCTGTGCGGAGTCTGTACATTATTCCCCTGTCTGCATGGGTTTCCTCTGGGTGCTCTGGCTTGCTCCCAGAGTCTGAGAGACGTGTTGGTTAGGCGCATTGGCCATACTAAATTCTCCCTCCGTGTACCCGAACGGACCCTGGAGTGTGGCGACTAGAGGATTTTCACAGTAACTTCATTGCAGTGTTAATGTAAGCTTACCTGTGACACTAATAAACTTTAAACTCAGGCTAGAGTAATATTAACTGAGTTTAAAGTTTAAAGAGATTGGAGAACTCAATCTGCCCAGATTTTAATCCTTGAGGGTAGAACTTGAATGCAAAACCTTCTGATTAAGAGGCTAGAGTAATATTAACTCTTAATCAGAAGGTTTTGCATTCAAGTCCTACCCTCAAGGATTAAAATCTGGGCAGATTGAGTTCTCCAATCCTGAGGGAGTGCTGCACTGTTGGAGGCACTGTCATTCAGATGAGATGTTAGACTGAGGCCCCAGCTGTTCTCCAAGTAGACAAAAGGCTTCCCATCAAACTATTCTGAAGTTGAGCAGAAGGGGTTGTCACCAGGGGGTCTGGTCAATATTTAAACTTAGACCCCCCAAAAACAAAGAGGTTGTCTGGTCATCATCACGCGCTGTTTGGAGGAGTCTGCTGTGGGGAAACCAGCTCTACGAGAACATGAACATACTTCAATCGTACTAGCTGTAAACGTCCTTGGGACATTCTGAGAGCATGACAAGTAAATGCTAACTTTTCTATTTAATTATTGAGCAACTCCCCACCCCCTGCCCCCCACCACGGAGGTAGTGGGGGCTTTCCAACCCCCACCCCAAGGAAATATCACCAGCATTCCACACCCCCCGCTCACTCTCCAGCAAGCTCCCCGCCCCCACCCTCACTCCCCATGCTTGCCCCCGCACCACAGAATCACCTCCCCACACCGGGTTCCCATAAGGGCCCCCCCACACTGCCCCCGGGTACAGGTTGGAACTGTGCCAACATGCGCCAAAGGGCAGGATACTGGTCAGATATGTCCCTCTTGACTGGGGGCTATACTTACCTTTGCAACATCGGTGAGGGCGGGGGGGGGGGGGGGGGGGTGCGGCGGCACGGGGTGAACCCTCAACTGAATCTCGTCTTTCAAAACCTGTTGTAAACCTCACCGCGTGACGTCAGCGAAATGTGAATATTCAGTGAGACTGTGTGGGGGGGGGTGATTGGTAATGGGAAGGAGAGTTAAAGAGAGAGGCTCAATTCACACTTTCCCCTGTGGGTATCAAAGGCAGTGAGAGATCGAGACTTGGAAGAAGGTTTATTGTCCTTCCACCATGCGCACACTCCCACTTCCACCCCCACCCCCAACCTCCAACAGGAAGATTAGGCGTTGAAGAAAACGCAGATGGAGAAGGTGAATATGACAACTTTCATCAGGCAATTGAGGTGGGCCTGTTAGAATATGAACTCCCTGATTAAGGGCCAAACTGATGGGCTATTCAGTGAACCTTTTCCTTTGTATTTAACCAGGAGTGCCAGCTCCTCTGGAACTCCTAGGGTAGGCTGCTCACTGAAAGCACTTTATATGTTGTTGTAAATAAAGGGAGTTTGGTGAAGCGACTTCAATATCCTGATTTCCACCCCCTCCCTTCCCCTCTGTATCCCTTGATTCCTTTAGTTATATCTAATTTCTTCTTGGAATCACACAGAATTTTAGCCTCAGCTACTTGCTGTGGGAGTGAATTCCACACATTTGCCGCTCTCTGGGTGAAGACATTTCTCCTCACCTCAGTTCTAAAAGGTTTACACCTTCTGGATGCTTCAGTTTCCTCCAATGATGCACAGGTTAGGTTCATTGGTCATGGTAAATTGCCCCTTAGTGTCAGGGGGATTAGCCGTGTAAATAAGTAGGGCTATGGGGATAGGGCCTGGGTGGGATGAATGGCCTCCTACTGCACTGTAGGGATTCTATAAATATTCTCCTCAGACCATGACCCCTCATTTTGGACTCTGCCAGCTTTTGGGAACGTATGTTTTCAACCAGGTCACAGCAGCTGGACCAGTGCCCCAAAAGTAGCTGCCACAACACCAAATCAGTGGCTGTAAGGTCCATTGGAAAGTCCTGTGGTGGTGAAAGGCGCTATATAGATGAAAGTCTGTCGAACCTTCTTTTCCATTTGAACTTTAGTCACAATACATCAAATGATGCATCAAACAGCACCATCTACTGGAACTATTCCAAGCTAAACTCTTTTTCTTCCCACTTGGAGCTCAGGCTCCGAGCCAACGCTGCAGCATCAGCTGAACAGGAAATGGATTATTAAAGACGCCTCCTGGGAGTAGACGCCTGGGTTTTGGGAGTTTAAAAGAAAATACAAGTAGCTGCCCAATTTATATCCGCGCTGTTTGAAAGCTGTTTCAAACAATTGGCAATCAGCAGTTATTTTTCAGCCTGATTGACTGCCAAGACTAACACTTATTCTCCCCATAGGTCTAAACTAAATTGTAATAAAACTTTAATAGCTGACTATTGCGGCACTGCTAACAGCTCTAACGTCTGATGTTACAAAGTAGAATTAACAGTCAACTTTCTGCTCTGGTTTGTCGCTCTCGCTCTTCCGAGCTGCTTTCTTGTTATGTTTTATTTCCAGGGACGGGAGATGCTGCAATCTTTGATTTCTTTTCTCCCCCTGACTGTCATCCCAAGGCCCTGAATCTGGGATGTGGTTCCAATGACATCATTAGGCCCCTCGTTACTCCTCGCGTGCAGCCCGCACTGCGTCACCATAACTGCTGGATTAGCGGTTGCTGCCAACCTGCCGTCACCTCACCATTTTTTTTTAAATCAAGACTCTTTTTTTGAAAAAAAAACTGTTGTCGGTAAAGGTGGCCACAAAGATGTCACGTTGTCGTCAAGAGAAATTGTGGACTGTCAGCCATGGCTCAGTCGCTCTCTCCTCCGAACCCACAAAAAAGGTTGTGAGTTCGAATCCCACTCCAGGGCTTGTGCACAAATGTGTTTGCCGACGTTCCCGACAGCACGACTGTCAGAGGTGCCAGCTTTCCGAGAAATTAATCACAGAATCCCTACAGTGCCATTCGGCCCATTGAGTCCACACTGACAACAATCCTACCTAGGCCCTATCCCCGTATGCCACATATTTACCCTTCTAGTCCCTCTAACCTAGTGTCCCGGGACACTAAGGAGCAATTTAGCATGGCCAATGCACCTAACCCGCACATCTTTGGACTGTGGGAGGAAACCGGAGCACCCGGATGAAACCCACGCAGATACGGGGGGAATGTGCAAACTTTTGGGTTGTATGTTGAACTGAAGCCACATTGGAGGTATCTATCCTCTGATCCCAGGTCACCATCAGGGTTTTCACTCTTTAAAACAGACTTTGAACCGCTTTGTTCATTTGATCTCCATTTTCCTCCATCCCTACGCGTTTTATGAATGTCCAAGTTCTTGAACAAAAGTTCCAAGCAAGCAAACATCTGAATTGTTGGGAAGGATGAGTGAATTCACCTCATCCTGTTTAAATTTGGGGTCACTCTTAACTTTGTTATTTTCCATGATCTTACCCTCTGGTTTTCTTTTGTTTCTGCAGGTTTAACACTGCCTCCTTTTGTGACAGCAGTTCATCTTTCCATTGAATAAAATCCTACTCAGCTGCTTTAAGGACTTCATTGAGATTATGTTGGTGCTGAGCTAAGAAAGCTTGGTGTACCTTTACATTCAGTTTGTGGATTTTCTTCCTCACACAGAATTTGAGGTTTATCCAATTCTGTGTTTGCAAGAGCAAATGCATTGCTTTTTCAGTCCGAACTTTTAGTTTACGTTCAAGTACATATATCCTCTTTTTTGCAGCTCTGTTGTGTCAGCACTAAGTTCAACTTTTCCACTTACCTTCAAAGCATTCCTCCGTTTGTTCATCAGCGGCTTCGAGTACTGTTTCTTTGCCTCATCTTGCTCATACTTATTCCGGTTTTTAACTGCGACGGCTTTACATGATCTCAAACTAACATTAACATTTCCTTTTCAGCTTGGTGCCCCTTGGTGTCATCTTTTAAACCAGCTGGCTGAGTTTCTCACTCTAAAGAGGTATCTTTAATTCAAGCATTTAATTTTAACAGCAGGTTCACAGATTCTTTTAAATTGTTCAGTTTTCTCTGTACAATTTCCATTTCAGCAATCTCAGCAAGCTTTTCCCAAACCCATGGAAACCTTATCCCCAGCCAAGTCATTTCCTATAAAGAAACCCACCCCTTCAATCAACAAATTAGGAATGACACCGGCAATTATAGGACTAATCCACATTCTAAGCTGATTCTATACAAAGGAAGATTAAACTACATAGAATCCTTACAGTGCAGAAGGAGGTCACTTGGCCCATTGAATCAGCACTGACTCTCCAACACAGATTCCTACCCAGGCCCTACCTACATGACCCCTAGTATTTATCTTGTTAATCCCCTTGGGACACTAACGGGCAATTTAGCATAGACAACCTACCTAACCAACACGTGGGGGCGGCACGGTAGCACAGTGGTTAGCACTGCTGCTTCACAGTTCCAGAGACCTGGGTTCGATTCCCGGTTCAGGTCACTATGTGGAGTTTGCACATTCTCCCCGTGTCTGCGTGGGTTTCCTCCAGGTGCTCCGGTTTCCTCCCACGGTCCAAAGATGTGCGGGTTTCATTGATTGGCCATGCTAAAATTGCCCATTAGTGTTCTAAGATGCTTAGGTTAGAGGGGTTAGCAGGTAAAATATGTAGGGATATGGGGTAGAGCCTGGGTGGGATTGTGGTCGGTGCAGACTCAATGGGCCGAAGGGCCTCTTTCTGCACTGTAGGGTTCTATGATTCTATCTTGGACTATGGGAGGAAACCGGAGCTCCCAGAGGAAACCCACGCAGGGATGGGGAGAACATGTAGGCTCTGCAATGACAGTAACCCAAGCCAGCAATCGAACCTGGATCCCTGAGCATCACAGTAAGAAGTCTGACAACAGCAGGTTTAAGGCCAATGGATTTATTTGATAGTAAACTCACAAGCTTTCGGGGTTTGGCCCTTCTTCAGGTGAATGGAGAGTTCTGGCCTCAGACAGAGCATATAACAGTGCAGACAGTTTACAGATTACTGACTAGGATGCGAGTCTTTACAACTAACCTGCTGTTCAAGTCTTAAAGAGGCCAACAATGCGTGTGGAAGGAGCATTAAGCCCAGGTTAAAGAGATGTGTATTGTCTCCAAACAGTACAGTACAGTAAGTGATCTACATAAATAAATCGGTTGGACTTAAACCTGGTGTTGTCAGACTTCTTACTGTGTTTACCCCTGTCCAACGCCAGCATCTCCACATCATCCCTGAGCATCCTCAGGCAGCAGTGCCACCATGCCAATTGATTTTGCTGCCTCACTAGCTGAAAATAACAACACTTCCACTTTTAAATAAAAATACTTCTATCATTTCCCACATCATGATCCCCTCTAGTAGTAAACACAGGAAACTCACCGAGTTGTCATCACATTTATCTGCAATGATAGTGGGTGGGATTTTCCATGCAACCCGCGGCGTGTTTTGCAGAGTGGCACACCGTTGGCTAGCGATGGGATCCTCCGGTCCCCACTCTGTCAGTGGCTTCCCGTTGTTTGCACTCTCTGCAGCCAGGGAACTCACAGACCAGATGATTCTGCTGGCAGGAAAATACTACAGTATTTTTAAAATATCCAACATTCAGCCTTCATCTGTCCATTTTTATTTTATTATTTTACTAGATGTGGGCATTGCTGGCCAGGCTAGAATTATTGCCCGTCTCTAAAATGGTGATTTATTCTTGAACCATTGCAGTCCATGTGATGTAAGTACAGTGCGACAGTAAAGGAATTGCGATACAAAGTCAGGATGGGTGTGAGATTTGGAGGGGAACTTGCACAGGGTGGAGTTCACGTGCATTTGCTGCCCAAGTCCTTTGAGGTGGTAGGTTTGGAAGATGCTGCTAAAGTTACCAGTCAAGTGACAAAGACAATGGGGCGATTCTCCCAAAAAAAATTCTAAGTGTCAAATTTGTGTAAAAACTTGAGTAAAATGCACTGGTTTTTTTTCAGTGGGGTTTTCAAAATCCGCGCACTATAGATGCGCTCGTGAGATTCACTCTACTAGGGTGAGCAGCATAGCGCTGTGCAGACCACTGTGCGTGCACCAATCTGTCAGCACCAAGATCGGCACGTGCACAGTAGCCCTGCCTACAGATCATTGGCCAGACCCCCGATCCCCGCATTGCTCCCGACCGATCCCCCCACGGGCTGATCACTGGCCTCCCGAATGTGTCCAGGCGCACCCTCGATTCACCCCCACCTTGGCCCGTCTCGATACCCCCCAACACCCCACCGGCAGGCCGAGCCCCCTCCCCCCACCACACCACAGTCTCAACTCCCCAGCAGATGGTGGTGGTGGGGGAGGCGGGGGCACCTGCAGGTCGAGCCCACCCACCCTCCCTTCCACACCACAGTTCCAATTCCCTGGCAGTCCAACATCCCCACCCCCGCCCCCCCCCACCCCCACACACATATCCCCCCCCAACCACCCTAATGGCCTGCCCCAATCACTGGCCTCCCTCTTTCTGTCACCGATCCAAAGTGTAGAGTGGCAGTGGGATCCCCCATCGATCTCTCCCAGAGTCCCATCCCAATTAGGCCCAACCCTTGTTAGGCCCTACCCCCTTGGCACTACTTGATGCCCAGCGGACGTGCCAAGATACCCTCTGGACATTGGCACCTTGCCCCTTGGAATTACCCACCCACGTTTGCTTCCTTGAATCAAACTTACCTTTGTCTGTTACTACTCTGAGGAGTGCATTATTCTTCACTGTGGCTAACGTTCTCACTATAATTGGATTTATTTCCACTATTAGGCCTCTTGAGCCAGATTTCTGTCTCCCCATGGAGTGGGAATGGGGTCAGGAAAGTAAACACTTGGCACGGCGGCACAGTGGTTAGCACTGCTGCCTCACACGGCAGGGACCCGGGTTCAATTCCAGCCTTGGGGGAAACCATGCGGAGTATGCACATTCTCCCCATGTCTGCGTGGGTCCCCTCTGGGTGCTCCCGTTTCCTATCACAGTCCAAAAGACGTGCTGGTTAGGCTGACTGGCTGTGCTAAATTGTCCCTTAGTGTCCTAGGATGCGTAGGTTAGGGAGATTAGCAGGGTAAATATTTGGGGTTACAAGGTTAAGACCTGGGTTAGATGCTCTGTCAGAGAGTCAGTGCAGACCCAATGGACCGAATGGCCTCTTCTACACTGTAGGGATCCTGTTCTATGATTCCATGCTTTTCGACTGTAAATTCCAGCTTGCAGCAGCCTCCTGATGCCACAGTACTTTTGTGAGGTCTTTTTGCAGGTAATGAAGACTTTGTGTAAGGTCCCCGTGTGCACACATCTCTTCTAAGCTCAGGTCACCGTTGGGAAATTGTAGGAAACTTAAATTTCCTTCCTCAGGCTATTTTTATGTGCTGGCGTATAAAATATCCAGAAATGCCATCGAAGACAACATTCTGCAGAGGTCAGATTTCAAAGACACAGACCAGAATTTTATGTGCAAAGTGGCCGAAAGTGGGTGAAAGGAGGTATTGGGCATGTGTCCCAATATCAGTGTGCAACTCATGTGGTATTTTGGTTGGGTGGGCATGCATAAGAGTTGGGCGTGTGCCCACTGCCAACCAAAGCAGGCAATTCAG
Source organism: Carcharhinus amblyrhynchos (assembly GCF_965287045.1). Lineage (NCBI taxonomy): Eukaryota > Metazoa > Chordata > Chondrichthyes > Carcharhiniformes > Carcharhinidae > Carcharhinus > Carcharhinus amblyrhynchos. The sequence continues at coordinate 41,144,588 of NC_137343.1, read as the reverse complement.
CCCATTAAGACGCCAATTTACCATAAGTTTATGTGGGCCGTCTACCTCTACGGTTGGCTGATGGGCTGATTGGCCAGGCAGTCTTTTCATTTAAGGTGCAACCTCGATCCAAGGCGGGAAGAAAGGTCAGAGCTGAAATAAAAATTAACACACGTGTCTGGGGACTGAAGTGTGTTTGCATACCTTGTTCTGCCGCTATCTATTTTTTTGCAGGTCTGCAGCTGCCTGAGACAGCTCGGCAATGGACTGTCCCCCTGAGAGGGTGCATGGGAAGCGCCAGCCTGCACCCTCACTTTTCTCAGCGCCCACTCTCTTCCTGTCCTCCCCGAAAAGCTGAACCTTTTAATTTAATTAAAACCCTGTAATTAGTCAGTCAGTGTGAAAGCACGTTCCGGGACCCATCGCAGGGAATGTTACATTTCTTTTTTACACTGTGTTACACGTTAGTGTTGCCAATGTTCATTCATTTTTCATTAGCTTAAGGTGACATTAATTTGAATTGTCCAATTTCTATTAGTCTTGCCACGACTCTGACAACACTTAAAAGACTATCACTATCTGCTGTACAGTTACAGGGACCCGGGTCGGATCTCCGGCTTGGATCAATGTCTGTGGGAGTTTGCACATTCTCCCCGTGCTTGCGTGGGTTTTCTCCGGGTGCTCCGGTTTCCTCCCACATCCCAAAAACGTGCTTTTAGGCTGATTGGTGTCAATAAATTGTCCCTGAATTGGATCTCCCTTAATCTGGCGCACATATAATTCCCTAAATTTCCACCCCCTTTATTGTGGAGTTCCGCTAGAGGTAGACAAAAACGTCGATGAGCGACGAAGACTTGAATAAGGCACTCACTGAGTGTTAAAATGGGTGGCGTGGGCTTGTAGGGCCGAAGGGCCTGTTTCCTGTGCTGTTCTGTTCTTTGACTAAATTACCAAACATTGAGTAATTATTTGATAAATGTGAAAAAACAGAGGACTTTGGTTCCTGGTCCAGCTATGCCTCAATTCTTGTGGCCATGCTAAGCAGAATCCCACTGCTCCAAAAGACCCATGGTAAGGAGTCAATAACCTTTGGGTACCTCTTCAGATCCTCAGGTATTCTCTCAAGTCCACCTCACTTCAAGTCTGCTCCTCTCTCTTTCATTCTGAGCCCATTGCTCGACTCCTTTCTTTTAACTTGACTACTGGCACCTCTTTCTGATCCCTGAATTTGTTCCTGCCCGAGACTTTCTTTTGGGACTTCTCTCTGTCCCCCTCCATCACGCAAACCACCCTTCCATCCATTGATTCTGTCTACATTTCCCACTGCCTCAGAAAAGCAGACAGCATAACAAAGACATCCCACATCTGGGAATGCATCCCAGACATTCTCTCTTCCATCTTTTTCCACCAGAAAAAAGATACAAAAGTTTGAGAAAAGCTATTGACTGATTCAAGAACAGCTTCTTCCCTGCTGTCACTAGAACTTTGAATGGACTTATCTTACATTGGGTTCTTTCTTTACATCCTAGCCACGACTGTAGCACTACATTCTGCACTCTCTTCTTTCCTTCCCCCTATATACTCTGTGATGGTATGTTTTGTCTACATAGTACACAAGAAACAATACTTTTCACTGTATGCCAATGTGTGACAATAATAAATCAAATCAAATCCTGTGTCCTGCACCCTGGGGCTCTGATTCAGATCACCCAACCTGCTTTTCATGTTGTTTGTTGTTGCTTTTTAAGAAGGTAAAGTAAACAATCTGTGCACTGGCCACGCTTCAGCAAAAGGCCCAAGGCTCTTTGGGAACTAGAGTTCCTGACCGCCAATATCAGTTAAGTTGTGTTTCATCACAACGGCAACAGCTGTTCAAAAAAGACGTGGTTATGATCGAAAATTTTGTGTTTGGAAATACCTGATTGAAAGAGGAGGTGCTGTTGTTTGAGCTTCATGTGGACATCATTGGAACGTTGAGGAGACCACATCGTTAACAGTAACGACAGTAGACTAAATTGAGAAAAGTCTAAGTTGTTGCTTCATTTGTAAGGGCTAGATGCAGGAAGGAGGGATTAGAAAGGGCACCTGGCTGTCTTCAGGCTGGCATGGACAAAATGGGCCAAATGGCCTCATTTGGTGCTGTATCTTTTCCACAGTTCTATGGAATGTTTGAGGACATCGATGGTGGGGTGAAGGTAAAAAGGCAGTTATATTAATCATCTGTATTGGGGGATGAGTGAGGAGTGGACCAGGGACTTGCAGAGGGAACGGTCCCTTGGAAACGCTAAAAAAGGGAAGATAGCTGCGATGGTGACATTAGGCTGGAGATGGCAGAATTGGAAGAAAATGTGGAGGGTAATGTGATGGACAATAAGGATAAAGAATGATTAGTATAGTCAGGTGTAGAGGAATTTCCAAGTGCAGAATATTGGACAGATCGGCTGAGAAACTGCCTCAGGCTGAGGCCTTGCTGCCCCTTCACTCTGCTCCCATCTTCATCCTGGCCCCACCCCTTCAGTCGGACACCGCCCCTTCGTCATGGCAACGCCCCTTTGTCATGGCCACGCCCCTTCGGTCGGAACCCGCCTCTTCATTCTGGTCACGCCCCTTCAGTTGGACCCCGCCCATTCATCATGGCCACGCCCCTTCACCTGCTCCCCGCCGTTCAGCCTAACCCCGCCCTCTTATCCTGGTCACGCCCCCTTCGGCCTGACCCCGCCCACCTGATAAGCACATACTTAAATAACAGAAACTATCACAGGGCTAACTGCTGTTGATATGAACGCTCTTTCTCGGACGCTGATAATAAATCTGATGTGATTCGCTCTGACCTTTGTCCCCGGGTTGGCGGTTAACGTTGCCATCCCCGCGCCTGCGCATTGTTGTCTCAGTGACAAGATGGCGGCGGTTTGGACCGGGCTTCTCCGACGGGGACTCAGCTCCACTCGGCAGCTGGCAACGGCGGCCGGCGGCGAGGAGCACCAGTCCGGTAAGCCCAGGCCCGCGGGGGAGCGGAGTGGTGGCGGGCGAGCGGGCGGCTGGTGTGCGGCCCAGCCTGGGTCAACACCGGGGGACAAGCAGCGATGACCTTGGCTCTGTCTGAGGCCTCTCCCTCACTGCGGGCCCGGGACTTCACGCTCCGCCACCCGGCACCCGACTCCAGCCACGTCCGAGGCTCCCGGCTCCCCTCAATCTGTAACTGGAAGAGGATTAGCAGCGACCCGAGGGCCTGCGCTGCATTTCTGCGCTACTTCCCCTTACTGTACACCATAGCTGTGGTTACCCCCCCCCACTTCCGCAACTAAAATGGCCCCAAATCACAAATAACTTAATTTACTCAATGGGAAGTAATTTTGTGGCGCTTTAGGTTATTTTATAAAGTTATCAGCAATTAAAATGTAACATCCTGTAAGTAAGCAAAGGATTTGATGCAAGATTGTATTCACGTATGTGCTCAAGGTTATGGTCAGAATAATTAAAGCATCTTTTTAATTCATATATTGCAGTCATGAACTGGTTCACATTTATCAGAGGCTGCGATGAGGGCCTCACTTGTCTTCACCTTTTGCTGCAAAAATTAAAATCCTAACAATGTGAGCAATCCTCGAGTTATTTTTGGATTCCAGATGGGGATGGTGGCTGTAATGGGGACGAATGAGTTCGATTAGCAGACTTGAAGCAAGTGACTTTTTTGTAATTTTCATTTGCCCTTTTGAAGGTTATTGGCACTGTAATTCCCATTGTATCATGTGCTGCAAATTCCACGACTGCCCCTTGTATAGCTGAGCCCAGAAGTTCTCACTGGTTTGTGCCAATTTCATCTTTTTAAAGTTTTCATTATAATTATTCATGTCCCTTAACATGGGATTGTTGGATCCAAGTCAGGTGGTGGTGTATGAAACAAATCTTTTCCTTGGGTTTATTTATAGGATGCAGCATTATAGATCTCTGCCTCTTAATGACTAACCCAGTAGATTCTATGGGGCCTCAATCAATAGCATTAGTTATCTAATTAACAATACCCTTTATTGTAGCAAAAAAGGCAAACCTAAAGGAAACTTATCAAACTAAATTAACATCCCTGGGGCTGTAGATACATGATGTGGGTATGCCGGTGTTGGACTGGCGTAAACACAGTAAAAAGTCTGACAACACCAGGTTTTAGTCCAACCGATTTATTTGATAATAGACTCACAAGCTTTTGAGGTTTCCCTCTTCGTCAGGTGAATGGAGAGTTCTGGCCTCAGACAGAGCATATAAAGCACAGACAGTTTAGAGATTACTGATTAGAATGCAAATCCTTAAACCTAACTTGCTGTTCAAGACCTGAAGTGGCTGACAATGTGAGTGGAAGGAGCACTGATCACAGGTTACAGAGATGTGTATTGTCTCCAGACAGTACAGTAAGTGAGGTTTTGCAAACACAGGCAAGTCACGGGGGTTACAGATAGTGCAACATGAACCTAAGATCCCTGTTGAGACCGTCATCATGTGTGCAGAACTTGGCTGCAGATACATACCAGTCTCTGCAGCATATGCCTGTCATGAGTCTCCAAGGACACCCAGATGCAAATTGTCTGCAGAATAGAGAGGTAGGTCAAATGACCCCCCTCTAAGACCTGTTGCCATTCTCCTAGGGCAAAACAATTAAACTAAATTAAACAGAAAAAGTAAAATGAGCAGCCCCTTTAAACTGGAGGGATGGGGGGGGGGAGCTTACCAAAATGAAAATTAAAACATCAAACCAAAATGTGATTTTTTTTTTTGAAAGGGGTCAGTAATACACTGCAGTTCCTGTGGGGGCCCAATGAGCATGGCCTCAATGGCATCTGAGGACACTGCATGCTCCTTCTCCAGGGACACCCAGCTGCAAATGTAGCTGGAATAAAGGGGCAGACAGTCAAGTCGGATGACCCCCTTAGTCACCTGCAGTCAGTCTTTTTGGCAAAACAACTAAACTAACCTAATTGAGGGACAAATTAAAATGGATAGCTTCCCAAAAAGAAGGGAACTGCCCAAAGGCAAAGTAAAGCATCAAACTAAAATATGATTAAGGGGATTGACATATCCAGCTCCTGCAGTGCCCAGAAGGTATCACTAGTGCCTTTGGCCACTGCATGCTCCCTCTGCACGGACAGCCAGCCACGAATGTAGAGGAGCAGACAGTCAAGTTGGATGATCCCTTTGGTCGCCTGCTTTCTGGACTCTTTGGTACACACTTTTTATAACCCAAAAGTAAACTAATTAACACATTGGCAGTGTTAAAGGGGCAATGGACTCTATTCTCAATGTCTATCACCTATGTATCTTTAGCAACATAACCAACAATAAAAGGGATCAAATTAATGTTGTCCTTCACAGCAACTACTGCTCTCAATCAGTAGCTGTATTGGTTCAGATAGGCAGTGTCCCAGTTACATTGCTGGGTTGGGATTGGGTTCAGGTAGGCTCTGCAATGGTGTCCTTCCAGTGGTAAAGATCTGAATGTTTATAATAGAGGCTGGTACCCTACTCTGAGCATTTAAATTAAAATCTAGAGAGGGACATCAAGATGCACTGTTTTTTAATGTTATTAGATATGTAGACAGAAGCAGTGTGAAGTGCAAAGTTCAAGTATCTGTCATGTCAGTTTAACTCTACTTTTGGATTAACGTGTTCTAAAAGTTGGCTTTGTAATGACACATCCTGAATGTGTAGAAGGCTGAATATATTGTGTCCAAAGGCATTTGATTGTAGCATATATTCACTTCCTCCCACAGCACGTACGTGGAAGATTCTGAGCTATGTTGTTGCTATTCCTGGTGTAACTGTCTGTATGTTGAACTGCTACCTGAAGGCTCAGCAGCACAGCCACGAGAGGCCAGAGTTTATTCCGTATGAGCATCTGCGCATCCGGACCAAAGTGAGTATTAAATTTCAAGGACTACTAATAGGGAGAGAATGTTATGCTATTTATGAAGTAATGTATCATGCATGCACACCAAGTGCTCAATAGTAGCGTCAACATTGTCAACCTTACTTTGACTGATCAGATCAAATCAAATTCCTTCATCCATGAGAAAATCCTGTCTGTGAAATGCACATCGATAGAGGAGCAAGTTATCTTGTCAGATCTGGGATACTAATTAGTACAATGGCAGATTTCATTGTGGATCCTTTAGTTATTCTGGACCTGTAACAGAAGCCTGAATACCGAGTGAAAGATAAATCTAATCTAAGCCGTTCCAGTTGGTGTAATTCAAGTTCTATGTGCAGTATTGTATGGGGAATGGTAATATAACTCGAGATCCAGGGTTTTTATTACTGAATGCTCTTCAATAAATCAAGTGGCATACCTGAGTCCTCACTTATTTCATCTAACATTCCTTGACTGGATTGTAATCCATGTTTCCTCAGCATTAGCATTTTGGGATCATAACTTATTATTAAGAAATTGGCAAGTGACTTGGGGCCTGGTAACTGGTGGGTGATTTGAATCCGAACTAGAAAGTTTATTTTTTCTTGCTGTTCTGGGTGAGTTGGATGGAGAGTTGCATCTGAGGAGGAGAAAAAGGGTGGGGTAGAAGCTGAGAGAAGTGGGCAGTGGGTCATAATCCAATTTGTCCAAACTGTGGAGCATATTCAGTTAAATAACTGCCAGCCCACTAAACACCGAGAAATTCTCTTCAGCTGGTGCATAAAACTGAAGAAATCTTAACTTAACTGTCACAACCTCCTCAGACTAAAGTGTACTGGGTTTGTGAGCTGTGCAAAGGGGGATGAGGTGTCACATTGTGATGCTCTGTGAAAGTCTCCACAGCTATGTGTGCAAATGGAGCACATGGCAAAAGGGAAGATCATGATCCCCTCCTAGTGACTAGCTTCAGAGTTGACTGGGTTACCTAGCTAGTTGATCTGAGGTACGGAGGATACTTCACTCTTTTAGAATCATTTTGAGCAGTTCACAAGTTGCTTTGTCTGTGCTGCATAACTTTCTTGAAGTATCTTCTGCATAGTGATTTCGTCTTTTGCCATATACTCTTGTGGAGATCTCATTAAATGATGATTGGTTTGAGCTTGATGGGGGGGGGTGGGGGGGGCATTGCAATGTTTAAAATGTGAAGTTGGGGTTTGAATTCTTATACACTTTTTTTACTATTCTATCCACAGCCATTTCCTTGGGGTGATGGGACGCACACTTTCTTCCACAACCCCCATTCTAATCCTCTGCCCACTGGCTGGGAAGGTGGAGAGGAACACTGAAACATTGGAACAGAGAAGACTGGCCCTGAGTTTATGGACCATTTCTTCAAGCCTAAGAATTATGCAAATGTGTGTTATCTTAAAAAGTAAAGACAAAAGAATTATGAAATGTGTTCACTTCTGATGCAACACCATAATAAATATTCTGTGGAAAATTGTCTGCATTTTTTATGAAGTAAGAGGAGACTGTTGCATCTGATGGGGTGAGCTTTATTCTTGTGGCCTAAAGTACAAGAAACTTCTGTTTGGTATTGATTGAGGTGCAGAAAAAAAACAGCTTCTGTACCTCTACCTTTCCTTCCAAAGTCTGAGGAGCATTTGTAGGTGGGATATTTGTTCCAGGGAGTAAGAGAGGTTCCATTAAACCTGGACTTGGACTTGTATAGTTACAGTATGCTTCCTTCCTGTCTTTTGCCCAGGAGTGCCTAGCCTCCACTTATCAATTGTGCACCACTGGTGATTTTTAAAATTTCATTCACGGACTGTGTGTATTAGGCCTTGAGCTACTGTGGCCCATAAGGCCTGTTAAGGGATCCTGGGGACAGTGAAGGAACAATGATATAACTCCAAGTCAAGATAGTGAGTGGCTTGGAGGGGGATTTCAAAACTGATGATATTCCCATGCATCTTTTGTCCTTGTCTGGTGGTAGTAATTACAGGTTCTGGAAGGTGATAGCTAAGGAACTATACATCTTGTAGATTGTGTGTATAAATAGATGTGTATATCTGCCACTGTTGGTGGAGGGGGTGCCAATCACACAGTTGCTTTGTCTGCAATGGTAACAAACTTCTTGAGTTGGAGTTGTACTGCAGTTCCACCTTGCTTTGTGCTTTGTTTTCAAAGGTAGATAGCGTTGCATGGGGTAAGGAGGAGCCCAAGCAAAACTGAATTCAAAGGGAATCGGAGAAAACTCTCCACTGGTTGGAATCCCACCTAACTCAAAGAAAGTCGGGGGTGTGATTGCTGGAAGCTAATCTCAGTTCTAGCACAATGCAGGAGTTCCTCAATACTAGCAGTGGGTACTAGACCTAACAGCCTTCAGCTGCTTCATCATTGACCTTCCCTCCATCATAAGGTTGGAAGTGGGGATTTTCACTAATGACCCCAATATTCAACACGATTTGCATAAAAGCAAAATGCATTAAATGCTGAAATCTGAAACAGGAAATGGTGGAAAATCTCAGTATCAGTGGGGAGAGAATAGAGCCAACATTTTGAGTCTAAATGACTCTCTGATGCTGAAGCAGTTCACATCCAAATGCAGAAAGACTGGAGCGATATCCACACTGGGACTGGCAAGTAACATTTGTGCTACACAAGTGTCAGGTAATGATCATCCTTGCCAGGACAGAATCTAACCATTGACCCTTGACATTCAGTGGTTATTACCATTGCTGAATTCCCCCACTATCAACGTTTTGGGGATTACTATTGACCGGAAACTGGACTTGAATAATGATTCAGTGGTTAGCACTGCTGCCTCAGTTTGATTCCTAGCTTTGGTCTCTGTGGTGTTTGCCTGTCTCTCCCTGTCTGTGTGGGTTTCCCTTAGTGCTCTGGTTTCCTCTTGTAGTCCAAAGATATGCAGGTTAGGTGCATTGGCTATGCTAAATTCTTCCTCAGTATTACCTGAACAGGTGCCGGAATGTGGTGACTTGGGGATTTTCACAATAACTTTGTTGCAGTGTTAATGTAAGTCTACTTATGACTAATAAATCACTTTAAACTTTATACAAATACTATGGGTACACAAGCAGGTCAGAAGCTAGCAATCTTGCAGGGATTCACTTCCTGACTCCCTGGGTCTCAGCTGCCACTGCAACTGATTCCTAGACTTCCTAACCTACAGACAGCAGTCAGTAAGGACAGGCAACAACACCTTCACGATCATCCTCAACACTAGTGGTCCACAAGGCTGTGTCCTCAGCCCCTTATACACTTCTTATACACCTATGACTGGCCAAATTCCCCTCCAACACAATTTTCAAGTTTGCTAATGACAACTCCAGATCTCAAACAATGATGAGACTGAGTATAGGAATGAGATGGAGAACCTGGTGAACTGATGCGGCGACAATAATCCCTCTCTCAATTTCAACAAAATAAAAGAGATAGTCATTGACCTCAGGAAGGGTAGTGGAGAACATGCCCCTGTCTACATCAATGGGGACAAAGTAGAAATTGTCGAGAGCTTCAAGTTTTTAGGTGTTCAGATCACCAACAACCTGTCCTGGTCCCTCAATGTGGGTACTATAGTTAAGAAAGCCCACCAACACCTCTACTTTCTCAGGAGATGAAGGAAATTTGGCATGTCCATTACAACTCTCACCAACTTCTACGGACACAACATAGAAAACATTCTTTTTGGTTGTATCATAGCTCTGTTCAAGACCACAAGAAACTACAAAGGATCGTGAACAAAACCCAGTCCATCACTCAAACCAGCCTCCCATCCATTGAAACTGTCTACATTTACTGCTGTCTCAGAAAAGCAGCCAGCATAATCAAGGACCCCATGCACCCCGAATGTACTCTCTTCCAACTTCCATTAGGAAAATGATACAAAAGTCTGAGATCACATACCAACCAAGTCAAGAGCAGCTTCTTCTCTGTGGCCATCAGACTTTTGAATGGACCTACCTCACGCTAAGTTGATCTTTCTCCACACCCTAGCTACAACTGCAACACCACATTCTGCAATCTCTTCTTTCCTTCTCTATGAATGGTATGTTTTGTATAGCATGCAAGAAACAATACTTTTCACTGTATACTAATACATGTGACAATAATAAATCAAATTGAGGAGAAGGCTGGACAAACTAGTGTTGTTTTCTCTGGAGCAGCGGAGGGTAAGGGGAGACCTGATAGAAGTCTATAAAATTATGAAAGAATCTTTTTCCCAGGGTTGAAATGTCTAATACTGGGGGCATGCACTTAAGGTGAGAGGGGGAAAGTTCAAAGGTGATGTGAGGGGGAAGTTTTTTACATAAAGAGTGGTAGGTATCTGAAATGCACTGCCAGGGGTGGTGGTGTGGGCAGATACGATAGGAGCATGTAAGGAGCTTTTAGATAAGCACATGAATATGTGAGGAATAGAGGGATATGGACCAAGGTAGGCAGAAGGGATTAGTTTAATTTGGTGTAATGTTCAATATAATATTGTGTTTTTATGCTGTACTGTTCTATATGCTAACCAGATAACCCCTCAATCTTCCACATTCAGGGAAATGCAGGCCAAGTTTATGCCATTTATGCTTGTAATTTAACCCTCTGAGCCCTCTGCACCTTTTATCACTTCATGTCTTCTGAAGATGTTGACAAGCACTGGGATACCTTTACTCAACCACCAGCTTACCCTTTATAATCTTGGCTGATTGGATAAGTCAGATCCCAGGGATGGAACACAACTTGATAAATCCTAACTTTTATTTTTTGTTTAGAGACGTGAAGGCTGCTACTGAGCAGAGTCACAGGAGTCAACTGATGAACAATTAACAAAAGAATAAAAACAATTATTAAACAAGAAAAGATGAATTACATTATACCACTTCTTCACCCCATCTATACCTTTGCAGATATAGACAGATTTGTAAGGATAACAGAAGTTATAAGAGCTATCTTATACTCTCGTCTGCACTGTAGGAATTCTCTAATTATATGATTCTAGTCCTGAACACTGGTTCATCAAATATTTATTCTTCTTGTACAAGATCATACTGTGGTTTTCAGCTGGTCAATTGACCACAATCTGGGAAAGGTAGATTCTAGCTAGAAAAAGGAGTCAAAGAGTGTAAGGGATGTTGCAAGGGTTTGCAAGGCAACTGGGTATTACCAAAACTTCAGACAGAACAAGACTCACAAAAGCCAGTGACTCAGTTAAAGGCATAACTTTATTTGAACAACAATTGTAGGGAAAAATTATTGAAGAGTCTTCAACCCCTCCAGGTGTAGAGCAGCCAGACATCCCCAATAAGCTCAGACGTATGCAGTTCAAGACGGGTCAATTATACACTTCTTTATCAGATACATTAGCTTTGAATCAATCATCTTCAATATACATAAATCAACAATAATACCTGTCATATACTCCAGCCAACTGCACCTTACCTTCTGGTATAATGCTACTTCATTTGTCTATAAAATCCAGACATTTCCTTCCATTTTGGCCAACTCAACATCCTGCCTCCTTTAGTAACCAGACGCCTGGCCACTAAGTTCAAAGTTAACATTCCCACAAATTTCCCTTCAGGTCACTGTCAAGTCAGACTCACTCAACACTCCTTTGCGCTGAGTCTGCATGTTCTCCCTGTATCTGCATTGGTTTCCTCCAGGTTCTTCGCTTTCCTCCCACAGTCCAAATGACGTGCTGGTTAGGTGCATTGGCCATGCTAAATTCTCCCTCACTGTATCTGAACAGGCGCCGGAGTGTGGCAACTAGGGGATTGTCACAGTAACTTCAATGAAGTGTTAATGTAAGCCTACTTGTTCTAATAAATAAACTTTAAACATGATCCTGTATCCGGGCATGTATCCATCTTATCTGCGCAGTGAATAAGCCTCTTCATAACGTTACCCTGAGTGTTTCACCATTAGAAACTCTGCTGATAAAGCTTACATATTTCCATAGTTTCATTATTCCCTTAGAATGTAATTCTGTCTGAATGCCCTTTACCATCAGACCTTGCAGCATTTTGCCTTTGGCTAAAGAGAACAACAATCTTTATAGAATATATTTATAAAATAATTTAATACATTCCAAAATATCAACATATATGTTTTTAAATCATCATTACTTGTTTAAATTTCCTACTGCATTTCATATGTGTGCAGCCCACTCCTTTGTTTGTTTATGGCTCCTTCTCTGTCCAAGACCACAAGAAACTACAAAAGGTTGTGAATGTAGCCCAGTCCATCGTGCAAACCAGCCTCCCATCCATTGACTCTGTCTACACTTGTCTCGGCAAAGCAGCCACATAATTAAGGATCCCACACACCCCGGACATTCTCTCTTCCACCTTCTTCCGTCAGGTAAAAATACAAAAGTCTGAGAGGACGTGCCAACCAAATCAAGAATAGCTTCTTTCCTGCTGCCATCAGACTTTTGGATGGTCCTACCTTGCATTAAGTTGATCATTCTCTACACCCTAGTTGTGACTGTAACACTACCTTCTACACCCTCTCCTTTCTTTCTCTATGAATGGTATGCTTTGTCTGTATTGCATGCAAGAAACAATACTTTTCACTGTATGCTAATAAATGTGACAATAATAAATCAAATCCAATCAAATATTATAAGTCTGATTTAACATCATTTATCTTGAAGCTGGTGGTTCCGTCTTAAACATCGAATGATTTAAAATTTTCACTAGCCTATTAGGATTTTATCCCCATCAGGAGGTTGACATGAAACTGGAGCTGAGGCCACAATTTTCACAGTAACTTCATTGCAGTGTTAATGTAGACCCACTTATGACAATAAGAAATAAACAATCAGATCAGCCATTATTTTATCAAATGTTGGAGCAGGCTCAAAGGCTGAAGGGTCTGTTCCTGCTCCTAATTTGTGTGTTTTTTGTCACCTCTCAAAATCATGAGTTATAATGGCAGATTTGCAAGAGCAGATTATCAGCTTTCCCTTGACAGAGAATACTACCCATTGCCATTGTGTGGAATTTGCATGTTCTCCCTGTGTCTGCGTGGGTTTCCTCCAGGTGCTCCAGTTTCCCTCCCATACTCCAAAGATGTGCGGGTTAGGTGGATTGACCATGCTAAAATTGCCCCTTAGCGTCAGGGGGACTAGCTAGAGTAAATACATGGGGTTACAGCGATAGGGTCTGGGTGGGATTGCAGTCAGTGCAGAATCAATGAGCTGAATGGCCTCCTTCTGCACTGTAGGGATTCTACAATTTTATGATTGTTCATCAGTGAACTGATCAGTGGGGAAAATCCACAAGCTGCTTGTAACAAACATCCCTAAAATAATACCATCACTTAAAAAAAAATTAAAATAAAGGCTGAGATGTGGGAGATGGAATGCTGAAATATGTGAAGTATATAAAGACCAGCACAGACTGGTTGGGCCAAATGGCCTGTTTCTTGCTTGATAATGCATGAAGATTCCATATTGAAACTGTTTTAAACATAGAACACACTTCTTTTGCTTCATAATATAGAATATATTTTGATTTTCTCAATAACTTCATTGCTATGTTAATGTGACACTAATAAATAAACCTAAACTTATATTTTGAGGATTACTGAGCTGCTGAGATCTAAAATCGCAACTTATTGGGAAATATTATTGGCATGCATATTTGAAGACAGAAAATGCCGGAAACACTCGGCGTCTGTGGAGAGAGGTTAAGATTGCAGGCCGGTGACCTTTCATCGATTGAAAGTGAAATATTAACACTGTTTCTCTCTCCATAAACATTGGCGGATTTGAAGAACTGCTGCATCCAAAAAGGCAATAAAGCAGCCCATCGCCTTAGGGTAGTGACAGGCCTATGATTGCCATGGAGTTATTGTGTGTTCAGACAGCAGAATGAAAGGACCATAAGATGGTTTTTAATGAAAGGGGACGTTGGCCGAGGGAGGGGAGGTGGAGATGGGGCAGGGTGGATGAAGATGAGTGAAAAGCAATCACCGAAAACAGGAGCTTAGACCGAAGCTCGGGAGAACTGTTCTCTGGCTGGCAGCGACGTGACATTAATTGTACAGCAGGATGAACAATCTGGGGCTCTTTAACAAAAGAGGCGATCCAAGACTGAGGCCTTTAAGATTATGAGGGAATTCGATCGGGTCGAGATCACAGAATTGTTACGGCCACTCGGCCCTTGGTGCCTGCACCTGCTCTCCCAATGAGCCATTGGCTTAGTGCCATTCCCCTGCCCTCTCCTCCCTGTAACTCTGCACAATTTCCCTTTTCAGACAACAGTCCAATTCCCTTTCGATTGAACCTGCCTCCACCGCACGCTCGGACAGTGTGTCGCAGACCAGCTGTGCAAAATAGCTTTTCTTTCCTCCTGTCGCTTTTTGCTTCTTTTACCAATTAGTTTAAATCTGTTTCTCAGAGCTTTGACGAAGGGTCATCTGGACTCTTTTCTCTCCGTCCAGATGCTGCTGAGATTTTCTCTTTTGGTTTCAGACTCCAGCGTCCGCAGTAATTTTGTTTTATACTTTAAACCTGTGTCCTCTTATTCCCAGAAAGCGTTCTTAATTATTTATTGGTGAAAAATATGTTAAATTCAGCAGTGGGGCGGGGGGCAGTGAAGAGGGGAAGCTGTTTTACACAGAGAGTGGTTAGTGCAGGGAGAAGTTGAGGTGAATCACATTGATGTATTCCGGTGGGGGTCTTTCGGGTGATGTATTCCAGGGGAAATTGGATAAATGGACGAGGAAGGAAGAGTGGAAGTTACAGACATTCCGTGCCCGCTGGGCACCGCAGGGGCTGGTGCGTGTTATAGACCCTTATAAACACATTTTGATTTAATGTTTAAAGTTTCCTTTGGACTTTGGTTTCTGTTCTGGCCGTCCCCCCTTCCTTTTTGGGCGGGGCTGCCCCTCTTAATTTGTCCCTAAATTAATTTGAGTTCGTTTTACTTGTTGGGCCATTAAAAGAACTAGTGTGGAGCAGATGGTTAGTTTTCAGGGCTGTAACAGTGTGTGGTTAAACTCTGTACTCAGGGCCCGGATAGCTCAGTCGGTAGAGCATCAGACTTTTAATCTGAGGGTCCAGGGTTCAAGTCCCTGTTCGGGCGATGATTTTTTTTTAAATTTGCTCCTGTGTTATGTTTAATTGTAATGAAGTTAAATTGTCTTTTGTCCGTCCTGCCCCGCTCACATGGAAGGATTCCCAATGGAAAAGGCAGAGACCCGGTTCCCGATGATCCCAGAATCTGAATGACGCTGAGCGGCCACTGCCTTCCCCCACTCCCCACTCCGACCCCCGCACTAAGTGCCAGTTAAAATAACAGGCAAAATAAAGAGGGCGGGAAGCCCGGTGTGCGGGACAGAAACCGGGAGGAACGGACCGACCCCCAACCCCGCAAGGATTAAATCCCAGTTCCAGTATCAATGATGGTGCCGCTCGCCCCATTGGCACTGAAGTTGTCTGCCAGCATAAAAGATGGCGCAACGGGTGCTCGCACCAACGAAGGTATTTGCCAGCCTGAAAGATGGCACCCCCCTAGAGTGGGAGGATATGTACCAGCATGAAAGATGGCAGTCCAGGCAGAGTAGATCAGCTGCCAGCAATAAAGATGGCGTGCGCCGTTGCCCGGCCCTGCGGTGTCAGGTGAGCGACGGGTGACGTAGAATTGAAGCGACGGCGGGGCCGGTGGCCATCAGGGTGACTATGAACAGTGTGGGCACCGAGTGCTTGGAGCTGAAGCGCGGATACGATCAGTGCTTCAACCGCTGGTTCGCCGAGAAGTTCCTGAAGGGGGAGCGAAGCGCGGATCCGTGTAGCGAGCTCTTTAAGCAGTACCAGGAGTGCGTGAAGGTGAGGCCGCCTCCCCACCAGCGGCACCTTTCCCGGGGAGGGGGGAGCTGCCTGAGGCCGGGAAGCTGCTTCTGAAATGTGACCAGAACTGCGCACAACTGTGGCCGAACTAACAATTTATATTATTTCGGCACAACCTTCTTATTCTTTTATATTCAATACCTCGACTAATTAAGGAAAGGATTCTCTATGCCTTGTTGACATGTCTTGCGAGCTTCACTAGCCTCTCACTGCCTCTCCATCTCTCTGTAATTGTTTATTCCTTTTCTTTGTTCGATCTCCCCAAATGCATCACCTCACACTTCTCCAGACTGAATTCCAATTGACACTTTTCTGCCGGCCTGACCACTGACTTTATCATTTCAGCAAAGTGAATTTGATCCAAGGTTACACCTCCGACAGTGCGGCTCAGCATTGTCAGAGTGTTAGGTGAGATTAAATGTTCAAATCTCTGGGATGGAGCCTGAACCGTGACTTTCTGACTGTTGGAAATCATATACTGACTAACGTGGGAGTCTGATGGTGCAGTAGCAGCATTCCTACCTTCTGGGCTAGAAGATCTGGGTTCAAGGATGTTTCTTCTTATAGGGCATAGAGGACTTATAGAACAAGGGCTTATAGAACAAGAGGTCATAGTTTTAGGATAAGTTTTAGGATAGTTTTAGGGTAGTATATTTAAAACAGAGATGAGAAATTACTCCTCTCAAAGGGTGGTGATTCTGTGGAATTCACTACCCCAGAGTGTGGTGGATGCCGGGACTTTGAGTAAATTTAAGGAAGAAGTGAACAGATTTTTAATTAGTAAGGATTTGAAGGGCTACGATGAATGATCAGGAAAGTGGAGTAGAGGTTAAGATTAGATGAGCCGTGATCATGTTGAATGGCAGAGCAAGTTCAAGGGGCTGTATTCCCTACTCCTGTTCCTACTTATTTTTATCAAATCCCACTTCATGAGCCATGTACACGGCAGAGAGAGACAATGATCAGGAAGGTTGATATCCGGGGGAGGTGGGGGGGCTTCTTGAACTTTGGCTAACATCAACATTCGGATCAAGCCCAAGATGGGGAGAAATACCTTATCTTCTCAGCTGGATTTTGTATGTCTTTTTTGAGGGCCATGAATTAGATTCAACTTTAATTTGGTTTTTGGTTCAAGCAAGGAGATGGATTCGGGCCTGCCTGGTCCTCTCTGCGCTTCGACTTATTTTTCTTTTTAAATTATTATTTTTCTGTGCATGGATTCATATTTTCCAGCACAGCTGCTGCTTGCTAATGAGAGAAAAACGATTTTAATTACAGAAAGCCATCAAGGAAAAGGAAATCCCGATCGAAGGACTGGAATTCATGGGATCCAAGCGGGAAAAGCCTTATGGAAGTGCTGGCTCATCGTGATGTGAAAAATGGCATCGGATTCTTCCCTCCTTAGTCTTTTCCTTGTTAAATCAGCATTACTGTGGTAATGAAATCTCCATAACAAAGTGTCAACAATATTGACAGTGGAGAGCAGAATTTGATGGCATTGTCAAATGATTGTAGTTACTGTATAAAATGATTAATTTTTGGAATGACAGCAGTGATCATCAGAAATTTGTACAAAAAAATCATGAAGTTGGGTGAATTTTGTATTTCTATTGTACAGTTTTTCTAATCTGTTTGAGTTGTATCTTTGGAAGTTGTAAATGCAGCAGTGGTACCCAAATGCAAATGTGCTGCTTTCATGTATAAAAAGGTCACAACTTGCCTCCTGCTCCAACTGAGTACATTACATGTATCATGAAGCAACATTTTGTAACAGAGTTTTAATATATTCCCTTAAAACTTGCTTTTGTTTAAGCTTTATTTAATTGCATACAAGTTGACTTCACTCACTACACAATATGGTCCAGTTATGTACTTTGAGATTTTAAGTCTAGAAGGCTATTAAGTGCTGGATTGAAAGATGCAGTGCTGTTCCTCAAGCTTGCGATGAACGTGTGCAAGAAGTCACCATAGTTAGCACTGCTGCCTTACAGCACCAGGGACTGGGGTTCAATTCCGACCTCTGGTCACTGTCTGTTGGAGTTTGCATGTTCTCCCTGTGTCTATCTGGGTTTCTTCCGGGTGCTCTGGTTTCGTCCCTCAGTCCAAAGATGTGTGGGTTAGGTTGATTGGCCATGCTAAATTGCCCCTTACTGTCATGCAGGGAACAGCCTCTTTGCAATGCTGAAAGCGTCAGGAGTGTTTGGTGATGGCATCACACTGGAAGTGACTGGATTGGATACAGAGGCTTCTGGAGTGGAAAGTGGGAAATCCTATTGTGGTTTTGGGAGGGAGATTCCAGGTTTGCTGTTTGATTTATTGTGAGTTAGTTTACCCCATCAGGGTCTGCAATAGGAAAGCTTAAAGTAGAAGAGACTTAAGCTACTTAAAATTTGGATGGATGGCTTGGATGTCTATTTAACAATCACTTTGGATGGCTATTTAACAATCACTTCTGGAAGTACATTGTGTGGTCCTCAGAGGAGGAAAGCATTAAGTGGAGTTGTGCTACCTCCTCCGTTGAACAGTGTGCCGACACTTGCTGGTTAGGTTCGTGAGTCAGGTACTGGAGGACAAAATGTAACTGGAAACCTGAATTCCAGGAAGGAGAGGGACAACTATCAGAATCAAGGAGGAAAGCTGAGTTGTTCAGATAGTTAGAGGGTCAGTGTAATTGCTGAATGCAACTGTGCTCAGTGTATTATCAGAAGATGGGTTTTAGGTTTTTGTTATCATTTGATGAAGGAAAGTCACAATCACTATAACAGGAGAGAAGGAAGTTGAGCACTTTCGTGGAGAAAGCAGCAGGAACTTGTAGACTCCTCAGGCTTCCAATCAGCATCCATTTCTCCTGTAGTAGTTGTTAGAGTGTCATTTTGAGTATAGTGTGTTCTTCTAAGCCTTTTCCCTATGTAATTGTTTTACTGGCGTCTGTTGAGAGTTCTGAGCACGTGTGGACTTTGGAGGGCTTTTCAGACCTGTAAGCAAGACTTGCTTTACTAGTCCTTACAGTTCTGTTGAGTTACCGTTATTATTGAATGTTGTCATTTATTTATATATAAGGAAGCTCCTTTTAAGCAACACATTCAATTACTTTGTGACCTCATATCACTATCTTCGACAGCAAGGAGAAAGTGACAAGAAGATAAAACAAAGTTTTTGTTCAGTGAGGCATCATGAGATTGCATTACAGGGAGTAGCCAGTTTACATCGTGGGATAATTGGATGGAATTTCAAGTTAACAGCACTATGACTGTGCTCTGGAGAAATATACCCACCTCTGTAACCTGTTCATCTAGACTCGAAACATTAGCTCTATTCTCTCTCCACAGATGCTGTCAGACCTGCTGAGATTTTCCAGCATTTTTCTGTTTTTGTCTGAGCACTATGAATATGTTGCATGGCTAGGGGAATTTCACAGTAAGCTCATTGTAGTGTTAAAGTAAGCCTTGTGACTAATAAATAAACTTCATGTTCAGGTCAGTCAGTGAGTTTGATGAGAGAAGCGAGGACTGGGCTGAATATGTGGAGAGGTTGCCGTGTTTCATTTTAGCAAATTATTTTTAACTCCTCGCACTACATGACATTCATGTCACACTGATTCCCTCACAGCGGGGTACATCTGTCCTCATCCCTGCACCTTGCAGGCATCCACAGCTTCTTTTCCATTTCTTCTCACACTTTGTGTAACAGTTTGCAATCTACAATTTATTCTTGCACATAATATTGCTAAATACATGTTATTAAAAATAAGAGAAAGCTTATTCCATGCCCTGACATTATTGCATGCACAAGTTTTTACCTGTTATATTTCCAGATGCACTTTGAGCATTCCAAACTATTGTGAAGAGGGAGCAGTCTTTTTATCTGGATTTTTTCTGACCTGCAGAACTACAAGCACCCGCCACACTTAATAACAGGCACTGACCTCAGAGGTTTCAGTAAATAGACACTGGACACAAGTCATTTAGAAGAGAAGTACATTGTACCAAGAGATGAGTGATTGAGTTCTTAAATAACTGAATACTTAAACAGCATTAGCTGATCTAAAAGCATGCATTTGTGAAGCGTGAGTCTTGTTTAATTAATCTGGTGGAATGTTTTGATGAAATCACCAGCATAGTTGATAGAGAAGTGGCTATGAATGTTGTCTTTGTGCATTTTGTTAGGTTCCACACAAAAGATTGTTTTGGATGGTCTCCATGATCTGTGGACTTTTGGCATGGCTCTTTCTTACTGGAATGAGTGACCTATGTTCCCTAATGTGGAGATGCTGGCATTGGACTTGGGGTGGGCACAGTAAGAAGTCGCACAACACCAGGTTAAAGCCCTGGAATCACGAGCTTTCGGAGCGCTGCTCCTTCATCAGTTGTGAGACTTCTTACTGTATCTACCCTAAGACAGGCTGTAATCATACTCTGATACTTGCTTTAACTCAGTTTGTTAATACTACAGTTGAACAGGTTACAGAGGTGGGTATATTTCTCCAGAGCACAGTGTGTGCTAATTTCTCCCTCTCAAGAGTCCGGCACATGACTGACTGATGTCAGTGACACATCATCACCTACATCAATTATTAGCATATTCATTCTGTTAACCCTTTACACTACAGAGATGATTAATGAAAATGAAAGTATAGGGATTTTAGGCATCCCTGGAATATGGGTCAATAACTTCCAGCTCTGACAAAGGGTCATTCAGGCTTGAAAAGTTGGTTCTATTCTCTGTCCGCAGAAGCTGTCAGACCTGCTGAGATTTTCCAGCATTTTCTGTTTTTGTTTCAGATTCCAGCATCTGCAGTATTTTGCCTTTATCTTATGGGCCAGTGATAAATTGAGATAGAGGGTGGGTTTTTACAGCCTTGCTCGCTGCAAAATCGTAAAATCCTTTCCGAGGTCAACGGGCCTTCCCATTGTTCGCTCCTCACCCACTCCAATTCCCATGGCGGGCAGGGCGATAAAATTCCAGCCAGAGAGTAGCGATGATGGATTCTCCCATCTTTTAGACATTTCTTCACATTCACACTGTTATTTTTCCTTTGAGGAAGTGTGGGGAAGCAGTGGAAAGATTCCTGAGCTGATTATCAGCCTGTTGAACTGCATTATAAACACGCCTTCTGTGTCCACAAGTCCTGGCATTGGATTCAACCCACAGCTTCTAGTCCAGAGGTTGGGGCACTCCCCACTGGGCCACAAGACCCCCTAGTTGTCTCACTGACAGGATTAGATAAAGAGAGTTCCCCTGAGCCTAAGGACTCAAAGTTTCATCATGTATTAATTACTGGGATAGAATCATAGAATTCCTACAGTACAGAGGAAGGCCACTCAGCCCATCAAGTGTGCACCAATCACAATCCCACCCAAGCTCTATTCCCGTAACCCCACCTATTCACCCTAGCTAATACGCCTGACACTAAAGGACAATTTAGTATGTCCAATCAACTGAATCTGCACATCTTTGGACTATGGGAGGAAACAAGAGCACCTGGGGGACAAGGGGAGAATGTGCAGATTCCACACAGACAGTCACCCAAGGCCAGAATTGAACCCGGGACCCTGGTGCTGTGAGGCAGCAGCGCTAACCACTGTGTGCTGTCCCTGAAGGAATAGTGAGTTGTTGATCCAGGTCTGCAAAAGACCCTAAGTTATAAAGCACTGACCATCCTGACTTGGAAAATATCACCATTCCTTCACTGTCACTGGGTCAAAAGTCTGAAACTCCCTAACAGTACTGTGGGTGTACCTACACACAGTTCAAGAAGGCAGCTCACCACCACCTTCTCAGGGGCAAATAGGGGGCAATGAACACTGGCTTAGCCAGTAATGTCCACATCTCAATATATTAGTAAAGAGAGTAGGCCATTCAACAAGGTTATAGCTGGTGTTCACATACTATCCCAGATCTCTTGATTTTTTTTAATATCCAAAAATCAATCCATCTTTGTTTTGAAGGTATTCAATTACTAAACATCCATAGCTCTCTGGGATAGAGAATTCTGGAAAGTCACAACTCTTTGAGTGAAGGAATTTCTCCCCAACTCAGCTGCAAATGGCTGACCACTTATTGTGAAGTCTGTGACTCCCTAGTTCTAGACCTTCCTGTCAGGAGAAATATCCTTCCAGCATCCACGCTGTCAAAACACAAATCATTTTATATGTTTCAGTGAAATCATCTCTCATCCTGCTAAATTCTAGGGAATTTAGGCCTTGTCTACACAATATCTCTTCCTTAGACAATCCACTCCTATCTTTCTTCCCATTCCTTCTATCTAACCCTGATATATTTTTATATAATCTCAATTAAATCTCCCTCAGCTTCTTCTGTTCCAATGAAAACAACCCCAAACTATCCAATCTCTCTGCATAGCTGAAAATCTCCATTCTGGGCAACATTCTTATAAATCCTTTCAATAACCTCTCCAATGCCATTGTATCCTTCCTACAGTTAGTTTATTTATTAGTGTCACAAATAGGCTTACATTAACACTGCAATGAGGTTACTATGAAAATCCCCTAGTCACCACATTTCGGCGCCTGTTCGGGTACACTGAGGGAGAATTAGTCAGTTACTCTAGCTAGCCCCCTGACACAATGGGGCAATTTAGCATAGCCAGTGCACCTAATCTGCACATCTTTGGTGTGTGGGAGGAAACCAGAGCACCTGGAGGAAACCCATGCAGACACAGGGAGAATGTGCAGACTGCACACAGACAGTGACCCAAGCCTGATGCTGTGAGGCAGCAGTGCTAACGACTGTGCCACTGTATAATGTGATAATCAGATCTGCAAATGTTCTCTGGCTGTGGTTTGATGAGGGTTTTGTACAGTTCCTGCATTGCAACGCCACCATAACATTTGTTATGGACAGGAGGGCATTTAATTGAAATTGCCCTGATTTCTCCTCTCACCATCCATCTCTAAACATAGAGGTGTTTTTTGATTTTTTTTATTTCTGTCTTTTATAAGTGGTGGTATATTTTCCCCAACCCTTCAGTTTAGGAGTGCTTCACTCCTGTTAGTAACTCCACAGAGAACTGAAGATAAGAGATTGGTTTGTTTTACATGCACTCAAAATGTGGAAATGGGCTTCACCACATTTCTCCCTCCCCTTTTTGAGTTGATAGAAGGACGCGGGTTCAATTCTCAGCTGGGGTCACTGTCTGTGTGGAGTTTGCACATTCTCCCCATGTCTGCATGGGTTTCCTCCGCATGCTCAGGTTTCCTCCCACTGTCCAAAGATGTGGGGGTTAGATGGATTCGCCATGCTAAATTGCCCCATAGTGTCAGGGGGACCAGCTAGGGTAACTGCATGGGGTTATGGGGATAGGGCCTGGGTGGGATTGTGGTCGGAGCAGACTTGATGGGCCAAATGGCCTCCTACTCTGTAAGGATTCTATAATCTGTTCAAAACCTATCCCATCTAGCAGATGTTTTGATGAAAGATCATCAACTTGAAACATTAACCAATTCCTCTCTCCATCGGTAATGCCAGACCTGCTGAGTATTTCTAGCATTTTTCGATTGAATTTCAGATTTCCATAATCCACAGTATTTTGCTTTTATACAAGTGGAGTGTGATGTGGTTTGTAATGCACCACCCAAAGCAGAACGACCCAGTGCTGAGGTTAATTTTAGATCAGGAATAGGGTTGCCAATTGTGATTAAATGAATTCCTGGAGGTTTCCATCATCTTATCTTTCCCTTATGTTCCAGCAATTGTGATGTACTGTCTTCCTACACTAACCAGACAGCAAGAAGAGTCATTACCCAATTGGATGATGCCTGATTATCAACCTCACAACCTTGTCATTTTCCTATTTCCAATACTTTAATGTTTAGTAAAGAGAAATGTTTAAAAAAATGATAATCTTTTTAATGTCCTGATGATTTTTCTCCAGGGTTGCACACAGCAGTGTCTGGGAGATTTAGTTTCAATGCCTGGAACTCCAGGCCAATCCTGGAGGGTTGGCAACCCTGTCTAGGAGTGAGTGGAGGTGCCTTTGCTTGCTTTTTGCACTGGAGAGGAAGGAGATTAGACAGTGTGCTTGCTTTTACCACCTCCTCGCTTCCCCATTGTCATGACATTTCCAACAATAAATGCATTTAAATGTGCTTCTTTGGTAAAGATCTATCTGGATAATTGAAGAGTGCAGAATAAAAGCACAAGCTGCATTATCGTTTCTCTTCATGGTTTAATGTAATTATAGGGTAATACTTGAAGAGACAATAGGAACATTATGCTATTTGTACAATTGAATAATATGGGTAATAAATACAGTAATTGAAATAGGAAATGTGACTTCAGAGTACTAAGACTTAGATATGAATGTAAATCAGCCCCAGGCTGTTTGTGTAGCTGTAATGCATAATATATGTTGCTGCTGACTCTTTAGTATGTAGTTAACAATGAAAACACAGGACTGGAAACACTCAGTGAGTCAGGCAGCTTCTGAGGGGTGGGGGAGGGGGAAGAATCATAGTCATTGAGGTTTACAGCATGGAGAAAAAAATTAATGTTTTAGGCTAGGTACTGAGGGGTATTTCCATGTCATATTTTAAATGATATAGTGAAATAAACTTGCCTTACTCTGGTCTGGTCTATAGATGACCCCAGTCCCACAGTCAGAGGTGACCTACCTTGCCAACAAGTCACTCATTTGCATAACTGTAATTCAGAATGGCAAAACATTTAAATTTTTCCAGGAAAAGTTGGAAAGAAGGAATAAGGAACAAAGAACAAAAACAGCCCGGGAAACAGGCCCTTCGGCCCAACGAGCCTGTACCGCCATCTCAATACCACCAGTCCCCCTCTGCACCCACGACCCTTGTCTAACGTTTTATGGCCATCCACATTGAGGGAAACTGATTTAGGGACAATTTATTACTGCCAATCAGCCTAACAGCACATCTTTGGGGTGTGGGAGGAAACCGGAGCACCCGGAGAAAACCCACTCAAGCACGGGGAGAATGCACAAACTCCCACAGACACCGGCCCAAATCCATGTGTCTGCACAGCAATCAGCGATAGATCGAAGAACGTTGGAAGAGAAGTAAGTGTACCCTGGTTGATGATGGATGTTCTTAGAATCCCTACAGCACAGAAGGAGTCTGTACCGACCACAATCCTACCCAGGCCCTTTTCCCACAACCCCATATATTCACCCTGGTAATCCCCCTGACACTAAGGGTCAATTTACCACAGCCAATCAACCTACTCCGCACCTTTGGACTGTGGGAGGAAACCTGAGCACTCGAAAGAAACCCATGCAGACAGGGGGAGACTGTGCAAACTCCACACTTTACCCAAGCTAGAATTGAACCTGGGTCCCTGGTGCTGTGAAGCAGCAGTGCTAACCACTGTGCCACCGTACTGCTCACGAAAAACAGATTAGTTGTCATTTATTTCATTGTTTCTGCGTTTTTTGGATTTTGTTGTGACTTCTGTAAGAATTCCTTTGTCAATCTTCAATGGAATCAACAACAACAACTTATATTTATGTATCATTTTTAATATAATAAAATGCTTCAAGGAGCATTATAAAACAAACATATGACTCAGCCAGGAGATATTAGATCAGTTGATCAAAGGTTTAGTCATAGAGATGGGTTTTACAAAGCATGTGGCGAAAAACTGCAGCAGGCGACGGTGCAGAGGGACCTCGGGGTCCTTGTGCATGAGTCGCAAAAACCCAGTCTGCAGGTGCAGCAGGTGGTCAGGAAGGCAAATGGGATGCTGGCCTTCATAGTGAGGGGGATTGAATATAAAAGTAGGGAGGTCTTGCTGCAGCTGTATAGGGCATTGGTGAGGCCGCAGCTGGAGTACTGTGTGCAGTTTTGGGCGCCGTACTTACGCAAGGATATTTTGGCCTTGGAGGGAGTGCAGAGGAGGTTTACTAGGCTGATGCCGGAGTTGAGGGGGTTGAGCTATGAGGAGAGGCTGAATAAACTAGGCTTGTACTCGTTAGAGTTTAGAAGAATGAGGGGAGATCTCATTGAGACGTATAAGATGATGAATGGGATGGATAGGATAGAGGTGGAGAGACTCTTCCCGCTCAGAAAGGATAATAGGACTAGGGGGCACAGCCTCAAGATAAAGGGGGGGGGCGGTTTAGAACTGAGTTGAGGAGGAATTTCTTCACTCAAAGGGTGGTGAATCTCTGGAATTCTCTGCCCGTTGAAGTGGTGGAGGCTACCTCGCTAAATATCTTTAAGACGCGGGTTGATGGGTTTTTGATAAGAGAGGGGATTAAGGGTTATGGGGAGAGGGCGGGAATGTGGAACTGAGCCATGACAGATCAGCCATGATCTTATTGAATGGCGGGGCAGGCTCGAAGGGCTAGATGGCCCACTCCTGCTCCTATTTCTTATGTTCTTATGAAAGCAAAAAAACTGCAGATGTTGGAATTCTGAAATAAAAACAGAAAATGCTGGAAAACCTCAGTAGGTCTGCCAGCATGTGTGGAGAAAGAAACAGAGGTAAATGTTTCGTGCCCATATAATTCTTCTTCAAAACAGCTGAGTTTTTCCAGCATTTTCTGTTTGATGCAGTAAATCTAATATAATAAATCTCTGTCCTGTTTTCATTTGTCACACCATTATTATGCCCCAAGTCAGCGCAGTGCATGAGAAAGAGTGGATGCAAAACCACTGTAGCAACATTGGAAGTGTTCAGAGAGGCAGCGGGTGAAATTGAGCTGGATGTTGTCAGTGTACATACAAACACTAACCCTTTGTTTATGGATGATCTCATTGAGGGACAGCTTGTGGATGAGAAATCGGAAAGGGCCAAGGATAGATCCTTGGGAGAGCACCAGAGCAGGAAGCAAAGCCACTGCAAGTGATTCTCTGGCTACATTTAGGCGGAGAAGAATGGAACCATTTGAGAGCAATCTTGCCCAGCCAGACAACATGGAAAGGTGTTGGTGAAAGATGGCATGTTCCATACAAAGGCTACTGATAGGAAGTGTGAATAAGAATAGTTTGCCTTTGCCACAATCATGCAGGATGTAATTTGTGACTTCAATCTCTGATGAGAGGCATGGTGGCATAGTGTGTAACACTGCTGCCTCACAGCGCCAGGGATCTAGGTTCGATGTCTAGCTTGGGTCACTCTCTGTGCAGAATTTGCATATTCTCCCCATGTCTGTGGGGGTTTCCTCTGTGTGCTCCAGTTTCCTCCCACAGTCCAAAGATGTGCGGGTTAGATGGATTGACCATGGTAAATTGCCCCTTATTATCAGGGGGACTAGCTAGGTTTATGTTACTTGCAACCCTCCTCACATTAAACGGCAATCAGCATAATCAAGGACCCCATGCACCCCGGACATTCTCTCTTCCAACTTCTTCCTTAGGGAGAAAGATACAAAATTCTGAGGTCACCTACCAATCGATTCAAGAACGGGTTCTTCACTGCTGCAGTCAGATTTTTGAATGGACCTACCTTGCATTAAGTTGATCTTTTTCTACACCCTAACTATAACTGTAACACTACATTCTGCACTCTCTCAGTTCCTTCTCTATGAATGGTATGCTTTTTCTGTATAGTGTGCAGGAAACAATATTTCTCACTGTATGTTAATA
Source organism: Carcharhinus amblyrhynchos (assembly GCF_965287045.1). Lineage (NCBI taxonomy): Eukaryota > Metazoa > Chordata > Chondrichthyes > Carcharhiniformes > Carcharhinidae > Carcharhinus > Carcharhinus amblyrhynchos. The sequence goes on along the minus strand of NC_137343.1, from coordinate 41,117,266 downwards.
CATGTGACAATAAATCATATCAAATCAAATTAAAAATGTGAATTCAATTATTTTCAACACAGAGAATGGTTGCCTGAATCAGTTATGTGTTCTATAATAAGCCATTCAAAACAACAACAGCTTGTATTTATATAACAACTTTAATGTTGTCAGGTAGATGTGCTTTATGTCAAATAATGATTTTTAATCCATCATCTGGAAATCTAAACTGCACTTTTAAAAAAGGCATAAAAGGAGGATGGTTGTGCTAATTGGAGGTCAATCATCTCAGCTCCAGGGCATTGCTGTGGGAGTTCCTCAGAGTAAGTCCAATTGCTTCAATTGCTTCATCAATGACCTTCCTTACATCATAAGGTCAGAAGTGGGGAGGTTCACTGACAATAACACAATGTTCAACACCATTTGCAACTCCTCAGATACTGAAGTAGTCCATGTCCAAATGCAGCAAGACCTGGACAAGATTCAGATTTGGGCTGATAAATGGCAACTAATGTTTGTGCCACACAAGTGCCAGACAATGACCATCTCCAACAAGAGAGAATCTAATCATTGTCCCTTGATATTCAATACTATGTATGGTATGATTTGTATGGAAAGCACACTAAACAATACTTTTCACTGTATCTAGGTGTATGTGACAATAATAATCAAATAAAAAAATCAATGGCATTACCATTGCTGAATTCTCCATTATCAATATCCTGGGGATTGCCATTGCCCAGAAATAGAATTGGACCTGCCATTATTTACTGATTTGGATTATTGAATCCAGTCTATAGATTATTGATTTGGTTCACAGATTATTGGTTAGTTGATGGATTATTGATTACAGCCTATGGATTATTGATTCGGGTCAATGATTTGTTATATGGATTATTGATTCCAGCCTATGCATTATTCATTCTGGCCGATGGACTAATGGTTTGATGTGTGGGTTATTGATTCCAGTGTATGGATTATTGATTCTGGTCAATTGTTAATTTGATTGGTGCATTATTGATTCCAGTCTATGCATGATTGATTGATTCTCATCTATGAATATTGATTGTAGTCTATAGGTTATTGATTTGGTTTATGGATTATTGATTTGGTTTGATGAATTGATTTGATTTCTGAATTATTGATTTGGTTTATGGATTATTGATATAGTTTATGGGTTATTGATTGGGTTGATGGATCATTGATGATTGGGTTTATGGGTGATCGGTTCAGCTGGATGAATTATTGATTTGGTTTGATGGATTGATTTGATTTCTGAATTATTGATTATGGATTATTGATATAGTTTATGGGCTATTGATTAGGTTGATGGATTATTGATTAGGTTGATGGATTATTGATTTGGTTTATGGGTGATCGGTTTGGTTTGATGGATTATTTCACAGTTACTCTCTCTCTCTCGGAGTTGCTGCTCCGCTCTCCCCTCCCCCTGTGGGCGGTTCCTGGTGCCGGGAGATGTGGAGCTTCGCCGGGAAAGGCGCTCAGGCGGTGCCGCTCTCCGGGTGGCTGAGGCCTGTCCAGGCCCTGAATCCCCGAGCTGCCGTGTGGGGGAAGCGGCCCGGAGGCGCCGGGCCCGAGCAGCCGGAGCCGGGCTCGGATCGGAGTAAGGTAGGGCCTGGAGCCGGGGAGGAGCCGCGGCCTCGGGACTAGAGCCGGCCGGGACTCGGGAACCTTCCACCGCCACCGGGAGCAAACCCGGATTAAACCCCCTAAACCCGGATTAAGCCCGGATTAAACCCCCTAAACCCAGGGCAAACCCGGATTAAATCCCCTAAACCCGGATTAAACCCCTTAAACCCAGGGCAAACCCGGATTAAACCCCCTAAACCCTGAGCAAACCCGGATTAAACCCCCTAAACCCGGAGCAAACCCGGATTAAATCCCCTAAACCCGGATTAAATTCCCTAAACCCGGATTAAACCCCCTAAACCCAGGGCAAACCCGGATTAAACCCCCTAAACCCTGAGCAAACCCGGATTAAACCCCCTAAACCCAGGGCAAACCCGGATTAAACCCCCTAAACCCTGAGCAAACCCGGATTAAACCCCCTAAACCCTGAGCAAACCCGGATTAAACCCCCTAAATCCAGGGCAAACCCGGATTAAACCCCCTAAACCCTGAGCAAACCCGGATTAAACCCCCTAAATCCAGGGCAAACCCGGATTAAACCCCCTAAACCCTGAGCAAACCCGGATTAAACCCCCTAAACCCTGAGCAAACCCGGATTAAACCCCCTAAACCCAGGGCAAACCCGGATTAAATCCCCTAAACCCTGAGCAAACCTGGATTAAACCCCCTAAACCTGGAGCAAACCCAGATTAAACCCCCTAAACCCGAATTAAATCCCCTAAACCCGAAGCACACCCGGATTAAACCCTCTAAACCCGGAGCAAACACAGATTAAACCCGCCCCCCCCCCCCCCCCCAATCAAAGCAAACCCAGATTAAACCCCTTAAACCCAGACCAAACCTGCATTAAACTCCTTAAACCCCCCAACCAGAGCAAACCTAGAGCAAATCCAGATTAAACCCGGAACTAATCCCTCAAACCCAATCAATTACCCCAAACCCAGTTCAATCCCTGTTCAAACTTCCCCACATCTGGATCAAACCCTCCAAACCCAAATGAACCCTCCTCTCAAAACCGACTCCAACCACCTCTCCATTGAGGGCAAATGTCCCCAAACCCAGATCACAAACTCTAGTCTTCCCCCACAGACTGGGAACCTGTCCTTCTCTCTACAGCACGATTCCCTTCCATAAAGCGAACCCCACAACAGGTTGCCTATCACCCCACTTTTCAAACAGGCATCCTGTTTACTGGAACTTACTCTATATCTGGATCTCATCCCTCCACTCCAAGCGCCTAAAGCCTCTCTCTCAATAGGCACATTATACTGTGTTTCTGACCATCTGACCCTGTTTTCCTGGCACATTGTGTGTCACACTGTACCTGATTCATACTGTGTAATTGTCTGCATTGAAACTTCAGTTATGGCCCAATTTCCTTCCCTGTTTTTGAAGTTCAGGCACCACTTTGCCCATATGTCCCAGTGGTTAGTCTTCATACATGAGGCTAGGCAGCCAGTCCTGGTGTGCCATTTAACGACAGAGCCCCTTGGAGCCAGTCTTTATATTTGCATTCTTCATCTTTGTAGGTGCCTCAGAGTCCAACCTGGCAGCTTGTTGAGGATGGAGAACTTCCAGAGGTAAGCAAGCAATTGTGGACACTAATTTCAGATTTGAAAATAGCTGAAAGGCAGTGGTGAAATTTCTACTGTGAAACATAATGAGCTGGGAGGTTAAGTCTTTGACCCTGGTCTATGCAGTGGTAGGATTGCTACAAGTGACTCACCATTTCTGGGTGAAGGAAGGGGGTCTGACAATTCTTGGTAGCTCCAACAACTCCTGAGTGAAATGCAAAGGTGGACTAATTTAGATTGAGCTTTCACAGTCAGTGTACTTACTCAAGTTATCAAAGCAGTGGTGTAAGTGATACTCTCATTAGATTGGTATTAGGGGAAATTTCTGGGGGCTTCCCTGTGGGGATTCAGTAAGGATAGGCAACAACACGTCCCCCATGTTCGTCCTCAACACTGGTGTCCCACAAGACTGTGTCCTCAGCCCCTTACTATACTCCTTATACATCTGTGACTGTGTGGCCAAATTCCCCTCCAACTAGATTTTCGAGTTTGCTGATGACACCACCTTAGTGGGTCAGATCTCAAAGATTGATGAGATGGAAAGCGAGAGAGAATCTGGTGAACTGCTCCGATGACAATAATCCTTCCCTCAATGTTAACAAAATAAAGAAGGTAGCCATTAACCTCAGGAAGCATAGTGGAAGCTATGCAGCTATGCAACAGAGGTGAAGTAATAATGGTTGAGAACTTCAAGTTTTCAGGTGTCCAGATCACCAACAACCTGTCGTGGTTGCTCCATGTCGAAGCTATAGTTAAGAAAGCCCACCAACGCCTCTACTTTCTCAGAGAAGACTAAGGAAGTTTGGCATGTCCGCTACGACTGTCAACAACTTTTACAGATGCACCATAGAAAACATCCTTTCTGGTTGTATCACAGCTTAGTATGGCTTCTGCTCTGCTCAGAACCTCAAGGAACTACAAAGGGTCGTGAACGAAGCCCAATCCATCACGCAAATCAGCCTCCCACCCATTGACTCTGTCTACATTTCCTGTTGCCTCAGAAAAGCAGCCAGCATAATCAAGGACCCCACATACCCTGGACATTCTCCCACCTTCTTCCGTCAGGAAAAAGATACAAAAGTCTGAGGACGCGTACGAACTGACTCATAAACAGTTTCTCCCCTGCTGCCATCAGACTTTTGAACGGATCTACTTTGCATCTTTACACCCTAGCAATGACTACATTCTATACTCTCTCCTTTCCATCTCTATGTACGGTGTGCTTTATCTGTATAGCATACAAGAAGCAATACCTTTCACTGTATACTAATACATGTGACAATAATAAATCAAATCTAAATCGGAAGAATCCTGCCCAAGGTCAGTGGATCTTTGCGTGGTTCACCTCCTTGTACACTGTGATTTCCATGGCAGGCGGGATGGGAAAACTCCTCCCATAGAGAGGCTTGGTTGTCATTTTCTGTAACTCTGTGCCTATTGCCTCAACCCCATGCAGGCTAGCAATCAATCCTGGCTAGGTGGCAAGAATAGTTAGCTGCTCTGCTAACAGAGATTTATGGTCAGTTAGTGAGCACCATATGTTTACAAACTCCAGGTATCCATGGAGATGATTGACCACCTGGAACGATTGGCACTTGTCGATTTTTGGAACCAGGAGGGTGTAGAGAGGCTGGCGGATGCCATACAGTTTGCCAACCAGCTGCACGTTGTTGACACAGAGGGAGTGGAACCAATGGATTCAGTGCTGGAGGACAGGTAATGACTTTCTGTTTTCTTATGCAATGGTTGCTAAATTAAGGAAATGAAATTTTAAACGTGAAGTATTGAAGTTTCAGATTCTGAAATTCCTTACTTAAACCTCCCTGTCTATAAGACAACCCTTCAAACCTCTCTCTTTTTGTCACCTGTCCTAATGTCTCCTATTTTCAGTGCGAAGTCTCACATCACCAGGTTAAAGTTCAATAGGTTTATTTAAAACCATTCACCTGATGAAGGAGCAGTGCTCCGAAAGCTCGTGATTCTAAGTACACCTGTTGGACTTTAACCTGGTGTTGTGAGACTTCTTACTGTGCCCACCCTAGTCCAATGCTGACATCTCCACCTCTCCTATTTTTGTGCCTGATAACACTCCTGTGATGTTGGATATTTTTCCCCTTGCAAAATAAAAGCAATTTTTCCAATATTACTGTGGGATACTGTGAAAGAGGTTTGTGAGGCTTTGTGTGTGTTGGTGACTAATTTAATTAAACCTGAAGGCTTTAAATCATCAACATGGTTAATTGTAAAAGCAGGCATTTGAAACAGAAATGAGCAGAAAGCTGAAATACAAGTAAGTAACATGGATAGAAATTTGCATGAGAAGATAAGAAGGCTTGTTGGTATTTACATATTGATTTTCAAAGGGAAATAAAAGGAAGTTTGCAAATAGCAAGGCCATAAATGAACAAAGCAAAATTTATTTTTATCTGAAATTGGTAGGCATAAACAATGTGAATGGTTTTTATATTCTGGGAATGCTAACTTCCAGAGAAAGTTAAAAACTGATTTGCCTGAAGAGGGAGTCTGTAAACCCGGGGACAGTGGAGGCTTGCAGCCTGTTCCCTTCCTCTTTAGACCTTAGTCTGTTGTGGACAGATGGAACTCAGCATGGAGCGGATGTCAGACAAACATTACAAAACTCCCCACCTCCCCGGGGCCCAGAAGAGCTATAGACTGATTAAATAAGTGGGCAACAAAGTGACAGAAGGAGTAGAAAGTGAACAAATGTGGAGGTTGACTTTGGTTCTATGAATAGAAAAGCACTATAGTTTTAAAAGGAGTGGCTCTTTTAACTGTTGATATTCAGGGTGACTTGGTGTACTTGTACAAGGCACACACAACATTAGCATGCAGGTACAGCAAATAATTGGTAAAACGGCATGTTGATCAGTTTTGCAAGGGGTTTGGAATAAGAACAAGGACATCCTCCTCCATTTGTATCGGGCTTGCTATACAAGTCGAGGTAGGCTGCATCTTGAGTACTTGTGCTGTTTTGGTCTCTAGCTAAGGAAAGGTTAGGAAGGATGCCTTGGAGGCTGTAAAATGGAAGTTCACTCGATTGGTTCCTGTGCTGATAGGATTGTCCTCTGATGAGAGACTGAGTAAATTGGGCCTATTCTGTAGAGATTAGAAGAATAAGAGGTGATCTCATTGAAACATAGGGGATTGTGAGAAGTGGATACTCAGCAAGACCATGGTTTCCTTGCGCATCAGTTGTTGAAAGTAAGCACGCAGGTACAGCAGGCAGTAAAGAAGGCAAATGGTATGTTGGCTTTCATTGCCAGAGGGTTTGTGTTCAGGGATAGGGATGTTTTGCTGCAGTGGTATAGACTGATGGTGAGGCCACACTTGGAGTATCAGGCGCAATTTTGGTGTCCCTCTCTGAGGAAGAATGTTGTTGCTACAGAGGGAATGCAGCGAAGGTTTACCAGGCTGATTCCTGGGATGATAGGTCTGTCATATGAAGAGAGACTACGTCAGTTAGGATTGTATTCACTGGAGTTTAGAAGAGTGAGAGGGGATCTCATAGAAATCTCTAAAATTTTAACAGGGTTAGTAGAGTAGATTCGGAAGGAATGTTCCTGATGGTGGGGGAGTCCAGAACTAGGGGTCATAGTTTGAGGGTAAATCTTTAAGGACTAAGGTGAGGAGAAATTTCTTCACTCAGAGAATGGTGAGTCTGTGGAATTCACTCCCACAAAAAATAGTTGAGGCCAAAACATGTGATTTCAAGAAGAAATTAGATATAGCTCTTAGGGCTAAAGGGATATGGGGGAAGGGGGAATCAGGATATAGAATTTGGTAGTCAGCCTTGATCATAACGAATGGTAGATCAGGTCCAAAGGGCCAAATGGCCTACCTCAACTTCTAGTTTCTATGTTTCTGAAGGGGTTTGATGGGGTCGAGACTGATAGAGTGTTCCCCTTGGCTGGGAGAATCTCAAAACAAGGGGCCACCACATCAGCAGAAGGGGTGGATCATTTAGAACTGAGATTGGAGAAATTTCTTCACTCAGAGATTTGTGAATGTTGGAATTTCCTACTCCAGGGGTTGTGTGGATCCTTCAGCACATTCAAGGCTGGCATTGAGAAAATTTGACCTCTTAGGCTCGTGGGGATGGGCACGAGAGTGGAGTTGAAACCCTACAGTGCAGAAAGAGTTCATCTGGCCCATCAAGTCTGCACCGACCACAATCCCACCCAGGCCTTACCTCCATATCCTTACATATTTACCTGCTAATCCCTCTAACCTATGCATCTCAGTACACTGAGGGGCAATTTTAGCATGGCTAATCAACCTAACCTGCACATCTTTGAACTATGGGAGGAAACCAGGGCATTCGGAAGAGTCCCAGGGGATCAGCCGTAATCATATTGAATGATAAAGCAGGCTTGAGGGCGGACATGTAATCTACTCTTGCTCTGATGTATGTTCTCATGGAATTGTCTGTCACTGATCTGAGAGATCGATGGACCACAGTTACAGGACCTTTCAATTCAACTTCTAATACATTGCTCTTTTCCCCCCCCCCCACAGAGCTTTGTACTTGCGTGCAGACAAGGTCACAGAAGGTTACTGCGCAGAGGTTATCCTGAGCAACGCGAAGCACACTATAGAGGAATACCTTGTAGCGCCTCCAGGTAAATTCAATTAGTATGACCACTGGAAATGCTCGGAGCTTTTGGATTCTTCTTGTAATGTGAAATGAATGTTGTTCCCTCCTTTTATCGCCTGTGTCCTCTCCTGAAAACACTGGGATTGATTTTCAGCTTGTTGCCAGAGCTATAATTGATTTTTTTAATTGGCTGCCTGAAATTTAATTTCATAGAAAAATATCGTTGAATCCCTACAGTGCAGAAGGAGGCCATCAAGTCTGCACTGACTCTCCGACAGAGCATCCCATCCAGGCCCTATTCCTATAATCCACATATTGATCCCGCTAATTCCCCCAACCTACACATCTTCTGCACTAAGGGTTTGTTTACCCTGCCCAATTAACCTAACCTGTACATCTTTGGACTGTGGGAGCAAACAGGAACACCCAGAGGAAACCAACACAGACATGAGGAGAATGTGCAAACTCTACACACAATAGCCAAGGGTTGGAATTGAACCCGGGTCTCTGGAGCTGTGAGGCAGCAGTGCTAATCACTGTGCCATCCGCAGCACGGCATGGCTCAATTATTAAATTTGTTTCCCAGCCTCTTCTGACATTATCGGTTAAATGCCCACTGTTGTCATGTGAGCCATGATAATGAAAGTAGGAAGGTTTTCATGTCAAGTCTGATCCTAGTCTCATCCAGTGCCTAAACACAAACAGCAGCAACAGAGGGTGTTGTTAGATAACGTTTGAGAGTGGAACTCAAGGCTGAGTTCACATTTGTCTAATCTGAGGTAGCTGTTAGACTTTAGCTGAGGTCAGTTAATGCATCATAACTCAGCAACGGAAGCTGATCTGGCACATTGGTTAGCACTGTCGCCTCACAGCACCAGGAACCCGAGTTCAATTCCAGCCTTGGGTCACTGTCTGTGCAGAATCTGCACATTCTGCCCGTATCTACATGGGTTTCCTCCAGGTGCTCCGGTTTCCTTCCACTGTCCAAAGATGTGTGGGTTTGGTTGGTCATGCTAAATTGACCGTAGTGTCAGGGGGATTAGCAGTGTATATGTGAGGGGTTACAGGTATAGGGCCTAGGTGGGATTGTGGTGGGTACAGACTTGATGGGCCAAATGGCCGTCTTCTGCACTGTAGAGATTCTATGATATGTAAAAACATAGAAAGAGGAAGAGACCATTTAATCTGTCAAGCCTGTTCTCCATCTAGTGAGATCTTGGCTAAATTGTGACCTGATTCCTGCTACTGTTACCCAGGTTCCTTAACATCCTTGGTTAACAAAAGTCTATCTCAGTTGTAAAATTAACAATTGATCACTTGTAGAAGGGTGTTCTAAAACCTCCACCTCTGTGTGTACAATTGTTTCCTAATTTACCTCCTGAAAGATCCAGCCGGATCTTGTAGACTGTACCCCTGGCCCTGGAGTCCCCAACCAGCATTCACAGAATCATAGAAACTCTAAAGTGCAGAAAGAGGCCATCTGCACTGACCACAATCCCACCCAGGCCCTACCCCCATATCCCTACATATTTACCCGCTAATCCCTTAACCTACACATCTCAGGACGCTAAGGGGCAATTTTAGCATGGCCAATCAACCTAACCCGCACATCTTTGGACTGTGGGAAGAAACCGGAGCAATCGGAAGAATCCCACGCACACACGGGGAGAATGTGCAGACTCCACATAGACAGTGACCCAAGCCGGGAATCGAACCCAGGTCCCTGGAGCTGTGAAGCCTCAGTGCTAACCACCGTGCCACCCCAGGAATTTTCATTCCCATTAATATCTGAAAATGTTGATCAAAGCAACCCTTAAGGTTAAAAATTCTATTGAATACAACCCTAGTTTGTGTAATCTCTCTTTGTAATTATCCCTGGAGTCCAGGTGTCATTGTGGTAAATCTTCAACCAGAAACGCTGAGTGTGTGATCCATCTCGGCCTCCGCCGGAAGGCCCCCAGCATCACAGATGTCAGTCTTCAGCCATTTTGATTCACTCTAGCACAAGATGTCATAAAATGGTTGAAGACACTGTGTACTGCAAAGGCTGTGTGCCCTGGCAGTATTCTTTGTGCTCCCGAACTTGCCACACCCCTAGCCAAGCTGTTCCAGGACAGCTACAACACTGGCATCTACCCAACAATGTGGAAAATTGTCCAGTTATCTCACATCCACAAAAGGCTGGGCAAATCTGACCCGGCCAATTACTGCCCGTCAGCTTACTCTCGATTTGTTGGTAAAGTGATGGAAGGGATCGGAGACTGTGCTATCAAGAGGCACTTACTCAGCAATAACCCGCTCGTTGATTCTCAGTTTGGGTTCTGCCAGGGCCACTCAGCTCCTGACTTCATCACAGCCTTGGTCCAAACATGGACAGGAGGTGAGGGTGACTGCCCTTGACATTGTGGCAGGTTTGACCAATTGTAGCCGCAAGGAGCCCTGGCAAAACTGAAGTTAGTGGGAATCAGGGGGAAATCTCTCCGGGGTTGGAGTCATACTTGGCATAAATGGAGATGGTTGTGGGATGTGCCATAACATCACTGTCAGAATTGCTCAGGGTAAGGTCCATAGCCCAGCAATCTTCAGCAGCGTCCGTCTTTCCTTCCCTCCAGCATAAGGGGGTGTTTACTGAACACCCTCTTCATTCATCTTTTTTTGTTTTTTTTTATTTATTTATCATTTTCACAAGTAGGCTTACGTTAACATTGCCATGCAGTTACTGTGAAAATCCGCTAGTTGCCACACTCTGGTGCCTGTTCGGGTACACTGAGGGAGAATTTAGCACGGCCAATGCACCTAACCAACACATCTTTCAGACTGTGGGAGGAAACTGGAGCACCTGGAGGAAACCCACGCAGACATGGGGAGAACCTACAGACTCTGCACAGACAGTGACCCAAGCCAGGAATCGAACCCGGGTTGCTGGCACTGTGAGGCAGCAATGCTGTGCTGCCCATATTCATTATTATTCTCATTTTGTTTATATAGTTTAAGTCAGTTTCGGACCCTGATTCAATATTAATTTGTTTCTTTGGGATGGCAGGCATGCTGACCTCTTCTAAGATAAATACTGACCCCAAATAACTATTTAGCATGTTTTCCTTATTTCCATTGAGAATATTACCAGTAGCCATATAAAAAGGTGCACATTGCACATGGCTACTCTTTACCCTGAGTGTTGATCTTGGTATCAATAGCATGTTTACTTTCATATTTGTTTTTGCTTTTTTTTAATCATCCTTTGCTGTTACTGGAATGCCAGACACTTCCAAATGAACAAATTAATATTTCCCATTCACCGGTGCTTCTCCCCATTTTTGTACACTTCTTCTTTGCTTCATCTTGCCCCAAGTTGTCTTTTGTAGCCACATATACCCCAAGGGGTATAAACTTCTTTAATCACTTTAAATTACCTTTTGAATTCCTTCCTCTGACCTTCTGTCATCTGACAGATTTTGGACAGATTTATCCAATTGAAATCAGCCGAACCTAAACCTAGAATAGCTGTAGTTGTTTCACATTTTCCCCTTTCAAAAAAACACTCAGCTCGATTGTATGAATGTTATTGGATAAATTTCCTTGCACTGTTCAGCATTCCGAATATGCTTTGCTCCCTTGTTTGGCTCAGGGACGTAATGTTGCAGAAAATTATCCTGGCACTTCACCACCTTTCAGACATACGCTTAAAATCCCCCATTAAAAACATGGCTGTTGCTTCATTCATGTCTAATCTCAACATTTATACAATCTACCACTTCACATCTGCTGATTCGCAACTCTCACTATCCAGAGGATCTCAACAGTGCAAGAGGCCATTCAGCCCATCACATTTGCACCAACTCTCCAAAAGAGCACCTTACCCAGGCCCACCCCTCCCCACGCTCTCACCCATAACCCGACACGTTTACAGTCTTAAATTCTTTCCAATTTCTTAATTCTCCCCATAGAGACTCCATCATTTCATTACATTGAGGTGATTCATCCTTAATCATGAAGGTTACTCCTTTGCCTATACCGTTTTCCCAATCTTTTCTGTAGACCTTATAATTTGCTTATTAAATTCCTAATCCTGACTATCTTGCAGCCATGACTCAGTGACGGTTACCATGGTTATACTGCCACACCTGCAAATCCCACCCCTGCCCAAGTTAAATTTGCTAAATTCATTCAATTTGTTCCTTGATACTCTGCCCTTGTGACCACTTTACTTTCCCTTTCCTTATCGTTGTGGGTAGAGATTAGGAACAGCAAAGGAAGGAAGACGCTGGTGGGTGTCATCTATAGGCCCCCGAATAATGATCTGGAGGTGGGGCGGGCTGTTAACGCGCAAATAAGTGCGGCGTGCAGGAATGGGACGGCCATAATTATGGGAGATTTCAATCTGCATATTGATTGGTCGACCCATGTTGGACGCAGTGGGCTCGAGGAGGAGTTCTTGGAATGCTGCCGGGATAGTTTCCTTGAACAGTGTGTGTTGGAGCCGATGAGGGAGCGAGCTATCTTGGATCTGGTGTTATGTAGTGAGGCGGGTAGAATTAGGGACCTTGCGGTGAAGGATCCTCTTGGGGAGAGTGATCATTGTATGGTGGAGTTTCTGGTGCAGATGGAGGAGGAGAAAGTGGGTTCCCGGACACGCGTCCTTTGTTTGGACAGAGGGGAGTACGGTAGGATGAGAGAAGAATTGGCGAATGTTGACTGGGGGAGCACGTTGGAAGGTAGGTCTGCTGAGGAGCAGTGGAGGATCTTTAAGGAGATCTTTCTTGGTGCTCAGCAGAAATTTATTCCGATGGTTAAAAAGGACCATAGGAGGAGAGGTATTAAGCCGTGGATAACGAAGGAGGTGAAGGAAAGTGTTAAACTAAAAGCGGAGGCGTTTAGAGTAGCTAAGAGTAGTGGGCGAGAAGAGGATTGGGAGAGGTTTAAATGTCAACAAAGATTAACAATGAAGTTGATAAAGAAGGGTAGGAGAAACTATGAAGCTGGGCTAGCGCTTAATATAAAAAAGGATAGCAAGAGTTTTTATAAATACATAAAAAGGAAGAGGCTGGCTAGGGTGAACGTTGGACCCTTAGAGGATGAGAGGGGGGACTTAGTGGTAGGGGATGGGGAAATGGCTGAGGTCTTGAATAACTTTTTTGTTTCGGTCTTCACGGAGGAAGACGTGAATAATTTGCCGGGTGTTAGCGATGGAAAGGTGGTAGGACTGGAGGGTCTCAATGACATTATTGTTACTAGAGAGGCAGTGCTCGACAGACTGGAGGGACTGATTGTGGACAAGTCCCCAGGACCGGATGGAATGCATCCGAGGGTTCTGAAAGAAATGGCGGAGGTGACAGTGGATGCCTTGGTGGTTTGGATTCCGGGGAAGTGCCAGAAGATTCAAAAGTGGCTAATGTTACGCCGTTGTTTAAGAAGGGTGCCAGGCAAAAGGCAGGGAATTATAGGCTGGTTAGTTTAAACGTCTGTTGTAGGTAAAATGTTAGAATCCGTCATCAAGGAGGAAATAGTGAGTCATCTTGAGGGGAATTGCTTGATAGAGCAGACGCAGCACAGTTTCATTAAGGGGAAGTCGTGTCTGACAAATTTATTGGAGTTCTATGAGGATGTGTCTAGGGTGGTGGGTAGAGGAGAGCCGGTGGATGTGGTGTTTCTTGATTCTCAGAAGGCGTTTGACAAGGTACCTCACAAGAGGTTATTGCAGAAGGTAAGGGGGCGTGGAGTTGGGGGTAGGGTGTTAGCGTGGATAGAGGATTGGTTGTCAAATAGGAGGCAGAGAGTGGGGGTTAATGGGTGCTATTCGGATTGGCGGTTGGTGACTAGTGGAGTGCCCCAGGGGTCAGTGCTGGGGTCTCAGCTATTTACCATTTATATAGATGATCTGGAGGAGGGAACCGAGTGTATGGTGTTGAAATTTGCTGATGACACCAAGATTGGTGGAACGGCAAATTGCGCGGAGGGTGTGGAGAGTCTGCAGAAGGATCTAGATAGGCTGGGCGAATGGGCCAGGAAATGGCAAATGGAATTTAATGTTGGCAAGTGCGAGGTGGTCCACTTTGGTAGGAATAATGGTAGGAAGGACTATTACTTACGGGGCGAAAAACTGCAGCAGGCGACGGTGCAGAGGGACCTCGGGGTCCTTGTGCATGAGTCACAAAAACCCAGCTTGCAGGTGCAGCAGGTGGTCAGGAAGGCTAATGGGATGCTGGCCTTCATAGCGAGGGGGATTGAATATAGAAGTAGGGAGGTCTTGCTGCAGCTGTATAGGGCATTGGTGAGGCCGCAGCTGGAGTACTGTGTGCAGTTTTGGTCGCCGTACTTACGCAAGGATATTTTGGCCTTGGAGGGAGTGCAGAGGAGGTTTACTAGGCTGATACCGGAGTTGAGGGGGTTGAGCTATGAGGAGAGGCTGAATAAACTAGGCTTGTACTCGTTAGAGTTTAGAAGAATGAGGGGAGATCTCATTGAGACGTATAAGATGATGAATGGGATGGATAGGATAGACGTGGAGAGGCTCTTCCCGCTCAGAAAGGACAGTAGGACTAGGGGGCACAGCCTCAAGATAAAGGGGGGGCGGTTTAGAACGGAGTTGAGGAAGAACTTCTTCACTCAAAGGGTGGAGAATCTCTGGAATTCTCTGCCCGTTGAAGTGGTGGAGGCTGCCTCGCTAAATATTTTTAAGACGCGGGTTGATGGGTTTTTGATAAGCGAGGGGATTAAGGGTTATGGGGAGAGGGCGGGAATGTGGAACTGAGACACGACAGATCAGCCATGATCTTATTGAATGGCAGGGCAGACTCGAAGGGCTGGATGGCCTACTCCTGCTCCTATTTCTTATGTTCTTATGTTCTTTAGGACTCTTATCCTAGCCTGTTTCAGGTACAGTTTCTTCCTGTCTCAGTGCAATTTCCTATGATACAGAATCTCTCTTTCAACAAGACCTCTCTTTAAATACTTACCCCTCTGCCAGTTTGCACATGGCTCAGTGATAATCCAGAGATCCAATCCTTGCCATCCTCCTGCTCTTCAATTTAGCTCTTAATTCCAGAATTCTGCCTACTCTTTTCTACGTTGTTGATTCCAACAAAGATCCTGTTACTGGATCCTCTCCACTTACTCCATAATATCTTTTCAAGCTGGTTTGAGGTGTCCCTCTCCCTGGCACTATGTGGACAACAAAGGATAATAAATCTGTTCACCAAATTATTGCATTCCCAACTACATTAAATTTCCTCTTCACCACTTTCGCTACGTTACCATGATCCACTCCTGGCTGTCATTCTGACTGCCTTTATCTTCACTCTCTCAGGTAATAGAGACCTATTGAATAGGATCAGTTTCTACATCCTTGTTCTCTAGCTTACCTGGGTTTCCTTTACTCTTGTACACTGTCGTTCACACCAACCCCCTTCTGAACCTGCATCTCTTACAAGGAGTGATCGAAACTGTTCAGATACTGCTCCCACTCCCTTTCACGTCAGAGAGTCTCCAGCTTACACTCTAGTTTAATGATGGAAATGTCAACTCTGGGTATGTCCATTCAATAAGAAGTCTCACAACACCAGGTTAAAATCCAACAGGTTTATTTGGTAGTAAAAGCCACTAGCTTTTGGAGCACTGCCCCTTCATCACCTGATGAAGGGGCAAAGCCCCGAAAGCTAGTGGCGTTTGCTATCAAATAAACCTGTTGGACTTTAACCTGGTGTTATGAGACAACTTAACTGTGTTTACCGCAGTCCAACGCCGGCATCTCCACATTATGTCCATTCAGTACAGCCTCATTGTAGACACACTCATTCTGCAGTCCACACACACTCTGACCGTGCCTTATTCATATCTACTTTATAGTTTAACTTTTTTCTCTTTCTTTTACACTAAGCACTGGACAAAAATATTAAATATTTATTAAAAGCAAATTACTGCGGATGCTGGAATCTGATACCAGAAGAGAAAATGCTGGAAAATCTCAGCAGGTCTGATGGCAGGGGGCTTTGGGGGTTTTGACAAAGGGTCATCTGGACTTGAAACGTCAGCTCTTTTCTCTCCTTATAGATGTTGCCAGACCTGCTAAGATTTTCCAGCATTTTCTCTTTAAGTACTTATTGCTTTTAGCTTACACAAATCAATATAAGCATTGGAGACAAAAAAGCAGCACTTCCTTCTCCTTTTGCACCACATTCTCACTTTTACCAAACTCTTGACTTGTACTTTTAACACTGCTCTTCTTCTGTGGCTACTCCCTGAGTCAGCAATTACTGCTTACTTTATGTATCTCTTTCAGACAGACTCAGGTAACAAATGGGAACTGGGATTCCAGCACACAGTAATTAGAACCTATTCAGGCAATCACTTATTGTTGTTTAACAGTTAGCAACTGCAGAGAGGCTGTTCCTGTTAACCAATTTATTGTCTTTAAACTTGAGTTTAATTCAAAATGTGAAACTAAATTTCAGTTGGAGAGATATTCTCACATACTTACCAGAGATTTCTTACCCAACTCCTGGCGTTTGCACTGTAGTAACACACAAAGGGTCATCTGGACTCAAAATGTCAGCTCTTTTCTCTCCTTACAATGCTGCCAGACCTGCTAAGATCTCTTTTGGTTTGGGACCCTGTGCCAACACCTGGATTGCAACATGTTCACCTAGTATTTAGATAGCAGTGACTTTAATAGAACCATCGAATCCCTACAGTACAGAAAGAGGCCATTCAGTCCATCGAGTCTGCACCAACTCTCCAAAAGAGCATCTTACCCAGGTCCACCTCCCCCATCCTATCCCCATGCATTTATCTTGGCCAATCCACCAAACCGGCACCATTTTTGGACTGTGGGAAGAAATCGGAGCACCCGAAGTAAACCCACGGGGAGAATGTACAAACTCCACACAGATAGTGGCCCAAGCCAGGAATCGAACCCGGTTCTCTGGTGCTGTGAGGCAGCAGTGCTAACCACTGTGTCACCATACTGCCCACAGATTGAAAATTAATGCATTGGGGAAATAGACACTGAGCCAAAGGAGGCACTTTAAGTGTTTTGGAAGGTTTTGGAAAAGAATCTGAGACTGGGGATTACATAGTACAGTTGCCAATGGGAGTGTGAAGGAAAGGGAAACTGCTCGAAGAGACTCATCAGAGGAACAAAGTTCAGGGTGAGGCAATTTAGGCCAGAGGAAGTTGGAGACCATTAAGGCTAGGGATGAGAATTTCAGATTTGTGACATTAGCTGCGTATCCTTGTGGGAAGAGTTGCTGGATGAAAAGGACATGATGCAAAATAGAATCCAAGCAGCAGGATTTGGATGCTGGAGTTTATGGATATTGGAGAATAGGAGATTGGGAAGGGCAACAGTGAATTTAGGGGGTGAGCCGAGGCTATATTGTTATCAATGGCAAGTTTAATTCCAAAGTAGATGGGACACGATTTTGAAGTTAGAAGAGCAGGGCTCATAAATATTGCTAATCCGCATCAACTTCAACTGATTCAGCGTATAATTTTAACAATAACAGATATCCAATGGGAAACAATTACTAATAACAATTAATGGAATGATATGTTGGTCCTTTGAACGTTAATGAGTTAATTTTATGCCCAGAAATTTGCTAACAACTGAAGGGTCAAGTTGCTTTCCCCAAGGTTGTTATTGCAGTGAAGTTTGAAGGCTGAAATCTGATGCCAACTCATTTTGCTTTCAGTTTCCATCACAGAATGAGCAAGGCTCCAAGCGTTTATCAGCTTTTTGTTTATTCTTTCATGGAAGTGGGTGTCGCTGGCTGGGCCAGCACTTACTGCCCATCTCTAATTGCCCTTGAACTTGCTAGGCCGTTTCAGAGAGCATTCAAGAGTCAACCACATTGCTGTGGATTTGGAGTCACAGTAGGCCAGATCAGGTGAGAATATTGGTGAACCAGATGCATTTTAGCGACAATTGACGATGATTTCATGGTCATTAGACTTTTAAGTCAATCAATTCAAATGTCACCATCTGCCAATATGGGATTCAAACCCAGGTCCCCAGAACATTACCCAGATCTTTAGATTACTAGTCCAGTGACAATACCACTACACCATCACCTCCCCATAACCTGATTACCTGGAGTATTGCTTTCACCACTTGCTTCAACCTTTTATGTACTAAGTGATTTCTAGTATGATTTTTCCACTTCTTTCTTCACATCAAGATAAATGATGAGACCCAAATTGCTCCAGTTTTGTGACCAAAAGTATCACATTTGATTTTCTGCTGCGATAATTATTAATGTGTGGCTTCAGGAAGCTGTGTTAGAAAATCATGCTAGTTCTCAATGTGAGGAGGTTGTAGAATTGAAAATTGTTTTCAACTTTTGGACTTAAAGCGCGCTTCTGAATAAGACTTTTGACTGCATTGATTTCCGAGTCAAGTCTTATACAGTCTTCACCCAAGTATACTTGTATATTGATAAACAGCAGGAACCCTAGCTGATTTTTTTCCCCCCTTTTACCTACTGCTGAGTCCAAGTTGTAGATATCTTGCTGCCACCTGAGTTCAGTTAACTCGCAACAAAGATCTAAGCCTGATTTTGTAGTCTGTATATCTTAGTTGTCAGAAGCATTGGTGAGCCATTCTGAATATACTTTATGTGGCTTTGCAAAATTATTTGATGTATGTTGGGGCCCCATCTCAGCAGCCAAAATGTCAGCCAGGCTGACAGAAAGGTTTGATTTATGCACCAACAGAGAACAGGCCAATCACTGCCATTTGTTAAATCACTAGTTTTAACAAATATATTCTTTTGCAAAATATACTGCATTCTCGCACTGCGATTTGATCGCTGTGTATAGTTGCACAAAATTTGACAATAATGGTGCCTTTGCAACAAGATTGGAGTTTGCTAAATGCTTTCATCAGTTCACAGGAAATGTGTATAAAGCAAATCTGTTACAGCTCTGCACCATATGAAGCTGATCTCAGCCAAGGTAGGGATCCAATTAGCCTTTTCCTTCGGGATGTGTGAGCTAATAGCCAGCATGCCTAGACACAGTATATTGACCCATGCAATGTGTCCATGTCAGCTGAAGTTGTAATCAAGCTTGGCCCTAATGGGCCTCGTGGTAGAACAGCCTGCTACAGTTTATGTGAAGAATACCCATTTAGATGCTCAATGACACAGGATGCTGCTCCTATGGCTTCAGTAGATTAATAATAATTCATTCCAATCTGAAGAAAATCTGGAGAGGCAGGGGATGAATTATGATTAGATTCTGATTGACAAGAGTTTCTGAAGGCCTGGTGGGACAGTGGTAGCTTCCCTACTGCTGGACCAGAAGCTCCTGGTGTGAATCCAACACCAGGACTTGTTGCTCATGAAACGAGAGTTCAAACTGGTGAATATCTTTGAAAATCCTTCTGCCACGTCCCCTGCTATTCCTCAAAGGGTAAAAAAAGCAGTGTGAATGTGAAGAGACACTTAAAAATGTCTATCCCATTAATTTCTGTGAAATAAGACTTTGCTGAACATATTCCAACCATTTAACAATTATTGCATCCCACTTAGAATGGTCAATACAGGTTCTGTTATAAGTTAAGTAATCGAGTGTACAGAATACCTTGGAGGCAGTGGTACTGACAATTTCCAAACAACAAATCATTTGTTTTATTTACTAAGATTTATATTTTGCTCATGTAAATAAATATCTTTTTTTAGGCAATATTCCACTGCCAAAGAAAGAGAGAGACGGTCTTCTCCAGCATTCTAACTGGTGACCAAGACAGAGACATGTTGGGGGATCAACATTCTCAAAAAGGACGTTTTCTGGGAGAAAATTCCACCTTGTTGCTGAAATCGCAGGATCTACACTGACTCTAATGAAGACCCAACTGCTACAAGATTTATCAAGTGAACCATTTTTCACATCAACTGGCAATGTTGGCAGATGTAAAATTCGGTAAAAAGTGTAACTGTTCCTCTATTAAGCTTGTGAAAATGTTAGTTATATTTGATATTTTATTAAATCTGTCACTGGATAGAAAATGTTAAGTATTTGAATACTGAAACAAAGGTATTTCTCTTGGCTCCATGGCAGCACTTTCTCACCTGGAGAGAAAGGTTATAGTTCAGGAACCATGCTTCAGGAACTTGGGATACATAATCTAGGTTGATACTTAGTGCAGCATTCCCTTAGTACTGCACTTATCGAAAGTGTTATCTTTCAGATGAGACGTTATATCCTCCTAGCTGTGTTAGGCTCCTGAGGAACTGTTCTGAAGAGCAGTTGAGCAGAACAGCTGAACTCCCCTGCTCTGTTTAAATGGTGCCATGAGATCGTTTATATCCAGTTGGAAAGACACGGTTTAATTTTGGTAAGACAGCACTTTTGACAGTACCCATCCCCATCACATTCAACTCTCTGAAGTGGGGATGTATACTCACACCCATCTGCCTTAGGCCTAATAGATTATATGGATCCTAGTTTCAATGGATTTAAGCAAAGCCTTTGTTGAGACCTGACATAGATTTGTAAAAGTAAATACACATTGATACAGATCATTTGGGACAGTGGATTCAAAATTGGCTTAGTTGTAGGAGACAAAAAGGTGACGACAGAAGGCTGCTTTACTCATGATGTGGAGATGTCAGCGTTGGACTGGGGTAAACACAGTAAGAAGCCTCACAACACCAGGTTAAAGTCCAACAGGTTTATTTGGTATCAAAATCCACTAGCTTTGAGCACTGCTCCTTCATCAGGTAAGTGGGAGTTCTGTTCACAAACAAGGCATATAAAGACACAAACACAATTTACAAAGTAATGGTTGGAATGTGAATCTTTACACATAATCAAGTCTTAAAGGTACAGGCAATCTGAGTGGAGAGAGCATTAAACACAGGTTTAGAGAGCTGTGTATTGTCTCCCGATGGGACAGTTAGTGAGATTTTGCAAGCCCAGGCAAGTCGTGGGGGTTACAGATAATGTGCTATGAACCCAAGATGCCGGTTGAGACTGGCCTTTAAGACTTGATTACCTATAAAGATTTGCATTCCATAATTTTGTAAATTGTGTCTTTATATGCCCTGCTTGATAACAGAACTTCCACTTATCTGACGAAGGAGCAGCACTCCGAAAGCTAGTGGATTTTGCTACCAAATAAACCTGTTGGACTTTAACTTGGTGTTGTGAGACTTAGTTACTGGAAGCCAGTGTCCAGTGGTGTACGCTAGGTCCCCTGTTAGATGACTCTAATGGGGGATTGAGGTGAGGTTTGGGGAGGGATGTGAGGGAAAGCACCTGGAAGATCACTTCGCACATCACAACATTCAAGGCTATGGGCCATGTGCTGGTAAATAGGTAAGTAGGTCAGGTCCAGGGGATTTTTCACAGTAACTTCATTGCAGTGTTAATGTAAACCTACTTTGTGATACTAATGAATAAACTTTAGGTGGCTCACACGTGTTAGTGCAAACATAAGAAATAGGAGCAGGAGTAGGCCATCTAGCCCCTCGAGCCTGCCCCGCCATTCAATAAGATCATGGCTGATCTGTCAAACTTAACGCCTCTGCTGCACTGTGAGATTCTGTGATCTGTAACTGCTACTGCCATTATCTCAAAAAGGGAAGCAACATAACTTTAAATAAATTTGGAACAAATTCTCATTTTTCATTGAGAAATCCTAGGTTAATACCCAATTTAAAATTTTCTTCATTGTTCATTTCTTCCATAAAATCTTAAATTATTAATGGTAAGTATTATGGGCTTATGAAGTAGAGGACAGCGACAAGTTCATACACACAGTACAAAACACCTTCCTTCACAAATAAAAACACAGCTTTGCCCTGGCTACCTTTTTATTTAATAAAAGGAAGTATGCTAAATTAGTTGAGAAGCCAGTAAAATAACATGGAACACGATGACCAAGTCAATAATTAAAAAAAAGAAAAACAACAAGTTTATTTAATTCAAAGTATACCACGAAATATAGAGTTGAAGATGAAACTAACTGCCAATGATGGAATGTGGATTAAAAAGAAATTTCTGACGCCAAGTCCTCATCTATATTGGGGTCTCGGTGAATACCGAGGGGAGCTTCTGCTTTGATAGGGAGAATAACGACCTCTAGAGAGGGATCTTGATCTTGACCTGCCATAACTAGAACTTCTGGGCTTGTCTGCACGAACTCTAATGTAAGCAGTTTCTCCCTGGAAAAGAAATGATTGGTATCAGTGCTGTGAGCAGAACCTGTGGGAAAAGGTTTCAGCACAAAATTAAGCAGTTACTTTCTCATCATAGCAATTACTGCAACACATCAGATGTTATTTTTCTCTTTGATCCTGAAGTTGTTGACTTCTTTTGGGTTTGGTTCCACAGATTCCAGATACATGCATTTACATTGAAATGAGGTATCCGAGGCTTCACATCCCAGCCTAAACTCATCTTCACCCAAAATTCACAAGCTGCATTGTCCTGCTGGCCTAGCAACCCAAAGTGACTTTTAAAATTCATTTGTGGGATAGGGGTATTACTGGCTTGGCCAGTATTTATTGCTCATCCCACTTGCCCTTGAGAAGGCAATGGTAGCTGCTTCTTGAACTGCTACAGTTGATGTGGCATAACACCCAGTGCTGTTACGGAGGTTGTTCCAGGGTTTTGACCTAGCGACAGTGGTGCGTGGCTTGCAGAAAACTTCCCGGTGGTGTTTCCACATGTTGCCAAAGGAGCCTTGGTCAATGGTGGAGGGCGTGAATGTTTTTGAAAGGGGTGCCAATCAAGCAGACTGCTTTACCCTGGATGGTATCAAACTTCTTGAGTGTTGTTTGAGTTGCACTAATTCAGGCAAGGGGAGAGTATCTCATCACACACCTGACTTGTGCTTTGTAGATGTTGAACAGGCTTTGGGGAGTCAGGAGGTGAGTTACTCAGCACCAAATTACTAGCCTCAGACCTGCTCTTGTAACCAGTTTTTATATGACTCGTCCAGTTCAGTTTTTGGTCAATGGTAACGCCAGGATGTTGGGGGTAGTGAAGGGTTCATGGATGGTAATACCAAGGAGTGTTGGTTAGATCCTCTCTTCTGCAGATGGTCATTGTCTGGCACTTGCTGCATTTGGATATGGACTGCTTCAGTGTGTGAGCATTGCATAAGCTCAGTGCAAGCCCAGCATAATTCACTATTAATTGGGGAGTGGAAATTGTGCATTAGTTGGTTTTCCACATCCCAACAAAAAATGCTGATAAATATGGAATCTTGCTGCTGTGAAAAATATTGACGTCCAAATTGAAACACCTCCAAGATTACAAGAAACACCTAAATTATTGTTAACGTCTGGGGAACAGACTATCCTTTTCCTATAACTGTCTGCCCAAACTAGTCCATAAAGGTAGTGACATGCAACCAAACATACAAATACATTTGTCTTTATTCTCTCTCCAACTTTTCCTTAGCTTAAGACCCTGAGTATTCATGGTACAATCTATGTGACAATAATTAAAAGTTACAAGAGCTGCTGTTAAGAGTGCAGGAGAAGGGAATTCACAGCAAGCATCCAAATATCAGAATTCGGGAGTCTGGAGAATGTTCCAGACTTCACATTTGTTTAGTTCATGTGCACTTTGGCTGCCATTACAGATCTGAGCTCAGAATCTCTTCTGCTTCTTTGCAGTATTTTCTATTTCCTCCTGTCTTGCAGTTATACTACTTTTAATCCCTCTTCAACTCCAGCAACAAACCATTGTGATACATCAATCTCTGACTACTTCCTTACCTTCCATGTTCTCCTCCCATCTGCCAATCCATAATAAACATTTTCTAATGTAAAACTCTGCAACACGCTTACAAACTCACTTTCAGACCAAACTTTGTCCTCTGGCCCTGTCAGTCTCCTAAACGTTGTGCTGACCTCCAACTTTAAACATCATTAACAACTACCAACACCCATCACCTCTTCTCTTTTATAGCCTCCATCTTCATTCACTTATCTGTGGGGTATAAATTTGAAAATGACTGATGCACAAATGCCTAGTCATTAAATGTCAGCCCAGGCTTGAACATGCTTGCTTTCCTCAGCCAAAAATGTCAATTACTCAAACAACATTCTGGAGGACTGGGATAAGCTCTGTTTCTAAGAACAACTTCTCCCTGTCCTCCCCAGCCTCACCTTAATCACCAGCTGTACAACTCTGGTGGATGTGTCTCCAAAATTAGTATCATCTCCCAGTAATCTTTGGCAAACCTCCCCCATGCCCTGGCAAAAATAAACTTTATTCGTCTACAAGACACGCATCTCCTTGATATGATACCCTTCCCACTCAATGTTTTTGGCCCATACTCCAGTTGATATGGTCATTGGAATCTCTTCTCAAAATACATACCTTTCATTCTAACCACTATCCTATCACCAACCCAAACCCCTTACTCCTCTTCTAAGGTTTTTTTTAAAATTTAAGGTGGTGATGAGCTGCTTCTTTGAACACTGCAGTTCATCTGGTGTAGGTCCAATGACAGTGCTATAAGTGTGTTTCAGGATTTTGACCCAGTGACAGTGAAGGAAAATCAAGATAGTTCTACGTCAAGATAGTGTGCAAGGCTTGGAGGGGAACTTTCAGGTGGATGTTCCTATGCATCTGCTGCCCTTGTTTTCTAAGTGGTAGAGATTGTAGTTCTGGAAGACTGATCATTGGCTAAGTGATAGAATGAGCCCCGGACATTTCTATCATTCAGCACCTATACAGTAATAACCCGCATACTGATGCTCACTTCTGCCAGGCCTACTCAACTCCAGATCTCATTACAGCCTGGGTCCAAACAATTGAAGTCCATCTTGTAGATTGTATATACTGCCGCCACGACGCACTGATGGTGGAGGGATTGAATGTTTAAGGTGGTGGATGGGATACCAGTTGAGTGGGCTGCTTTGTCCTGAATAGCGTCGAGCTTCGAATGTTGGTAGAGATATACTCGTTGAGGCATGTGGAGAGTTCCGTCATACCCTGACTTATGCCTTGTAGGCAGTGGACAGACTTTGGGGAGTCAGGAAAATGACTTATTTACTACAAAATTCACACCTCTGATTACTCTTGTAGCTGCTTAATTTACATAGCTAGTCCTGATAAGAATCTGCCTAACAGTAGCCCTCAAAATGTTAATGGTGGAGAATTCAGCAGTGGTAATATCGTTGAATGTCAAAATGAGATGAGTAGGATTCCTTCTTGTTGAAGATGGTTATTGCCTTGCACTTGTATGGTCTAAGTTACTTGTTGCTGATTAGCTCAAACCTGAAAAACGTCCAGGTCTTGGACAGGGACTGCTTCAGTATCTAAGGAGTGACAAACAGTGTTGAACATATGCAATCATCAATGAATATCCCCATTTCCCACCTTATAGATATTATAAACACTATGGAACCTAACAATGCAGTAGTCCCAAAGACCTCAGCAGCACAGTGGTGAGCACTGCTGCCTTAGAGTGCCGGGGACCCAGGTTTGATTCCCGGCTTGGGTCACAGTCTCTGTGGAGTTTGCACATTCTCCCCGTGTCTCATGGGTTTCCTCCGGGTGCTCCGGTTTCCTCCCACAGTCTGAAAGATGTGCTGGTTAGGTGCATTGGCCGTGCTAAATTCTCTGTGTACCCGAACAGGCGCTGGAGTGTGGCAACTAGGGGATTTTCACAGTAACTTCAGTGAGGTTAATGTAGGCCTACTTGTGACACGAACAGATAAACCTTAAAGACCTGTGCTCCAGAATTAGCTGCATTTCTAGCCAAGCTGTTCTAGTAGAACTAAAATACTGACATCTCTTAATGTTGTGAAAAATTGCCCTGGTGAGTCTTGTTCAGAAAAGGCAGGTCAAATTCAATACAACTAACTGCTGTCTTATCAGTCTACTCTCGATCATAAGTTAGTGATTAATTGTGTCCTGGACTTTGCTATCACACGGTACTTACACAGCAATGACCTGTTTGGTTTGGGTTCTACCACACCTCCTCCGTTCCAGATTTCATTATGGCCTTAGTCCAAAACACGAACAAAATAACTGAATTTAAGTGGGAAATGAAGTCCCTTGATAGCAAAATAGCATTTGATCAAATCATTAATGGAGCAGCTTAAGATATCTGGATCTAGGACACTACACTAAGGAACTCCTGCAGTGATATTCAAGGCATGAGATGATTGGCCTCCAATAATCAGAACTGTCTTCCTTTGTGCTTTCTGTCCTCTTCAATCTACAGTTAATCACATCATTAGCCTTTAGTGTCTTTCTGACATTATCTAGCACTGTTGGACTGTAACTGCACTGTGTACATTCCTACTATTTAAACTTAGTTGTAGTGTCTCTCCCCTCATCCACACCAGCACTGCCTTTGTCTCTTCGTATCTGCAGCACTGCCCATGTCTTCACTCTACCCTTCCCAGGCACTTTGGGCAAATGAAAGTTTTGTAGCTCAACAACAAGATGGATGACATTGACTTTGGCCTTCCCCACAAACTACAGTCCCTTGTTAAATATATTCAAACAGGAAGAGAGTGGGCTAAGAACTCTTTAATTCAGTCTCAAATGTACAATTCATTTTAAAAAGAGAATCAAAATTTAATTTGTTATGGATATCCTGGCTGCCCTGATCGTTCTTTTCTCGCCGCCACTCTCAGAATCTATACTTCAGTGTCTATACGCAGATAGATATGGGGACTAGTACATCACCCAAGTTGAACACTAGCCATGAATTAATGGACCTAGACAGTTTGTGCTGGCTACCTGAGAAATTGCAGTCAAACCAATCCTGCACTTTTCCAACATCCATATCATGGTAACTGAATTAACATTCATATGCACAGCCTTGGCTGACTTATCTCTCCATTGCTAAGTTAGGGACACTGGAGTCCAATATGACCACCCTCCTGCTAAGTTAGCTGATATCAGTTAACTAAACACAGAATAGGGATTAAACAAGAATTCTGATCAGTAGGATTCATGTTATATATTGGTCAATATGTTTACTACCAAACTACCAGGACTAGCACATTGCTAATGTGTTTCACAACTTGTCTAGAATTTCTTAATACGTATGACTGAAACAAACTAACCTCATGAGAACGAAATTTTGTATCATCAAGCTTCCGTACTGCATAATCCATGTCCTCCTTGCGGAGGAATTCCACCACTCCAGCACCTTCTCCCAGAACATCTGCATAGCAAACATCACCGGCCTCTCGCATATGATCCTTCAAATCCTGCCAGCTGCCAGAGGAAGGTAGTCCTATACAGGAAAAGATTTTTAAAGCATTAACCTCAAGGACTGAAAGTGGTGTGCTGTTTGCATACAAACCAGCAATAAGAATAAATTCAGATGGTTTCAAAAGTGAAGAAATAACTGTGAACGAGAGAGAGGACACCTCAGTGCTTCCAACTCTATGACTACAGCTTGCGTGTGTTCCTGCTTTGTTGTCACCAAATATTTTCTTCAGAAGCATTAGGACTCACTGCTCCTCAAGCAACTGATTCACCATATTGAGTGCTAGTTTGGGAAGGTGCTTAATAAAGAATCTTCATCTTCACCCACAGGAAATATATTTGAAAATTGTAAGGCAAGACATTTGACACAGCTTGTTCCATGGCATGTTCCATACAGTGTGCTTTGGTGTGTGAGGACCTGGATTTTGTATTAAGAATCCTGGGTTTATGAACAGATGTGAGTTCCCTCAGGATGCCACGAAGATAATGCAGTTCACTTCCACCATCTGGTTTTTAACCTTTTGGTTCTTTGCGAATTCCTTTATCTGAATTGAAGTGTTAAACGTAGCAAAGTCACAACATACAAGGAGGTAACAAGAGGGAGCAAAATAAGTAGCTAATTCTACAAGTGTAAGTGACCCAAATACTCACTGGGTTGAACTGGATACCGGCCACTGAACATCCAGATGAATTACTGATCTATGTCGGGTAAAATTAAGCAATATCTTTGAAGAATAAATCCAGAAGGAATTTGTTCTGCCTCAGCACTTTTCTCAATTAGTATGACAGAAAAGTTTGGGCCTCAGATGTGTTTTCTCCATTGGTCCAGGGAATCAATTAGTAGAGTTAGAAGAAATGTTGGAAATCAGGAGTAAAACAGCAAATCGCAGGTCAGTCAGCATGTGAAGTAGAAAAAGACCGATTTTGTACAAGTCTCAGCTTAAAAATTAAGTTATCTTTTTCTCTTTAAGATGTTGACTGATCCAAGGTATATTTTTCCAGCATTTTTGGTTTGTCAGCTCTTGAAGAATGATGATGTAACATAGCACTAAAAGACTTGTCTCATTATTGCCATTACATGTGGCTCCAGTACCCTTAGACTAGTCAGGAGGAAATTCAGTCAGAGTTCCCAGTCTTGATCGGCATCCAGTGCTTCCTACTTCGAAGTGCCCATGTGTGGGCATTGGACAAACACTGAACTGGACTAAACTATGATGAGCCCTATCTAAAGTTAAACAGCTTGCCGTCTGGTTTAAAAATGAACCGAGCCAGTTTGGTGAGGTATTATTACAGGAAAATGGCCAATGTCTAGAAGTGGGGGTGGATGGGGGCGGTGATAGAAGAGTGAAAATTGGCCATGAAACATGGAAGAGGGAAATTATAAAAATGAAAACGTTGCAAGTGGCGTAGATTAGCAATTTATACCCAAACATTTAACATCACATGAAAAATGTGAATTTTAAAATAATACTGTGGCAACCTACATAATTTTTAAAGTAGAGTGCTGCTGATGATTTCCAGGGAAAGTGACAATATGCACTTCAGTTCTGTAGCAGAATAAGCCTCAGTACATAAACCTGTGTGCCAAGTTGCATATGACAATGATCTTCATCCTTAAATAAATGAAGTTTCTTGATACCAGGTGTGTCCAAAGCCTTTGCTCCAAACTTAGGTCATGGTGCGCACACGGGGTCCTTGCAGTCCAACACAAAGTTTAAATGAATATTCCGGTTAATTTGCTGGGATTAACAGAAGTTGACGTTTTCATTTAATATTTATCACCAAATGCACCAACAGCTCTTTCCGAGCCTCCAAGATCACAAAGTTTAAACAGTATGAAATGCATAAAACAGAAAGGAAGTTGATTGGGCTTTGTGGATTCAATTGGCCAGGAGTTGTGGGCCATCTTATGGAGACCCCAACTTTATACGGACATTCTACACTAAATGACTTTCCAACTCTACTCAGGTTTTTAACAAAAACATTGGCTGTCAAACATGAAACGGAAACAAAAACGCACCAGAGACAATGACCCTGAAATCTGATCTGCGGGCAGTTGGTCCTGGTCTTCCTCTAGATCCACCGCCGACTCCTCTGCCTCTCTGGAACTCCACCCGTAAACGATAGATTCCATAATCATAACCATTTCTTCCATAGACTGCGTCTTGTGCATCTCTGCCAATGCAAGGGGGGAGGAAGAAGTTAAGCCACAATTTTCCACCTATTTGGAAATGCCTTCCTATGTGTAACGCAAGGAAAGATCCAGTCAATGTTGCCACCAATAGGATGTTTATAATTGATCTATTTATTTCAGATGCTTCATAGGATGCCCAGCTGAGATGCACATGGATGGTCCTGTTGGCTGAACAGTGTCATAAGCTGCAAAGATACACAAGCAAATGAACAAAAAAGAAACCTGGAGCTGGACCAAGAATTTTCACATTTATCAATTAAAAACAAGTTATCGTCAAGACTGGAGAGAGTCCTTTTGCACTTTTACAGAACTGGGCCAATCATTTATTAAGCAGCAACAGTACACAAATGAAGTTCCTACAATTATGGAATTACATTATTTGTCTTCTGTTTTCAAAGGTTCTTACATACTGCGACTACAGTAGGAAGACTCTAAATGCACAATTCATAGATTTGAGCAAAACCTATGGCAATTGTGTTGAATTTCATACTATATCCAACTTAACTGTTACGACAAAATGTACCATTATATATTTGGCCTTCCAAACTCTTATTTTAAGCTGCATAAACCATTGCTACTTATAGATATGCCATTGGAACTGGTAGCATGCTGAATAGTCAATTGAGAGCACTACCCAACATTGAAGTAAACTGTTACAATGGTGATTTTTCTTCTGTTATACCTATTGGTACTAATACAGAAAATAAATCTGGGTACAATATTGTAGTTTTGAGCTACAAAACTCCCTTATCATATCACCATTTGAGTAGATACAGGTGTCTACTGTAATACTTTTTAGGTTGCCCCAAAACAAGATACAAATGGATCAAGATACCCCTACAATGCAGCCTAGAAGTAAATTTCAGCTATTGAGCAAAAAAGTAATTCAGGTCCAAGACCACAATCTTCATAGTCCCTAAAGTAATACCTGAATAAAGTGTATTTAACCATAGGCATGACTGAGTGTAATTGGTTGCATTTCACCTATTGAATTAATTTGACCAGTGTTCTTTAGTCCAGGCGCAATGCTGGAAATCTGAAACAAAAACAAGTGCTCAATGTCCATTGTAGGTTGCTCAACATTTGGAGAGAGAAAAAACATGAGGAGTTTCATGTCAGTTCTGAATTGTCTTTTCCTTTCAGATATGGTTCTATCGCAGGTTTGTCAGATTTTTAATCAGCAATAAATTGTGTTGCTACACACTCCAGCCCTTGATTCACTGGCTATCACAAAAATATTTAATTTTAACTCAGCAGTCCAGCCACTAATTACTGTAACGGAGAAACTGTTTCATAGTCTACCAAATGGATAGCTGAAGCCAAGTTATAGTAGTAATTTTAGTATTAATAATACCAGCCTGAGTTAGAAAAACAAGCAAGATCTGGAGGAGGGAACCAAGTGTATGGTGTCGAAATTTGCTGATGACACCAAGATTGGTGGAACGGCAAATTGTGCGGAGGGTGTGGAAAGTCTGCAGAGGGATCTAGATAGGCTGGGCGAATGGGCCAGGAACTGGCAAATGGAATTTAATGTTGGCAAGTGTGAAGTTGTCCACTTTGGTAGGAATAATGGTAGGAAGGACTATTACTTACATGGCGAAAAACTGCAGCATGCGATGGTGCAGAGGGACCTCGGGGTCCTTGTGCATGAGTCGCAAAAAACCCAGCCTGCAGGTGCAGCAGGTGGTCAGGAAGGCTAATGGGATGCTGGCCTTCATAGCGGGGGGATTGAATATAAAAGTAGGGAGGTCTTGCTGCAACTGTACAGGGCACCGGTGAGGCCGCAGCTGGAGTACTGTGTGCAGTTTTGGTTGCCACACTTACGCAAGGATATTTTGGCCTTGGAGGGAGTGCAGAGGAGGTTTACTAGGCTGATACCGGAGTTGAGGGGATTGAACTATGAGGAGAGGCTGAATAAACTAGGCTTGTACTCATTAGAGTTTAGAAGAATGAGGGGAGATCTCATTGAGACATATAAGATGATGAATGGGATGGATAGGATAGAGGTGGAGAGGCTCTTCCCGCTCAGAAAGGACAGTAGGACTAGAGGGCACAGCCTCAAGATAAAGGGGGGGGGCAGTTTAGAATGGAGTTGAGGAGGAACTTCTTCACTCAAAGGATGGTGAATCTCTGGAACTCTCTGCCCGTTGAAGTGGCGGAGGCCACCTCGCTAAATATATTTAAGACGCGGGTTGATAGGTTTTTGATAGGCAAGGGGATTAAGGGTTATGGGAGAGGGCGGGAATGTGGAACTGCGCCACGAGAGATCAGCCATGATCTTTCTGAATGGCGGGGAAGGCTCGAAGGGCTAGATGGCCTACTCCTGCTCCTATTTCTTATGTTCTTAAGATTTGTCCACCCATTTTACCCAAAGTTCTACTTCCTACTCTCTGAATAAGTCCCTTCAGGGCTAAGGATTCATCTCACCATTCACCCTTCAGTCCCTTAATCAACCAGCTATCATTTGTGTGTCAGCCTAAGATAGCAAGTTATCAGCCCATTGTATGTCTGTGTGGAGGCTTCACAGCCAAGCCCAATCCTGCAACATCTAACTACAAGGGTGCATTTCCATCAAAAAGTTACTAGATACCAATCAGGAATGGGATGATTTTGAGTGGGTATAATTGTACTTTTGCTGCAAACAGCAAAGAGAAGAAAGCTTGCCACTGGAGCATCCTATCTCAGACCCACAGAGTTTGCCAGAAGAGGCAAAAATTTCACTGAAATTCTATTGGAGGAATCACATTAGTATACCACACTCCGACTGATCTATACCACAAGCTGAAACACATTGCAACTGTGTCAGATGAGTTTTGCAAATCTGCAACACTTGCATTGCTGGTTTTACTTAAAATAATGTGTGTCTGAAAGATTGTCTCCAGTGCAGTTTGGTTTGAAGGGCATACTTTACTAATTTGGGAGTAAAATCAATAACTCTATGTGCAGCTCTAAGAGTTTAAGTCAAGATTGATCCCATCAGTCTAATTCAGCAATTACTCATGCCTATTGGGTGCTGTTATTCAGGTTTCCACTTAAAAAAAGAAAATCTGCTCTCAATTCTGATTTTGAGAGTGTATGTAGCATTGCAATTTGACAACTCAGAACCATCTGATATTCAGATGAACTTCGATAATTATAACACAAATGTGGGATCCTATAAACTTCACACTGCTGTCATTGTGTTGCCCTTTAACTTTTCAGAAACACATCCATGTGCACAGAAGGTTGCCTTTCTGCATTTTACAAAGATGATCAACAATTGAATAATATACAGTATTTTAAAAAATACCAAAGCACCTATTGAGTGGTTGTATGACTTCGCCCTTCAAGTCACAAAGGGTTGACATTTGTACGAAATTTGGAAAATCTCTTTTGGCAACATAACTAATTTAGTACTTAAATTATGTAATCCGGTGCCTGTAGTGTAGGAATGATTAATTAGTTTGTCATTTTAATTTAACATTACCTTTAAATTCCTGCCCACCACTTCCATGTATTTTTAAAATATTTTACACAACCCTTACAAAGTTACAAAGCCAATGCTCAGAGTGGACCAGCAGCAAACCCTTCATCCACATCTCTTTGCTTGCTCCAAAAAACTAAAATCAAATTGAATCCAATTCACTATCCCCACAAGACAGACATACCGGAGATGAGGGGGTTGGATGAGGCTGAATAGACTGGGTCTGTACTCATTGGAGTTTAGAAGGATGAGGGGGGATCTTATTGAGATGTATAAGATAATGAAGGGGATGGATAGGGTAGAGGTAGAGAGATTCTTCTCGCTTAGAAAGGACAGCAGGACTAGAGGGGACAGCCTCAAGATAAGGGGGGGGGCGCAGTTTAGAACGGAGTTGAGGAGGAACTTCTTCACTCAAAGGGTGGTGAATCTCTGGAATTCTCTGCCCGTTGAAGTGGTGGAGGCTACCTCGCTAAATATATTTAAGACACGGGTAGATAAGTTTTTGGTAGGCGAGGGAATTAAGGGTTATGGGGAGAAAGCGGGAAAGTGGAACTGAGCCACTACAGATCAGCCATGATCTTACTGAATGGCGGGACAGGCTCGAAGGGCTAGATGGCCTACTCCTGCTCCTATTTCTTATGTTCTTAAGGTCCAAACTGACAGGAAAAGGCATTGTACCTGATCTTGGGCTTGATTTTAGTCAAAAGGCCAAGTTACCGGCTGAATTTTTGTTACTACACAATTGTTATGTTTGCATATTTTTAACCTGATTACTTAGTCTGTATATTTTATCAATATACGTCACACTGCAATTCAGCCTTTGGAGCTGATAAAATACCATTATTAGAAATTAACATTATCATTTCTCTGTATCAGGCTGTGTGTCTAGTCAATCATGTAAATCTTTTCTTAAATGAAGTAATTAAAGCAAGATAATTAGCCATAATGTACAGAGGACTTTCGCTATGAGTCAATTGGTTACATAAATAAAGCCTGAGTGACACTATTCCACAAGTGTAGGCCTCCATGAAAATAACCATTAGAGTTATTTATCAATTACATCAACAGAAAAATATCAGGGCTCTTAATCATAACAGGTCACAGGAAAAGGCCATTTAGTCCATTGTGTCTGCACTGGCTTTCTAAATCGTCAGTATTCACGAAGGAGAGGGGCTTGATGTCTGGTACGGTCATCGAGGGAGCGGTAGACCAATTGAAAGATCGATCGATTACGAGGGAAGAAGTGTTAGGGCTTTTAGGTAGCATTAAAACCGATAAATCTCCGGGGCCCAATGGCATTTATCCTAGGCTGCTTAGGGAGGCAAGGGATGAGATTGCTGGGCCTCTGACGCAAATCTTTGTCTCTTCTTGGACACAGGTGAGGTCCTAAAGGACTGGAAGATAGCGAACGTGGTACCGTTGTTTAAAAAGGGTAGGAGGGATAGCCCGGGTATCTATAGGCAGGTGAGTTTAACGTCAGTAGTAGGCAAGTTGATGGAGAGGATTCTTAGGTACAGGATGTATGAGCACTTACAGTGTTGCGATCTGATTAAGGATACGCAGCATGGCTTTGTAAAGGGGAAGTCTTGCCTTACGAATCTGATAGAATTCTTTGAGGAGGTGACAAAAACGGTCGACGAAGGACGAGCCACTGATGTCGTCTATATGGATTTCAGTAAGGCGTCTGACAAAGTCCCTCATGGTAAATTGGTAGAGAAGATTAAAGCTCATGGGATATGTGGCCAGGTATCTAGATGGGTAGAGAACTGGCTTGCAAAGAGGAGTCAGAGAGTAGTAGTAGAGAGGATCTTATCTAGCTGGAGGTCTGTCACTAGTGGTGTGCCACAGGGCTCAGTACTGGGACCTCTTCTCTTTGTAGTGTATGTAAATGATTTGGAAGAGGGAGCAGGTGGTGTGATCAGCAAATTTGCTGATGACACCAAGGTGGCTGGATTGGCAGGCAGTGAGGAGCAGTGACTGGCAATACAACGGGATATTGATAGGCTGGTTGATTGGGCAGATACATGGCAAATGGAGTTTAATCTGGATAAATGTGAGGTGATGCATTTTGGCCGGAATAATGTAGGGGGGAGTTATATGATAAAGGGTAAGCCCATAAGGAATATAGAATCGCAGCGACACCTGGGGGTGCAAGTGCACAAGTCTTTGAAGGTGGCAGTGCAAGTGCAGAGTGTGGTGAAGAAAGCCTACGGTATGTGAGCCTTTATAGGAAGGGGTATAGAATATAAGAGCTGGAGTCTAATGTTGCTGTTGTACAGAACGTTGGTTAGGCCGCATTTCGAGGACTGCGTCCAGTTCTGGTCGCCTTACTACCGGAAGGACGTGGAGACTCTGGAGAGAGTGCAGAGGAGGTTTACCAGGATGTTGCCTGGTATGGAAGGACTGGGGTATGAGGAAAGATGGAAGAAATTGGGGCTCTTTTCCCTTGAAAGACGGCGACTGACGGGGGATCTAATAGAGGTATATAAGATTATGAAGAGTATAGATAAACAGAGGTAAGCTATTTCCTATGATAGAGACACATAGGACAAGGGGCCATGGACTTAAGGTGAGGGGGGGAGAGGTATAACACAGATATTAGAGGGAGGTTTTTCACACAGAGGGTAGTGAGGGTATGGAATGCTCTGCCAAGTAAGGTGGTGGAGGCAAACACGCTAGAGTCGTTTAAGAGTAACTTAGACAGGCACATGAGTGGGTTGGAGACGGGTGGATATAGGAGATTGTTTTAAATAAGCATTAGCATTGGGGCGTCCCTGGTAAGGTAAATGGATATGGTACAGTAATAATGTTTTTTTTCCTTTTCATTCACAGGTTTTAAGTCGGTCCGCCTTGTGTCCAACGAGGGGCATACATGCGATGGGTCGTACTTGGGGTGCTCTTGGTTGTTCGAGATTGGCCTAGTGCTTCATGTCGTTAGTGCGTGCCTAAACTGAACCAGATACTGGGCAAGACGACAGATCAGTGACTATCACTGATTGCTGTGCAGACACATGGATTTGGGCCGGTGTCTGTGGGAGTTTGCGCATTCTCCCCGTGCTCGCGTGGGTTTTCTCCGGGTGCTCTGGTTTCTTCCCACACCCCAAAGATGTGCTGTTAGGCTGACTGACAGTAATAAATTGTCCCTAAATCAGTTTCCCTCAATGTGGATGGCCATAAAACATTAGACAAGGGTTGTGGATGGAGAGGAGGACTGGTGGTGTTGAGATGGCGGCGTGGGCTTGCTGGGCCGAAGGGCCTGTTTCCCGGGCTGTTTTTGTTCTTTAAATGGCATCATGACTTAGTGCCAATTCCCCTCCTTTTTCCCTGTGGCCCTGCACATTGTTTCTGTTCAAATAATTATCTAATGGCCTTTTGAATGCCTCAATTGAACCTGCCTCCACCATACTTCCAGGTAGAGCAATTTAGACCTGAACCCACTCATTGTGGAAAAAATTTTATCTCACATCACATTTGATGAGCCCTGAAAATGGAACTGTGAGCTTATCTTTCTCTAATTAGCTGGCTATCTGATGCTTAACAACTGTTACCCACCACTGTTAGAACAGCTAATCAAGCTATTGAAAGTCCAGTTTCTGGAATGCGTACACACTTCCCATAGTAACACATTCATTCACCCATGCCCAGAGAACTTAAGCTTAGGCTGGCAAGACTAAGAACATTCAAGTGTACAAATGATCACTAGTGTTGCTTCTTCCATGCAGCTTACCAACAATAACTTAAAAGGTAAAAGTTTATTTATTAGTCACAAGTAAGGCTTACATTAATACTGCAATGAGGTTACTGTGAAATTCCTACTTGCAATTTTATGGTGCCATCAACGCAGTAAAATTTCTCAAGGCATCTCAAAATGGTGATAGTAAATAAAATCTAACACTGAGTCTTAAAAAGAGACATTCCAGAATTAGGGCTGAGGCAGCTGAATGTAAGGCCACAAGTGGAAAAATTAAAGTGGAGGTGTGCAAGAGGCCAGAGCTGGAGGGGCAGACAGAGACCTGGGAGGGGTTATACAAGCCGCAGATGAGAAAAACGCAAGCAAGAATTTTTAAATTGCCAATGTGATAAGCACACAGACAATGGGTGTGCAAGATAGGACATGAGTCTCAAGTCTTTGGATGAATTCACATTTAAGGGTGAAAGAAAGGCTGGCCAGGAGTGTGTGGGAATTGTCAAATCTGATGATAACAAGGTTTCAAGAGGTGAGCTGAGGCAAGGAAGATGTTAAGAACATTAGAAATAGGAGCAGGAAGAATTCATACGATTCTTTGAACCAGCTCCACTACTTGATCTGATCATGGTCGATCTTCTGCATCAGTTCTACTTTCTCCCTCATTCTCTAAGTGACAAAAGAATCTGTATCTAAGGTTTAAGTATATTCACAGATAAAGCATCCACAATTCTGAAGTAGAGAATCCCAAAGAGTCACACTCCTTTCTAATCTGTGTCCTAAATGATCACCCCTCTTATTTTGAGACTATGCCGTTGTGTTCTAGATTCACCAGCCAGGGGAAAGAGTCTTTCAGTATCTACTCTTGTCAAGCCTCACCTGAATCTTTATGTTTCAATGTGGTCACTTTTCATTTCGAGAGAGTATAGATTCAATTTATTCAGCCTCTCTCATTTGCTGTTCAGCCCAGA
This sequence comes from Carcharhinus amblyrhynchos, assembly GCF_965287045.1. Taxonomy (NCBI): domain Eukaryota; kingdom Metazoa; phylum Chordata; class Chondrichthyes; order Carcharhiniformes; family Carcharhinidae; genus Carcharhinus; species Carcharhinus amblyrhynchos. Next base: position 41,079,944 of record NC_137343.1, on the reverse strand, counting down.
CTAACTTATTCCTAGAACATTAGCTTATAGGTTTACCTGGAGTGGGAAGACTCCCAGCTCCCAGTAATAAGGCTATCTTTTCAAGATTCACTCAAGAGCCATGTGCCTTGTGAATCTTCAGTGGCTGCAGATCTATATGATATCCAATTAACCAGAATGGCATAGAGGGTTGACTTGGTTTGTCTCCCAAATTCATGTCCTTCTTTGCTAGAACTTCACACTCAAATCTCTCCAATCAGATTTCCACCTCTAACAAAGTACCAAGAGGGCTCTCACACAAGTCGCCAAATACATTGTGTGACTTGGACTGTTCAACCCGATTGCCCAATTGGATGAGATAGACTTGACTGGTTTCATTCTTAGCCATCTCATCGTAGCTGGCTTCTCTTCCCACTGCTGCATAATTACCACTGACGTGCTCCAAACTTCATGTCCCCTGTCCCCCACTCATATGCTATCCCTCAGTGACATTATCTGAGAACAGTCAGTTTTTATGTGCACACTGACAAACTTCAACTCCTCACCACCACCTCTTCCAACTCCTCCACTGTCTCCAAAGTTACTAGATTGCTTGCCTGTTGTCAATATTAAACACCAGGAAGACTGAAATCATCATCTTTGGTCCCTCTACAAACTCCATTCCCTAGCTAATAATTCCATTCTCATTTTTGAAAACTGTCAGGCCATTTGCAACTTGATTTCCTGTTTGACCTTGAGATAAGCTTCTAAACACATTTTCATGCCATCACAAAGATCATTATTTCCACAACTGTAACAATTTCAGACTCAGCTCCTTCCCCATCTCTCTCTCTTTCCCCATCTCCATCTTGCCTCAGCTTACCTAGAACTGAAATCTTTATTTGTGCCTTTGTTACCTATAGACCTGGCATTCCTGGTTGCTCCTCTCATATCCTACCATTCATAAATTTCAGATCGTCCACTGCTGCCCAAGTCCCTACTCAGACCAAGTCCAGTCACCCTTCAGCCATGTGCTCAATGACCCACATTAGCGCTTGGTTAATACATAAATTTTAAAATTTTCAGTCTTCAAACCAATCCATGGCTCCACACTTCCCTATCACTAATTTCTTCCAGACCCACTACCCTCTGTGACACTGTGTACCTCTAGTTCAAATCCCCAATTTTAAATACTCTATCATTCATGGCCCTGCCTTCACCTGCCAAGACCTTAAGCTCTGGAATTCCTCCTTAAAACTCTCTGCATATTTATCTTCACTATGATTCTCCTTAAAAACTATCACTGAGCTAACTTTGAGTCATCTGTCCTCTATCTTCTTACATAGCCCAGCGTCAACTTTAATTTTTCAACATTCCTGTAAAGCACACTGGGACATTTTACGATGAAGGCTATATCACACAGAAGTTATTGCATTCCACTGCTGTCTTGGAGCCAACTTGATCCAAGAGAGATTCTGCATATTCTCTCCCCAATTAAGGAGGACAGTAGCCAGTTGGTCATTAGATAACTGACAAGAAGTCTATTTCCCTTCCTCATTCTTATTAGGCAAAAAAATTCTTCCTCGTGCAACATTAAGGCAAACCCTACCCAATTAAACAATGGGTGGAAGTACTGCGTTTCAACAGCAACTGATGTCATCTCTATAGCCTAATGAAGGCAAGCATCAAACCTTACGACAGACTTCAATTAACTCTGAAACTTGGAACAACAACTGCTAGAAAGGGTTATGTCACAATTATCTGACGGTATTTATATTCAGGGTGAACCTCTGCAGATAAGCTTATAATCACTATCAGCTTTGTGTCCTATATGTCCAAGTCCAATCGTATATATTGGCTTGCCGGTCAGCAACTGAGGTAGAATTCTATCTAGAAGGGAGTATGTTCTCTAAATCTTTCTCTCCTCAGTCTAGAAATACTTTGTAACCAGAGGTCATGGATCTAAAATAATTAGCAAGAGAACTAGAGAGGAAAAGAAGAGAAATTATTTCACAAAATAATCTGAAACCTGAAACAAATATTGAAATCAGATTTCACTGAAATTTTCAAAAGGCAATAAGATAGGTGTTTAAAGATACAGGCAGTCCTTGGACTTGCGACACAGCTGATTCCTGAAAATCGCATCTTAAGCTGAAATGCCAAAATGCCTCAGAATATCAGAATCACGATTGTGTGTTAGCCCAGGTGAGCTGGTACCAACACCCTTGCCTAAGCCAGATGGTTTGTTTGAAGACCCAATCCAAGATTTCACACAATCTACAATTTCACATGATCTGCATTCATAATCTAGTATAGTATTAAGGAAGTGTTACATTCTCAGATATATTAAGCTGGGACCATGCCTGCTTATTCCACTGGTTTAGTGGACAAAGTTCTGATAACAATACTCAAAGGAGGATAAGGAATTCCATCAATGCCAACACTAGCAATCTTTCCTCAGACAATTACCTGGAAAAAGATAGCAGGTGAGTCTATTATTGTTTTTTGGATGCGCGTGCAAAAAGGCTGCACGCTTGCTTAAACAAATCATTGGTTAAAATAATTAATTGTATGTGAAGCATTTTGAATTGAGAGACTCAAGTGCTATACAAATGCAAGTTGGCACTTACTCACTTGGTCACTTTGTCCTGTTCACATTTCTTTAATTATTCAAGGACATATATTTGTATAGCACTTTTCACGGAAGTACAATAGTAGTTCCAACTGAAAAATCTAAAAGCAAAATTCCTACTATATGAAAGGGAAGGAAAGTATTACCAACTTCAAAGTACCATATGCTCAGTGACAGGTCTACACATTTTTCAAACTTGAACGGTTCCCACCCATGTGTTTTTTTCTTCTTTTCAAAAACCAGCATCCTCAGGTTTTGGCACACAGAACAGGTCTGCATCGTGCAACAAGCATGGAGCTCCCGATGGATCAACAGATAAAACCAATGCCCAATATAGCACTGACTCAGATACATCAAGGTGGTGGCAGCTTCAACCCTCGTATGTGTTGAATTCACTGGTTTCGGCAAAGATCCAATTGGCCTCTCTCTGTCTCTAGGCTAGGTGCAAGTGCATACAAGCAGAACACAGCAACTTCAGGAGAAGTAGCAAGAAAAATGAAGAGAATGAGGTTCCTGGCTGGACAATACAATGGTATCACAAGCATATTTCAGACTTAAGGAATGAGTCAGCAAACCATCAAACTGGGAAATGGAGGACAGGAGAATTGGAAGACAGGAGAAATAGTTAAGTGTAATTTTTCCAACCATAAACAGATAAATGGTATTCTTCATTTAGTACTCCTTGAAGAGAATCATTGTGTGGTTCCAAAGCCATGAAGTCCAGGTGCTGCACAGTCTTGAAGTTCAATTCAAAGGAAACCTAGATCTGCTTTGTATATCTCAGCAACGTTATGGAATTGTTATTATTTCAGATTTCCCAGAAAAAAAATCTGAATAAGCCTTTATTTTGAAACAGGAATCTCACAATTTTTAAATGCATGTTAAAGCTTTTCTTTAAATGTGTGCAAAACTTGAGTGAAAAAGAGTTAACAGGCAACTAGAAAAAGAGTAACACAGGTACTGTTAAAAAGAAATAATTCGACTTTGATATCGGTGTTGAATTTAACCTGCCAGAGCCGGGTTTGGGACTGACAGCTGGGAATAGAGCTAGTTTGGGCACTGAAATTTAGGGCGAGTGTGGTGTTTAGGACTGGGATGTGGAGTTGGACAGGGGTTTGGGATTGAAATCTGGGGTACAGCAGGATTTAGGTGACAGGGCAAAGAAATGGGAATTTGGAAAGTTGAAAGGAGTTTGGGATTGACACTTGGGGACAGACTCAGGTTTGGGGTGGGGTTGAGTGGTGAGGGGGGGGGCACTCAGGACCCAGCAGCGTTCGGGGGGGGGGGGGGGGGGGGGCTTGAGGCTTCGGAGGGTGGGGGATTGGGGCATGTGGGGGTGAGGCGTTCAGGGGAGGGGTTCTGGGGCTGGGGAGGTGGGGGGGTTCCGGGGCTTGGGGAGGTGGGGGGGGGGGGGGGGGGGTTCCGGGGCTTGGGGAGGGGGGGGGGGTTCCGGGGCTTGGGGAGGGGGGGTTCCGGAGCCTGGGGGGGAGGGGGGGGGTTCCGGAGCCTGGGGGGGAGGGGGGGTTCTGGGGCTTGGGGGGGAGGGGGGTGGGATTCCAGGGCTTGGGGAGGGGCTGGGGGGTTCTGGGGCTTTGGGCGGGGGGCATTCCGGGGCTTTTGGGGGGGGGGAATTCCAGGGCTGGGGGGAGGGGGGAAGGGTTCTGGGGCTTGGGGAAGGGGGGGGTCCAGGGCTTTGGGGAGGTTCCGGTTCTTGGGGGGAGGAGGAGGGGGGATCTGGGGCTTGGGGGGGGAGGGGGGGGTGAGGAGGGAGGATCTGGGGCTTGGAGGGGGGATCTGGGGCTTGGAGGGGGGGATCTGGGGCTTGGGGAGGGGGAGGAGGGGGGATTTGGGGCCTGGGGGGGGAGGATCTGGGGCCTGGGGGGGAGGACCTGGGGCGGAGGATCTGGGGCTTGGGGGGGAGGATCTGGGGCTTGGGGGGGGAGGAGGGGGGATCTGGGGCTTGGGGGGGTGGAGGGGAGAATCTGGGGCTGGGGGGGAGGAGGGGGGATCTGGGGCTTGAGGGGGGAGGGGGGATCTGGGGCTTGAGGGGGGAGGGGGGATCTGGGGCTTGAGGGGGGAGGGGGGATCTGGGGCTTGAGGGGGGAGGGGGGATCTGGGGCTTGAGGGGGGAGGGGGGATCTGGGGCTTGAGGGGGGAGGGGGGATCTGGGGCTTGAGGGGGGAGGGGGGATCTGGGGCTTGAGGGGGGAGGGGGGATCTGGGGCTTGAGGGGGGAGGGGGGATCTGGGGCTTGAGGGGGGAGGGGGGATCTGGGGCTTGAGGGGGGAGGGGGATCTGGGGCTTGAGGGGGGAGGGGGGATCTGGGGCTTGAGGGGGGAGGGGGGATCTGGGGCTTGAGGGGGGAGGGGGGATCTGGGGCTTGAGGGGGGAGGGGGGATCTGGGGCTTGAGGGGGGAGGGGGGATCTGGGGCTTGAGGGGGGAGGGGGGATCTGGGGCTTGAGGGGGGAGGGGGGATCTGGGGCTTGAGGGGGGAGGGGGGATCTGGGGCTTGAGGGGGAGGGGGGATCTGGGGCTTGGGAGTGGCGGGGAGAATCTGGGGCTGGGGGGGAGGAGGGGGGATCTGGGGCTTGAGGGGGAGGGGGGATCTGGGGCTTGAGGGGGGTGGAGGGGGGATCTGGGGCTTGAGGGGGAGGGGGATCTGGGGCTTGAGGGGGGTGGAGGGGAGAATCTGGGGCTGGGGGGGAGAGGAGGGGGGATCTGGGGCTGGGGGGGAGGAGGGGGGATCTGGGGCTTGAGGGGGAGGGGGGATCTGGGGCTTGAGGGGGGTGGAGGGGGGATCTGGGGCTTGAGGGGGAGGGGGATCTGGGGCTTGAGGGGGGTGGAGGGGAGAATCTGGGGCTGGGGGGGAGAGGAGGGGGGATCTGGGGCTGGGGGGGAGGAGGGGGGATCTGGGGCTGGGGGGGAGAGGAGGGGGGATCTGGGGCTGGGGGGGAGAGGAGGGGGGATCTGGGGCTGGGGGGGAGAGGAGGGGGGATCTGGGGCTGGGGGGGAGAGGAGGGGGGATCTGGGGCTGGGGGGGAGAGGAGGGGGGATCTGGGGCTGGGGGGGAGGAGGGGGGATCTGGGGCTTGAGGGGGGAGGGGGGGATCTGGGGCTTGAGGGGGAGGGGGGGATCTGGCGCTTTGGGGGGGGGGGGTCCTGGGCCGGAGTTTTAGGGGGTCGGGGAGGGGAGCCAGAGGCCGGGCTTGGCCGCGGGGTTATATTGATCTGTACTTGGGCGGGTTTCTCCGCAGCCGCCGCTGGCCCGGGCCCGGGGCCGCCCCGGTTACCTCGGGTCCTCGAACTCGACGAAGGCGAAAGGCGGGGAGCCGCGCTTATTCTTCAGGTCGATGTCCCGGATTTTGCCGTATTTGTAGAAGATATCCTCGATGTCGCGGATCCGCACGTCGGTCGGCAGGTTCCCCACGTAGATGCGGTTCTCGCCGCCACTGGGGCCTCCCCAGCGGTAATTGGCCGACATCGTCCCTCCCGAGGGGCGCCTGCAACAGAGCAGCACAACTGAGGGATGGTGAACACCTCAGCCCGAGGCTCGGTTACCCCGGAGCCCGGCCTCGCCACCCGCCAACCCTCCCCCAGCCCCGTCCCCCGCCTCCGCCGGAGCGGCTGTCCTGCTCTGGACCCTCGGTACTCACTGGAAAGAGAGGCTGCGGCCTGCAGTCGGTCAGTGAGACGGCAGCAAGGCCGCTTCCCGCCCGCCGCCTGTCCTCGCGCGGGGGCGGCGTGCGCACAGAGCCGCTTAACCAGTGCAGAGTCAGAGCGCAGCCAGCGGGCCCGCCGGCTCACTGCACTCAGTACACTGTATCACAGTACACTATATCACAGTACACTGCACATAGTACACTGCATCACAGTACACTGTATCACAATACACTGCACTCAGTACACTGTATCACAATACACTGCATCACAGTACACTGCACATAGTACACTGTATCACAATACACTGCATCACAGTACACTGCACATAGTACACTGTATCACAATACACTGCATCACAGTACACTGCACATAGTACACTGCATCACAGTACACTGCACATAGTACACTGTATCACAATACACTGCATCACAATACACTGCACTCAGTACACTGCATCACAATACACTGCATCACAGTACACTGCACATAGTACACTGTATCACAATACACTGCATCACAGTACACTGCACTCAGTACACTGTATCACAATACACTGCATCACAGTACACTGCACATAGTACACTGCATCACAGTACACTGCACATAGTACACTGTATCACAATACACTGCATCACAATACACTGCACTCAGTACACTGCATCACAATACACTGCATCACAGTACACTGCACATAGTACACTGTATCACAATACACTGCATCACAGTACACTGCACATAGTACACTGCATCACAGTACACTGTATCACAATACACTGCATCACAGTACACTGTATCACAATACACTGCACATAGTACACTGTATCACAATACACTGCATCACAGTACACTGCACATAGTACACTGTATCACAATACACTGTATCACAGTACACTATCACAATACACTGCATCACAGTACACTGCACATAGTACACTGTATCACAATACACTGTATCACAGTACACTGCACTCAGTACACTGTATCACAATACACTGCATCACAGTACACTGCACTCAGTACACTGTATCACAATACACTGCATCACAGTACACTGCACATAGTACACTGTATCACAATACACTGCATCACAGTACACTGCACATAGTACACTGTATCACAATACACTGCATCACAGTACACTGCACATAGTACACTGTATCACAATACACTGTATCACAGTACACTGCACTCAGTACACTGTATCACAATACACTGCATCACAGTACACTGCACATAGTACACTGTATCACAATACACTGCATCACAGTACACTGCACTCAGTACACTGTATCACAATACACTGCATCACAGTACACTGCACATAGTACACTGTATCACAATACACTGCATCACAGTACACTGCACATAGTACACTGTATCACAATACACTGCATCACAGTATTCAGTACACTGCATCACAGTACACTGCACTCAGTACACTGTATCACAATACACTGTATCACAGTATTCAGTACACTGCATCACAGTACACTGCACATAGTACACTGTATCACAATACAGCTCACTGCACTCAGTACACTGTATCACAGTACACTGCATCACAGTACACTGTATCACAATACAGCTCACTGCACTCAGTACACTGTATCACAGTACACTGCATCACAGTACACTGTATCACAATACAGCTCACTGCACTCAGTACACTGTATCACAGTACACTGCATCACAATACAGCTCACTGCATCACAGTACACTGCACTCAGTACACTGCATCACAGTATTCAGTACACTGTATCACAATACACTGCATCACAGTATTTAGTACACTGCATCACAGTACACTGCACATAGTACACTATCACAATACAGCTCACTGCATTCAGTACACTGCATCACAGTACACTGCACATAGTACACTGTATCACAATACAGCTCACTGCACACAGTACAGCTCACTGCATTCAGTACACTGTATCATAATATACTGCACACAGTACACTGCATCACAGTACAGTACACTGCATTCAGTACACTATATCACAATACACTGCACACAGTACACTGCATCACAGTACAGCTCACTGCACACAGTACACTGCATCACAGTACAGCTCACTGCACACAATACACTGCATCACAGTACAGCTCACTGCACATAGTACACTGTGCACAGTACACTGCATCACAATACAGCTCACTGCACTCAGTACACTGTATCACAATACAGTACACTGCACACAGTACACTGTATCACAATACAGTACACTGCACACAGTACACTGTATCACAATACAGTACACTGCATCATAGTACAGTTCACTGCACATAGTACACTGTGCGCAGTACACTGCATCACAATACAGCTCACTGCACATAGTACACTGTGCACAGTACACTGCATCACAATACAGCTCATTGCACTCTGTACACTGCATCACAATACAGCTCATTGCACACAGTACACTGCATCACAATACAGCTCATTGCACACAGTACACTGCATCACAATACAGCTCATTGCACTCAGTACACTGCATCACAGTACAGCTCATTGCACACAGTACACTGCATCACAATACAGCTCATTGCACTCAGTACACCGCATCACAATACAGCTCACTGCACACAGTACACTGTATCACAATACAGCTCACTGCACATAGTACACTGCATCACAATACAGCTCACTGCACATAGTACACTGCATTACAATACAGCTCACTGCACACAGTACACTGCATCACAGCACCAGGGACCCAAGTTCAATTCCAGCCTCAGTCACTGTCTCTGTGGAGTTTGCACATTCTCCTGTGTTTGCATGGGTTTCCTCTGGGTGTTCCAGTTTCCTCCCACACTCTAAAGAGGTGTGGATAATGTTAGTTGGCTGTGCTAAATTGCCCCTAGTGTCAGGGAGATTAGCAGGGTAAATATGTGGGGTTACAGGATTAGGGCCTGGGTGGGATAGTGGTTGATACAGACTTGATGAATGGCCTCCTGTATTGTAGGGATTCTATGATTCTCACTTATCCTCAAAGAAGACAGCGACCCTGCAGAATGTGGCTCATTTGAAGCTTTATCTTCCTAGTATAATATCTAATGAGCAATCTGGCTTTGTGAAAGGGCTGCAATTATTCTCAAATATACATTGTCTTCTCGACATTATACTTTCCCCAACTGCCCCGACGCACCCTGAAAATGTTGTTTCTGGATGCAGGGAGGGCTTTTACCGGCTAGGGTGGGATTATTTGTGTACAACTCTGGGTAAATTTGGGTTTGGTTGAAAATTTACTTCATGACTCGCCTCCTCGATATCTCCTTTATTGCAAGTGTGCACACTGTTTACACAAGATAATTCCCTCTATCCAGAGGAAGCTGTAAAGGATGCCCTTTGTCTCCACTCCTCTTTGCCCTGGCAATAGAACCCCTGTCCACAGCCTTAGCATCGTCAGTACTGCTGAAGGGTATCCACTGAGCTGGTGTGGAGCATTGTGTGTCCTTATGTGATTATATATTATTAACACTGTTGCCTGTATTGACGACATAATGAATATTCCCAACACCTCCCTGGCCATAAATTGAATATCAACGAAAGGGAATGTTTTCCAATCGACTCTATTACCAAACAGATTACCCCTGAAGCTTTCCCAATTTGTGTATCTGTTATTGGTTTTCGCTACTTGGGTGTGAACATTTTTGCGGCTCTTCACAAAACAAACTTCACTGTGGTGAAACCGTGCCTTCAAAAATGCAGTTTGATCATGTTTCTCTGCAGTTTTTTTTCAAGCAGGCTTGGACTTTTTGCTTTGTTGACGTGATGTCGGAGGTGGTGTCCTCTAATTGTCGCTGAAACAATATAATGGACATCTTGTCTCTTTTTAATCTGGGCTAGTGGGGAGTTTTTAATGACCCTTTTGGAATTGTTGGGTGGAGCACGACTGACAGATCAGGTGCTGGCTTTGGGCAGTTTTCTTCCCCCCAGAGGAAAAATGCAAGGTTTTGGTTTCAATTTGGCTCAAAAACTCTTTAGACTGCAGACTGAAAGCAGTGTTTTCTGACTCTCTCTGGAGTGAAAATGCTGCCATTTGTGAGTTGCTGCTAGAGGCAAGCAGTGTCTTTATCTCTCCCTCTCTTGGGGTGTGCTAAAAATTCCAGGACTAAGAAGCCGCAGTGTTTTAATTCAACAGTCGGGGGACTAATTCACATCAGTTGCTTAAAAATGTTTGTGGGGGTCACTTGATTTGGAACAGTATAGTTTGCTGTTAAGGTTGATACAATCTAATGGTTGCTTTTTTGTAATTGGTAAAAAGTTATGTTAATTTTTCTTATTAGCTGTCAACTGTGTTCTTAAATAAACTTTGTTTGATAAAAGTCTCCTGGCGAGTCATTTGAATCACATCTGCAGTGAAACCTTACCTGGTTTAGCAGTGGTTAGCACTGCTGCCTCACAGCACCACGGACCCAGGTTCAATTCCCAGCTTGGGTCATTGTCTGTGTGGAGTCTGTGCTTTCTCCCCATGCCTGCGTGGGTTTCCTCCAGGTGCCCCAGTTTCCTCTCACAATCCAAAAGATGTGCTGGTGAGATGGATTGGCCATGCTGAATTCGCCCTCAGTGTATCCAAACAGGTGCCGGACTGTGGCGACTAGGGGATTTTCACAGTAACTTCATTGCAGTGTTGATGTAAGCCTACTTGTGACACTAATAAATAAGCTTTAATTTTATCTTATGCTCACCCGTGCCATAATGCAAAGTGCAAAACCTATGGTCTAGGCTGACTTCACAAAACAAACCTTGGAATTTCTGGCCTGGATTATAACATTACAAACTTGGTCACCTAATTTAAGAGGGATTTAAATCACAAAGTTGCCTCTTTCCTTAGCTGGCAGGATTCAGTTTATTAAAATGAACATTCTGCCCAGGTTCCTATTCCTTTTTCAATGTCTCCCTACTGTTTCTTACCAAAATCATTTTTTGTCGAGGTAAACAAGCTGATATTAACATTTGTCTGGTCCTAGAAGTGATACCTCAGAGAGGGCAGCAGGATGGTGGACTAGCAGTAACGAACCAACTGTACTGTTATTGGGCAGCCAATATTTTCATATGGTGTCTTGATCCAAGTATAAACCGGTGTCTTATGGAAGCGTATGCCTGCTGCTCATCCCCTCTTTCTGCCTTCATTTGTGCCCCAGCATCCATAATCTCCTTTTAAGTACACATCAAATCCTGTTGTGATTTCTACTTTAAAAATATAGAAACAATTTCATCAGCATTTTAAATTCACCTCTCCATCACTACTAGGCACTATTTGTAATAACCACTTGCTCTTGCTTTCCAAGTTTGACTTGACATTTGTCTTGTGGAAGGAGAGGGGACCCAAATGTTTTACTGACCTATTTGTTGATGGGGTGTTTGCTAGTTTCAGCGAGCTTGCAACCAAATCTAGCTTGCTTCAATTTAGTCTTTACCGTTATCTTCAAGCCTGTAGTTTTCTTCGCTTTCATTGCTCACCTTTTCCTCAACGACCTCTAAACACATTATCGGAAGGGAATTTGTCACTGCCTCAAACTCAGAGGTTTTATTTGAAGATTGAATGATCTCATGGCTATCCTCTGGTGTTAGAATTTAACCAGTGATAACATTCGATCTGTTGTAGTGTGACCAATGGTAACAAGTTTAAGGGTCCGCTGACCCAATAAATTATGTGGTGGTCAGCTGACTCAGTATAAATAAGAAGCTGCTGGGGTTTGTAGGAGCTTGGAATGGCCCAGAGTGAGGCCTCATGTGTTGGAGTAGTGAAGTTTTTTTATTAAACAGGTTTCTTTGATTTATAAGTTGGGGTAAGTCTCGTTTTGTTTTATTGCCTACAACTGAAGAGTTCCTTCGGGTGGATGAACATCAGGACTTCTCCTCTCCATAAGGCTGGAAAGCTGAACTTGGGCTCAGTCTCACGGATGAGTGTTGGGAGGAGGACCTCCTTACGGTTGAGTCCACACCCTTCTGCGCTTGGTTAAACTTAATTCAATTGAAAGTTCTGAACAGAATTCACTTCACTGAAGCCAGATCAGGAAGTCTTTTTCCAACACAAACTGCAAATATAATAGGTGTTCACTTGCCCCTGCAGACCAGACCCATATGTTCTGGTCAGGTTCAAAACTGGCTGACTTTTTGGCCATCCCTCTTTGACACTCTCTTCAAAGTTCCAGACTTTGACTTGCAGCCTTGCCCTTTGATAACCATATTTGGGATGGCACAGTGGTAAGCACTGCTGCCTTACAGCACCAGGGACCTGGGTTCTATTCCTGGCTTGGGTCACTGTCTGTGTGGAGTTTGCACATTCTCCCCATGTCTGCATGGATTTTCTCTAGGTGCTATGGTTTCCTCCCACATTCCAAAGCTATGCGGGTTAGGTGGATTGGCCATGCTAAGTTGCCCCATAGTGTCAAGGGGACTATCTAGGGTAAGTGCGTGAGGTTGTGGGGATAGGGCCTGGTGGGATTCTGATTAGTACAAACTCGAAGGACCGAATGGTCTCCTGCACTGTATGATTCTATGATGATCTATGATTTGGAGTCCCACCTGAACTGGCCTGTCTCACAAAGATTAAGGCAATTGTCATTCACTTCATTAATTGGCCCACAAGCAGATTTTATTTACTTGGCAATCCACTAAGCCACCCACTGCTTCATCTTGCTTACAAGACTTGATGCCTGTTCTTTATTTGTTGTTTATTCATTCTTGGGACATGGCTGTCGCTGGCTGGCCAGCATTTATTGCCCATCCCTTGTTGCCTGAGGGCAGTTGAGAGTCAACCACCTTGCTATGGTTCTGGAGTCACATGTAGGCCAAACCAGGTAAGGATGGCAGATTTCCTTCCTTAAAGGATATTAGTGAATCAGATGGATTTTTTCAGCAATGGTTTCATGGTCATCAGTAGAATCTTAATTCCAGATATTTTTTATTGAATTCAAACTCCATTATCTGCCGTGGCAGGATTCAAACCCAGGCCCCCAGAACAGTAGCTGAGTTTCTGGATTAATAGTAGAATCCATAGAATCTCGACAGTGCAGAAGGAAGCCATTCGGCCCATCGAGTCTGCACCGACGACAGTCCCACCCAGGCCCTAACCCCATAACCCCATTCATTTACCCCAGCTAGTCTCTCTGACACTAAGGGGCAATTTAGCACGGTCAATCCACCTAAGCTGCACATCTTTGGAGTGTGGGAAGAAACTGGAGTAATTGGAGGAAACCCACACAGACATAGGGAGAACATGTAAACTCTACAAAATCAGTGACCCAAGCTGGGAATCGAATCTGGATTCTGGAGCTGTGAGGCAGCAGTGCCAAAGCTTGTGCCACCGTGTCTCCAGGGACTTGTAGTCTAATGATAATACCACAGGAGAAGATTAAAGGTACCACAGGAGGATCCACTGAGAGATTTTATTGTAGTTGGGAGCCTTTTGCCTCTTTCTTTAAAGAGTTAATTACTGTCGACAGTTTAAATTGAATTTTTTCTGGGTTTTGCACTGTTTGTTCACTTGTATCATCGTATCATATTGAGGGAGGGAGAACGTGTTAGACTTGCAGAAACTGCAACAAAAAGTAGCAACTTTAAGAATAAACAACAGATGGCCTGGCGGCGGGGGGAGGGGGCGTTCCGGCTGGGGGGGCCTGGTCTGCTTTGAGGCAATACATAAATGGGATATTTAAAAAGGGGCTGTAAGGTGGAGGAGAAAGGTCACAATCTAAAGCTGTTGAACTGCATGTTGAGTCCCGAGGGCTGCAAGATGCCCATGTGGAAGATGAGATGCTGCCCCTCCAGCTTCACTGGAACATTACAGCAGGTCAAGGACTGACATATGGGCATGAGAGCAAGGTGCTGGTTAAAACTCCAGTTACTGCTGCTTGGTTCTATTGGTTGGTACTGCAACCTGTGGTGTATCTTCTCCCAAACCTGGGTCAGCTTTCCAGGCCCAGATTATAGATGTTGCCTTATGGAAGGGATCTCTTCCCCTTCTCAATATCAGGTAGGGCGACAGTGGTGCAGTCTGGTTGATTCTTACAGGTCATTGCATGTAGTCCTGTCAAGTTGCCTCCTGCTTCTGCATGAACTGGGCAATATTGGTCCAATCTTACTGGAATCCCCGTTTGTTAGTCGGATAGTAGAGGGTTCAATGTGGACTTCACCTATATCTCCCTGCAAATCATTCCTACCGTTCCTCTCATCCTCTTCTGTTTTGGGAATGGGTTTTCCCTTAAGCTGTTCCATGTCCTCTGGAACATTACTGTGGAACTTCAGTTCCTGCTATACTCCCTTTGGCTTGTCAATTGGGTGACACATCTCACTCGCTATCCGCTTGTCCATTTGGGAACTTCCATTGTCTTTCCAGATTTAAATAGGGACAGTGTCTCCTGGTCAGACTTAAGGCAATACTTTAAATTTTAACTTTCTTGCCCTAATAATTTGCATTCCCTGCGTCTTTTTGACTAATTTGATTTGGTTTATTATTGTCACGTATAAATATACAGTGAAAAGTATTGTTACTTGCATGCTATACAGACAAAGCACACCGTTCATAGAGAAAGAAGGGAGAGAGTGCAGAATGTGGTGTTACAGTCATTGCTAGGGTGTAAAGAAAGATCAACTGAATGCAAGGTAGATCCATTCAAAAGTCTGACAGCAGCAGGGAAGAAGCTGTTCTTGAGTCGGTTGGTACGTGACCTCAGACTTTTGTATCTTTTTCCCGATGGAAGAAGGTGGAAGAGAGAATGTCCGGGGGATCCGTGTGAGATCCTTAATTATGTTGCCTGCTTTGCCGAGGCAGCAGGAAGTGTGAACAAAGTCATTGGATGGGAGGCTGATTTAAGTGGGCATCTTTCTCTTTTCCTGTTTTGGAACTCCTGTATCTGTATCTGTGAACTCAACTTCTGGGTCATTCTTTATGCCTGCGTAAAATTCTACTCGTCCTTCCTGGATTTCTTTTAACTCTACTGACCTGACTTCAATCTGCTCCCCGTTAATTGTTATGGGTTCTATTTCATGTTCTAGGGCCTCAGAACATTCTCCAGCTCCCCACACTCCTGCAGATTCCTGCTGGCTGTCTTTGTCCTCTTTTCTTTCACTAGCTAACACTTTGCTGCAGCAAAACATTCCCAAGGAAGAAATCAATTCCTGCTACAGGTAGTTTGGGGAAAATTCCTACCGTTACGTGCCCTGGAAGCTAGGTCACATTGTAGGTGTACCCTTTGGAGTGGAACAAATATGGATCCTCCTCCCACTTCACTGATTGGTGCCTTGACCTTCAGAGAATATGGAGGGAATAGCCTCATCTTTCCCTCCAACATCAAGGATTGAGTGGCCCCTATGTCTTGGAGCCATAACACTGACTTGCTCACATCCTGGGGATGGATACAGAGACAGTGCTCCTGAAAGGACAAAGCTTTGAAAGCTCTGTGGGAGTTTGTCTGACTCGAGCACACATAGTGTCATGTCCTCCAGGGAGTAAGTTTCTGCAGTGAGGGTTCCTGCCCGCTCTGCTGCACCACCCATTACGGTGTCCTTCTAGCTAGGAACCTCTCTAACACAACTCTGTTAGACGCACGGGCTTCCCTATCAATCTCCAGCATTCAGATCTGGAGTATCATGCTTTGTTACAATGGGGAAACGCTGGTTGCCTGGAACTGGCTGCAGGAGGACTGCTGGCACCCTAATGTGTATTTTCTTTTCAGGGTGGAAGGCTTGTTCCATCCGTGTCGTTCTGCCTATCTTTCCAATGACCATGGTGATGGTTTCGAAAGGAATGCTCAGGCCTCTGGGTGAGGTTGTAGCTGTCTGCAGTCATAGAATCCGACAGTGCAGAAGCAGGCCGTTCGGCCCATCAAGTCTGCACAATCCCACGCAGACCCTATTCCCATAATCCCGTGCATTTACCCTAGCAAGCTCCCCCACCCCCGACACTAAGGAGGAATTTAGCATGGCGAATCCACCTAACCCGCACATTTTTGGAGTGCGGGAGGAAACTGGAGCACCCAGAGGAAACCCACGCAGACACGGGGAGAAACTCCACACAGTGACCTGAGGCCGGAATTGAACCCAGGTCTCTGGCACTATGAGGCAACTGTACTAACCACTGTGCCACTGTGCCGCACCTTTCTCGACAGTGTTGTAAGGTGGTCTCACTGGTACTCACCTGGTATATCATAGAAACCCTACAGTAAAGAAGGAGGCCATTCGGCCCATTGTGTCTGCATCGCGACAATCCCACCCAAACGGCAATTTTAGCATGATCAATCATGGCTGCATCTCTGGCTGTGAGGATTCTCTGTGCCTGCTCATGTTGGAGGGTAAACAGTTTTTGAATTCTTTTTTGATTTGATTTCATTACAGTCAGATGTCTTGGTATACAGCGAAAAGTATTGTTTCTTGCAATAGTTTCTTGCGTCCTATACAGACAAAGCATACCATTCATAGAGAAGGAAAGCAGAAAGTGCAGAATGTAGTGTTACAGTATAGCTAGGGTGTAGAGAAAGATCAACTTAATACAAGGTAGGTCCATTCAAAAGACAGGTGACAGCAGGGAAGAAGCTGTCCTTGAGTTGGTTTTTCGTGATCTCAGACTTTTGTATCCTTTTCCTGGCAGAAGAAGGTGGAAGAGAGAATGTCCGGGTGTGTGGGGTCCTTAATTATGCTGGCTGCTTTTCCAAGACAGTGGGAAGTGTAGACAGAGTCAATGGATGGGCAGCTGGTTTGTGTGATGGATGGGGCTATATTCACAACCTCTTGCAGTTTTATGTGGTCTTGGGAGCCATACCAACCCTAACCAGAAATAATGCTTTTTATGGTGCATACTCCAAGAGTATCAAGTTTTGCAATCCATCACGAGGACACTTGATTTATAAACAATGAGCCCAACGGTTGAATGCAATTTGTTTCAACCATTCAAACTCAAGGTCGGTCTGCCTGGGTTTCTTACGAGTGGTCAGGAATTGATGACAATATGCCTCCCAGACTCATTCAGAAGCACTGAGGATGGCAATCTTAATCTGTTCCTAATGAGCGGGCCAAGCAGGAGTCAGCATGAAGTAGACCCCTTGGACTCTCCCTGATAGCTACCCTTGCCCAGCTATCCAAATGACCTTTTCAAAAGTGCTGAAAAATGATTCCGTGCCACTCCCTTTGAATTTGGGAGTGAATCAAGCTTACTTAAGGACCGCAGAGAGTAGGGTAGGGAGATAGAAGTTGCCACTGGTTAGAGAGAGGTTTTCCCTTGCAGCCTCCAGCTGCCTGCTCTCCCTTTGAGCTGCTAACTGCACTTCCAATTTTTGGAGCTAGAATTCTTCTCTCTCCCTTTCCCTCCTTTTCCCTTTCTCTCTCCAGAAACTCTAGCTGCATCCTGAGCTTTCTCAGCTGAAATTTGGCTCAGGGTTCACAGTCACAAACGGACACTTCATCTCCCTGCTCTATTTGGTAAGTGAGGTCCAAATGCTGGGCCAGCAACTGGGGTGAATTCATTCTTTTCACCTTATTGAATAGTTTTGATTGTGCCTCCCTAGCTACAGCTTTCAGTTAGAATCATAGAATCGTACAGTGCAGTAGGAGGCCATTTGGCCCATCTGCACTGACCACAATCCCAGCCAGGCCATAGCATTTACCCTAGCTAGTCCCCCTGACACTAAGGAGCAATTTAGCATGGCTAATCCACCTAACCCGCACATCTTTGGACTGTATGAGGAAACTGGAGCACCTGGAGGAAATCCACGCAGTCACAGGCAGAATGTGCAAACTCCACCCAGACTGTGTCCCAAGCTGGAATCTCTGACACAGTGGGCAGCAGTGCTAACCACTGTGCCACTGAGCGGTGCACAGTTATTCTGTGCTTAGGGGTGTTAATATTTTGCTATTTAGGTCTCTTTGCTTTATGCACATCAGTGCATTGGAAGTTGTCCTTGCTTTACTGTTGGGGAAAGGAATTTGCTGTGGTAATTTCCTGGGTTTTAAAAATTGTTTCAGCCACTGAAAGTTGCCCTCGTGGCTTCCAGTTGGTTCTTTTTATGTCAAATTTGGCTCATACTTATGTTTTGGACTCTGAGCAATTTTTTTTGTCAGATTTTCTGGTTTGATCAACTTTGGTTTGAATGGATTTTTCCTGGACCTGAACTCCCAATTTTGCTTACGGACAGAAGAGTGCCAAACTGCACTGATTTCCTCTTCCCACCTGTCCATCAGCAGAGGGTGTTTGAATTAACTTTTTAAAGAATAGGCAGTGGCGCATTTTCCTTTAACTTTTCTATGATCCAATTTTACTAATAATCCACAGAAATCAGGATTAACTCAGAATGTTACTTTATTTCACACAGTCAAAACCACTCCACGCACGAGTTCACACAATGCATGCATGGTTGCACATACTTCATATGAACACTAAAGCAGCATGGGTCATTTCCCCACCCCCACTCAGAGTCCAACTCCACTCAGGCCCCATCCCTTTGACACTGCCCCGGCACACTTATGGTGCCCAACCAAGCACTGCCAGGGTGTCACTGCCCAATGTGCCATGCCCCAACTTCCCAGCAGCTTCAATGGCCTTGGATCCCCCCCGACATGACCGTAGTGCCTGGTCTCTGCTGGTGAGAGAGCCACACATCTCTCTAAATGAGGTTGCTCCACAATGGTCTGGTATAAAGTGTTAACAGATGGTATATAATGATGTAGATGATGATGTACCACTGACACTAATCAGTCATGTGTTAGACTCTCTCTCTCTCAAGAGAAGATTGGAATCATGCTGAAGAACTATGTGTGGACTGTAACCTGTTTAGAAGTAGTACCAATACATAAGTGTTCAGCAGAATTGCTGAGAATATGGACACAACACAGCAGCATCTTTTACATGGAGACTAATCGACAAAATGAAGATAAATTTCCTATAGGCTAATAACTCAGGGACAAATTTGCTGTACAGGATTCCAAAGATTTAGCAATGGTCTTTACAGTACCTCAGCGCAGTCAAACAAGCAGGGGAAGCCAGGGACTGCTCACTAGATATGGTCATCATTACCCTTCTCCAGCATGCCCCTGGGGTGGCACAGTGGCACAGTTGTTAGCACTGCTGCCTCACAGCACCAGGGATCTGGGTTCAATTCTCGGCTTGGGTCACTGTGCGGAGTTTGCATGTTCTCCAGTGCTCTGGTTTCCTTCCACAGTCTGAACGACATGCTAGTTAGGGCACTGGTCATGCTAAAATTCTCCCTCAGTGTACCCAAACAAATGCCAGAATGAGGCGACTAGGGGTTTTCACAGTAACTTCATTGCAGTGTTAATGTAAGCCTACTCGTGACACTAATAAATAAACATAAAAATGAAATCCTCAAGCTGCTTTCAAAGTTTTTTTTCCACTCAGTGGTTCCTTTAATAACACAGATGTGTCTTTTATATGAATGTCTCCCTCGCTGCCACCATGTTCTGAGGTAAGATCCTTCTTCTTGGACTCTAGGCTTGGAACTTGGTTCTTAACAGACCGCAGACATACTCTGGTATCTGCTTAAAACTACTGCATCTAAACAGAGTATAGAATAGGCATATGGCTCTCAGACACGATTCCAACCTTCCTCTCTCTCAAGACTCAAACACATGACTGACAAGTGTCAGTGGTGCATTATCATCTATCAGCATATCCCATCTGCTAACTCGTTATACAAGATGATGTGGAGATGCCGGCATTGGAATGGGGTGGGCACAGTAAGAAGTCTCACAACACCAGTTAAAGTCCAACAGGTTTATTTGGGACCATGAGCTTTCAGAGCACTGCTCCTTCCTCAGGTGAGCTAACCCTACTCCTAATTGCCCACTCACCTGATGAAGGAGCAGTGCTCTGAAAGCTCATGACTCCAAATAAACTTATTGAATTTTAAACCTGGTGTTGTGAGACTTCTTACTCTTTATACTACATGTAACAGTGTAGTGATGCTGCAAATTATCAGATTTACCTAATAGCCTGAGGGTTTAGCTTTCATGCAGGTGAAGCAAGCATTATTTCTTTTGGAGGAATATTAAATATGTGGCAATTTATTTAAGGATAGGCTTCAGTTCAAATTATTTCTAAATCTGCAACTGTATATACCAGGAATATTCATTGTGCCATGAATATGGATCAATTAATTACATTAAAGTTGTAATGTACCACTGACACTTGTCAGTCATGTTTTCGAGTTGCGAGAAAGAGACGTTCGAATTGTGTCTGAGAGCCATACGCCTACTCTGTAGCCTGTTTAGAAGTAGTAGCTTAAAGCAGATACTAGAGTGTGTTCTCCAGTTTGTTAAGAACCAAATTCCAAGTCTAGAGTCCAAGAAGAAGGATCCTACCTCAGAACATGGTGGCAGTGAGGGAGATATTGATATAAAAGGCACATTTGTGTTATTGAAAGAACCATGGATTGAAACAGATCTTCGAATGCAGCTTGAGAATTTTTTTTTAAGTTTAAATTTATTTATTAGTATCACAAATAGGCTTACTATACTTAAAACTGCAATGACGTTACTGTGAAAATCCTCCAGTCACCACACTGACGCCGTTTTAACATGGCCAATGCACCTAACCAGCATACTGTCTTTCAGACTGTGGGAGAATAAATTGGAATCTTGGAAAAACACCACACCTAGAAATCTCCAGGCCAGGGCAAGCTGAGGACAGTGAACAATCCCTGCACCTGAATGAACAGGTGGGCAAGGCACACATGATATTAGATCTAGTGTCTATTTATACAAAATGAATGAGCCACAGGCCTGCTGGACATCTCCAGGCAGCTCGCTGACAAAGAGGGTTTTGATTAGGGTTGCTTGTTGCTGGCAATGGCACTCAGGTCATAGGAGAGGCTTGACAAAGGTTTTGGCATTGCAGTTAACATGGGAGGAGCATTCTTGCTTTGCTCAGATCCACGCTCACAGAATCACAGAGCGAATATTGAATGTCAGTAGTTTGTTCAGCTGTGGAATGCATCACAATTAAGCCTGCCTGTAACCTCATTCATCCAGCAACAGGACTGCGTTCAGGAAAATGACTACAGCCTAAGAGCCAATGGTCTTTAAAGGGACCTCCCAAAGGCTGCTGCTAACAAAGTTTTAAAAAAATACTTGATGGGCGGCATGGTGGCACTGCTGCCTCACAGCGTCAGGGAGCAAGGTTCAATTCCAGCACTGGATGTTCTGCCTGTGTGCTGTTTGCGTATTCTCCCCGTGTCTGTGTGGGTTTCCTCTGGTGCTCCATAGAATAGAATCGTAGAACCCCTACAGTGCAGAAAGAGGCCATTCAGCCCATTAAGTGTGCACCAACCCTCTGACAGAGTATCTTACCCTAGGCCTCTTCCTCCATCCTATCCTTGTAACCCCATACATTTTATATCCATCCAATTTACACATTTCTGGGCACTAAGGGGCAATTTAGCATGGCCAATCCATCTAACCTGCACACCTTCAGAGTGGAGAAATCGAATCGAACCTAGGTCCCTGGCGCTGTAAGGCAGCAGTGCTAACCACTGTGCCACCATGCCACCCTTGTTAGCACTAGCCTTGGGAGGTCCCTTTAAAGACCACTGGTTCTTATGCTGTAATAATTTTCCTGAACGCAGCCCTGTTGCTGGATGAATGAGGTCACAGGCAGGCTTGGTTGTGGTGCATTCCACAGTTGAAACAAACTGCTGATATTCAATATTCTCACACAACATACATGGTGACTTGATTTTTCTTCTTTAATGCAGAGGTGGAGAACAGGATTCTATCCATGTCAACCCATTTCACATTGTCCTTTTGTTAGTAAGGCCATGATCAAGAATGGCTTTCTCAAAAACATGTACAGTTCTGGGAACAGGAGGGACAGCCTGGCCTTGGAAAGATACAATGTACAAACTAAATTGATAAATGGGATTGGACAAATGCCTGAGACACCACGGAAAACAAGGAATGTTTACAGAGATGGCTTAGAACTGATCTTGCTAAAGTTCCTAAAGGGCATTGCCATAGAGGAACTTGTTCCCACAATTCTGAAGAAAAATCATGAACCTGAAACGTTAACTCTATTTCTTCGTCCACAGATACTGCCTGACCTTCTGGATATTTCCAGTGTTTTCAGTTTTCCAGTATCCACAGTATTCTGATTTTTGGAACCATAATGATGTTTCGTATTAACACAGGATGCAAGTCAAGGGAGACTCAGATTCATATTTAGATTAAATCCTCCAATTTACAGACGCCAACAACAATTTCTTCAGCGCTATCAAGATGATCCAAGGCCCGAAGCTCATCAAGGATAGGGAAGCATTCAGTGTTTGCCAGAGAGAGAACATTTTGAAGAGCTCCTTAACTTAAACTCAGTGCAAATGTCCTCAATTCCATTTCTCAGTGGGTGGCACAGCAGCACAGTGATTAGCACTGCTGCCTCACAGCACCAGGGATCCAGACTTGATTCCTGGCTTGGATCATAGTGTGGAGTCTGCACATTCTCCCTATATCTGCGTGGGTTTCCTCCAGGTGCTCCAGTTTCCTTCCACAGTCTGAAAGATGCGCTGGTTAGGTGCATTGGCCATGCTAAATTCTTCCTTAGTGTACCCAAACAGGCGCCGGAGTGTGGCAACTTGGGGATTTTCACAATAACTTTATTGCAGCGTTAATGTAAAACAACTTGTGACACTAATTAATAAACTTAAACTTAAACCTTGTCTGTCACAGTCTAGGTATTATTCTGGTCTGGAATGAAGTTGTAAAAAGACATTTGACAGCTGAAAAATAATAAAATCTTTGGCGTAGATGGAACTGCTGCTAAAATTCTGAAACGCAACAGAAATGCAGGCAAGGCTGCAGAACCTCATAACCTTCATCTGGGGAAAAAAAGCCTTTGCTGGGGGTTCCCGAGGATGCTCTGACTGTGACTGCATTCAAAATAGGAGTAACTACAGGAAAGATGCAAGGATCCTCTCCAGTGTCTGAGGAACTCCTTCCAATGTCACATTACAGCTCTTGACCATTGAGAGGCACCACAGACATAGAATTTCTTTTGGGAGAATCAGGCTCTATGTGCTGAATTGGCGAGAAAAATAGTGTAATTCAATGATTATTTTTTTCAATGGGAGTTCAGACTTGAATCTCCCACACTCTGTGCAATGCAGAGGTCACAATTGTGAATATCATTAAAAACTGGGTCGGGGGGGTGGGGCCTATTCACGGCAGAGTACGACAGTTCCAGAACTCTGCACATGCGCAGTGGCCCTGAACTGACAGCTTGCAGTTTGCTGGCCAGTGTGATCGCTGGCCAGCCCAGGACACCCACACTGGTGCCTCTTGCGACACCCCTGCTGCCCAGTCGCCACCTGCACAAGCATTCCCGGGCCAGGCCTGACAGCACTGAATCCTTCCCTATCCTTGATGAGCTTGAGGTCTTGGATCATCTTGATAGCGCTGAAGAAATCATGCATGTTGTCGGTGTCTGTAAATTGAAGGATCTAATCTAAATATAAATCTGATCTAAATATGAATCTGAAGAATGTGCAAACTCCACACAGACAGTGACCCAAGCCAGGAACTGAAGTTGGATTCCTGGCGTTGTGAGACAGCAGTACTGACAACTGAAGTCACTGTGAAAACACTCGGGTATCTGCTTTCCTGTGTCTGCATGGGTTTCCTCTGGTTTCCTTCCACAGTCCGAAAGGCGTGCTGGTCAGTGTACCCGAACAGGCGCTGGAGTGTGGAGACTAGGGGATTTTCACAGTAACTTCATTGTAGTGTCAATGTAAGCCTACTTATAACACTAATAAATAAACTTTAAATCATAAGAACATAAGAAATAGGAGCAGGAGTAGGCCATCTAGCCCTTCGAGCCTGCCCCGCCATTCAATAAGATCATGGCTGATCTGTCGTGGCTCAGTTCCACTTTCCCGCCCTCTCCCCATAACCCTTAATCCCCTCTCTTATCAAAAACCCATCAACCCGCTTCTTAAAAATATTTAGCGAGGCAGCCTCCACCACTTCAACGGGCAGAGAATTCCAGAGATTCACCACCCTTTGAGTGAAGAAGTTCCTCCTCAACTCCGTTCTAAACCGCCCCCCCTTTATCTTGAGGCTGTGCCCCCTAGTCCTACTGTCTTTTTTGAGCGGGAAGAGTCTCTCCACCTCTATCCTATCCATCCCATTCATCATCTTATACGTCTCAATGAGATCTCCCCTCATTCTTCTAAACTCTAACGAGTACAAGCCTAGTTTATTCAGCCTCTCCTCATAGTTCAACCCCCTCAACTCCGGTATCAGCCTAGTAAACCTCCTCTGCACTCCCTCCAAGGCCAAAATATCCTTGCGCAGGTGCGGCGCCCAAAACTGCACACAGTACTCCAGCTGCGGCCTCACCAATGCCCTATACAGCTGCAGCAAGACCTCCCTACTTTTATATTCAATCCCCCTCGCTATGAAGGCCAGCATCCCATTCGCCTTCCTGACCACCTGCTGCACCTGCAAGCTGGGTTTTTGCGACTCATGCACAAGGACCCCGAGGTCCCTCTGCACCGTCGCCTGCTGCAGTTTTTCACCACGTAAGTAATAGTCCTTCCTACCATTCTTCCTACCAAAGTGGACCACCTCACACTTGCCAACATTAAATTCCATTTGCCATTTCCTGGCCCATTCGCCCAGCCTATCTAGATCCTTCTGCAGACTCTCCACACCCTCCGCACAATTTGTCTTTCCCCCAATCTTGGTGTCATCAGCAAATTTCGACACCCTACACTCGGTTCCCTCCTCCAGATCATCTATATAAATGGTAAAAAGCTGAGGCCCCAGCACCGACCCCTGGGGCACCCCACTGGTCACCAACCGCCAATCCGAATAGCACCCATTGACCCCCACTCTCTGCCTCCTAAATCAATAACCAAGAGGTAAATAAAGGACTCCTGGAGCTTACTTGTTAGCCTCAGAAAATCTGAATTTTTTCCCACATTTACCTTTATTTCAGTGATTGTGGAGGGTGATGTATGAAGTTGCAATGATAGGATGTGCCTTTCTTCCATGCTCTTCCTCCATTGTATACAGTGCAATCAAAGCTCTGTCCTCACTAAGGATAATATTGGACAGAAAGCACAAGACACTAATCATGTCACCGTATGTAAATCAGAACATAAGAAATAGGAGCAGGAGTAGGCCATCTAGCCCTTCGAGCCTGCCCCGCCATTCAATAAGATCATGGCTGATCTGTCGTGGCTCAGTTCCACCTTCCCGCCCTCTCCCCATAACCCTTAATCCCCTCTCTTATCAAAAACCCATCAACCCGCGTCTTAAAAATATTTAGCGAGGCAGCCTCCACCACTTCAACGGGCAGAGAATTCCAGAGATTCACCACCCTTTGAGTGAAGAAGTTCCTCCTCAACTCCGTTCTAAACCGCCCCCCCTTTATCTTGAGGCTGTGCCCCCTAGTCCTACTGTCTTTTTTGAGCGGGAAGAGTCTCTCCACCTCTATCCTATCCATCCCATTCATCATCTTATACGTCTCAATGAGTTCTCCCCTCATTCTTCTAAACTCCAATGAGTACAAGCCTAGTTTATTCAGCCTCTCCTCATAGCTCAACCCCCTCAACTCCGGTATCAGCCTAGTAAACCTTCTCTGCACTCCCTCCAAGGCCAAAATATCCTTGTGCAGGTGCGGCGCCCAAAACTGCACACAGTACTCCAGCTGTGGCCTCACCAATGCCCAATACAGCTGCAGCAAGACCTCCCTACTTATATATTCAATCCCCCTCGCTATGAAGGCCAGCATCCCATTCGCCTTCCTGACCACCTGCTGCACCTGCAAGCTGGGTTTTTGCGACTCATGCACAAGGACCCCGAGGTCCCTCTGCACCGTTGCCTGCTGCAGTTTTTCGCCACGTAAGTAATAATCCTTCCTACCATTCTTCCTACCAAAGTGGACCACCTCGCACTTGCCAACATTAAATTCCATTTGCCATTTCCTGGCCCATTCGCCCAGCCTATCTAGATCCTTCTGCAGACTCTCCACACCCTCCGCACAATTTGCCGTTCCCCCAATCTTGGTGTCATCAGCAAATTTCGACACCCTACACTCGGTTCCCTCCTCCAGATCATCTATATAAATGGTAAAAAGCTGAGGCCCCAGCACCGACCCCTGGGGCACTCCACTAGTCACCATCCGCCAATCCGAATAGCACCCGTTGACCCCCACTCTCTGCCTCCTATTTGACAACCAATCCTCTATCCACGCTAACACCCTACCCCCAACTCCATGTCCCTCGACCTTCTGCAATAACCTCTTGTGAGGTACTTTGTCAAACGCCTTCTGAAAATCCAGAAAGACCACATCCACCGGCTCTCCTCTATCCACCGCCCTAGTCACATCCTCATAGAACTCCAGTAAATTTGTCAGACACGACTTCCCTTTAATGAAACCATGCTGCGTCCGCTCTATCAAGCAATTGCCTTCAAGATGCCTCGCAATTTCCTCCTTAATGACGGATTCTAACATTTTACCTACCACAGACGTTAAACTAACCGGCCTATAATTCCCCGCCTTTTGCCTGGCACCCTTCTTAAACAACGGCGTAACATTAGCCGTTTTCCAATCTTCCGGCACTTCCCCGGAATCCAGCGACGTCTGGAAAATAACCAGTTTCATGCTCCACTGAGGGAAAGTTTATTTATTTATTATTAATGTAACAAGTAGGCTTACATTAACACTGCAATGAAGTTACTGTGAAAATCGTCGAGTCACCACATTCTGCTGCCTGTTTGGGTACACTGAAGGAGAATTTAGCATGGCCAATGCACCTAACTAGCACAACTGTATTGACAGTTACATGAGTAAGATGGCTAGAGAGGGATATAGGCCAAATGCGGGCAATTGGGACTAGCTTAATGGTTTTTTAAAAAAGGTGTGGCATGGACAAGTTGGGCCCAAGGGCTTGTTTCCACGCTGTAAACCTCTATCTTTTAGACTGTGGGAGGAAATCGGAGCACCCTAAGGAAACCCACACAGACCCAGGGAGAACATGCAGACTCTGAGCTGATAGTGACCCAAGCCAGGAATCAAACCTGGATCCTGGCACTATGAAGTGGCAATGCTAACCAGTGTGCCACCGTGCCACCCCACATTTACAAAAGACTTACTTTGGGTGTTGTTAGGTTTTCTGCCAGTGCTTCCAAAAAAAGCCTTACCAACGTTTGCTGACAAAAAGCCTGTCGAATTACCTTACTCTGATTATGCAATGTCTGTAACCACATTATATTTTCAGGATTCTTGTTATTGCCGCTACAGTGGCACAGAGTTCAATCCAGTGTGTGGGCATGTTGCTGTATCATATTGCTAAATGGCAACAAAATTCTACAGGTTGTATTTTGAGATGGCTGATCCTGCATAAGTGATTAAAACTTTTGGCAGCATCATCAAAACACACCCAGTAATATCCTCTAGCGTTGGCTTGTCTAACCTTTCTCTTTTTTTTCGCACTTAAGGGGCTGATGAGCAAATTATGTTTCACACAATATTAAACATGAATTTCCAAAAAGAAACTGAAGCTAAAGTAGTAACTTGCTGAGCAAAAACAAAGCAATGTCAAAGTAACAAATTGATAATTAAAAAAGAGTAATTCATAAAGATGACCATTAGAGGGTGAGACG
This sequence comes from Carcharhinus amblyrhynchos, assembly GCF_965287045.1. Taxonomy (NCBI): domain Eukaryota; kingdom Metazoa; phylum Chordata; class Chondrichthyes; order Carcharhiniformes; family Carcharhinidae; genus Carcharhinus; species Carcharhinus amblyrhynchos. Next base: position 41,052,073 of record NC_137343.1, on the reverse strand, counting down.
GTGAGCGTGTGTCCAGCTCACTCTCAATCTCAGTGTGCTCACTCACTCACCCTCTGAGGGAGTGGGTGTGTGGGGGTGAAAGTCATGAGAATCCTGAGACTGTAAGTAAGCCAGACAGACACCTCCTACACATAACACATACACAGTTTCTCCCTCACACACAATCCTTCTCCCTCTCTCTCTCTCTCACACACACACTCTCACACACTCACACACACACATTCACTTGCACACTCTGTCACACAGACTCTCTCACATAGACCCTCCGGCTCACCCTCATTTACATTCTCCCTCTCATTCACAAACTCACTCTCCTTCTCACATACAAAAACACTTAGTCACATACACACACACATCTATATTCACAAAAACTCATTCTCTCACACTTCACACACACACACACACACACACAAACTCTCTCACACACTCACAAACACACACACTCAGTGGAGGTGATTTTTCATCCCGCTGCGCTGATTTTTTTAGTGCCATGAGCTGGGATATTTAAGCGGGGGCTTCATTAGCGCAATCCGTGTTGGGCATTTGACCCAGAGAGCGTCTCCCAGCGCTGGATTACTGGCACTGTCAGCTCCATGTCAGAGTTAGGTGTGGACCTGCATTACATATGCAGGACGTAATTTTAATCTATTTTGAACACAATTAGCAGGACAGGGACTGAAGTCTCTGGAACCTCAAGCCTCTCTCCCCCTTCCTGCCCAAATAGGAGTGATTCACTCCAGTGGGGTTTGCAGTAATTCCCTGCTTGTGGGGAGCTGGCAGCCTGACCCCACTGGAGTGAAGGAGAGCAATCGGGGCACCCCCAGGGGACATCTTGGCACTGCCCATCGGGCATGGGGCATTGCCAAAGGGGGGGGACCCTGTTGCCACTCTACAGTTGGGATTGGTGGGGGGAGGGAGGAAGGCCAATGATCGGAGTGGGTATATAGGCCATTGGGGTGGGGGTGGGGAGGCAGCTGGAGATCACGCCAGGAGGAAGAGTGGGTCAGGGCTGACAGATCTGCGCGTGTGCAGTGGCCCGCTCAGTGCTACACTGCCAGGCTCTCCAGTGGGAATAAACCCCTCCTCCAGGTTTTGAACAAGATTCATGCTGGTGCACTCTGCAGTGCTCAGAGCGTAGGAGACTCTTTTCCGAGCTTCCACTGAAAAAAACATGATTTACTCCAGTTTTCACAAGAATTCAACACTTGCCCATATTTTTGGGCAAATCCCGGTCATTCTCTCACAAGCTCACTTTCATTCTCTCTCTCTCTCACACACATGCACACACTCATGCTCCCTCACACATGCACATTATTGCTCTCTCGTACACACACACTCTCTCGCACAGATACTCTCTCCATCTTTGTCACACACATTCTCTCAGATGGACACACTCTCTGAGACACTTTCTCTAGACACAGAGACTCTCAATCTCACTCAGCATTCTCTTGGTCCCCACGTGTCCTGCAGCCTCTCAGTTCTCCTGTTTAGGCATGCAGATTATTGAGGTTTAAGAGTTTTCCATTTAGGTCATATTTAATCCATACACCAGAGGGCATTTAATTGTTGATGAGTGAACAGCCACTGTCAGGCAGATAATATAATAGTATGGGAGCTACCACACAGTCTTGCTTGATGCTGGTCCTGATCTTCAAGGGGTCTGCTTCAGATCTCCCACTCATATATATCATCATGAAATAGTTCCAGGATTCTGACGTTCAATCACAAGAGCCTTGAGCTGTTGGATGCTGTTTTCTTGACTTGAGACCTTGGGTTGTTCTGCCAGACATAAGGCAGTTTGTTTTGTCCTAGGAGGTTAGCAATGCTTTTGTCAAACCAAAGCAAAAACCATCTCATCAGGAGTGGCCTGATTTCTTGCCTCCTGAAGTAAAAGGCTGCTTTGTAGTCAAAGTAATTGACTACCGCTAGATGTTAGCAGGGATTCCATTTTTATCTTCCACCTCATATCAGACAGGAAAACATATCCTGCTCTGAAGTGTCATGTTGTTGTGAAGTTCGTGTTTGTAAAATTATTTTTTTAAAAATTTCTAAAATGCTAAGAGTTGTAAAATGTCATGGTTCTGTTACCATGGTTGGTATTTTTAAAAGAGATGCAGGTGCAAAAATGCAGTACACAGAGAACATAGAGTGAAACACTGTATCACGAGCTGAGGCACAGGTTGATTTTGAAATTTTCCCAATCAGTTTAAACTAGGCATTTGAATAGCAGCAGCCTATCAGATTTGAATTTGATGTTTTGATAACCTGTAAACCAATCTTATTTAGAGATTTTTGGTATGTCACCAGGGATATAAGAACAGCTCCCAGCTCAGGGAACCAGACAGCCACTGCCTCTGCCAACAACTGTCTCTACCACATTTCACAGCTTGAGAGAGATACAGCCAGCAACTGTCTCTAACAGCATAACAACATTTATGTCTTAAAAGAAAGCCTCATCTCAATTGTAAAGATACCAACAGAAGATAGTGAAAACAGAAGATAACACCTGGTTGCATTTTGAAAGTGACTAGAAATTCTATTTTTTTTGTTAATAAGTTCTGTTAGAATAGTGCCTTATTTGGTTTGTTAATGGTTTAATTAACCTGTTCACTGTTAGTTAGATAAATAACATGTCACTTATTGCTTTTTCAAAGGGAATCTCAAGTAGTTATTTTGATTTAACCACTACAGTTGCTGAAGTGCAGATAATCCCCCTTCTCACACATTCTTTAACAAATTATGAAGGGAGGTACCTTTCTTTGAGTGGGTGAGTGTTAGTTCTGAGAGGAGATCAACCTTCCCCTTGGTAACAATACGGACTCAAAACATTAACGGTTTTGCTCCTCAGATGCTGCCAGATGTACTGGGTGGGATTTTATGGCCTTGCTCGAGCCGAGACCGGAAAATCCCGCCCAAGATCAATGGACATTTCTGTGGCAGGCGGGACAGTAGAACTCCAGCGACTGAGTTTTTTCAACATTTCCTCTCTTTGTTTCAGATTCTAGCATCCACATTATTTTGCTTTTATGTTAATGTAATTTTCATGTGATTGGATTTATGAATAGCCCAGAATAAAATTGATTTTATAACAATGGCAAATGAACAAGATTGTGTATATGCTTTAGAGTTACTATTGGATCTCTTGACAAATTGTAGAGAGAGAGAGAGAGGCCAATTATTTTATGTTGCTGCTAGCTTGTGAATTTGTCCATCTGATTTCAATTCACTCCAGATACCTTTCTTGTGCACAACATGTCTGCTTCATCAGCAAGTTTGTTTTCTGCTTGCTGCCATAAACTGAAAAGTGTCTTTATATCATTCTTAGCTTTCTACTTCTCCTTCCGACTTATTTGCTTGCCTTGCTAAACATCAAACCAAAATGCATTTTGAATTTACAATCATTTGCCCTGCCTGATTCCCAGGCTCCACATTAAGTTGATCTTTCTCTACACCCTAGTAATGACTGTAACACTATTTTCTGCACCCTCTCCTTTCCTTCTCCATGTTACCTTGCCGTGTTGTCATTCACCTGGAGGCACTAAAAGGTTTTGATTCAGAATAAGTGATTAATAGAACATGTACGTCAACGAAGCATACTTTCTGATGCACAATGCTGGTTTAGAAATCACAGACACAGAGATTAGTACTCTATTAACGGTATGCTTTGTCTGTATAGCATGCAAGAAACAATACTTTTCACTGTATCCCAATATAAGTGACAATAATAAATCAAAAATACATATACATAGTGTTCCTGTTCAAAGTAACTCAATCAAAGCTGTAGGTTTACCTTCCCTCTTTTGTGCCAATGAACATGAGCTTTCTAATTTTTACTCAATACACAAAGGCAATGCTTAATCAAGTAAACACTGAGACACTTCCAAAGTTAAAGCGTTTAGTAATACCTTAATTTTAAAATTCAAATCCTTCTTTTCAAAGCCATTGATGGCCTTTGTCCTCCCTCTCTCCATAATTTACTCCAGCCTTACAGATCTTTGAGATCTAAATTCCTTCACATTTGGCCTCTTACACATTTCCAATTCTCATCGATCTACCTTTAGCGGCTGTGCCTTCAGCTGTCTTATTTCTATTGCCACCTTTCTCCTCTCCATCTATATTTTCATGAGCTTTTTTGATTTATTATTGTTATTTATATTGGGATACAGCGAAAAGTATTGTTTCTTGCATGCTATACAGACAAAGCATACCGCTAATAGAGTACAGGGGGAGAAGGAAAGGAGAGGGTGCAGAATATAGTGTTACAGTCATAGCCAGGGTGTAGAGAAAGATCAACTTAATGTGAGGCAGATTCATTCAAAAGTCTGATGGCAGCAGGGAAGAAGCTGTTCTTGGTACATGAACTCAGACTTTTGTATCTTTTTCCCAACAGAAAAAAGTGGAAGAGAGAATCACTCCTGTGAAAAGTCTTGGGATTTTGTAAAGCCTCGTTAAAGGTGCCATATGAATGCAAATTGATCTTTTTAATGCATCTTCAACATGCTTGTTTAAAATTTGAAACGTGAAGTTTCTTGTACAACCAACTCAGCGCCAGTTATATTAAAATGAATCTTAATGGGCAATTAACTATATTGTCTTTTAGTTACACCTACCCTCTTTACCCTCAGGTCAATCCTGCCCCTCTTTACATGTTGGGATAGGCCATAGCAGGTTGTTGAGGATACCTGAGCCCTCCCAAAAAGGACACATTGGACGCCCAAATATCTCAAACAATGAAGTCAGATTCATGCTTTTAAATTGCCCTGCAACTAATAGGTTGGACTAAAACCTGGTGTTGTCAGACGTTTTACTAATTTGATTGACAGACACTGATGTTAACAAGTTAGTAAACCTTTGTTGTTAATGCAAATGAATGAAAGAATAAGAAGCTTTTTCAAAGCATTAGAAATCTTCGACAATTGCTAATAATTGGGTAAATGTGTACTTTAAAAAAAAATGTTGTTTCAGAAAAGTTAAAGCTCAACAATTGTGGTTTGTATATATTTAAGACACTCCCTTAAGAGCTGCAATGCACAATTTTTCTCTAATTAAAGCATTGGTGGGGCTTACCAGTTGGTTGCATGTTACCTTGCTGTGTTGTCATTCACCTCCAGGCACTAAAAAGTTTTGATTCAGAATAAGTGATCAATAGAACATGCACGTCAATGAAGCATCCTTTCTGAAACACAATGTTGATTTAGAAATCATAGACACAGAGATAAGTAAACACATTATTACCCTATGATGCTAGGCTATAAACACAAGGCATATTAAATCCCTTGGATTTCAGTTGTCACCATTGTTACAGCCTGGTCGCAGCACCCTGGATTAAGAACAAATTGCTCCCAACCACTATTCTCTCACATCCTGCTGGGAAGTGCTTGAGTGTGAACATTTGTACCCTTATTAGGTTTACGCAGAAAGAATAGCAGCTTGCTGGGACACAAAGGCAGTTGAACAGAACTCAAATTCCATTGACTGAGTGTTATTGGGAGAGGAAGAAAATTGAAGGAAAGGAATAGATACAAGCGAAAAGCAAAAGGAAACATCAACTACAATAAATCTAAAACAACAAACAGTAAATATTGGAAGCATTGAGCAGGGAGGATGATATTTGGGGCTGGAACAGAACAGAACAGTTGATCTTTTGGGTGTAGAACCTTTATCAAGACTGGAAAATGGCATGAACAAACATTCACCAACTGAAAAGGAAAATAAAAATTGCAAATGCTGGAAAGATACATCAGACAGCATCTTGGGAGAAAACAAATGTTAGAGCTCAGTCCTCCTTCAGAATTTCATAAAGGTTTTTTCAAAATTCAGTCAAGGTTTATGCCCAAAATAGTTGTGAAAATAAACTTGCATTCAAGTAATACTTTCCCTCAGAATATACTACAGTTCTTTACAGCCAAGAACAGTCATGAGCTTAATATAGGTGTGTATGAACAACCAGCATGCACATATCCAGATCTCACATAAACTGCACTGAGGCAAGTATCCAAATACACTGTGGTTTTGGTTGAGGGATAACTGCAGGCCTGGACATCTCCCCTGTTCTTGAAATAGTGCCACGGGACCTTTAAATCATTATGAAGGGCAGACAGGCTTTGGTTTAACATCTCATCTAAAAGACATCTCCAGAGTGACCCACTGATCTGCATGCAGTGCTGGAATTTCGATTATGTGCTGAAGACTCTGTGGACTGGGGCTGGTGCGCACGCACTCTTACTCAGAATGCTACCACAGAGATGAGATGGAAACTTAAGTTATAGAACTTATTTTCTATTGGCTTTCGTTTCACATCTCACCAAAGACAATATTTTCAACAGAGTGGCTCACAGACTGCAGTGCTGGACTTTCCTGGAATTGTATGCTGAGCACATCATGGGTTGGACCTGGTTGCACACACAGTCTTCTGACTCAGAATGCTACCAAGGAGATGAGGACAGACAGATCTTACAGAGCATAATTTCTGTAAGTGCTGAGGGGACCATCATATTCCCAGCAAGTGAAATATAAGGTCAAAAGTGGTTTTAAAGATTTCAGTATGTGTGAACTTTATGAGCAATTTAGGGAATATTTAACAGAACAAATTCTTTGTAAGACAACATGCCACATTGAGTCATTTGGCCTTGTGTCCCAAATGGGTTTGAAGTGACCATATAGTTGACCAAGCGGTGGCACAGTGGTTAGCACCGCTGTCACACCATGCCAGGGACATGGGTTCAATTCATGACTTAGGTCACTCTCTGTGTAGGGTCTGCACATTCTCCCGTGTGTGGGTTTCCTCCGAGTGCTCCACTTTCCTCCCGCAAACCGAAAGACGTGAGGTTAGATGCACTGGCCATACTACATTCTCCCTCAGTGTACCTGAACAAACGCCGGACTGTGGCGACTAGGGGATTTTCACAGTCACTTTATTGCAGTGTTAATGCAAGCCTACTTGTGACAGTAATACATAAAAAACCTAGTTGCTGGTTAGTTAAAAGCAAAATACTGGAATCTGAAACAAAAACAGAAAATTCTGGAAAATCTCAGCAGGTCTGACAGCATCTGTGGAGAGAGAAAAGAGACAACATTTTGAGTCTAGACAAGCCTGCCTCAGTGAGATGAGCAAGTGTAATTTGCTGGTTGGACCTGGCCAGCCCCATATTGGCAAAATGGGCACTAAGTGAAAACCTCTTTCAGGGGGTTCCTATGGTCATCTCCACAGCAGGATAAAGTCATGGAAACAGAATGCTACAGTGCAGAAGGAGGCCATTCAGACCATCAAGTCTGCACCCATCACGATCCCACCCAGGCCCTATCCCCTTAACCCCATCTATTTACCCTGCTAATCCCCCTGAAACTAAGGGGCAATTTACCACGGCCAATAAGCCTAATCATATTCCAGAGCATTGCTCCTTGTCTTACAGTGGGCTGTAGTTAGCCGGTTGCTGGACAAGGGGGATAAATAAATAAAGGAGTGAGTGAGAAAGTAGGCCCGGTTGCTAGGACACGGCCAGGTCGCTTAACGACGCCGCCGCGGGCGCGCTGCACGCCGGTCCGAAACAAAACGCAGCGGCAAAGGCCGGGACCCGATTCAGCGGTCGGACCAATGGGCGTGCGGAGCGGTGGCGGGCCGGCCAATGGGGATAGAGCAGGGGGGCGGGGCCTGTCCCCGGGAGACCGCTATGTGTGACGGTGCCCGGGGCACTGGCCGCTCTATTCGGCTGTACGGCAGGAGCGGCGAGCCGGTTGAGGAGAGCTCTGAGTGTACACTGCCCAGTCACTCATTCCCAGGCGGAGCATCATTAAAACAGTAAGAGTTCACACATTGGGGGTGGGGGAATGTGCTTATAAAAAAAATCCGTTAAAGATACCGGAGAGGAAAGGAATTCCCCTGGGGTGAAGTGGGCGCGGTAAGGTAACGGTTGCAAGGTTTTTTTTTCCTGTTCATTATTCAAAAAGCGTTTTGTTGGTCGGGGAGGAGGGAGGTAAAAGTACCCTTTTTCTTTTCAGAGGGAACGCGCCTCTTTATTTCGAGTGTGGTGGGAGATGTGCCGATGTGTTGGTCTTTGGGCGGGAGGGAGATGCTGCCTTGTTGTAATCCACGCTGCGAGTGAAGGGCGGCAGGGGGTGTGAGTGAGTGAGACAGACACGCACTGGCCCGGCGTGAGCCTGCCAACCCCACCGGGCCTGGGGCAAACCTTCTCCCACTCCCACCATCCCTCCCCTCATTTCTCTCCACCAAATCCCCCTCCTCCCCCCACCCCCCATTTCTCTCGACTGCACACACTGCCCAAACCCCCCCCTCCCCCCACCCCGCACTTCGCTGGAGTCAAGGTTGTACAGAATAGAGGTAAGCGATTACCTTTGTAAAGATTTTCGCGGGCTTTGTAACGGTATTTCTGCTTTAAAAAAAGTTAGACAAGAAGTGGGCCGTGGGGCTCTTTGGAAAGGGGATTGCTTTACCGCGCAAAGTTTAAAAGGAGAATTGCTGTAGACAGCGGAGTGAGAGGGAAGCAGAGTGAGCTGTAAGGGCTTTGTATCACAGGGCTTGGGAGAAAAGGACCAGGTAAGTTTAAATTCTTAACTGTGTTTAGACATCACTAAGAGACTGTGATGGAGGGGGCATGTGATGTGCTGTTTCTGTAGGGTGTGGGAGCTGGTGGACCCCAAGGTCCTGCCCAGTGACCATGTCTGCAGTAAGTGCTGGTTGCTTGAGCTCCAGCTGGAAGTAGATGAACTGAACTCTGAGCTTCAGACACTGAGGCTCATCAGGGAGAGGGAGTGTAAACTGGATAATGGGGTACAAGAGATTCACACCCCCTAGACTGGCTAACTGAGGGTCAGGAACAAGGTGGTGCTGCTGAGGGGAGGCAGGTGGGGGGACCCAAAGGCCTCAGCCTCTCAAGCTGCACAACAGGTTTGAGATTCTTGCTCCCGGTGTGGACAAGAATGAGGGCTGTAAGGTTGATGAGCAAACTGCCCACAGTACAGTGGTGCAGACACAGGACAGAGAGGAAGAAGTAATGAGGAATGTAGTGGTAATTGGGGATAGTGTGGTTAGGGGTATAGGTACTGTCCTTTGTCACAATGATAAAGAATACAGAAGGGTGTGTTGTCTGCCTGGTGCTCAGGTCCAGGATGTCTCATCTGGAGTGGGAGGGTGAGAATCCAGTTGTTGTGGTGCATGTGGGTGCCAATGACAGGCAAAATGGGAACTAAGGATCTGCAGAGGGAGTATGCAAAGCTGGGAATCAAATTAAAAAGCAGAACTGACAAGGTGATTATTTCTGGATTACTACCTGAACCACGTGCAGGTGGGTGTAGGGTAAATAGGATTAAAGAGATGAATGGGTGGTTCAGGGATTGGTGTGGGAGGAATGGGTTTGAATTTATGGGGCATTGGCACCAGTATTGGGGCAGATGGGATGGTCTTTGTCTGAACTGTGCTGGGACTAGAGTCCTGGCAAATTGTTTAACTAGGACTGTAGATAGGGCTTTAAACTAAGTGCAGGGGTGGGAGACTTTAAAATATCTAAAGTTAAAGAGAGGGTTCAGGCATGGGAAAATGTTGATGTCCCAATAATAAAGGGAGTAGGGGGCATGAGAAAGGTTGGTAGTGTCCCTTCAAATAGGGTCCAGACAAAGGCTGGGATAAAGACACTTTACCTGAATGCACGAAGCATTCGGAACAAAGTGAATGAGCTGGTGGTGCAGATCAGCACAAATGGATATGATCTGGTGGCCATTATGGAAACGTGGTTGCAGGGTGACAGGGACTGGGAGCTGAATGTCCAGGGGTATTAAGTGTTTAGGAAGGATAGACAGGAGGAAAAAGGGGTTGTGGTAGCTCTGCTGATTTAACGATAATGTCAGGGCGGTAGTAAGGGAAGATATAGGCTCCAAAGAGCAGAACGTGGAATCGTTGTGGGTGGAGATAAGGAACTGTAAGGGGAGGAAGATGCTGGTGGGTGTGGTCTATAGGCCCCCAAATAATAACTTAGAGGTGGGGTGGGCTTTAACAAACAAATAAATGATGCATGCAGAAATGGAGCAGCAATAATTATGGGGGATTTCAATCTGCATATTGATTGGTTGACCCAAGTCGGACGTGGTGGGCTTGAGGAAGAGTTCTTGGAATGCTGTCGGGATAGTTTACTTGAACAGTGTGTGACGGAACCAACGAGGGAGCGAGCATCTTAGATCTGGTGTTATGTAATGAGGCAGGAAGAATGAGGGATCCTCTTGGGACGAGCGATCATTGTATGGTTGAGTTTTTGATGCAGGTGGAGGATGAGAAAGTAGGGTTCCAAACATGTGTCCTCTGTTTGAACAGAGGGGAGTACAATAGGATGAGAGTGGAATTGGCAAATGTAGATTGGGGACGCAGATTGGTTGGTAGGACTGCTGAGGAACAGTGGAGGATCTTTTAAGGAGATCTTTTTCGGTGCTCAGCAGAAATATATTCTGATGGCAAAAGGAATGTAGGAGAAGGGATAACCAGCTGTGGTTATCGAAGGAAATAAAGTACTATTAAATTAAAAGCTGATGTGTTCAGAGTGGCTAAAAGTAGTGGACGATTAGATTGTTGATTTTTAAACCTTTCCCAAAGAATGACTAAGAAGTTAATAAAGGAAGGATAGTCTATGAAGCTAAACTAGCACTGAAAATGAAAAACGACTAAGAGTTTTTACAAATATATAAAGAGGAGGAGGCTGGCTAGAGTGAATGTTGGACCCTTAGAGGATGAGAGGGGGGATTTAGTAGTGGGAGATGAGGAAATGGCAGAGGCCTTAAATAAGTTTTTTGCCTTGGCCTTCATGGAGGAGGATGCGAATAGTTTGCCGGATATTAAAGATAGAAGGATGGTAGGAGTTGAGGGCCTGAATGCGATTACTGTCACTAGAGAGCTAGTGCTTGATGGACTGACGGTGGACAAGTCCCCAGGACTGGATGGAATGCATACCAGGGTTCTGAAAGAAATGGCAGAGGTGATAGTGGATGCCTTAGTGATTATTTACCAAAATTCGCTGGATTCTGGGGAAGTGCCGGAAGATTAGAAAACGGCTAATGTTACGCTGCTGTTTAAAAAAGGTAGCAGACAAAAGGCAGGGAATTATAGGCCGGTTAGTTTAATGTCTGTAGTTGGAAAAATGCTTGAATTCGTCATCGAAGAAGAAATAGCGAGGCACCTGGAAAGGAATGGTTTGATAGAGCAGACGCAGCATGGATTCGTTAAGGGGAAGTCATGTTTGCCAAATTTATTGGATTTCTGAGGATGTGACTAGTGCGGTAGACAGAGGGGTACCGGTGGATGTGGTGTTTCTCGCTTTTCGAAAGGCGTTTGATAAGGTGCCTCACAAAAGGTTGCGCCAGAAGGTTAGGGTGCATGGAGTTGGGGGTAAGGTGTTAGTGTGGACAGAGGATTGGTTGTCTGGTAGGAGGCAGAGTTGTTATCAATGGGTGCTATTCTGATTGGTGGTTGGTGACCAGTGGAGTGCTGCAGGGATCAGTGCTGGGGCCTCAGCTATTTACCACTTGTATAGATGTTCTGGAGAAGGGGGCTGTGTGGAGGGTGACGAAATTTGCTGATGACATGAACATGAGTGGAAAAGCAAATTGTGTGGATGGTGTGGAAAGTCTGCAGGGGGATCTGCATAGGCTGAGTGAGTGGGCAAGGACCTGGCAGATGGAGTACAATGTTAGCAAGTGTGAGGTTATCCACTTTGGTAGAAATAATAGGAGGGATTACTATTTAAAGGGCGAAAAGCTGTAGCATGCTACAGTGCAGAAGGACCTGGAGGTCCTTGTGCATGAGTCACTAAAACCCAGTCTGCAGGTGATCAAGAAGGCAAATAGAATGCTGGCCTTTATTGCAAGCGGGATAGAATATAAAAGCAGGGAGGTCTTGCTGCAACTGTACAGGGTACTGGTGAGGCCGCAGCTGGAGTACTGGTCGCTGTACTTGCGCAAGGATATATTGGCCTTGGAGGGAGTGCAGAGGAGGTTCACTAGGCTGATACCAGAGATGAGGGGGTTGGACTATGAAGAGGGACTAAATAGACTGGGTCTGTACTCGTTAGAGTTTAGAAGGATGAGGGGAGATCTTATAGAGACACATAAGATAATGAAGGGGATGGATAGGGTAGAGGTGGAGAGATTCTTCCTGCTTAGAAAGGATAGCAGGACCAGAGGGCACAGCCTCAAGATAAGTGGGTGGGGGGGGGTGCAGTTTAGATCAGAGTTGAGGAGGAACTTCCTTACTCAAAGGGTGGTGAATCTCTGGAATTCCCTGCCTGTTGAAGTGGTGGAGGCTACCTTGCTAAATATATTTAAGACACAGGTAGATAGGTTTCTGATAGGGGAATTAAGGGTTATGGGGAGAAAGCAGGAAAGTGGAACTGATCCATCTCAGATCAGCCATTATCTTATTGAATGGCAGGGCAGGCTCGAAGGGCTAGATGGCCTACTCCTGCTCCTATTTCTTCTTAAAACCTTTCTTCCCCCCCCCCCCCCCCCCAATTCCACTCCAGCTGCCTCCACTCTCCCCATCTGCAATACAAACAAACAATGAAACGTTTTTCCAGAGAGATGCATAAAAAGGAGTAATGCTGGGGAGAGTTTTAGTTTTAGGGGTGGGAGTTTGAGCTTGTCACTAGACAACACAGTAGCTTATATCGAGAGTGCCTTCGAACATGCCAAAGTTTGCTCAAACAAAATTTGACACTGTCAACTAAGGCAGCTATTATGGCATATTGATTTAAAGTAGTGGTAGATATTTAAAAAGCATGTTAAAAGACACAATGGATAAAATTCCAGAGTTTGTAAGCTAATAATGCTGGAGGAATTTAAAATGTTGGGAAATGGGATAGATTGGAATGAATTTTAAGGGGATAAAGATTTGAACCATTTAAAGAATTTTAATGTTTTTTTTAAATAATTTATAACTAGGTAAAAGCAAAATACTGCAGATGCTGGAATATCCCAGCAGGTCTGATGGCATCTTTGGGGAAAATAGAGCCAACATTGAGTCTCTGACCCTTTCAGAGCTGTGAAAGTCATCTAGACTCAACGTTGGTTCCATTCTCTTTCTCCACAGATGCTGTCAGGCCTGCTTGAGTTTTCCAGTACTTGTGTTGGATATTTATAACTATATATAACTAATTCTCCCTGTCCAATGGAGCATTAAGTAGTTCAGAGCACAAAAATCATTTGGGAAATAAACACTACTGTTCTTCTCTTAGATGTCATCCCTTCAATGTATTTTTTGGTTTGGTTCAGTTCAATTCTGGATCCATTCAGTTGTTTGACTCTTTTTGTAATTAACATTTTTGGTCTCTGCCAGGTAAAACCATGTCTGAAAGAAAAGCTGTAATTAAAAATGCTGACATGTCTGAAGACATGCAGCAGGAAGCTGTGGAATGTGCTACCCAAGCACTAGAGAAATACAACATTGAAAAAGACATTGCAGCTTACATCAAGAAGGTGAGAGCATTGCTACTTCAGTTATGATGCACTACAGGCCAATTGGGTTGGATTGAATATTGTTGAGCTGGCCTTTTCCACCCTGCAGATATACTGCTTATGATTTGGAGTGAAAGCCCAACCCCATCTGATGTAGTAACAATGCAGTCAAATGTACTGGAATTGAATTTAGCATTTTAAGAGCCAGTGTTACAATGCTGAATTGTCCTGTACCCAGCTGAACTTGATTATCATTTCTCCTGACTTTTTAGACAGGAAGTAACAACCTTTATGCATTCATGAGTCCTGGATCCTTTCTATCCTCTGGGTGAAAATGTCTTTTCCTCATTTTCCCCCCTTAAATCACCTTAATCTATTCCTCTACCAAAGGAAATTTTTGCCCACTCTAAGCAGACTGAGAAGATTCCTCAGCCTCCTCTTCCAAGGAAAACATCCCAGCCTATCCAGTCTTTCCTTGTGCCTGAAACATCCTTGTAAATCTCTTCCATACCGTGCAATACAATTAAATCCTTTCTGTAATGTGACCAGTAAACTGTAAAGGCTACTCAAGTTATGGCCTAAGTAGTGTTCTGTACAGCTCCATCATAACCTCTATTCTTTCATTGGCCAAGGAAAATATTCTTTAAGCCATTTTGACTGCCTCATGAACCTGTTTTGCTACCTTCAACAATGGACACATGCTAATTTCCCTTTCTTCTCCACATCCATGTCCTCACATTTATTAGGTACTCCTTTGCATTTTGACGTCCACCAAATGTCACCTCATTTCTCCAGACTGAATTCAGTTTCTGTCCAGTTTGATCAGTCTGCTGATATCTTTTCTCCTCACAACCAACTATGCTGCCAATTTGTGTAATGTGCAAACTTCATGTCCCTTATATTTAACATTTGATTTGAGGTTTGTATTTCAACTCAACTAGACTAAACCATGACAGTATACTGTTATCCAGTTATTGTAATAGGACTTTGTTGTTGCTGACAAATTATTCCAAATGGTGTTGTGAACAATTGTTCATGAACATGGTTCAAGATTATAGTGACACCACAGTAGTTGAAATATATAGTTATCAGTTCTAAAACTTATTGAATTTGAAAGCCTATATCAGTTCATTCATAGGACTTGGAAATAGCTGAAGGAAATGTGAAGTTTTTGCTAATGATTGTTATCTACACTGTTATCTTTCAACAGATGTTAATACATGAATAAACTGGTATTTGTGCATCTTCACTGCAGGGGTCTACTCACACATTGGAAGCACTAGTAGCTCTATTGAGTTTAATAGAATCATAACAATAAAGCCATTTGACCCACAGTCTGTACTGGTGTTTTATCCATAATGAATCTTGCAGCTTTTGTCTCCATCTCCTGCCCACTCCTGGTTAATAGTCTCCATTTGCAATCAATCATTGTAATAAAGTAATACATTTCCACAATTAAACTACTCAATAAATGTTTCTAACCTCTTCCAAACCTTTTTGGACTTTCAATTTTGTAGGCTTACTCCCACCTGGTCAACCTGTGGGAACAACCTTTAATCTCAACTTTTACCACGTCATAGTTGGTAACAGTGAATTTTTTGTTTTCTCAGATTCTCGTACACATAGTCCCAAGTAGCCCAAAGATCTACGAAGCTTCACACTTTTGAATTCAATGCCATTAATTGAAAATGTCAAATTGTGCACACCTTTAATGGTGTAATCTATACATAAGTCCTTTTGCTTCTGTGCTCTGCCTCTTTCACTATTGCTTCAAAATTACCCCACTACACAATGTTCTGCATTAAACTTCACTAAACAGCTGTCTATCCATCCTGTCACAGTTGCGATGTGCTTTTTGCAAATGGAGTCTCAAATTGCAGTTACAGCATTGAAATCTGTTAATTGGCTGTCTTGTTAATACTAAACCCTCAGTCTTATCTTTGAACATTTGAGATTTAAAAAGGGATAATTCAGTAACATTTTTGTCCTCCAGACAAATATACTGAATTTATTATCTGATTTAGTAGGCCTATAACAAAGTAATCTTGATAATACATCATTCAGAAGGCTTTGTTGCATAAGAAGAATTAACTTAGCATTACTATTCAAAATGATGCTAGATAGTTCAGAATATATTCCAGTACTCCGATCCACTAAGTAGAAAAGTTACTGGATCTGAGGTGAAGAGGAGTAATTGTGCATGTCTTTTTTTGGGCATCTTAATATTGAGCATGGAAATGAAGCAACCTATTCAATTTTACTTGGGCTGCTAGTTCTTGCAAGAGCAAGAAAGATTAACATCTAGGATGCAGTAATGATTCAAAATGAACACTATTTTCATATTGCTTATGGAGTTGTTTTAATGTAGCTAATTTACTAAAATTCTTAATTTGTTTTTCAGGAATTTGACAAGAAGTATAATCCCACATGGCACTGTATTGTGGGTAGAAACTTTGGCAGCTATGTGACTCACGAAACAAAACACTTCATCTATTTCTACCTGGGCCAGGTGGCCATCCTCCTTTTTAAATCTGGCTGAAGAGGATGAACAATTTGGTTTCAAATGCAGTTGATCCAAGTAAAAGACTATAAATAAAATTTGTTTTTGACCAACCTCCAAAAGGGAAACATGAGGAAGAATGTGTCCAGTGTAATTTCCAGCATGGTGAATCCAAATTTCAAGCTGCTTTCTTTCCTCATCCCACCCCACCAAGTCCTCCTACAAAGGGTCACTGTTTTCTGGTGACTTGTATTTATTTTCTGTCTTAATTTCCAACATTTCCAATTCAATAAACAAGTTTTGATACCACTTCTTGTCAGTTGCATGTTTTTAGGCTTGCATTCTGCTGGATAGTTTCATTGTCTTTGTATGTTCATTATTCTTCCCTCCCATACTAATTTAGAATTAACAACAAAGTTGCTGATTGCCTTCATAAATTTGAACTGTGGATACAGCCCATAAATGAATAGATCATCTGGCCAAGTTTTACAGGTGAGACTTGCTTACAAATAAGAGCTAAATTACTTATTCTTGGTTATCTCTATAAACATTAGATGTTCAGTGATTGAGTAGGAGTGAAAGGCACAATAATGCAGCAACTGTAAGAAGCCTGATGCTACAGGGCTGTTGGGTCTATAGCTGCATCTTTGTGTAATGGCTGTATCTTCACCCTATTGCAGCTCACCTAAACTGGAGCAGTGCAAAGGACTGAGGACTCTGCTCCCAGCAAGAGTGCTTGTGAATTACCTGCTCCTAGCCAGCTGGAACAACATTGTCCCTCTGCACATGAACTAAATGGAAAGCAAAGCTACCTTCTGCCTGGTCTAGATACAAGAATTCTATTTGTTATCCAATAACTTGCTAGAAAGTATAATGAATAACAGGGATATGATAATGATGCCACTGGTTTGATTGCCATTGTTATGTATCTAAATACATCTCATAGTTCTTTAGCTATGTTAATTGCATTCATATTGTACATTTAACAAGGTAACCAAGTCTGAGGTATGTCAAAAATGGACCATTAACTAGAAGCATAACTAAAAAGGATTCTAAAGCTGGGAATGCATACTACAGATAGTGGAATGGTAATTTTCAGTAGAGTGGAAGGCATGTAGGGCAAGAGGTAGGTTAATGACTTAAGAATTTTGAATCCAGTGAAGAGTCTGATAGAGACTTGAAAGGTTTTGAATAATGGGATTGCTGGACATGTAATCAAATACAGGAAGCTGGTGGAAAAAGATGTAGATCCTAGAGGAGATGAAAGGATGAGATCACTGAAGTGCAAATGAGCCCAACTATCACATCAATTACAGCTTTAGAATATTTAGTTTTCTCCATCAAAATGGGATGCCATGACAGTAGCCTTACTGAAATATTGCCATCATCACTATCCTTTTATGCAGCTTCAAAAATTGAATAAAATGCATCACTACATTCAAATGCAAACATAGCCTATTCATAGTGACATTTGCTGTCCAATTGTGAATGTAAAAAGTGGTACGAGTTAGTCATATTCCACTTACAATGTAACATAATCTGCAGTCTGGCTAGATGTATTTTATTACAAAGGCAACAAAAGCTTGGCAGGAGGAAATCGTATCCATCTTGGAACAGGTCATGCTGTGAGGCTGAAATATTGATCATACACTTCATGTTAATGAATTAATGCACATTTAAAGCAATTTGTGGCACTAATAGTAGTATCACCAAGGTACACTAACTTTGACTTTCACTGTCAAGTACACAGGCCAGAATCAAGGCATTTGGACAATGTCAGTACAACAACATGTTTTGTTCATCCTGATCTCAAGATCAGATCACTGATGAATACAGACTAAAATTACTTGGCCTATCAAGTTGCCAGAGATCTTCCATCATTAAATTGACAATGATTTGGTGGCTTTTGTTTGCACACTAAAGATGTGTTCTCTAGCAATACTAAATACTATCTGCCATATTAACTTATTCTGTGGTTTGTGTGACAATAGTTTATATAACATCTTGGGGCATGCAACCTAAACAAATAAAGCTTTGGATTTTGTCTTCTTAGTCTGCACAGTGCCACCACTCCATTTCTGATAGAGGTAACTATTTTATGGGGTAGGATTCCTATCTAGCCCTGAGATGTATCTGGATCTTGACTACATCAGGTGTATGATTACCAGGATTTGTCAAGAAAGTTGTACCTTTGCAGAAGAGACATGACTTTTTTAAAAGCAGTGAGCCAATATCCTCTCACCAACGTAAATGCAACACACTATGGATGCTAGAAATAACTGAAAAATGCTGCAAATACTCAGTAAGTCATCCTGTATGACATGAAAAATAAAAGGTGAATGTTTCAGCCTTTCCTGAAACATGAACTATCTCCACAAATTCTGCCTCCTCTGCATATTTCAATGGTGAGACAGAGTACAGGAAAGAGGAATTGGGTGAACTGGTGTGACAACAATAATTTCTTCCTCAATGTCAACAAAACAAAGATTGTCATTGACTTCAAGCAACGTAGTGGAGGATATGTTCCTGTCTACATCAATGAGGACAAAATAGAAATGAGAGCTAGTGTCCAGATCACCAACAACCTGTCCTGGGTCCCACCACACTACTATTATAGTTGAGAAACTAGAGGCATTGGTGAGCCTTCTTAGAAGACTAAAGGAAATTTGGCATGTCTGCTATGACTCACAGATGCACCATAGAAAGCATTCTTTCTGGTTGCATCACAGCTTGGGATGGCTCCTGCTGTGTCCAAGACTGCAAGAAACTACAAAGGGCTGTGAATGAAGCCCAGTCCATCCCACAAACCAGCCTCCCAACCATTGACTCAGTCTACACTTTGTGCTGCCTTGGAAAAGCAGCCAGCATAATTAAAGCCCCCCATGCACCCTGGCCATACTCCATCAGGAAAAAAGAGATACAAAAGTCTAGACATGTACCATCTGACTCAAGAACAGCTTCTTCCCTGCTGTTAGACCTTTTAAATGGACCTACCTTGCATTAAGTTGATCTTTCTCTACACCCTCACTGTGACTGTAGCACTACATTCTGCACCCTCTATGGATAGCACACAAACAATACTTTTCACTGTATGTTAATACGTGACAACAATAAATCAATTCAGATGTTAACTACTTTTATCCCATATCCTCTATTGTTTCCTACTTGCCTTTGCTTTGTTCTTGAAGTATTTTAAAACCCACTCACTTTTTTTCTCTCCCCATTGCTTTCACCAGACTGGAATAGAGCAGCAATAACAACAATCTAACTTCTTGCCTATCCTCTCATTCAAGGACACCTGTTAAAATTAAAAAAAAATAATCACTGTGGACCAACAGAAATACGGCTCTGGTCTTTCTCCTGTTCTTTCAATTGACTACTGTCCATAAATTGAAGAAGTTAGTGGGGACTCATTGCAGTTTGTGATATGAGACAAGAAATGTTTAAACAACAGCATATGGAACACCAGTTGATATTGCAGGTCGTGAATGAATTGTTACTTTCCCATAAAGGGACACTAGTAAATTCTAGAAATGTTAAAGACTCCCACTTAATATCCGGTCTTAGAATCTCCACAGATAGGACTTTAAAACTAGTCTAATCCATGGAAAGTGCTGTCGAGATTTAATTTACAAAATATTTATGTCAAGCTGTAAATTCTTTTTTCACTTCAAGTCACTGAACAAAAGGAAGAAAACCAGCTTTAGAGGGAACTAGCTAAACAATTTGATACATCCTGCCCACATTCCGTTTCTTCTTAATTACCAGCAATTTGTATCCAGGCATTAAAATGTCTTGGCCCAAAATTAGAAAACACATTTGTTCAAGTCATTTGACAGAGGTCAGAGTTTTGAGCACTTTGAATGGTAACCTTGTTTCTGTGGCCATACCTCTGATTGGGAGGTCAGCTTAGACCAACTAATTTCAGCTAATGAATTTGCAACCTAAAAAGAAACTTAGATGATTTGACTGTGTGGCAGTACACTATTTAAGAAACAAAACATAAAAATGTCCACAATGCACTGTAGGTACAATATAGTTAAGGGAGAGGTGGCTTCATTATTTCAAAATCATAATTTTCTTCCCATCCTCTGCCTTGCAGGGCCACAGCAGTGGCTGCCTTTATTGGTGCCATCTTGCAGCCATTTAGGAGTAATTGAAAATACCTCCTTCCCCAGCACAAATAAAACAAAGCAATGTAGCTTCTGGCTCCTGTGTCAGTTACTTTTTCTCTATAATTAGAGGGAGGCTTGCTGCTAGGCATAAAACCTATTTGTTGGATGTCCAAAGAGGGAAGCACACAGAAAATAAGCTGAGCGGTGAGATATGCCCTCTCCTGTCTTGTGGACGTCACATTTACCCCCTACTTGTGGACCCTTATGTCAAAAGGGAGAAGACTGGCATTATGAATCACCTCTACTGTCAAGCTAACCTCACCCTATGTGTCTCATCATAAGAGTTACATGAAATGGATGGAAAATGTCATAAATTCTATTCATTTAACTGTTCCAGGTTAACTAAATTGTCTATTCACTTATAGGCCCAATTCTTGATATGATAGAACGTACATTCAGTCTGTTTAACACACAATCATGGGGTACATTTTTCTGTGACATGTAGAAGATTCACTCGACTGATTCCTGGGGTGGAAAGGTTATCCTATGAGGAAAGGTTGGATAGGCTAAGCCTGTACCTGTTGGGAGTTTAGAAGAATGAGAGGTGATCCTGAGAGTGCTTGACGTTAACTACTGAAAAGGATGTTTCCTCTTCCGGGAAACCCAAGAATTTATTGGACAGGGTTTGAAAGGGGTCACCCACTTATGGTTGATGAGATTTTTTTTCCTCTGACGATGGTGAGTCCCTTCCTCAGAAAGGCAAAGTAATTGAACATTAAGACTTAATTAAAATTCTTGAACAACAAAGGTGTCAAAAGGTATAGGGGGCAGGGAGGAAAGTGGAGTTGAGGCTGTATTCAAATCAGCCATCATCTTATTGAAGGGCAGAGCAGATCACATGGTCTGAAAGGCCTGTTCCTAATTCATATGTTTGTGTGCACATAAAGGCTTCGTGGTTAAATCCATGGCTCTCTCTCATTTACTTAGATACAAAGCATGAAGATTAGAAAGGGGATAAGGTTTTCTTACAGAAGGGATGTCTGCTGTGGAATCCAAATGAAATTTCTCGGGTCAAAACTCAAAACACAGCAAAATCTACTAAAGAAACCAAATTCCTGCACCAGAAACTATCTGAATGTTGCTAGATCGGTTCAGAATGTCGCATTATAGAGACAAGGGTGAAGCTCAGTGTCCCTCACGTCCAGGAAAGCACTTGACCTCTGCCAGTCATCACATGGGCACACAGATGAAGTTAGCAACTCAGCATGAGAAACAGAAAAAAAAATTACGAATCCAAATCTGAGGATTTCACATAGTGAATAGCGCAGCATTAGGACTACTGCAAACTCGTGTGCCATCATTCTACAACAACTTCCATTTACATTGTGCCTTTAAACTAGCAAACCATTCCAAGGCACTTGCCAGTTCACAGTTCAACTGGCTCTTCACAATTCTGTCCTGTATGCCGATTATTTTAACAGTTTACACTGTGGTAAGTTCTGCAGTCCCAATTATGTACAGGAATACAGCTAAATAACTCCTGACATTCTTATTTATTGATATGTTACACAGAAGCAAACATTAATAGTCTCTTATTTGTACAAGTAACCTAGAAATCCCAAAGAAATGGAATTCTTGTTTTTATTTAATTAAAAAGTGTATTTCTTGAGTACATCTCAGGTTTGGAAAGGTTATCTGCTATTCTTTGTGATTTGTGCAATGGCTAATGAGATTGTTAAGGTGGAGGCAGATTGACGGACTTATCGCGAATGACGAGTACTAAGGGGCAGAAAAAGACAATACTTGGAAGGTAGTCTCAAATACTAAACAAAAATAGTAATGAAAACATGTGTTTCTTATTTTTTGTCCTCTTCATAGTATTTTTCCAGACACTTGAGAAATAAAGTTGCTATCATTTTGCTAAGAACTATTGTGAACCGGGGTATTCATTTTACAGTGCACAGTAAGATCATTTCTACAAAGGCTACTTTCTAGAAACATTATCATGGGGCTACCAGTAAAAGACCCGCAAGTTTTCTAGAATCCTTTTGGATTATGTTTAGTCTTATAAGTTATTGCAATTATTTTATCTTATCTTCCCCAATCACAAGGGCATCAGGCCAGCCTAGAGAGTTATATGATAATAAAATCAACCACAATTAAATGCAGAGGAGGAATTAAATCCACATCGTTCATCACAATTACCTTTGATTACAAAAAAATCACAATGGTTCAATGGCAACAAGACAGTTGTTGCTGTATATGAAGCCCTTTGAAACATTCATTCAAGAAGTGTGTTGAAAGTATCATTCAAATCATTTTCACTTTTTAAAAAGACATGCATGTGCTCAATAGTATGCATCTTATGGTTTTAATTTTATGTCCATTTTGAAAATTCAACACAAATGCTGTTTTGCTTTTGCATTTAGAGAGCCTGATGGAAAAAATTGTATCATTTGGGAAGTTCAGCAATTATTTTTCAAAGATTTTTATAAAATGAAGCATTTTTACAGCAAATTATAATGATACATTTTAAAAGAAACAAAGGTAGTTAGAATGCCAATGAGCTAGGCATCAACACTGTTGGCCCAAAGACAAGTTTTTTTTGCCAGTCTCAGTTGTGAAAAACTTCACTTCTATTATGTTGGGAAGTCACTTAGCAGAGGCTTTTCACACAAGCCCATGCTTTTCTGCATGGAGAAACTCACATCAAGTATCAGATTTGCAGTAAAAATCTAATACACAGGCTTTCAACCAAAAGCTTAGGGTGCAGAAGACTGATTTACAAGTTATTTTGGTTCAAGTCAAGTATTAAGACATGGAGATTTGGGGAAAATGCAATATTTTATTACTTTGTACTGTTACATGAAGACAAGTTATACTTGAGTATATGCAAACTTAATTACTTTCTATATTCACTTTCTATTCAAAACATAAAGACAGCACATTTTGTTCCAGCCTTGACTCACTAAACATGAAGGATTAGAAAAATAAGGAAAATGCAAAAGATGATTATCACATAATTTACACTATCGTATAACTACATATTAGACAGTCAGCTCTGGAATACAAGGTGCAACCTATTACCTTACAGGAGTACCTGCTACTACCGAACTGGAGCGTCTATGCATAGCAAATCTGAATTTTACAACACATGGCCATCTTTAAAGAAAGATATGTCTGCTTGCTCCATGCTATTTGCTTCATTGTCATATTTTATAATCCAGAGAGTGCCTTTGATTTACAATTAAAGGCTTGTTGCCACATGTTCAATTAAAAGCTTCTATGACTACTAAATCATGCCTTGTGGGCTTGAGCTCCTTTGAAAGCTTAGAGGGCAATGCACCACATGGCATAGCACTAAGTTACATAGGTGTCAGACGTAAACATTTGTGGATAACTATACCAACAGTTACATCCATAAAAGCCTTTGGCCTGGGACAGTCTTGATCCTTATTAGTTATTCTGATGCTTTATGGAATATTGCATTTATCTGGTGGACTATTGTGCTTTTTAAATCGTTTTCTCAAATCATTAAAATTCAGCTGATCCCTAACCTGTTGTTTTTATGAATATTGATAGTCAAATCCGGAGGTTCACCCCTAAAAGCAAAACAAGGAGGTTAAAATTGCCAGAGAGCTGGAAGAGGGGAAGAATACTAGCGCTGGAGCATTCTTTGAGGAGACACTTACAAGTTGATATTAAAAAGCCTGTTGCTGATGGAGAGGCAGTGGAAACCCTTGACTGCTACCATCTAGAAAGATTAAGTTATTGCAATTATTTTCTCATCTTCCCCAATCACAAGGGCAGTAGATACTGGGAATACCACCAGTGGAAGTGCTTCTCCATCCCCATACTGACTTGGAAATATATCACGTTGTTTCACTGTTGCTGGGCCAAAATCCTGGAATTCCCTCCCCAATGGCACTATGGGTGTCCCTCAAAGATTAGAGGGATTCATGGCGGCAACTTACCACCATCTTCTGAAGCGAGCTAGGGATGGGCAATAAACTCTGGCCTAGCCAGCAACACCCATATCCCAAGAATAATTGGCTAATTAGCTCTTTGAAGAATTTACTATGCTACATACATAATTTGTATATAATTTAATTTTATTTGATCAATGGACAATTTAATATTCCTTTGGTATAAAACAGCATATTCACTAACTCAGCCACAAGAAAGTGCTGCAAAATGTACACAGCACACATTTTGGTTAGTTGTGTCACGTGGCCAGTGTTACATCTCAAAGGAAAATTCAGTTCTACCTTACTAGCAGATTAAGAATTTACATTACCCTTTCCACTCAAAATATGCCAAATCATTTAATTTGTTACAGACACTGACATTGCAACAATGACTACATGACATTGGCCGTAAAGCACTTGGATACGTTTGATGGTTATGGAAAGCGCTATGCAAAAAAAAAGGCCATTTTATTAAAGAGCAATCTGGTCAGGTAATCAGGACTTGTAGTGGGTGCTGTATTGGAACGGCAAAAGTATTTTCCACTTGAATTGAACTGTCACTTGAATACCACCAGAAAGGTGATGGACGGCAAGAATGTTCCAGGTGTATTTGCAAAAGTGCAAGCAACCTTTTGAAGGTTTAGTAACTAAATGCACCATATGATGTAGTATTAAACCACACCAAGTCTGGCCCTGTGTTGCTTTGATAAGCAGACTGAAGTTAAATCTTGCGTCACAAAGAAAAAAATCACATTGAATAATGCTGGGCAAGGACAAAAGAAAAGCTCTGGTAGAACAAAATGGACCTATATTCTCTGGTGTTCAGAAAAATGAGGGCAATCTCATTAAGATTGTACCTTTCAATTTAATAGAGCAAATGCTGAGACGTTGTTCAAGTCTAAAAATAGGGACCAGTGTCAAGATAAGAGGCTGGCCATTTAGACCTGAAAGTTCATCACTTAGTAGACTGATTATCTTCTGAAATTTTCTACTCCAGAAGATTGTCAATGATAAATTGAGCATTTGCAAGACTGAGATACATTTGACCACTGAGAACCAAAGGGTATAGGGATAGCAAAAGGGAAAGGCAAATGGAGTGGAGGAAGATTAGCTCTGAATGTGAAAGTAAGCTCCATGGGCTTTACCGTCACTCTTATTACACAAACAGGGTTTGTCAATTTTTGGCTGAATTGCTGTGCCACATTTCTCACCTTTAGTCACCTGGTACAGGGAGGGAATGGGTGTGGCAATCTGCAGGCAGGTCAGGTGATGTTCTGCTCCTGGGCCTGGAGCTACTCACAGGTCCGAGCGAGTTCAGCTCACAGGCAGCCAGATAACTGTCTTTTTCTTGTTGGTATCCCCGGAGGCATCAATGACATTCCAGGTGGTTTCCAACACAAGCTCAAAATCTTTTGGTGACCAATAGTCAATGCAAGATGTAATTATTTAACTGCCAGAAACAACATTATAGTTTGGAATGGTCAATTTCTTCAGTTCATGTTCAGATTAGTGGTGCCTCAATAAGAGGAGGCACTTGCTGTGTTGTCCCTCAGTTGCTAAAATAAAGATCTGCTTCAAAATGGAAAATTGATGTCTCATTGAAGCAATCTGATTCTACTGTATCACTGTCATTATTGTTTTAACAAAAGTCAGACTTAACTGTTTAACATAAGAAATAGGGTCTGGAATAGGTCCTGTTGCCTTTTGAGTTTGTTCCACCAAAATCATGGCTGATTTTCTATCTTACATCCACCCTTGCATATTATCCTTCAACTTCCTTCATACCCTTGACACTATAGTTAAGAAAGCCAACCAACACCTCTACTTTCTCAGAAGACTAAGGAAATTTGGCATGTCTGTTATGGCTTTCACCAGTTTTTACAGATGCATCATAGAAAGCATTTTTTCTGGTTGTACCACAGCTTGGTATGACTCCTGCTGTGTCCAAGACCGCAAGAAACTATAAAGGGTCATCATTTGGAATCAATGGGTGCTATTCTGTTGGCAGTTATTGACTAGTGGAGTGCCGCAGGGATCGGTGCTGGGGTCTCAACCGTTTACCAGTTACGTAGATGATCTGGAGGAGGGGGCTGAGTGTAGGGTAACGAAATTTGCTGATGACATGAAGATGAGTGGAAAAGCAAATTGCATGGAAGGTGCAGAGAGATCTGGATGGGCTGAGTGAGTGGGCGAGGACCTGGCAGATGGAGTATAATGTTAGCAATTGTGAGGTTATCCACTTTGGCAGAAATAATAGTAGGAGGGATTATTATTTAAAGGGCAAAAAGCCGCAGCATGCTACAGTGCAGAGGGACCTGGGGGTCCTTGTGCACAAATCGCAAAAACCCAGTCTGCAGGTGCAGCAGGTAATCAAGAAGGTGAATGGAATGTCGGCCTTTATAGCGAGGGGGATAGAATATAAAAGTATTCTGTACAAGGCACTGGTGAGACCGCAACTGGAGTACTGTGTGCAGTTTCAGTTGCCGCATTTGCAAAAGGATATAGTGGCCTTGGAGGGAGTGCAGAGAAGGTTCACTGGGCTGATACCAGAGATGAGGGGATTAGCCTATGAGGAGAGATTGAATAGACTGGGTCTGTACTCGGAGTTTAGAAGGCTGAGGGGGGGATCTTATAGAGACTTACAAGATAATGAAGGGGCTAGATAGGGTAGAGGTAGAGAGATTCTTCCCGCTTAGAAAGGATAACAGAACTAGAGGGCACAGCCTCAAAGGGGGGGGGGGGGGGGGGGGGGTGGAGGAGAGACAGTTTATATCAGAGTTGAGGAGGAACTTCTTCACTCAAAGGGTGGTGAGTCTCTGCCCATTGAAGTGGTGGAGGCTACCTCGCTGAATATATTTAAGTCACAGGTAGATAGGTTTCTGATAGACAGGGGAATTAAGGGTTATGGAGAGAAAGTGGAACTGATACACTTCAGATCAGCCATGATCTTGTTGTATGGCGGGGCAGACTCGAAGGGCTAGATGGCCTACTCCCGCTCCTATTTCTTATGTTCTTATGTTATGACATGAACAAAGCCCAATCCATCACTC
Source organism: Carcharhinus amblyrhynchos (assembly GCF_965287045.1). Taxonomy (NCBI): domain Eukaryota; kingdom Metazoa; phylum Chordata; class Chondrichthyes; order Carcharhiniformes; family Carcharhinidae; genus Carcharhinus; species Carcharhinus amblyrhynchos. Next base: position 41,024,991 of record NC_137343.1, on the reverse strand, counting down.
AAACCAGCCTCCCATCCATCGACACTGCTGCTGCCTCCGCAAAGCAGCCAGCGTTATTAAGGACCTCACTCACCCTGGACTTTCTCTCTTCCACCTTCTTCTGTCGGGAAAAAGGAAGTCTCAGGTCACGAATAGCTGACTCAAGAACAGCTTCTTCCTGGCTGCCATTAGACTTTTGAATGGACCTATCTTGTATTAAGTTGATCATTCTCTACATCCTAGCTATGACTAACACTACATTCTGCACTCTCTCCTTTCCTTCTCTATGATCAGTATGCCTTGTCTGTATAGCGTGCAAGAAACAATACTTTTCACTGTATGCTAATACATATGACAATAATAAAATTAAATAGTACCCAAAAATCTACTGATCTCTGTTTTGCTAAGAACATATGAAATAAATTCAAAGGAGAGCTTTACTCCTAGATTGCTATTAAAACGTCTACCATTCTAATTAGTGAATGGTGGTAGCATCCAGTATCCATTTGTGCACAAAACATAATTTGAATGCCAGAACCAAGAATAAAACAAGAGTGGTGGTTATTGCTTTCCAATTGCGCAAATCCTCTACTGAAAGAAAGTTACTTTATTGTGATGTGACGACTGCATCAGAATCCTGCATACCCACACTGGCCAATTCACTATTGAGGGTCCCACCTCAGTTGTCCATAACACAACCCCACAATACATAACTTTTAGAACAGTCATTGGTTTATCCAGCACTCTGCATTCCTTTTAGCATCGATCAATGAATTAAAACAGAATCCACCCATAGACATTGTCCCCATTCCCCCTCCAATGTTCAGCTCAGTGGAACTGCCCTTACTTAGGTACCTGCCTGATAATAACGGGACCATCTTTAGTAATACATTTTCCTCCCACTCCATACATTCTGCTCAGGAGGATCCATCCTTGGCTCTTCCTCACTTAAGTGCTTCCTCAAGGAGACTTTGCAGACTAGGGTCAGCTTCCACACGTATTCTGATGACATCAGTTTTACCAGTCCAACATTCCTCCCATTGCCTCTGTACCAAACTGCTAAATTGGGCCTCCACGAGTTGGAAAGGAAACCTAAACAGGGAAATAGGCTGCTTGACCACATCCTACCCATCGAAAGAAATGTCTGTCTGCTAGAGAGCTGGCAGCAGTGAACACTGGATAGTCTGCAAGAGAGCTGGCAGCAGTGAACACTGGATAGTCTGTGTGAAGGCAGCATCCCAACTTTGTCATGAGGACAATCTCCAATCTGCTCTACTCAGAGCAGATCTCTCAGTCCAAAACAAAGTATCCACGAGGTAGAGAGCATTAACAGCCTCCAAAATGGTAAACCATCACAATACTAAACTACTGTTTGGTGTTTTTCAGTCTGTGTTACCAAATTTCCCCAGACATTTTAAATTGGGTTCATCTTAGGTGTCTACACTCTTCTTCCAAATCATAAGGTGTCATTCTTGTTGAGCAGGTCAACCCATGTCTATTTTTGTTATAGTCTCTGGTCTGTCTGTTTGAGACATTGCTCATTCAAACACAGGAAGATCAGATCTCACTGAGGAAAGCAATAAGTTACTGATACAAAACCACTCGTCACTGCAAGAACACTCTAAATTGACTTTAAAAATAGATGTACAAAATCAAACTAGAAAAAAAATGTTTTATTCGGCATTAGGACATTTGAATATTTTCTATCAATCCTTCACTGTGTAAAGATAAATTCCTGCACACAAAAATTCTAAACTGCAGGACAACATGAAGTAAAAGTGCCCTGTGTTGACATCTACAAAAACACCATAACATACATAGGAGTAGAATATGCCATTTTTTCAAGTCCAGAACTAACCTGTTGGTTTTTGCCATAATTATATGTGTAAACATACTCCCTGTAAGGGGAGTTTGGTTTGAAGACTTCTCAAACTCAAAACCAGTCACCAAATTATCAGACCAGTAACGTAGGATAAATTTTGGTGAAAAGGAAAAGTGGCACATTTGCTCTGTCTCATTTAGATTCTGTAATCTTCTTCAGTTTGCAACAAGCATCATATTAAAGTTTATTTATTAGTGTCACAAGGAGGTTTGCATTAACACTGCAATCAAGTTACTGCGAAAATCCCCTAGTCGCCACACTCGTGTCTTTTGGGTACACTGAGGGGGAATTTAGCAACGTCGATGAACCTGACCAGCATGTCTTTTGGACTGCAGGAGGAAACCCCATGCAGACGGGGAGAACGTGCAGACTCCGTATCGACAATGCCCAAGCAGGGAATTGAACCTGGGTCCCTGGTCTTGAGGCAGCAGTGCTAACCACTGCACCACCATGCTGCCCCCTATTACTCAGAGCAATTCTAATGCCAATGCAGATCCTTAAGTTTTTACTCTTAAGATTTTTAAGGTGTTTGCATGCGTGCACACACAGATGAACTATCTCTTTCTCATCATCTGACCAATAAGCGAGAAAGGAAATGCAAAGTTCCAATTCAGCACATTTCACAGAAAATATTAAATGGCCAAATCCTTGATTTCTTAAAACATACAGAAATTTAATAGTCTAGTTTAATAAATAATCAGTCTGTGGCTGGCAAAGCTTGGATATCAGTGGCAAATTTATTTCCTTCATGCCGAAGGGCTTTACGCACTGATCATTAGAACAAATCTGGGGATACTGAAACAACATCCTCACAGAGGAAAAGCACATAGAACAGCAGCAGACAGTGTGCACTTGCACTTTTACACTTCAAACTGAGGTGAATATAAACCAGGTGATGTTGCAGCATAGTCCCCTCAGATTGCACTGATAGTTAATCGCGCAACAGTCTCACAATTAACTCAGACATAACTGCCAATATTACAGCAGCTTGGTGCTGGTGTGTGATAACTCACAGATTGCGTATCTGAGTCAATGGAAGCTATGTCTCACAGCAGGCAGCTGTTGATTTCTTCTCAGCCATTTCAAATTTAGAGTTTAAATCCAGAGTGAACGGCCACAATCCCTGATGTCCAGTTGTTATATTCCACCTTGTAAAACCCTGCATCCTCAATCATTCCTTTGAACTCATCCTGGAAAGACATATGTAAATGAAAGAGACCCCAGGCAAACATTACTTGCACTGCATCAAAATGTGACATAGCCCGAGAATGGAGACTAGGCTCCTCCTCAAAGAGAGGAAGATAAATTACCTCTCCAATCCCCACCTGGGGAGAGAGAGAGAGAACCAAGTGACACTCTTGCACACCTCTCAGCTGACAGTTAATATACTGATAAAGGGGAAGGTCAGCTGTGACTCAGTGGCAGCACTCTCACCTCTGGAGTCAGAAGGTTGTGGCATCAAATCCCATTCCAAGACTCAAGCACAAATTCCAGACTGAGACTACGATGCAGTAGAGAGGAAGTGCTGCACTGTCAGAGGTTTCAGACATTAGGAACAGGAGTTGGCCCTTTAGCGTCCCAAAACTCTGTATATTCACTGTTACCCTGCATACCCTTTTTGCCCCATTTCGTTTAATAATTTTTGTTAAAAAAAGTCAGATTTAAAACTATTGACTGAGCCAGTATCACAAGCTTGTGGAGCAGAGTTTCAAACTTCTAACATTGTGTGTGCAAAGGTGACTCCTAACTTCACACTGTAATGTCTGACTCTTAACCTATAGACTTTGTCCTTGACACCTCAAGCAACAGAAATAGTTTCTCTACCTACCATGTCGATTCCCATTAACATCTTGACAACTCTGAGCTAATCATTTCTGAACCTTCCAAATTCCAGGTAACACCACTAGTTTGTGTAATTTCCTGCATTTATAAAGTACTTCATTGTCTGTAAATTTGCTTGGGGCCCTGGGGTTGGGAAATGAGGTTTATAATGCAAGTTCATTATTAAAGAAAGCACTGATGCAGCTACTAAAGTTCAAACAGCAACAGTGTGTGGCTCAGGGAACCTATAACAACATAAGTAACTGTCTCTACCATTGCCTCATCTTTCAAGTGTCGTTTGTCCTTCATCTTAAAGAAGGGGTCAATGAGCTGGCCAACTGGGGACAAAAAAATCTGAGGTCGAGTGATATTTTCTCAAGCCCATTCTGTTTATAGGATCACATTTACAAACTTATCCTTGATTCAGACAAAGGCCACTTACAATGCAGAGAACTGTTGCAGAATGAAAAACAGTCTGATTAAAAAAAATGTAACATGGAAATAGATCAAAGCATGATGGCAAGTGGTCGAGCATGAACATTTTAAAAATGACTACCTGACTTTGACATTACCTGATCTGGAAAACGTCGAATGCTTTCTACCAGGTATTGGTAGGATTTCCAATCAGCAGCAATAACCTCACCCAGCACAGGTATCACTTGGAAACTGTACAAATCGTAGAGCCTGGATAGAGAGAGCAAGTATTCTGTACCGTTGCAATAAATACAAAACACTTCCAAAAGCAAGAATAGAGCTAAGTACGGAAAATCCATTGTTATGAGAAAAAGGACTGATTTGTCCAATGAGTATACAAAACTACCAACTAGACAGATTGCCAACTTGATCCAAGCTGAGTCAATCCAGCTCCCTCGGATTCACAAAATCTTGGATTATAGAATACACAGTGGAGAAGGAAGCCATTCGGCCATCAATTTTGTATCAACTCATTTCCAGGCTTACCTGTTACCCCATTTACCCTGCTAATCCCTGTAAGGGGCAATTCAGCATGACCAGTCCATCTAACGTGCACATTTTGAGTGTGGAAACCTGAGCACCTGGAGGAAACTCAAGTAGACATGGGGAGGACATGCAAACTCCATACAGACAGTCACCCAAGGCTGAAATTGAACCCAGGTTCCTGGTGCTGTGAGGCAGCAGTGCTACCCTCTGTGTCACCGTGCCGCCTATGGATAGCAGGAAAAATGGTCAGAGTTCCCTGCTACGAACAATAGGTGAGCAGCGTTGGTCTCAAATGTGGTTGAACCATCAAATTCAGAGATGAAGAATGGCAAACCGATCAAAATATTGGGAGGGTGAAGATTTGCCTATTGAACCAGGTCCTAACAGGAAGCCAGTCAATGTCTTCACAGGAGGAAAGGCTGAAGGAGCAGTGGAGACAATAAAAGTTGGGACAGGGAGGCACAATTCACTGGCGTACCAACATACAGTACTTGAGAACCATATGTGGAATCATAGGGTGTGGGCTTGCATCCACTATTTCTCATGCATTGCACCAGTAGTGGGCGTAATAACAGTGGAACAAATGGAAAAAGGGGCAGATTTGTTTTAAGATTTTCACCAAACAGAAAATGCTGGAAAAACTCAGCAGGTCCAAAGAAGGATCATTCAGACTTGAAACAGTAACTCAGTCCCTCCCTCTAGAGATGCTGCTAGACCTGCTGAGTTCTTCCAGCATTTTCTGTTTTTATTTGATTTCCAGCATTTTACTTTTATTTTGTTAACTTACAGAGTCATGTAATGTTAAATTATGGGTTTGATGAGTCCAAGAGGTTCTCTTAAACAAGCTGGAATTGAATGTTAATGTGCTGACATAACAAGCAAGTTGTCCAAGCAACTTCCATCAGTCCCTCCTACAAACTGCTGATTTATGTTGCGTATAAAATAGACATCTCGGCTTGAAAGGGTAGAGTTATCTATGGAAATAGACTGACAGGAGACCTATCCAAAGGTTATTGTTTAGGTGTATTGCTTTGCTCATTTTGTTTACTGTTCCTTAGTTGGTAAGGAGCCTTTCTGACTTACTATTTTGACAGAATTGTAACAGCAGTGGCACAATATGATTTCCCATTGAATTCACCCATACTTGTACTGTTTGGAGGAAATCAGATAATTATCTGCAATTAGATCCCATCAACTCTGGCTGATTTGCACTCCGTTCTTAATGTCCCGAACGGAGGTTCACAAGAGCCAGAAGAGTTATCCTACTGCGTTCCCATAGCAGTTACTTCATCTAAACCATAAGCAATCAGAAGTAAACCTCACCATCTCCCAGCAGAGGAAAACCCTAATCATTACCTAGTACTCCGAGTGGCTGACGCACGAGAAGTGCTGGCTCTTGCAGGCTGCTACTGAAAAAGGCCAAGCATGATACAGCTTAAACAGTTTGCTGGCACGAATGCAAGCAGGGTTACAGATGCAGCACGGAGGGAGTAGTTAGCACTGCTGCCTCAGTGCCAGGGACTCAATTCCAGCCTTGGGTCACTTTGTGTTGACTCTGCACATTCTCCATGTCTGTATGGGTTTCCTCCTGCAGTCCAAAAGGTGTGTGGGTTAGGTTGATTGACACCTTAGTGTCAGGGGATTGCCAGGATAAATACATGGGGGTTACGGGAATGGGGCCTGGGTGGGATTGTCAGTGCAGGCTCGACAGGCTGAGTGGCCTCCTTCTGTTCTCTATATTCTACAAATGCATAATTCAATCTATAATTAAATTACATTTGAGGAGAAAAGACTGCAGCCAGCACCACCCTCTCCCCCCTCCTCCCTCTTTGTAACCCTATTTTGCTATAAATTATTACCTGGAAATTACTGGATTCTGTACTTTGCTGAATTCCAAACACAGGAACCTTCCACCTGGCTTCAGAACGCGATAGGCTTCTTGCAACACCTGGTGAGGGGAAAACAGGCAGCGTCAGAGTTTCCGAAACAGATGGATGCGAAGCAAAGGGCGCTGTCAGGAGCTGAACAAAGGAAGTTTGATAGGAAATTTAACAGACAAGTTGCAGTAAAACTCACTTTTTAATCAAAGGGATATTTAAAAGATGGAAATAAATTTATTTGTTTTATTTAAAAATATACTTTCATCCTCTCAACCTCAGAACAAATGTAGTACTTTTGTTGATGGGGGGTTGGGGGTGAGGGGGGGGTGCGGAGAGAAAAACATGGCAGGTAGCAGCTTCTCCATTAGAACTGATCACAAGTTAGCGACAGATGATGCACTGCATTTACTCACATGATCAATATGAGTAACATTTCTAATTCCAAAGGCAATTGTATAAACATCAAACTTGTCATCATCAAATGGCAGCTCTTCTGCATTTCCTACCACCCAGGCCAGGCCTACAGGGAACAACCAACCAGAGAATAAGCATGAGCACACAGACAGACAATATCCTTAGAAACTTCTTAGAGTCAGAACATTTTCCTTTGGATCAATTACCCCACAGACGGTTCTAAGCAGACAGGAGAAATAAACCATCATTTACATTGATTCTTAGTTTCTGCTTGAGTATGCACTTATGGGTATTGAGTGAGAGCAGCACCAACGTTGAGGCACTCAATCCAGGCTCAGGTGAAGCACAACAATTCAGTGGACAGAACGACAGTTACAAGTCCAACATGAATTAGCACTTTCAGGAATAAGTGGAGGGCAGAGTTGTTGGAGGCATAGGGAAAATGAAGCTTTAATGCTGAAAAGAAAGATGCAGTTTTACTAATCACATTGTATCAGTTGATTTTCTCTTTTCGTTGCAACTCTGCAAAAGGAGTTTTCATAATGGAATGTGGATTCAATCCAATACAAAGCTGCTCTTCATTTATATGGCACCTTTAATGGAGAAAATTATCCAAATATACTTCTCACAGTCAGAAACAGATGGATACTAAGCAAAAGTGATGTTAGGATGGGGTGATCAAAAGCTTGGCTCACGAGGAAGATCTGGAAAAAAAGAGACAAAGCTAGAGAGTGGCATAAACAGGAGATTTTAGAGCTAAGGCATAACTAAGGAGGTGCAGCCACCATTGCCTATTAAGTATCTCAAGATGTGTAGGTTAGGGGGTATTAGTGGGATAAGTATGTGGGTTTACAGGGATAGAGACTGGGTAAAGTAATCTGACATTGACTTGGTGCTGATTCAAAGAAGCAAATGGTCTCTTTCTGCACTGTGGAGAATCTATGATTGAAGAGCCAAAGGGAGGGAGGAAGTATACAAGACTGAATTGGAAGAACGCAGGTGAATGGTGGAAGCCAGTACAGAGATAGGAAATGGTGAAGCTATTGAGGGATTTCAACAACCGGAATGGAACTTTAATTTGGAGGCACAGGTGGATGGCATCCAGTGTAGATCAGCAAGTGGTTCCTTCCTGCAGGAAAACTGGCTGCTGTGTTTCCTTACAACTACTGCCTCGAGAGTTATGTTCAACGTAGGCTGGGCTAAGCATGGGGAAAATGATTAATTAGCAAGTTGGCACACATAATGGTCCAAATGGCCTCCTTCTGTGCTGTACCATTCTATGAACTCTCTAAGAGAGGAGTGACGGTTTAAACAGGACTTCACTTGTACCTTTTCACACAGGAACCAAAACAATCTGAAATGCAGCACAAATGCACACAACACTCAGATAAACGGACTGTGGACAAATGGAGTTCAATTTTTATAGAGATTGGCACAGCAGCCATTTTACTCCCTTTATTTAGGCAAATAATTGCGTGACTAGCTCTTTTGGATGCTACGTTAACTTCAAATATTTCATTTTCCATCAAAATGTGACAAAATTCTGCTAAAAACCCAAATCTGTCAAATCTCAGAATGTCGCTTCAAATTCAAAAGGTCCCCCTTGCAGATATCTTGTACTCCAGCTCCGAATGCAAAGAAAATTCTCAGTTTTCCAACTCATTCTTTCCAAGGATTTCAACTGCAGAAGTACTTAACCTCAATAGCCTTTTATTCTGGGTTATAACCACACTCAACATCTCCTAATCATTAGTTCCAAATTTATCGGTTCAGTTTTACTCCTTCAGCCTTGTCATGCATTACTACTTGGGCCTTCAGATTTAAGGAGGTGGGATTTAAGATCTTGGGAGGTGTTAAAAAGAGCTGCCACTAGCTGAACAGATTGAATTGTATTGAAGGATTCTGCTTTTTCAATCTCTTTTCAAATACACTGCCAACAGCAGAGCTGTTCGTAGAGGTCCCCATTAGCTTTTCACATCACATCCAGCAGTGGAAAATATCACATCTTTTAAGCACCACCTACCTTCAGTGTAGTTAAGCTGTTCTGCCTTTTGCCTTCCAACTTTTAACATTTCTTTATTGATATCACAGATGACTACCTTTGATCCCGAATCAGATTTGTCCTGCTGTTCATAAAAGTCATTGATCTGTTGCCATGATGGGCTCTGAAAAGACTTCATCGTTTGTCGATTCTGCCTTTCATGTTGCAGTCTTATGTAATCCATAAACCTGAAGGCTATATCCCCTGCAGAAATACAAAGCAATTTTACTTCTTTCACGTTACCTTGCTGTAAAGAACACTCCCAACCATAGAACAGAGCCACACAGACTGGGAAAGTATTTGTTTCAATCACCAACCTGTGCAGATAGTGACACAGGTATGACAATTGGCCCCATTGACCCTTTAATGGGAAGAGGAAAAAAAAACAGCCCTATTATTTCTTGCTAAGTACATGTTTTGTCAGCAGGGACTCGAACTTGGCTGTCATATTCCCTTGGCAATTTGTTTCCTGACACATTACAAGTGCACACATGAAACAGAGAGGTAACAGAAAGCTGCTGGTCTCCAGCAAGAAGCGAAACTTATTGTCACTCTATATAGCTGCTAAACGCACATGTTTTACTCAGATCAATGGTGAGTCATCCTCATGCTAGAGAGTTTAATGCCAATATGACAAAATGGCACTTTTGTTTAATGTCCAGAATACACATGGATCAAAAAAAAAAGAGTGATCACACTGCTTGTGGTATTTTTGGATCTCCCCTGCAGTGAATGTGCCACAACTATACCACATCACCTAGTTCTCTGACCATACAGCTTCATGACTGACTATAAACCACAGGAGTGAAATGGGTCTAGTTCTAAAAAAAAAAGTCAGTCAATTTACCAAAAAAAAACTTAAAAAAAAACACAAGTTTGGAAAGCTGCCTTGATATTTCAGCTATGATCTCAGTCCACAGCAGGAGAATAAAACTACATGGAGCAGGAAGGGACCTCCCTAATTATTCAAGGAGTAATAGCCCTCTGTACTGCAGTATCCATGGGCAGGAGGGGGAGCATTTTGGGCTCTTGCTTAGTTTTCCTTCTGGAAGATTTAAAGAAGAGGGTTCCATGCTTCTGAAATCATCAGGAATGAAAAGAAAAAAGCTGAGGGAGAGATAGAAGATGAGAAGCCAGTGGGATGCATTTTTCTAGCTCACTTACAATTAAATTAACAGACACGTCAACTGGGAATACACAATAGAAGGTTTCATAACTCGGGTGAAAGTGAAAAACTGACAACAGTACAAGACCTGTGGGTACACTCCATTAGACACTAATGCATTTCCTAAACAGATTATCTGTGAATAAACTATGACTCACCTCCACACACTACTTGACAGTTAATTGCCAAGAACAATTATGTGAACTAGGTGATGCGGTATAGTTTTGGCACATTTAGTGCAGGGTAGATCCCAAGGTTGAGCAATTATAATGTTTGCAGCTTGATTTAAAATCAGAGGAATAAGATTCAAATAGTACATAATATCCACCACATTACACCAGAAACACTGCAGTCAAACTAACTGCCAACTTAATAAAAAACAATAAAAACTTAAGAAACAACAATTTTTAGTCAAATCAACACAATGTAAATTTGCATTTTATTTACAAATATTTGCCAATATAATAATGGTTTTGGGGCTGAGGAAGTGAAAAAAAGAACATGGAAGGCCAATTGATTGCTCTCGATTATCCATCCAAAATGGATATCCGAATGCCACTCCAACAACAACCACAAAGCTGTGTCCCAAGGTGCTTTACAGGAGAGTTGGGAAACAACATTTGACATTGAGACACATAAGGAGTTACTCGGAGCTATGACCAAAAACCTGCTCAAAGTTGTAGGTTTGAAAAAAAAAATCACTTTAAATGGAGCGAGAGCTATATAGATGGGTTTAAAAGAGGGAACTGCAGAATTTGGGGCCAGATAGTTATAGACATAGCAGTTAATGGCAGAAAAGTTAAAACCCGGGATGTCCAAGAGGTCGGAATTGGAGGAGCAAAGATGTCTGAGGATTGTGGGATTGAAAGAGATTGCAGAGGTAAGGAGGTGCAAGGGCAAGGAGGGATTTGAAAACAAATCTTTAAAACTGAGGCAATGTCAACCAGGCATCAGCAAGTTCAGAGAATATGGGCAAGTGGGATTTGGTGTGAATAACAACTCAAGCAGTAGGGTTTTGGATGAGTTTAGGTTTGCGGGTGATGGGAGGCTGGCAAGGAATGCACTTAAATAGCCAGGTCTGGAGGTAACATGGATGTTGGCATGGATGAAGATTTTAGCAAGAAGAACAAAGGCAAGCATGGAGTGGGGTGACATTATGGCAGTGGAAGTACTGGCATTAGTGATGGCATGCTGTATGATCAAAGACTCAGCTCTGGGTTAAATACAACAACAAGGTTGCAAACAGTCTGATTCAGCCTCAAACTGTTGCCAGGGAAACGGATGGAGTCAATGACTAGGAAATGAGTTAATAGCAGAAAGACTGAAGACAATAACTTTGGCCTTCCCAATATTTATTTGGAGGAAATATTTGTTCCTCCAGGGCTAGATCTAGACAATCAATGATAATTTAGAAGCAGCAGGGAGCAGGAAGATGGTAGTCAGGTCAAAAAGAACGTTGTCAGCAAACAAGGAGCCCCTGCCGCATGCGTGCATGCAGTATCGAAGTAGGGAAACCTTGCTACAACTGTGCAAGCCATTGGTAAGACTGCACCCACAGTGGAGTGTATAATTTTAGTCAGTTTACGTTAAAGGGATTTACTTGCATTGGAAAGAGTTCAGAAGGAGGATTTGTCTTAAGAGGAAAGGTTGAGCATGTTGGGCCTATATTCATTCAAGATTATAAGAACGAGAGGTGATTGTATTGAAACAAGATTCTAAGTGGGCTTGACACAGTAGACACAAAGGATGTTTCGTCTTGTGGGAAAATCTAGAAAGGCTGGTTTTGGAGAAGCGGGGGGGGTGGCGGGGAGAGAGACACACATTGTTTCAAAACAAAGAGTCTCTCATTTAAGATGGAGATAAGGAGGATTTTCTTAACTCTAAGGTTTGTTAGTCTTAGAATTGTTTACAGCAGAGAGCAGTGGAAGATGGGCCATTCAGCATATTCAAAGCCGAGTTACTCATGTTATTGATGTACAAGGAAGTCAAGGGTTATGGGGGCAGGCAGCAAATTAGAGTTAAATCCACAATCAGGTCAGCCATGATCTAACTGATAGTGAAGACTCAAATACCCTATCCCTGCTCACACATTCTTTGGTATACAATTTCAACTTTCTCTTACTGTTTAGGCCGTTAAATGTTCAATGCCAAGGCAAAATCACTCCTGGAGACAGTTTATCTCAACCTGGTCACTACTGCAGAAAATATGACCCTTTCTACCTTGTAGTATTTGGAGTCAGGCAAAGCAGAGGGGAGGAGCAACCAGCAACACAAGATTCACAAAATCTTCAAGCCCGGAGTGATCTGTACAGCATGAAATAGACCCAAGTAATTATCATACCTGTCCCTCCAGCCACATCAAGCAGTTTTGTTCCTGGCAGTGGGTTCATCATACGAATAAGTGCATCTTTCCATAATCTGTGGATGCCAAGGCTCATGGCGTCGTTCATTATGTCATAGTTTTTGGCAACATTTTTAAAAACTCTGTAAACTATTAAAAAAGTCATAAATTATTCTACGATAAACATCATATGCCCAAGTTCAACTAGGTTGTCTTTGAGTCCCAACATTCATAACAGCGAACGTTACAACCTGCTTCAAGCCCAAAGACAATCGCACACTATTATTCTGTTTTCTGCCCTGTGGCCAATTTTACATCCTCATGGCCAATATCCCTTTAATCCCACAGGTTTCAATTTTGCCAATAAGTTTGTTGTGTGGTACTGTGTCAAACTCCTGTTGAAAGCCCACATTCACACCAACCTCACTGCCCTCATCAACTTTCTCCACTATTTCAGCAAAGAACTCAATCAAGTTAGTCAGACATGATCTGCCTTCAACCACACCACGTTGGCTGCTGTTTATTTAACAATGTTTGTTGAAGTGACAATTACATCTAATGTTATCAACTCCAGAAGTTCCCTGCCATTAATATTAAGCTAACTGGCCTTTCATTATCTTGTTTAAGTGTTTCTCAGTTTTAGAACAGGAGTATAAAATTTGTAATCATTCAGTCTTCTGGCATCCGTATCCAAAGGAGAGTTGAAAGATTGTGGACAGAATCTCCACTATTCCCACCCTCAGTATCCAAGTGTGTCTCCCATCGAGACTAGGTGACTTTTCCACTAGTTTTGTAGCTGGCCTTCGTTTATCATCTTATCCAATTCCTCTACCACCACCTCCTTTGCTGCAATGGTGGCAGCATCCTCTTTGGTGAAAACAAAGTACTCATATCATATGTCAGACATCCTCTGACTCTGCAAGATTTCCTTTTTGGTGCATAATCTTCTCTGCTATTCCTTTGACTATTCTTTTACTAAATGATGAAATATTTGCAAAATCTCTTCTCATGCATTTGCTTTGTCATTAATGTCTTTTCAGTTTCCCTCTGTATTCAACTCTACAATAAATAATAAAGAGTAGCGAGATACAGACTGGGGCCAACTAGGGACCAAAACGACATATTACAAGTGGAAGCAGACAATGTGGCTGAGGTATTAAAGGGGAACTTTGCATCCGCCTTTAACAAGGAAGAAGACGCTGCTAAAATCACTGAGAAACAGGCGGCAGCAGAGACCTGCAAATGAAAAAGGTGGTATAAAAAAGGCTATCTGTGGTTAAATCAAGTCACCAGGACTGACTCAGATGTGCCCAAGGTTGCAGAGAGCAGTAAGGCTGGAAGTACCAGAGGCAGTGCCATAACCTTCCAATCCTCTTCAAACAGGGCTTTTCCACAGGACTGGAGAATTGTAATGCGATTTCCTTGTTCAAAAAAGGTTGTAAGAATAAGCCCAGCACTTACAAGGCAGACAGATTTAACCTTAGTGGTAGGAAGCTTTTAGAGGGATAATTGGGGGCAGCATGGTGGCACAGTGGTTAGCACTGCTGCCTCACAGCACCAGGGACCTAGGTTCAATTCCCGGCTTGAATCACTGTCATGTGGAGTTTGCACATTCTCCCCGTGTTTGCGTGGGTTTCCTCCAGCTGCTCCAGTTTTCTCCCACAGTCCAAAGATGTGCTGGTTAGGTGAACTGGCCATGCTAAATTCTCCCTCAGTATACCCGAACAAGCGCCGGATTGTGGCGACTAGGGGATTTTCACAGTAACTTCATGCAGTGTTAATGTAAGCCTACTTGTGACACTAATCAATAAACTTTAAAAAAATCCAAAACAAAACCATCATTTGCACAAGTGTGGATTAATTATGGAAAAAAAGCACTAATTTGGTAAAGACAAAGTATGTGTATATAAACTGGATTGTGTTTTTTGATAAAGTGAGGCAAAGGGTTGATGAAGGTGCTGCAGTTAATAGACTGTACATGGACTTCCAAAAGGATATTTGATCGTGCCACATAACAGTGCCATTTTTTTCAGGCTGGAGGAAGGTATATACTGGTATTCCCTAATGATCAGTACTAGGACTACTGCTTCTCTTGATCTACATTACACTGGGATCAATTTCAAAACTTGCAGACGACAAAAACATGGAAATATTGTGAACTGCGCAGAGAGTACTGACAGACTTCAAGACGCCACAGATAGACAGGCTGATGGAATGGGAAGACATTAAGATAAAATTTAATGTAGGGAAGTGCAAAATGAGACACTTTGGTAGCAAAAACAATAGAATTGTACTATTTATTTTGTAAAGAGAATGCAAAAATTGAGGGACTTCAGTGTTTATACACACAAATTGAAGTTGGCAGAGCAAGTTTGAGAAATCTAATTAACAATGCGCAGAGCATCCTTCCTAGACTTAATAAATAGAGGCAGAGTGTAAAAACAAGGAAGCTACGGTGAATCTTTACAAAACATTGGTTTGGCCTCAAATGGAGTAGTGCCAATTCTGGGCACCACACTTTGTGAAGTATGTGAAGGCTTTAGAGAGATTGCAGAAAATATTTATGAAAATGGTTCCAGAGATGAGGGCTTCAGTTATATGGATAGATGAGGGGGGCTGGGATTGTTCTCACAGATGATAAAGGCTTTCAAAATCATGAAGAGTTTAGACAGAGTGGATAGGAAGAAACTGCTTTCAGTGGCAAAAGGGTCACAAAACAGATGACACCAATTTAAGGGCAGTGGCAAGAAAAAACAACAAAAGCTGACAGGAGAAATAATTTCTTTCCCCACAGCAAGTGGAAAGTACTGTGAGTGTGCAGTGGAAATGATACAATCATGCTGTTCAAAAAAGGACTGAACAATTGGCAGAATAGAAAAATATTGAAGGGCTACAAGGAAAAGGTGGAGAGTTGGCCTAGCTGAGTTGCTCTTCAGACACATGATAGACCATATAGCTTCCCTCATGCTATAACCATTGATTTTATGATCTTACTCTCCATTTTTATGAATGGCTTTATTTTATTTCTATATTTAGTCATAGTTTGGATGATCTTCCTGACCCTTCTCCTGAGAGGCTGATTTCCTGTTTTACCTCCCAACGTGTTTGCAATTCACCCAGACCTTCCCAACTCACCGAATCAAGCCTTCTTTCAGTGTAGTATTTTCATTTGAGATTGTTCGTTGTTCCTTTCCAGATCTACGCTAAACATTTTGATATCTCCATACTCTTCCCTTTGAGAGCTGTGAGTAGCTGCAGGACCCATAGGCTGTTTAACTAACTACAGCTCCTTGTCATTATCCACTTTGATGGACAAAAACAAAAGGCAAATTATCTAAATGGAGAGAAACTTCAAAGTGATTCAACGCAGAGGGATCTGGGTGCCCTCATGCACAAATTGCAGAAAACTAGTCTGCAGGTAATAAGGAAGGCAAATGGAATTTTGGCATTTATTGCTAAAGGAATAAAATATAAAAGTAGTGAAGTGCTGCTGCTTTGTACAAAGCAGTTATGAAACCACATTGAGATTGTGTAAAGTTACAGTTGTATTTGGAGGGATGTAGTTACATTGGAGGCAGTTCAGAGGAGGTTCACTAGATTGATTCCAGAGATAAGAACATAAGAACATAAGAAATAGGAGCAGGAGTAGGCCATCTAGCCCTTCGAGCCTGCCCCGCCATTCAATAAGATCATGGCTGATCTGTTGTGGCTCAGTTCCACTTTCCCGCCCTCTCCCCATAACCCTTAATCCCCTCTCTTATCAAAAACCCATCAACCCGCTTCTTAAAAATATTTAGCGAGGCAGCCTCCACCACTTCAACGGGCAGAGAATTCCAGAGATTCACCACCCTTTGAGTGAAGAAGTTCTTCCTCAACTCCGTTCTAAACCGCCTCCCCTTTATCTTGAGGCTGTGCCCCCTAGTCCTACTGTCTTTTTTGAGCGGGAAGAGTCTCTCCACCTCTATCCTATCCATCCCATTCATCATCTTATACGTCTCAATGAGATCTCCCCTCATTCTTCTAAACTCTAGCGAGTACAAGCCTAGTTTATTCAGCCTCTCCTCATAGCTCAACCCCCTCAACTCCGGTATCAGCCTAGTAAACCTCCTCTGCACTCCCTCCAGGGCCAAAATATCCTTGCACAGGTGCGGCGCCCAAAACTGCACACAGTACTCCAGCTGCGGCCTCACCAATGCCCTATACAGCTGCAGCAAGACCTCCCTACTTTTATATTCAATCCCCCTCGCTATGAAGGCCAGCATCCCATTCGCCTTCCTGACCACCTGCTGCACCTGCAAGCTGGGTTTTTGCGACTCATGCACAAGGACCCCGAGGTCCCTCTGCACCGTCGCCTGCTGCAGTTTTTCGCCACGTAAGTAATAGTCCTTCCTACCATTCTTCCTACCAAAGTGGACCACCTCACACTTGCCAACATTAAATTCCATTTGCCATTTCCTGGCCCATTCGCCCAGCCTATCTAGATCCTTCTGCAGACTCTCCACACCCTCCGCACAATTTGCCTTTCCCCCAATCTTGGTGTCATCAGCAAATTTCGACACCCTGCACTCGGTTCCCTCCTCCAGATCATCTATATAAATGGTAAATAGCTGAGGCCCCAGCACCGACCCCTGGGGCACCCCACTAGTCACCAACTGCCAATCCGAATAGCACCCATTGACCCCCACTCTCTGCCTCCTATTTGACATGAGGGTTCTTATGAAGGAAGACTGGGCAGTTTAGACCTATACTCCCTGGCACTTAGAGTGACAGGAGATCTAATTGAGGGATACAAGGTTTTAGTATCTGATAGGTCTAGTGGCACTGAGTACGCAAACCATATTATTCGAGAAGTTCCCAAGCACCAGCTAACACTTGGCAAGCTCGCTGATCCAAACAGTGGTGACAACCACATACAAACACTTAAGGTGAGTACCATCATATTGGACAACGTGGAGGAGAGGGAAGAAACAGTAATCCACACCCACAGAACATGAGCATTGTGGGAGTGCCTCCTTCCAGCAAATGGACTGCAGTTCAAAAAGTAAGCCTGCCCTCATCTTCTTAAATGACAATTAGGAATGGTCAGTCAATAAAAGAAAGAGCAGGAAAAGCTGTGTTTAAAATTGCCCAAAATCCAATGTAGCTAAGAGACACCCAGCATGATTTAATTCTAATACAGCAGGTCACACAATGCACTCTTTCTACCCTCCAAACATCTGTTTACACACAGGACGCCATCTAGCAGTCTGATCTGGAATAACCAAAGTCACTCAACACAATCAGGTTTAAAGTACAAATCAAAAATAAAAACAATTTCTCTATTTCCCCACCACCCCTCCTCTGAATGCTTTCGCTAATATTGGGATACAGCAGCTTACTGGCACCTCAACTCATTATACTGGAGCCACATGAAACTAGTAGATGACAATGGGCCTTCGACTATAAATCATATTATACAGTGTCTTAAACATAACAAAATCATAGAATAGAATGATAGAACCCCCACAGCGTGGAAGAAAGCCATTTGGCTCAAACTTGCAGCGCCAACAATCCTACCCAGGTCCCATCCTTGCAACCCACTGTTTTTATTCCACTAGTCCCCCTGACACAAAGGGGCAATTTAGCACGGCCAATCAACGTAACCCACACATCTTTGGAACGTGGGAGCAAACCAGTGCATCCAGAGGAAATCCACACAGACCTGGGGAGAATGTGCAAATAGACAAACAACCCAAGGCTGGAATTGAACTTGGGTCCCTAGAGTTGTGAGGCAGCAGTGCTAACCACTACCACCATGCTACCCAAATATATCCCTAGACATTTCACACTGTTATGAAGCTAAATTAGGCACTGAGCCACATAATGCAATATTAGGCTAGGTGGCCAAATATTTGGTCAAACAGGTAGGTTTTAAGGAGCATCTGAAAGAAAGAGACATTGTCAGATTTTGAGCAAATTGGAGGAGGACTGGAAAATAACAACAAGAATTTTAGAACCAAGGAGTTACTTGATCTGGAGCTAATGTAATCTCATGAGCACACGGTTGATAGGTGAACACAGCTTGGTACAATACATGGATAGCAAGTTGATGAAGGGTCGAATATAAAAGAACACCGAAGGTTCATTGGGATAGTAATGTTCAAAGGTAACAAGGGCATACATGAAGGTATCAACAGATGAGCTGAGGCACGGGCAAAGTCAGGTGATAGTATCATAGTGGAAATAGGCAATCTGAGTGATGGAGCAGCAGGTGGTCAGAAACTCATCTCAAACATGACATCAAGGTTGCAAACAGGCTATTTTCCCCTCAGATGGTTACCAGCAAGAGGGAAGAAGCCAGTAATTAAGGATAGGAATTTGGAGCAGGGACCTAGGACAATGGCTTCAGTCTTCCCACTATTTAAACAGAAGAAAGTTCTGCTAATCTAGTACAGGATGTCAAATAAACAGTCCTGACAATTTAGCAATAATGGAGCCATAAAGCAGTCTGGTGTGAGGTGGAGCTGAATGCATTCATGTGAAAACTAACAGTGCTTTCAGGTGCCAAGTTAAAATCCACCACAAGAGATCATAAAGTACAAATCTGAACATGAAAAGCAGACCACAGGTCAGCAATCAAACAGGAACTCCTACTTAATTATTCCTACTTCTAGTTTCTACAGCTCTTAGGGTTAAAGGGATTGGGGGGGGGCGGAAAGGGGAGAATAAATAGAAGAATCAGGATATTGAATTTGATAATCAGCCATGATCATATTGAGTGACAGAGCAAGCTCAAAGGGCTGAACGGCCTACTCCTGCTTCTAGTTTCTAACGTGTTCTCCGCCAACTTAAGGCACTGAGATCAACCGCATGAACCTGGCTGTCACTAGTATTTAATACACCCTCAGCACATACCAGATCATTGGAGCTTGGGATCGTCCGGTTTCTATGATTCAGCTACTTACAGTTTATTAACGCAGCCAGGTAGCTGACATCAAGTATCAGGAGGCTGCTCAGCAAGCTGCCCCCCACCTCTCCTCTCCAAACCTCCCAGTCCCTAGCACCGTCCCTGAGCCCTCACATCCGCACCTTTCTCCGCCTTCTCCGACTCAGACACGCTCTCGTAGCCAAAATGAGTTTGCTTTTCCTCGGCTCTACCGGAATGAAGTCGGACTGAAACGCAAGCCACAAGTTTACGGCCGCTCCCAGCCCAAGGAGCAGTTCCCAACGACCCCAGTAACCGACAGGCAGCCATCTTTCTATTGACCCCGCAAGCTCCTGCCTTCCGCTTCCGAGGCAAGCCACCTGGGGTCACATGATGAGCTAGCTGGCACTGCCCCCAATTATTGTACAGCATTGCTCACATATATCAACAGTTTTAATGTAACAGATCCCAATATCAAACAAAGCACAGGCCAGATTGTAAACCTATTTACTCACCTGTGTTTACCTTTATTGATTTTGATATAATATTGTCACGTATTAGTATACAGTATTGTTTCTTGTGTGCTATACAGACAAAGCATAGCTTTCATAGAGAAAGAAAGACAAGGGTGTAGAATGTAGTACAACAGTCACAATTAGAGTATAGAGAAAGGTCAACTAAGAACATAAGAAATAGGAGCAGGAGTAGGCCATCTAGCCCTTCGAGCCTGCCCTGCCATTCAATAAGATCACGGCTGATCCGAAGTGGATCAGTTCCACTTTCCCGCTTTCTCCCCATAACCCTGAGGAGGGTTATGGTACCTCATAACATAATAGAGGTAAGTCCATTCAAAAGTCTGATGACAGCAGGGAAGAAGCTGTTCTTGGTTGGTACATGTCCTTAGACTTTTGTATCTTTGTCATGATGAAGGAAAGTGGAAGGGAGTTTGTCCAGGGTGCGTGAGGGTCTTGCTTTTCCAGGGCAGTGGGAAGCGTAGACAGAGTCAATGGATGGGAGGCTGGTTTGTGTGATGGATTGGGCTAACTTATACAATCTTCTGTAGTCTCTTGCAGTCTTGGCCAGAGCAGGAGCCATACCAACCTGTGATACAACCAGAAAGAATGCTTTCTGTGGTGCATCTGTAAAGGTTGGTGAGAGTCATAGCTGACATGCCAAATTTCCTTAGTCATCTGAGAAAGTAGAGGAGTTGGTGTGCTTTCTTAACTATAGTGTCAGCATAGGGATACCAGGACAGGTTGTTACTGATCTGGACACCTAAAAACTTGAAGCTCTCAAATCAAGTACACTTTGTCCCCATTGATATAGACAGGGACATGTTCTCCACTATGATTCCTGAAGTTGATTAGGAAGCTGTTCTTGAGTTGGTAAGTACATGACCTCAGAATTTTGTATCTTCTTCCTGATAGAAGAAGGTGGAAGAGAGAATATTCAGAGTGCGTGAGTTCTTTGATTATGCTGACTGCTTTTCCAAGACAGCAGAAAGTATAGACAGCGTCAATGGTTGGGAGTTCAGTGTGCTTGATGGACTGGGCTTTGTAGTTTCTTGCGGTTTTGGACAGAGCAGGAACCATACCAAGCTGTGGTACAACTGGAAAGAATGCCTTCTGTGGTGCATCTGTAAAAGTAGGTGACAGCGTAGCAGCGATGCCAAATTTCCTTAGCCTCCTGAGAAATTATCTTTTTATTATTGAGTGAAATACAGCAAAATGTATAATTCAAAGTGACTATGAGTAAACTCAGTAGGTCTTATTTACATTAGTTTGATATTTCTATTTTTTTTGTTAGTTTTTGGTAGGCTAAATGCAGAAACTGCTATAAATATTTGCCTGGTCTGGCAACAACAGTTTCTCCTGAGAGAAACGGAATTAATATTTCAGGTCAACAAACCTTGAAAGGTGATAACCTTTCATGTTAAATTTGTTTCTCCTATGACCCCAGACTTGCCGAGTGCATTTTCTGTTACATTTCAGATTTCCAGCCTCTGCCATACTTAGCATCCGGGCCTTGGGTAGAGATGGTGTCGGAATGTCAGGTTCTAACATGTTGCGCTGGCAACAGGCTACACACATTGCATGGTGCAGAATTCTGGGTGTGCTGTTGATGCCACACCGAAGCTCTGAAAGACATCTGAGGTCCATCAGAAGAATTTGATGGTAAGAGAAAATCACAGATAACATTATGCTGTACTCAACTAGCATGAAGAGCACCTTCCAGAAATTTCAAATTTGATGGGCGGACCATGTCTCCTGCATGGACTACGACAGAATCCTCAAGCAGATCTTTTATGGCACGATGGCACAGTGGTTAGCATTGCTGTCTCACAGTGCCTGGGACCCAGATTCAATTCCTGGCTTGGGTCACTGACTGTATGGAGTCTGCGCATTCTGCCCGTGTCTGCGTAGGTTTCCATCCTGGTGCTCCAGTTTCCTCCCACAGTCCAAAAGACTGGTTGGGTGCATTGGCTGTGCTAAATTCTCCCTCAGTGTACCCGAACAGGCGCTGGAGTGTGGCAACTAGGGGACTTTCACAGTAACTTCATTGCAGTGTAAGCCTACTTGTGACTAATAACTAAACTTTAACTTTGAAAGGTAACTGTCTCAGGGCAATTTTTAAAAAATTCATTTGTGGGACGTGGGTGTCGCTGGCTGACCAGCATTTATTGCCCATCCCTAGTTGTCCTTGAGAAGGTGATGGTCAGCTGCCTTCTTGAAACACTGCAGTCCATGTGCTTTGGGTTAACCCACAATGCTGTTAGGGAGGGAATTCTTTGCAACTGCAACAGAACGGTGATATATTTGCAAGTCAAGATGGTGAGTGGCTTGGAAGGGAATTTGCAGGTGGTGATATTCTCATGTATCTGCTGCCCTTGTCCTTCTATATGGAAGTGGTCGTGGGTTTGGAAAGGTGCTGTCTAAGGATCTTTGGTGAATTGTTGCAGTGCATCTTGTAGATAGTACATACTGCTGCTACTGAGTGTAGGTGCTGGAAGGAATGGATTTTTGCAAATGTGATGCCAGCCAAGCAGGCTACTTTGTCTTGGATGGCGTCAAGTTCCTTGAGTGTTGTTGGAGCTGCACCCATCCAGACAAGTGGGGAGTATTCCATCATACACTTGACTTGTGCCTTGTAGATGGCGGATGGGCTTTGGGGAGTCAGGAGGTGAGTTTCTTGCTTCAGTATTCCTACTCTGACCTGCTTTGGTAGCCACTGTGTTTATGTGGTGAGTTCAGCTGAGTTTCTGAAATCAAGACTCTCTAAAAAAGAGTCTTACAAACTTCTGCATTGCAGACCACCTCCCCTGGGAAATCATTGCACCATCTAGCCCATATGGGGGCAAGCACTGAAACTTGTTTGTACATGTTTCAAAGACCATCAATGCAAACTCATAACATCTGATGTGGATGGCCAGAGGTGGCACACCTCTGAAATTCCTTCAAGCACC
Source organism: Carcharhinus amblyrhynchos (assembly GCF_965287045.1). Classification (NCBI taxonomy): domain Eukaryota; kingdom Metazoa; phylum Chordata; class Chondrichthyes; order Carcharhiniformes; family Carcharhinidae; genus Carcharhinus; species Carcharhinus amblyrhynchos. Next base: position 41,002,141 of record NC_137343.1, on the reverse strand, counting down.
AACAACGACAACACAAACTGCAAATTGTGGATGTCCCTTGCCAATCTTGCATCACACTGCTCCTGTCTACATCAATGGAGATGAAGTACAAATGGTTGAGAGCTTCAAGTTTTTAGGTGTCCAGGTCACCAACAACCTGTCCTGCTCCCTTCATGTGGACGCTTTAGTTACCAAGGCCCACTGATGCCTCTACTTTCTCAGAAGGCTAAGGAAATTTGACATGTCCACTACAATTCTCATCAACTTCTACAGATGCACCATAGAAAGCATTCTTTCCAATTGTGTCATAGGTTAATATGGCTCCTGCTCTGTCTAAGACCACAAAAACTACAAAGGGTTGTGAACAAAGCCCAGTCCATTATTCAAACCATTGACACTGTCTACACTTCCCGCTGCCTCGGAAAAGCAGCCAGCATAATCAAGGACCTCGCGTATCCCGGACATACTCTCTTCCATCTTGTCCTATTGGGAAAAAGATACAAAAATCTGAGGACACCTATCAACCAACTCAAGGACAACTTCTTCCCTGC